>NC_089254.1:100075517-100752411 GCF_963930625.1 Muntiacus reevesi | reverse complement strand
CAACAGAAACAGGTTCTATCCCCGAGTTGGAAAGGTCCCCTGGAGGAGGAAATGGAAACCAGCTCCAGTGTTCTTGCCTGAGAAATCCCATGGACATAGGATCCTGGCGGGTTATGTGTCCAACTCTTTGTGACCCCATGGACTGCAGCATGCCAGGCTTCACTGTCCATCACCAACTCCTGGAGCTTGTTCAAACTTATGTCCATTGAGTTGGTGAAGCCATCCAACCATCTCATCCTCTGTCATCCCCTTCTCCTCCTGCCTTCAATCTTTCCCAGCATCAGGGTCTTTTCCAGTGAGTCAGTTCTTCACATCAGGTGGCCAAAGTACTGGAGCTTCAGCTTCAGCATCAGTCCTTCCAATGAATATTCAGGGTTGATTTCCTTTAGGATTGACTGGTTTGATCTCCTTGCAGTCCAAGGGACTCTCTCAAGGGTCGTCTGCAATACCACAGTTCAAAAGCATGAATTCTTTGGCACTCAGCTTTCTTTATAGTGCAACTCTCACATCCATACATGACTACTGGAAAAAACATAGCTTTGACTAGATGGACCTTTGTGGGGAAGCCAAAATGGTGGAGTAGAAGGATGTGCGCTTATTTTCTCCTGCAAGAACTTCAAACTTGCAACTTGCTGCTGAACTACAATCAACAGGAGAATGTTGGATTCCACCAGAAAGAGATATCCCACGTTCAAGGGCAAAGGAGAAGCCCCAACAAGATGGTAGGAGGGGCGAAACCGTGTTTATAATCAAACCCCGTACCTGCCAGAGACACTCTGAGGGCTCAAACAAAGCCTTGTGCACAGCAGGACCCAGAGGCCCTGCAGAGACCGAGCCAGGCCTGCCTTTGAGTGTCTGAGTGTCTCCTGGGGAGGCACAGGTCAGCAGTGGTCTGTGACGGGGACAGGGACTCTGGCTGCGGCAGCCCTGGGTCTCGCAGAGTGTGGTAGGAGCCCTTTTGGAGGTCACCAGTGGCCCCACCATAGAGCCACCAAGCAGACAGTCCCCACAACAGATGGTAAATGACAACATACTCATTATCAACTTTTTGGAGAAAAATTCGGTACTTAATTTTTTTTGCAGCGGGGGCTTCCCTGGTGGCTCAGAGGATAAAGCGTCTGCCTACAATGCAGGAGACCGGAGTTCAATCCCCAGGTCGGGAAGATCCCCTGGAGAAGGAAATGGCAACCCACTCCAGTAATCTTGCCTGGAAAATCCCATGGACGGAGAAACCTGGTAAGCTACAGTCCATGGGGTCACAAAGAGTCGGACACGACTGAGTGACTTCACTAATTTTTTTTTTTATTACCATACACCTTGTTTCCTTGAGTTCATTATGCCAAAAGTTTATTGTAAAAAAGTCAAATTTGGGGCGGGGGAAAATGAAATGTTGGGTGGTCAAAGCTAAGCCTTGCACCTGTCTAGCAGCCCTACTCCCCAGCCAGAGAAGCTGTGACCAAGTCAAACTTTGAGTTGCAGACTTTTATTGGAAAACTGGGCTGGAATCACTTCCTCGTTTTTGTAATAAAAGCTGAAAAGTCCGCCAAAAAAAAAAAAGTCAAATAGTAAAAGTACTTGAAAATTTATACTGTACAGAAAATGACAAAAATACCATAGCAGGGACATTCAGACTCCTCTTTACTTGCTCCATGACAGAACTGCTCAGCCTCCATTTCCTATACACTTTGCACCTGAGCTATAATTTCTCCTTCCCCACACCATTCTCACCAGCTGGTGACCTGATGCTCACATGCAAATCTCATGCCACAGCCTGAGCCATGCTCAGCTGGTGGGCAGAGCTGACAAGAGCAGCAGCTTTCTTTTTCTCAGGCCGCCACCAAAGGCTGTAAGGAGCCAGTGGTCCCAAGCCATTCATTAATGAGTACACTTTGTTATTGCATCAAGTTCCCTGGATACCATCCTTTAAAAAGAGGTATTAGTTAGTCCTGTTATTTCTGAAAAGTATAGAGAAAAGCCAGCCAGGTTTTCAGTGGGACATCTCATATTCTACTAAAGAAGACCTTGGCAGAAGGTAAAGTGAAAGTACTAAGCCCATCGTGGAATTCTTTTTTTTTCCCCCACTGCATGGCATGTGAGATCTTAGTTCAACCAGGGATCAAACTCATGTCTTCTGCAGTGGAAGAGCAGAGTCTTAACTACTGGGCTGTGGGACAGTTCCGTCTTGGCATGTTTTAATACAAATAATCAAAAAATTGAAACACAGGACTAATGCTAAACTAGGGTGCTGGCGCAAAAGGCATAAACCAATACACTTACAGAGCTCTTCTCTTGCACTAGATGAATTCCTCAATGCTATCTTCTAATTTACAAATTCTCTATCTATTGAATCAATTTCACAGTTTGTTCTTTTTAAACAAAACCTTTAAAAACTTCTGTAAGTACATATACATCTTTGCAAGGTTTCCAATTGGTTATTTCTCCTGTTTATCTCTTATTGTTTCATTTCTGCCTCTTTTAAGAGAGTTCTGTTAGTTTAATACTAAGTTGGCATTTGAATCTTTTTAGAAAAACATTTTACTGTGGCAAGAACACATAACATGAGCACTACTCTCAATGAATTTTTAAGTATACAAGGTAGTAATCCTGACTCTAGGTATAATTTGAACAGAAATTCTGTAGAGCTTATTTATCCTGATTAACTGAAACTGTATGCTTGATGATTAGGGTCTGTATGTGTTCCACATTTGGTGTGGAGTTTCATCTTGAACCTGGAAGTCTCTCCTCTCTTGGTGGTTACCTCTCTCCTTCTAGCAGTTTTGCAGCTTTTAAGTTACCTTTTCCTGGATCTCTGATTTCCCAGTCCAGAACTAGAATTCTTGCCCGGTTCTAATATTCTTGACATTGTGGTTTATTTTGGTTCTGTGATTTGTGGCGCTTTCTTTCTTTTTTTGGGGGGGGGTTTTGTCATACATTGACATGAATCAGCCATAGAGTTACACTTATTCCCCATCCCGATTCCCCCTCCCACCTCCCTCTCCACCCGATTCCTCTGGGTCTTCCCAGTGCACCAGGCCCGAGCACTTGTCTCACGCATCCCACCTGGGCTGGTGGTCTGTTTCACCATAGATAATATACATGCTGTTCTTTCGAAACATCCCACCCTCACCTTCTCCCACAGAGTTAAAAAGTCTGTTCTGTACTTCTGTGTCTCTTTTTCTGTTTTGCATATGGGGTTATCGTTACCATCTTTCTAAATTCCATATATATGTGTTAGTATGCTGTAATGCTCTGTATCTTTCTGGCTTACTTCACTCTGTATAATGGGCTCCAGTTTCATCCATCTCATTAGAACTGATTCAAATGAATTCTTTTTAATGGCTGAGTAATATTCCATGGTGTATATGTACCACAGCTTCCTTATCCATTCGTCTGCTGATGGGCATCTAGGTTGCTTCCATGTCCTGGCTATTATAAACAGTGCTGCGATGAACATTGGGGTGCACGTGTCTCTTTCAGATCTGGTTTCCTCAGTGTGTATGCCCAGAAGTGGGATTGCTGGGTCATATGGCAGTTCTATTTCCAGTTTTTAAAGAAATCTACACACTGTTCTCCATAGTGGCTGTACTAGTTTGCATTCCCACCAACAGTGTAAGAGGGTTCCCTTTTCTCCACACCCTCTCCAGCATTTATTGCTTGTAGACTTTTGGATAGCAGCCATCCTGACTGGCGTGTAATGGTACCTCATTGTGGTTTTGATTTGCATTTCTCTGATAATGAGGGATGTTGAGCATCTTTTCATGCGTTTGTTAGCCATCTATATGTCTTCTTTGGAGAAATGTCTGTTTAGTTCTTTGGCCCATTTTTTGATTGGGTCATTTATTTTTCTGGAATTGAGCTGTAGGAGTTGCTTGTATATTTTTGAGATTAATCCTTTGTCTGTTTCTTCATTTGCTATTATTTTCTCCCAATCTGAGGGCTGTCTTTTCACCTTACTTATAGTTTCCTTTGTAGTGCAAAAGCTTTTAAGTTTCATTAGGTCCCATTTGTTTAGTTTTGCTTTTATTTCCAATATTCTGGGAGGTGGGTCACAGAGGATCTTGCTGAGATTTATGTCGGAGAGTGTTTTGCCTATGTTCTCCTCTAGGAGTTTTATAGTTTCTGGTCTTACATTTAGATCTTTAATCCATTTTGAGTTTATTTTTGTGTATGGTGTTAGAAAGTGTTCTAGTTTCATTCTTTTACAAGTGGTTGACCAGTTTTCCCAGCACCACTTGTTAAAGAGGTTGTCCTTTTCCATTGTATATCCTTGCCTCCTTTGTCAAAGATAAGGTGTCCATAGGTTCATGGATTTATCTCTGGGCTTTCTATTCTGTTCCATTGATCTATATTTCTGTCTTTGTGCCAGTACCATACTGTCTTGATGACTGTGGCTTTGTAGTAGAGTCTGAAGTCAGGCAGGTTGATTCCTCCAGTTCCATTCTTCTTTCTCAAGATTACTTTGGCTATTCGAGGTTTTTTGTATTTCCATACAAATCGTGAAATTATTTTTTCTAGTTCTGTGAAAAATACCATTGGTAGCTTGATAGGGATTGCATTGAATCTATAGATTGCTTTGCATAGAATAGCCATTTTGACAATATTGATTCTTCCAATCCATGAACACGGTATGTTTCTCCATCTGTTTGTGTCCTCTTTGATTTCTTTCATCAGTGTTTTATAGTTTTCTATGCATAGGTCTTTTGTTTCTTTAGGTAGCTTTACTCCTAAGTATTTTATTCTTTTTGTTGCAATGGCGAATGGTATTGTTTCCTTAATTTCTCTTTCTGTTTTTTCATTGTTAGTATATAGGAATGCAAGGGATTTCTGTGTGTTAATTTTATATCCTGCAACTTTACTATATTCATTGATTAGCTCTAGTAATTTTCTGGAAGAGTCTTTAGGGTTTTCTATGTAGAGGATCATGTCATCTGCGAACAGTGAGTGTTTCACTTCTTCTTTTCCTATCTGGATTCCTTTTACTTCTTTTTCTGCTCTAATTGCTGTGGCCAAAACTTCCAACACTATGTTGAATAGTAGTCGTGAGAGTGGGCACCCTTGTCTTGTTCCTGATTTCAGGGGAAATGCTTTCAATTTTTCAGCATTGAGGGTGATGCTTGCTGTGGGTTTGTCATATATAGCTTTTATTATGTTGAGGTATGTTCCTTCTATTCCTGCTTTCTGGAGAGTTTTAATCATAAATGAGTGTTGAATTTTGTCAAAGGCTTTCTCTGCATCTATTGAGATAATCATATGGTTTTTATCTTTCAATTTGTTAATGTGGTGTATTACATTGATTGATTTGTGGATATTAAAGAATCCTTGCATTCCTGGGATAAAGCCCACTTGGTCATGGTGTATGATTTTTTTTAATATGTTGTTGGATTCTGTTTGCTAGAATTTTGTTAAGGATTTTTGCATCTATGTTCATCAGTGATATTGGCCTGTAGTTTTCTTTTTTTGTGGCATCTTTGTCTGGTTTTGGAATTAGGGTGATGGTGGCCTCATAGAATGAGTTTGGAAGTTTACCTTCATCAGCAATTTTCTGGAAGAGTTTGAGTAAGATAGGTGTTAGCTCTTCTCTAAATTTTTGGTAGAATTCAGCTGTGAAGCCATCTAGTCCTGGGCTTTTGTTTGCTGGAAGATTTTTGATTACAGTTTTGATTTCCTTGCTTGTGATGGTTCTGTTAAGATCTTCTATTTCTTCCTGGTTCAGTTTTAGAAAGTTATACTTTTCTAAGAATTTGTCCATTTCATCCAAGTTGTCCGTTTTATTGGCATAGAGCTGCTGGTAGTAGTCTCTTATGATCCTTTGTATTTCAGTGTTGTCTGTTGTGATCTCACCCTTTTCATTTCTAATTTTGTTAATTTGGTTCTTCTCTCTTTGTTTCTTAATGAGTCTTGCTAATGGTTTGTCAATTTTGTTTATTTTTTCAAAAAACCAGCTTTTAGCTTTGTTGATTTTTGCTATGGTCTCTTTAGTTTCTTTTGCATTTATTTCTGCTCTAATTTTTAAGACTTCTTTCCTTCTGCTAACCCTGGGGTTCTTCATTTCTTCCTTCTCTAATTACTTTAGGTGTAGAGTTAGGTTATTTATTTGGCTTTTTTCTTGTTTCTTGATGTAAGCCTGTAATGCTATGAACCTTCCCCTTAGCACTGCTTTTATAGTGTCCCATAGGTTTTGGGTTGTTGTGTTTTCATTTTCATTCATTTCTATACATATTTTGATTTCTTCTATGATTTGTTGGTTATTCAGAAGCGTGTTATTTAGCCTCCATATGTTTGAATTTTTAACAATTTTTTTCCTGTAATTGAGATCTAATCTTACTGCACTGTGGTCAGAAAAGATGACTGGAATGATTTCAATTTCTTTGAATTTTCCAAGACCAGATTTATGGCCCAGGATGTGATCTATTCGGGAGAAGGTTCCGTGTGCACTTGAGAAAAAGGTGAAGTTGATTATCTTTTAAAGAGTTTTCTATAGTTTGTTTTGGTCCACACAGTCAAAGACTTTAACATAATCAGTGAAGCAGAAGTAGATGTTTTTCTGGAATTCCGTTGCTTTCTCCATGATCCAACGAATGTTGGCCATTTAGTGTCTCATTTCTCTGCTTGTTCAAAACCCAGCATGTACATCTGGAAATTCTTGGTACATGTACTGCTGAAGCCTAGCTTGAAGAATTTTGAGCATAAATTTACTAGTACGTGAAATGAGTGCAGTTGTATAGCAGCAGTTTGAACATTCTTTGAAATTGCCCTTCTTTGGGATTGTAAAGAAAACTGACCTTTTCCAGTCCTATGGCCATTGCTGAGTTTTCCAACTCTGTTGACATACTGAATGCAGCACTTCAATAGCATCATATTTTAGGATTTGGAATAGTTCAGCTGGAATTCCATCACCTCCTTTTGCTTTGTTTGCAGTAACACTTCCTAAGGTCTACTTAACTTTACACTCCAGGATGTCTGGTTCTAGGTGAGTGACCACATTGTCATGGTTACCCAGGTCATTAAGACCTTTTTTGGATAGTTCTCTGTGGGCATGGGTTTGGGTAGACTCCGGGGGTTGGTGATGGACAGGGAGGCCTGGGGTGCTGCAATTCATGGGGTCGCAAAGAGTCGGACACGACTGAGTGACTGAATTGAACTGAACTGAACTGTGTATTCTTGCCACCTCTTAATCTCTTCTGCTTCTGTTAGATCCATACACTTTATTGTGCCCATCCTGCATGAAATGTTTTCTTGATATCTCCAATTTTCTTGAAGACATTTCTAGTCTTTCCCTTTCTATTGTTTTCCTCTGTTTCTTTGCATTGTTCATTTAAGAAGGCTTTCTTATCTCTTCATGCTATCCTCTGGAGCTCTGCATTCAGTTGGGCATATCTTTATCTTTCTACCTTGCCTTCACTTCTCTTCTTTCCTAGGTTATTTGTGAAGCCTCTTCAGATAACCATTTTGCCTTCTTGCATTTCTTTCTCTTTGGGATGGTTTTGGTCATTGCTTCTTATACAGTGTTACAAACCTCCGTCCATAGTTCTTCAGGGACTCTGTCTACCAGCTCTAATTTCTTGAATCTCTTCTATTCTACACATCTGTTCTATTCTACACATCTCTCCACCTGGATGTTCATCTGTATCCTTTATTATATCTTTTTACGTTAAACTGGTAAACATGAGTAAACAGTTTTCCTGAGTTCTGTGAGCTGTTCTAGCAAATTAATTGAACCTCCGATTTATGGAGGATTAGGTCAGAAGCACAGGTAGAAACCTGGCATCAGGAACTTGTGATTGGCATTGCAAGGCAGGATGGGAGAATCTTGTGGATCTGATTCCTGTGACACTGAATGCTATCTCTGAGTAGACAGTGTCAGTATAGGGTTGAATTGTCAGACACCCACCTAGTGTCGCAGGAAATTGCTTGGTGTGGGCAAAATCCCACCCATTTGGTGACAGAAGTGTTCTGTGTGAGTGTAGTAGCAGTATAAAAATAAAGGAGACACACAGGAGAAAACACAGTAGGAAACCTTTGCATTTTCCCCCTATACACGTAAAAGAATGAGTTTTTCTAAATATACAGGAAATGGCAGAGTTGATCAGCACAAACAGAAATGATAGGGCTCGAGGGATGTGAAAAAGCAACTGTCAGTGACTCTAAGGCTTCTTGCTGCAGACACCTGCAACTTCACCCTTGGAAGATCTCTTGAAATGAGGGCATGGTGTGCCTGGGAGTTAATGCTCTTTGGAAGACAGTGATCAATCAACAGTGGAGGGGAATCAATGGAAAAATTTGTTATTCATCCTTCAAAAGGGACAGCTTCAGGGATTCCAGCATTCTTGGGTTCCAGTTGTCCCTAGTTGAAACCCTGTTCATCAGCTCACTCTGTGTTGTCTCCCAGTTCATGTCTCATTTCCTTGCTAAAGGTGAGATGACCAAGATGGATCAATCCACCTGTGATAGTGCAACAAGGACTCCGCCACAGGTATTAAATGAGATGGAGATAGCTCCTAGTCAGCATTACTATCTGAGGGCTCACAGAGTATCTGATTTCTAGACTCATCTAATATCTCCTTGAATCAATGGAATCCTTTCTTTAAATGAAAGAGTTCTCACAACAGGCACATGATCAAGGTATGTACTGATTTTTCATTAATTACATTGCCGGGAAACTACTGACCCTATGGGAATGCTGAAAGAGCTTATACATGAACATCTATGGAAAAGGCTTGAGAATCACACCCTTTAGGGGTAGGGTGATATCCTTCAAGATACGGAATGTATTTTGAAACAATGGCTCTTCAGTGGTCTTGTGTCTTTGATAACTAGAACAGAGAGGCCTAGGAGTTCAGGGATCAAAATGCTCTTTCTTACCATCACCTCTAGTTATGAAGTGCTGGATCAGAAGGTATGTACATAATTAATTTAAGTAATGTCAGGTGGTTCTCCAGATGGCTTCACCTATTTATTTACTCCCACTAGCAGTGCTGAATCGTTCCCATAGCCCCTCGTTGCCACTAACAATAGGTATCTCGTTGCTTTCTGTTTTGCTTTATTGTGATGAAAGAGCTTGGTCGGAGGGAAGGAACATCCTGGTCAGAATCCCAGCAAACCTGAGCTCCTGTGAGTGTTTTTATTGCTACCATTTCAAGAGAAGCAAGAGGTAATACTTTTAGGACTTCAGATTTGTTGAACTTCCGGTAACTGGGAGAGGCAGTTGGATGTAACTGGCCTAAAATAGAGGGGAAACTTAATCCTGGGGTTCCCAACCTCTGGGATCTAATGCCTGATGATCTGAGGTGGAACTGATGGTATAATAATATAAATAAAGTGTTCAATAAATATAATGAGCTTGAATCATCCCCAAATCATCCCCCACCACCAGGTCCATGGAACAATTGCCTTCCACAAAACTGGTCCCTCATTCCAATAAGGTTGGGTACCGCTCCTTAGAACCATTGCTCAGCTCTGGCCTTAATTTAAGTCTTAGGGGCAGTTCTCTCTCTGGATATTTCCTGTCCCACTTTACATGGTGAGAGTAATTCCTGTCCTCTCTTTCTTCTCATCTGCTAGGAAATATTTGCTTATTTATCATCCCTGAGAAAGTTCCTTAAAATACTGATTCATTAGGACCCTGGGGTGTCTGAGCAGACACTGTACTAAGATCTGAGGAAGGAACACATACAGCAGAGTGAGAAGCCAGTAGGAGGTTTATTTTCTACTCCACAGAGATGCTCACAACCTCAGGGTCAGCAGACTCTCCAGATCAGAGTGTTATGACGATTTCACGCTTGACACCAACTTTGTAAACAGGGGTGGAGATTTCCACCTCAGGAGGGCATATATTCTCCTCTGACACGACTTCAGCCTTCCCTATTAAGATCCCATTTTCTAGAGAGAAGAAGCAAGGCTCTGTCAGACAGCTGGACTCCACTGACAAACCGTTCTACCCTGCCTTTTGTCTGACCCCCAGCCCCATTTCTCAGGCTCCTACACAAGATTCAGCTGTTTCCAGTGCGCTCACTTCCTCCGCATTGAGCCCTTGCCCACACTGCCTGTATGTCTTGTGTTTCATTTTTCTTCACTCCCTTATTCCTTTTGCTTTCGGCCATATCTTGATTTCCCCTTTTCACTTTATCCTCTCCTCACACTCCCCCTTATCTGCCACTAATTGTCAGGCAGGAAGCTTCTTCACTTACCAGGTCCTTGTATTTCCCAGAAGAAATTTTTTGAACAGTAAGGACACAGACAGGCCGTGTAAACAAAATTACCGTAAGGAAAATTTACATCATCACAGCCCTCGAGTGTGGCTTTAACCTGAGGAGAAGAGGATGCGAAAAGATTAAAGAGAGTGGCTCAGGTTGAGGCAGCCCTGGAGTAACTATTATGCAAAATGAGCTTGTTATGGGCCAACACAGAGCAGGCACCAGGGTTTCCCCCAGACATCACCCCTAGTGTATTTAGGGCCAGACTCAACTTTAGTCAGTCTTTTGGTAATTCTCCTTATCTGCCCTTTTCAACTTTGACTTGCATTGTGAAAGAGATGCTTTATTGGCTTGCTGTATGACAACATTTTAAAGTTGGGTTTGAAGGTGCTGTCAGATACCACACTTGGTTCTGTCCACTGGCGTGGGGAGAAACACACCTGTGAGGGTCTGCCTAGTCTTTAACTCAACAACTGATATGTGAAATGTTCTTTATGTTGAGCAATGGAAGTGCCAAGAGGTCACCACGATTGGACTGTGTTTAGTTCTGAAGCTCCCCACCTGGAGTAGATAGGAAATGACTTAAGTGAACTTGTCTGTGAACCAAGAAGGTCATGGAGATTGGAATCATCAGTTTGTCGGCTCTTACATGGTGGGGAAAAATCCCCCAGACAAATAAAACAGGGTTTATTTTCCCATGTATCCTGCTTTTCAGCTTTGTCATGTGGCATTTAACCCTCGGAGCTTCTCATTCTATGAGGTATCGTGAGATTGAGGTATTGATACTTCTCTAGTCTGTATGAGTTCATAAGGTTTGTGTGTTGTGTATGATACAGAGCTTTGTGAAGGTTAAGTACTATGTGTGTTGTACAAATAAAGACATTTGGAGTCTGAAAGCACTTGGCCACCTAGTATTTCGTGCCTGTTTTCTTCCCCCAGTAGAATTATAACCTAGAAAGAAGATGAAAGAAAAGACTGAAATTCTTAGATGGGAGAAGCAGTCTGCTGAGGTCAGACCTGAGAAGAGAAAGTTCCAGGATCTTCCTGAAATGGCAACAGAGAAGATCTGTGGAAAGGGGATGCTCAGAAGCATTTCTGGCATCATTTACATTTGAATAAATGTCAGATACTGTATGTATTTCCTCTTAGGGTTTTGGTAGCTTTGCAACTTTCTTTTCCATTTGCATATGTTTTCCAAAATCCCCAAGGAGGCCTTGAAGGAGTCAGGGATTATTTTCAGATATCCTGAAGCAGGACGTATAAGGGATCTGAAGACTCAGTAAAGGCAGTGGGGAAAAGTAATAGAGGTAGGAAATGGGAAAGCCAATTCTAATGTGACAGTAAGTCTCCCATCTGTGAGGAAGACATAATTAGGGCTTCCCTTGTGACTCAGCTGGTAAAGAATCCGCCTGCAATGAGGGAGACCTGGGTTCAATCCCTGGGTTGGGAAGATCCCCTGGAGAAGGAAAAGTCTAGGCACTGCAGTGTTCCGGCCTGGAGAAGTCCATGAGCTATAGTCAATGGAGTCACAAAGAGTCGGACACAAATGAATGACTTTCACTCTCACTCTGCAGCTTCTCTCCTATATGCCATGGCCTATTGAGTGGAATCTCCCCGACTCAACCTGATCACTGCATTGGACAGAGGCAGGCATGGATGGCTCAAGTCTAACAAAGCTCCTTTGTCCTTGTCACTCAGTCTTAACCATCTTTGTTATTATCAACTTTCATATTGCCTTCTTCTGTCCTCTCCTCTCCTCTCCTCCACTCCCCTGGGGAAGTGAAGGGTCCTGACATGCTTATAAACTCATTTATCACCAGCATATCATCACTTTTTCTTTTAAATGTTTTTTTTAATTGTGGTAAAAGTCACATAATATGAAGCATACTATTTTAACCATATTTAACTGTACAGTTCAGTGACATTAAGTACATTCACATTGTTGTGCATATCTCACCATCATCCATCTCCTGAATTTTTCACTTTTCTAAACTGAAATTCTGTCCCAATTAAGCACTAAGTTACCCACAGGGAACCTCCTGACACCTAGCACTTACCAATATGCATTCTGAATTTATGAATCAACTATTCCATCTGTAATATCACTTCTTGACTTTTAAAATTGAGATAATAATACATACACTCCTACCAGGGTTGCAAATGCAATAGTATTTGCAGGTGACTTCTTTGTGAGATGCTATTTCACTTCATATCATTAGCGACCACTAAAATTGTTATGAGAATATTTCTCTTCTCTCTCCTTGCTTATGATAACCCCCAAATCTTTACTTACCACTAAGTATACAGGTACATGACTTGTAACTGTGAGTGTTACGGTGTAGTTATCTGCATTTCCAGCTGGATCAACTGTCAGGGTTATTGAAATTACATTCTGTCTAGATATGGCAAAAGAGACAGAAAACAGTCTGGTAAAAGTCCAGGTTGACATTTCTCTTGTTTTCAGTTTTTGTTTATGATCATAAACAATGCTGCAAACATCCTCCCTCATTTGTATCTTCATGCGCTTCTATGAATATCTCTTGAGAACACATCTCTGTAAGTGGAATGGCTAGGTCAAAATGTATACATTCAAAATTTTGATAGAAACAGACTTTATCTGTCCAAAGGGCTATATTCAGTTCACATCCTTACTAACAGCATGTGCAAGTTTTGATTCTGGGTTATAATGTAGAGCATTAAAACCAAGTTCTGATGTGTTTCATAGGAAAAAAAAAAGCAAGTCCAGGATTGAGGTAGGCTGGGAGGAATTTGGAAGCAGCATGGGCAGAGACAGCAGGGGGATGAAGGGAATGGGAAGACACAGAGGCATCAGTGCCACCATTCTTAAGGATCCCCTTGGCATGACCCACACCTAAGGTGAGCACTGTTGCCGATGAAGTCACAGGGATCATCTGAGACGGTGGGTCAGCACAGCCCTTTATACTGGGTTGTGAACAAAGTCATATCCACTCTTGTGCAGCTTATGCATCTTATCCAAAGTTTATCCCAGGGCTGACCACAATGCTAACATTCCTGCCTATTCTGTTGTTTCATGGGAAAAGGATGAGAATGATAAAAGCATAGGAAACTGAGTTAAAATACAAAGTAGGTATCGGTCATGGATTCAGTAACCTCTCCAACAGGTTCTGAACAGGGAGAGCTTGAAACCAAGAGACACAAAGTGAAGACTCCCCGGATGAGTCCTCTTGGAGCAGGTAAGTACACTGTAGGTGCATAATGTGGGTTTCTGGGTTGGCAGAAGTGTCCTCCCTGGAAGAATTTATATAAGGATGGAAAACAGATGTCTTACGTTTGTCCTTGCGTTGGGACAGTCCACAGTGTCAGGCAGAGACCCAAGAGAAGGGCAGCAGGGCTGGTCTTGAAGAGAAGTTGAAAAGCACGCATGCTGGAGGCATTTGGTGCCCAAGAAGACTGTTCCCAGGGAGCAGGATGGTTCTTATAACTCTAGCAGGATGACCCCGGAGGTATGGGGTCAGATTCACTGGGCCAAAATCACCACATCTTGGAGATTTCCTTCTTTGATATCTTGGTTGTTGCTGTTGTTGCTTTTTTTTGTGAAAGGTCAGTGCTTAGCTGGAACTTTAATTTGAGGAGAGTGTGAGAGAGAAAAGAATGAGTCGAACTGTTTCCCCTTGTTTTTTTAACATTAGAAGATTCCTGGATCATTAGGATAGATCCTGTCTTAACCACTATAAACAGGATTGTTTCCAAATCCTACTTCCTAACCCCTGCCCGAGTCTGTAGATTCCAGGAAGTGTTCTGTCTCCTTGTCCTCTAAAGGACAGAGGTCTTATCTTCCTCTCAATGTCTCACCTGTAAAATTTGCTGTAGGTGTTAGATGTAGAATGGATACCTTGACACTAAAGTGCCTACTCATACTTTCTCTGATTGCATTTTTGCTACCGTGAGTCATCTCTAATAAGTGGTGGCCACATAAGGTATGGAATATATTTGAAGAGAAGGCAACCCGTGGGCAGGAAAAAGTCAGGAGAAGTCTAGATGAGACTAGGGGAGACCAGATATATGTGTGTGTATTCCTTATGGCACTACCAAGAAACAAGAGGCTGTATTTAATGACCTTTCTATGTGTGGACTGGTTCCTTTAGGAGCCTTGGTTTCACATTATATGTGCAGAAGCTGCTCTCCCGAATTTCTCAGAGAAAGTCCCGACATCACAGCTCTCTACCTTCTTAGCTTCAGTTTGTGCAAATTTTGCTTCTGCTTGCAGGAAATTCAGCTGTGGGGCTCGATGACAGATCCCACCTTAGAAGGACCTTTGTGATCATCTAGTTATCTTACAGGAGGAGATGGTATCTGAGGAACCACTTACAGAGTTTGGGTGACTAGGGAACTCATGGAATCTCCCACCTTCCATCCAAATGGGAGAACCATGGAGGATCTGAGGCTTCTTGCATCAGATGGGGAAGTGAAGTTCAAGAGGGAATCAGGTGGGACAGCTGAGAATGCTTCACTCTTACCCCTGGAGAGTGTCTCAGAGAACTAGAGTGTTGCAGCTAAGCAGGACCTTGGGATGCCTGAAGGCTAGAGCAAGACCAGGGAAGCTTGCTTCTGTCTTTTCATTTGTAAATTATGCAATCTTGCCTGTGCATCAGGAGAGGCCTCTCTCTAACTCCAGGTGCTGTACAGTAAGTCTTCTCTTTCCTGCATCACTCTCCCTTTAATCTCTATCTTCTCTAAACTCATTAAGTTTCCTTCCCTTCCATTCCTTCCCTTCCACTAATTTTTTTGTTTATTAAAACTATTATTTTCAACTAAATAATGTATTCTCATGGTAAAAATCCAAATCATTTAAAAGATGTAAATTGATGCTTAAAACTATTCTTACTTAATCTGACTTGTCATTTCTAGTTACTTCTGGTAGACTTCCACGAGTACTCAGCTAGAAATGACCTTTTCAGGGTGAAATGATCTTTCAACTGTGTATTAAGAAATATCTAGCCACACAGGGCTCCAATAAAATCAGGAGCCAGTTTTCTAAACGAATGTAGAGGAATGAAGCAATTTGTAGCAAATTTCAGCAGAAAACCTGTTATCATAGCAAGGTCTCATTTTTTCAGTAGTGTTGCCATATTAGGTTAATATGGTGGTATTTGCAAAAAGTTCTTTACTGCTTTAGGGTGAGGGCTGGCATCCAGCCTTACTGTGCTAAGGTTCTGGGTTGGCTCTGTCCAACAGCACGTTCTGACACAGTGGAGGTGTTCAATAGCTGCACTGTCTGCCTAGCACAAGTGGCAGTTGAGGACAGGAAATGGGGTTCCTCTAACTTACAGTTGTTTTAAGTGTCAACTGCCCAGTGGATTTCGATGACTTAGTATGAATAAGTAATGTAATGTATTTCAATCAGTGATTTTTAAATGGTGAACATATCTTGAAATAATATTTAGGATGTATTAGATTAGTTAGTGTTAGTCCCTCAATCATGTCCAACACTTTGTAACCCCATGGACTATTTCCCACAAGCCTCCTTTGTCCTTGAAATTGTCCAGGCAAGAATACTGGAGTGAGTTGCCATTCTCTTTTCCAAGGGATCTTCCCCACCCAGGGGTCAAACTTGGGTCTCCTGCCTTGCGGGCAGATTTTTTGCCATCTGAGCCACCAGGGAAGCCACATATTAGATGAAATAAAATATATTATCAAGTTAATATCACTGGGTTCTTTCTGTAGCTGGGGCTTCCGTGGTGGCTCAGTGGTAAAGAATCCCCCTGTCAGTGCAGCAGACATGGATTTTATCCCTCATCCGGGAAGATCCCACATGCGGCAGAACAGCTAAGTACGTGCACCGCAGCCCTTGAACCTGTGCTCTAGAGCCGGGAAGCTGAAACTACTGACCCCCATGCTCCCTTGAGCCCATGCTCTGCAACAGAAAAGCCACCACGATGAGAACCCCACGCACCACAACTAGAGAGCAGCCCCCCTCGCCCACTAGAGAAAAGCCCCTGCGGCAACCAAGACCAAGCCCAGCCCCAAATACGTAAATAAAATAAAATAAATCAAAAACATGGACATTCAAAATTGCACATGTAGCTTAACATATATTTCTCTGTGTCTGTCTTTGGCCTCCGTGTGTGGCTTGCAGGATATTACATAGCTCCACAACCAGGGATAGAACCCAGGCCCTTGGCAGGGATGGTACTGCATCCTAGCCACTGGACTGCTAGGGAATTCCCTCTCTGTCTCTATTTCCACTCCAGTCAATCAAGGAAGTTACACTGGAGGACCGAAGGAAAAAATGTGTATCGAGCTCACGCAGGAGCTAAAATCTGCGATTTTGGAAAGGTATTTGTTGGAGATTTCAAAGGGCTTACATAAGGTGGGAGAAGAATTTGTGTGTATCAGTACGTGTGTGTGTACAAGCTGGGACCCTTGAGTCAGGTTGCCTGCTTGATGCAAATCCTAGCCTGCCACTTACTAGCTATGTTCAAATTACATGAGCTCTGTCATCTCAGTTTTCCCATTAATGAAGGTCAGTAGAGTATTCACTTGTGTATTGTCTGTCTCTCCTGAAGAATATAAGCTTCATAAGATCAGGATAAAAAATTCCTGATTCCCTTCTGTATACCCAGTACCTAATGGCACATGTGGGTACTTGATAAATATTTATTAAATGAATAAATGCATAATGCATGAGGTTTTAAGGTTTCTATTTATTTTAAAGTGTTTTTCTAGTATTTTTGAGGTACCAGTGACAAAATATTATGTAATTTTAAGGTGTACTCTGTGCTCATTTGATATATTTATATATTGTAAAATGATTATCACCATAGAACTAGTTGATACTTCCATCAAGTCACATAATTAACATTTCTTTTTCTGTATGAGAACATTTAAGACCTACTCTCTTAGCAACTTTCAAGTATATAACTCAATATTATTAATTTCCATGCTATATGTAGATATTCATAATTTATGCATCTTCTGATTGAAAGTTTATGCATCTTGACCAACGTCTCCCCAATTCATTTCTCCCATCCCTAGCATCTGGTACTGATCACTCTACTCTCTTTTTTTCTATAAGTTTAGTTTTTTATTTTTAAAGCGTAAAGTATAGTTGAGTACAATACTGTATTAGTTTCATAGTGATTTGATTGTCAATTATTAGAGTATAATTGACTACAGTTCCCATGCAGTGTATCATATCCCTGTGACATTTATTTTATGAGTGGAAGTTTTAAGGTTTCTTTCAGCCATGCCATGCAGCTTGTGGGATCTTCATGCCCCAACCAGGACTGAATCCCAAGTCCCCTGCATTGCAAGTGTTGAGTCTTAACTTCGGGCCACCAGGAAAGTCTCAGAAGTTTACACCTGTAAATGAATTTCACTGATTTCACCCACAGCCCCTCCCTCCTCTCCTTTGGAAAGCACCACTTTGATTTCTGTATCTCTGAGTCTGTTTTGTTTTGTTTCATTTGTTTGTTTTGTTTTCTAGAGTCAACATATAAGTAAGATCGTATAGTATGTGTGTTTCTCTGACTATATTTCACTTACTATAGTCTTCCCAGGCATTGCTAGTGGTAAAAAACCCATTTGGCAATGCAGCTTAGATGGAAGAGAAGTGGGTTTGACCCCTGTGTTGGGAAGATCCCCTGGAGGAAGGCACAGCAACCCACTCCAGTAGTCTAGTCTGGAGAATCCCATGGACAGAGGAACCTGACAAGCTGTAGTCCTTTGGGTTGCACAGAGTTGGACACGACTGAATCGACTTAGCACACATACCCTTAACACCCTCTATGTCAATCCATGTTGTTGCAAATGGCAAGATTTCATTCATTTTTTGGTTGAGCAGTATTCCCTTGTTTATTTATATCACATTCTTTATACACTCATCTATTGATGGACATTATGTTGCCCCATATTGTGGCTATTGTAAACAGTGCTCCAGTGAACATAGGGGAACATACATCTTTCTATTTATTTTTTAAAAATTAAAAAAACACTTTTTATTTTATATTGGGGTATAGTTAATTTACAATTTTGTGATAGTTTCAGATAGACAGTGAAGTGACAGAGCCATATGTATACACGTGCATGCATCTTTTTATATTAGTGTTTTTGCTTTCTCTGAATAAATACACAGCAGTGGACTTGCTGAATCATATGGATGTTCAATAGCTCAATATTTGATGTTTTGAGGACAGTGTTCCTTACTGTCTTCCTAAGTGGTTGCACCAATCTCCATTTCCACCATCTGTGCGTGAGTGTTACCTTTTCTCCATATCCTTGCTAATACATACTGTTTGTTGTCTTTTTATGATAGCCATTCTGACAAATATGAGGTGAGGTGATATCTCATTGTGATTTCAATTTGCAATCCCAGATAATCAGTGATGTTGAACATCTTTCTCTGTCTTTTAGCAGTCTCTATGTTTTCTTTAGAGAAATGTAAGGTACTGTGCCTGTTTTTTAGTTTGAGAAGTTTTTTATACTGAATTGTGTATTTTCTTTATATAACTTAGATATTAACCCCTAAGGGATGCATCATTTGGAAATACCTTCTTTCATTTGGTTGTTTGCTTTTCACTTGCTGGTGGTTTCTTTTGCTGTGCAAAAGTTTTTTGTTTGATTTGTTTATTTTTGCTCTTGTTTCACTTGCCTGAGGAAACAGATCTAAAAAAATATGTGCTGCTAAGCCCAATCAGACAGTATACTGCTGATGTTTTTTCTAGAAGTTTTATGGTTTTAGGTCTTACATTAGATTTTGAGTTTATTTTGTATATGATATATAAAAAAAATCTAGTCTGATTCTTTTGCAAGTAGTTGTCCAGTGTTCCCAGAACTGTTAATGGAAGAAGCAGTCTTCTCCATTTATGTTTTTGCCTCCTTTGTTATATCTTAATTAACTGTATAAGTATGGGTTTATTTGGGGGTTTTCTAATCTGTTCCATTTATCTGTGTGTCTGTTTTTTTGCCAGTATCACAGTATTCTGATTGTTAGAGTTTTGTAGTACAGTTTGAAATAGGAAGCATGGTGCCTTGAGTTTTGTTCTTTTTTATCAAGTTAGTTTGGGCTGTTTGGAGCTTTTTGTTGTCCCATGCAAATTAGGAGTATTTTTTCTAGTTCTGTGAAAAATAACTTGATATTTTGATAAGGATTGCATGTTATCTGTATATTGCTTTGAGTAGCATAAATATTTTAGCAGTAGTAATACTTTTAATCTACAAGTGTAATATATCTTTTCTTCATGTCATCTTCAATTACTTTCATCAATGTCTTGTATTTTCAAAGTACAAATCTTTTCCTCCTTGGTTAAGTTTATTCCTGAGTATTTTATTCTTTTCAGATGCAATTTTAAATGGTATTATTTTCTTAATTTCTTTTTCATAAATCATTTTTTATTGTGTGGAAAAACTATAGATTTCTGTATATTAATTTTATAGACTATGACTTTACTGAATTCATGTATTAATTCTAA
The DNA here is from genome assembly GCF_963930625.1 of Muntiacus reevesi. Classification (NCBI taxonomy): domain Eukaryota; kingdom Metazoa; phylum Chordata; class Mammalia; order Artiodactyla; family Cervidae; genus Muntiacus; species Muntiacus reevesi. The sequence continues at coordinate 100,732,766 of NC_089254.1, read as the reverse complement.
TAGCTTTTTGTGGACTCTTTAGGGTTTTAATACACAGTTTCCTGTCATTTGCAAATAGTGACAGTTTTACTTCTTTCTTTTCTATTTGGATACTTCTTATTTTCTTGTCTGAAATTTGTGATTAGGCCTTCTAATATTATGTTGAATAAAATTGTTGAGAATGGAAATTATTGTTTTCTGAGTCTTTTAGTCTTCTTCTGCTTGTTATATATATATATATATATATAAATTTATATTTACCAGTTGTTATTCAGTTGCCCAGTCATGTCTAACTCTGCGACCCCATGGACTGCAGCCTGCCAGGCCTTTCTGTCCCTTGACATCTCCTGGAGTTTGCCCAAATTCATGTTCATTACATCGGTGATGCCATTCAACCATCTCATCCTCTGATGCCCTCTTCTCTTCTGCCCTCGATCTTTCCCAGCATCAGGGACTTTTCCCATGAATCATCTGTTTGCATCAGACATATATATTTACCTTGATATATATGTCAATGTGAATTATGTTGAGATATGATTCTCTTACACATACCTTGGTTGAGAGTTTTTAAAATTATAAATGGATGTTGAATTTTATCAAAATATCCTTCTGCTTCTATTGAGATTATCATAAATTAATAATTTTCAACCTCAGTTTTGTTAATGTGGTGTATCAAATTGATTGATTAGTGGATATTGAACTGTTCTTGATTCCTGGGATAAATCCCAGATAATCATGGTGTAGTATCCTTTCAATATATTGTTGAATTTGGTTTGCTAATATTTTGTTGAGAATTTTTGCATCTATGTTCATCAAGAATACTGACCTATAATTTTCATAAATTTTCTTTATCTAGTTTTTTTGGAATAGGGTTATACTTGTTCACAGAATAATTTGAAGTGTTACTTCCTTTTCAGTTTTTAGGAATAGTTTGAAATGAAAACTATTCCTAAGAATATGAATACTTATGGGGCTGCCACATCAGTGAAGTTTTTAGTGGTAATACTACTACTAGAATCCTAAGATTCTGTGGTTTGGGGCATGTTAGATACCTTTATATAAAGATAATTCTCAATCCTTGAACAATTTACCACCAAAATGTGCACTATTTTTGGAAGACCTTGGATTTTGGGAGCAGAGTCTACTAAACTTGGGAATGATAAATTAAGTGATATTATTAGGTGACTCAAAAAGATGTCAATTTTGGGTATCATGCAGAGCAAAAATGAGCTTCTATAGGAGGTTCAAACTTTGCCGTGAGCAGTCTTTCTGTGATTGAACTGTGTTCCCTCCAAATTAATATGTTGATGCCCTTGCTGCCCTCCCCTCAAGTGGCCTGTTGAGGATGGTGGCTTTGGGAGGCGGTGGCTTAGTTGCTAAGTCATGTTGGAGTCTTAGGGACCCCGTGGCCTGCAGCCCACCAGGTTTCTCTGTCCATGGGATTTCCCAAACAAGATTACTGGAGTGGTTGCCATTTCCTTCTCCAGGGGGGTCTTCCCACCCAGTGACTGAACCTGCGTCTCCTGCATTGCAATCAGTCTCCTGTATTGCAGGCAGCTTCTTTACCAACTGAGCTACCACAGAAACCCATTTAAGCAGGTGATTCAGGTTAAATGAGGTCATAGGGTGGAGCTCACAGAACTGGTGCCATTATAAGATGAAAAGACAACATAGCTCTGTTTCCCCCCTGTGAGGACACAGCAAGTAGGTGGCTACATGCTGGCTAGGAAGAGAGGCTTCTCTAGAACCTGGTCACACTGGCATCCTTATCTTAGACTTCCAGCCTCCAGAACTGTGAGAAAATAAATTTCTGTTTTTTAAGCCACTCAGTTTGTGGTATTTTGTTATGGCAATCTGAGCCAATATGAATCCTTTATTTTGGCCATGTCACTTGGCAGATCCTATGGTGCTGCAGAGATCCATGGTAGATTAAGGTAGCTGAGTGTACTCTCTGGTTAGCCTCAGGGCGAGAGCTGCTGACTAGATCAACAGGATGCTGGAGCAATTCTATGCTCTCAGGAGCAGAAAGCAAATTTTTTAAGAAATGCACTTGGGCACTATAGAGGCCCAATATCTGACCATGAAACAGCAAATGACCAGAGTTCCCCGTTATGACTTAGGCATTGGCAGGCCCGCAAAGTGCATATTTGAGTAAATACAGCAGCGATCCTTCGTATATTAGAAATAACACAGTTTAATGTATAGGGGGAAAGAATCTGAAAATATATAAGTATGCATATGTATATACCTGAATTCCTGTAGCGTGCACCTGAGAGCTTTCCTGGTGGATCAGACAGTAACGAATCCGCCTGCAGTTCAGGAGAGCTGGGTTTGGTCCCTGAGTTGGGAAGGTCCCCTCGAGAAGGGAATGGCTACCACTCCAGTATTCTTGCCTGGAGATTTCCATGGACAGAGGAGCCTTGTGGGCTACCGTCCATGGGATCACAAAGGGTTGGACACATCTGAGCAACTTTCACATTCACTATCACTTTTACACCTGAAACTCATGTGATATTGTAAATCACCTATACTTCAATAAAAATAAAGTATTTACTAGGGAATTTCCTGGTCATCCAGTGGTAGAGACTCTTTGATTCCAGTTCATGGGGTTCAGGTTCGATCTCTGGTCTAAGAACTAGATCCTACATACAACAGGGAGCTCACATGCCACAACTGAAGATCCTGCCTGCTGCAATGAGGGTTGAAGATCCCTTGTGCCAAAACTAAGACCCAACACAGCCAAATAAATAAATATAAAAAAAAATCATCACTTAAAAAAAGTAAACTGTATGCTAAAATTTAAAAAATGCACTTCTTCCCATCAGTGATTTTGATGTTGTAGCAGCTGCCCTTTAAAAACAGAGATGAATACTAAGACTTCAATAAAGTGCCATCTCTCATTCAATAGAATAGTGATTTTACACTGGATCCTTTCTAATCTTGACGGGACAGTATCTTGTTGTTACTGAGATTGATACGTATTCTAGGTATGGATCTCTTTCCTGCCTGCAGTGTTTAGTCAGTCTCACTAACTGAGAGGTCACAGAGCATCTGATTTCTAGATCCATCTATCATGACCTTATATCACTGGAATCGTTTTGTTAAATGAAGAGTTCTCAAAGTGGGCAGTTGATCAAGGTATGTACTGATATTTCCTTAACTGTATTATCAGAAAACTACTGGCCCTATGGCATGCTGGAAAAACTCATACATGAGCAACTGTGGAAATCATACTTGGGAATCATACTCTTTAGGGATAGGGTGATGTCTTGATGATGTGGGCTGTATTTTGAAAAAATGGCTCTTCAGTGGTCCTTTGTCTCTGATAGCTAGAATAGATTGGTCTAGGAGCTCAGGGATCAAAATAGTCTCTTTTACCATCAAGTCTGGTTGTGGAAGCGCTGGGTCAGAAAATATTATTTGCTGAGTCATATTCGACTCTTTGTGATGCCATGGACTATCTTTATCCATGGAATTTTCCAGGCAAGAACACTGGAGTGGGTTGCCATTCCCTTCTCCAGGGGATCTTCCTGACCCAGGGATTGAACCTGGGTCTCTGGCATTGCAGGCAGATTCATTACTGTCTGAGCCACCAGTGAAGCCCCTGCTGGGTCAAAAGGTATGAGTGCACATAACTGTTTTGGGTAACTACAGGTGAACTACCAGATGGCTGCATCTGTTATACAGTCCCACTGGGAGCTCTGAATAGTCCCCATAAACACGCAATCCTCGTTAGTGATAGGTTTCTACTTTTTCCCCGAGTTTTGCTTTATTGTGATGAAAGAGCTTGGGAACAGGGAAGGGACATCCTGGTTAGAAATGCAGCACACCTGAGCTCCTGTGAGTACTTTCCTTGCTTCCAATTGAAGAGGAGCAAGATGTAGTAATTTTAGGACCTACTTCAGATTCATTGAGCTTTCAGATAAGTAGGAGGGGCAGCTGGATGTAATTAACCTGAAATATGAGGGAGACTTAACCCAGGGGTTCCCAATTTCTGGGATCTAATATCTGACGATCTGAGGTGGAGCTGATGACATAATAATAGAAATAAAGTGTACAAGAAATATAATGTGCTTGGATCATCCCCAAACCATCCCCACCCCTGGGTGCATGTAAAAATTGCCTTCCCCGAAACTGGTCCCTGGTTCCAATAAGTTTGGGGACCACTGTTCAGTTTTGTCCTTAATTTTAGCCCTAGGGACAGTTTTCTCTTTGGACCATTCCTCTCCCATGTTAAATGGTGAGAGTAATTCCTGTCTTCTCTTTCTTCTCATCTGCTAGAGAATGAACGCTCATGTATCATCCCTGAGAAGGTTTCTTAAACTACTGATTCATTAGGACCCTGGGGTGTCTGAGCAGCGACGGTACTAAGATCTGGGGAAGGAACACAGACAGCACAGTGAGAAGCCAGTAGGAGGTTTATTTTCTACTCCACTCAGGTGCTCACAACCTCAGAGCTAGCAGACTCTCCAGATCAGAGTGTTACGATGATTTCACGCTTGACACCAACTTTGTAAACAGGGGTGGAGATGTTCACATCAGAAGGGCATATATTCTCCTCTGACACGACTTCAGCCTTCCCTATTAGGATCCCATTTTCTAGAGAGAAGAAGCAAGGCTCTGTCAGACAACTGGACTCCACCGACAAACCGTTCTACCCTGGCTTTTGTCTGACCCTCAGCCCCTTTTCTCAGACTCCTACACAAGATCAGCTGTTTCCAGCGCGCCCACTTCCTCCACATTGAGCCCTTGCCCACACTGCCTGTATGTGTTGTGTTGTGTCAACTGTCCAGTGGATTTCAAAGATTTAGTATGGATAAAAGAATGTAATGTATCTCATTAATTATTTTAAAATATTAATTATATTTAACATAAATTTAATATAAATATTATATCTTAAAATAATATTTAGGATGTATTAGGTTAAATAGTTCAGGCTGGATGAAGCCTAAGCTGGAATCAAGATTGTTGGGAGAAATGTCAATAATTTCCCAAATAATTAGTGATGTTGAGCATCTTTCCATCTGTCTCTTTGCAATCTCTGTGTCTTCTTTGGAGAAATGTCTATTTAGGTACTCTGGCTGTTTTTTAATTAGACTGGTTTTTAAAATATTGTATGTTTTCTTTATATAATTTAGATGGTAACCACTGTTGCACATATTATTTGGGAATATTTTCTTTCATTCAGTAGTTTGTTTTTTCATTTTGTTGTTGGTTTCCTTTACTGTGGAAAAGGTTTTTAGCTGATGCAGTCCTGTCTGTTTATTTTTGCTCTTCTTACCCTTGTGGGAGGAAACAGACCCCCCAAATACTGCTAAGACCAATGTCAAGGAGCGTACTGCTAATGTTTTCTTCTATGGGTTTTAAGGTTTCGTGTTACATTAGGTCCTTAATTCATTCTGAGTTTATCTTATATACAATGTGAGAAAATGGCCTAGTCTGATTTTTTAGAAGTAGCTGTCCTGTTTTCCCAGACTTTTTATGGAAGAAGCTGTCTTCTTCATTTTATGTTTTTTCCTCTTTTCTTGTAGATTAATTGACTATATAGGTGTGGGCTTATTTTTGAGCTCTGCAGTCTGTTCCATTGATCTATGTGGCTTTTTTTGGATAGTATCACAATGTTTGGATGAATAGAGCTTTGTAGAATAGTTAGAAATAGGGAGTATGATGTCTTCAGTTTTGTTCTTTCTCAAGACGTCTTTTTCTCTTGGGGCCTTTTGTGGTTCCATACAAATTTTTGGAGTACTTTTTCTAGTTCTGTGAAAAATGCCTTGGTATCCTGATAGGGATTGCATTTAATTTGTTGATTGTTTTGGGTAGTATGAACATATTAACAGTAGTAATTCTTACAATATATAAGTGTAGTATATCTTTTATTTGTGTGATCTTCAATTCCTTTCATCAATGTCTTATAATTTTCAGAGTACAAGTCTTTTACTTCCTTGGTTAAGTTTATTGCTGGGTATTCTCTTAAGATGCAATTGTAAATGAGGTTAATTTCTTAATTTCTTTCTGATAGATCATCATTAGTGTATATACTATATAGTGTATACACTATAGTTTTGTGTATATTAATTTTATAGGCTATAAATTTCCTGAATTCATGTATTAGTACTAATAGTTTTTTGGTGGAATCTTTATGGTTTTTATGCAAATTCCATGTAATTTACAAATAGTGACAGCTTTGCTTCTTCCCTTTCCATTGGATGCTTCTTATTTTTCTTGTCTGAATGCTCTGATTAGGACTTCCAATACTGTGTTGAATAAAAGTGGTGAGAGTGGGAATTCTTGTGTTGTTTATGACCTTAGAATAAATGCTTTCAGCCTTTTGCTATTGAGTATGATGTTAGCTGTGGGTTTGTCATATATATATACACATACATATGCATATATATATGTATATGTATACACACACATATCAATAGGTATTTACATATATATATGTCAATATATGTTATGTTGCGGTATATTCCCTTTACACTTACATTGTTGAGGGTTTTAAAAATGATAAATGGATGTTTTATAGTGTGAAAAGCTCTTTCTGCCTGTATTGAAATTACTATATAATTTTTATCCTTAGTTTTGTTAGTGTGCTGTATCACATGGATCGACTTGTGGACATTGAAATATCTTTGAATATCTAGGATAAATCCTAGGTGACTGTGGTGTAGGATCCTTTTGCTATACTGTTGAATTTGACCTGCTAATATTTTGTCAAGGATTTTTGCATCTATGTTCATCGAGAACATTGACCTATAATAATCTTTTTTTTTCCTGTGGATTCTTTTTCTATTGGTTGGAATCAGGATAATGGTGGTTCCACTGAATAATATGGAAGTGTTTCTTCTTCAGTTTTGAGGAATACTTTGAAATGCAACCTATTAGTAAAAATACAAATACTTAAGGGGCTTCCACATTAGTGAAGTTTTTAGGGGAGTAGTGGTTCAGGGCATGTTGGAACATCTTTTCCAAAGTGTTGTACTAAGTTTATTCAGTCATTTCTGACTCTTTGCGAACCCATGACAGTAGCCTTCCAGGCTCCTCTGTTCATAGGATTCTCCAGGCAAGAATACTGTGGGTTGCCAAGCTCTCCTCTAGGCGATCTTCCCAAACCAGGAATCAAACCCTTGTCTCTTGCATCTGCTACACTGGCAGGCAGGTTCTTTATCACTAGCACTACCTGGGAAGTTCTTTTCTAAGGTTAAGATAGTTATTGAACCTTGACCAACTTACCACTGAAAAAATGGCACCATTCTTGGAAGACCTTGGAGTTTGGAGGTAGAGTTTACTAATTTGGGGACTGACAAATCATCGTTGGATGACTCAAAAAGATGCCAGTTTTGAGTGGTATCCAGAGCAATAAGGGGATTCTATAGCAGTTTCAAACTTTGGTGTGTGCAGTCTTGCTGAGTCTGAATTATGTTTCCTGAAATTATTTTTTGTTGCTCTGCCTCCCCTCCCTCAAGTGAGTCTATTAGGGCCTTAAAAGAGGTGAATCAGGTTAAATTAGGCCATAAGAGTGGAGCTCCTAGAACTGGTGCCATTATAATACGAGGAAAAGGCACCATTACTCTCTTTTCCCTGTATCAGGATACAGGGAGAAGGTGGGTGTGTGCAAGCCAGGAAGAGAGTCCTCCCTAGAACCTGGCCATGCTGGCATCCTGATCTCAGACTACTAGCCTCCAGGACAATGAGAAAATAAAATTCTGTTGCTTAAGCCACTCAGTCTAAGGTATTTTGTTATGGCAATCTGAGCTAATATAAATCCTTTATTTTGGCCACATCATTTGGGAGATCCTATGTTGGGCTTCCCTGGTGGCTCAGAGGTTAAAGCATCTGCCTCCAATGCGGAAGACCTGGGTTCGATCCCTGGGTTGGGAAGATCCCCTGGAGAAGGAAATGGTAATCCACTCCAGTATTCTTGCCAGGAGAATCCCATGGATGGAGGAGCCTGGTAGGCTACAGTCCACAGGGTTGCAAAGAGTCGGACACGACTGAGCGACTTCACTTCACACTATGGTGCTACACAGATTCATGGTAAATGATGGGAATGTCAACTCTGTTAAGTCTCACCAGAGTGTGGCAGGGTAGACCAACAGGATTCTGGAATAAGTCTATGCTCTCTGCAGGAGAAAACTAGTTTTTTAAAAGGTACATTTGAGCACCATGGAGACCTAATTCCTGACCGTGAAACACAAAGAGACCAGAGTTCTGCATTATTACTTAAACATAGGCAGACCCCAAAATTATATATTTGAGTGGCTACAGCAGCCATCCTTCATAAGTTGGAAATAGCACAGTATAACCTATAAGGGAAAAGAATCTGAATAAATATAAATATACATATTTATATAACTGAATTCCTATGGTTTGTGCCTGAAACTTATTGCAAATCAACTATACTTCCATAAAAATAAAATATATGCTAGGGACCTCCCTCAGAGAAGGAAATGGCAACCCACTCCAGTATTCTTGCCTGGAGAATCCCAGGGACAGAGGAGTCTGGTGGGCTGCTGTCTTTGGGGTCGAACAGAGTTGGACACGATTGAAGCGACTCAGCAGCAGCAACAGCAGCAGCAGGGACTCCAAGGTGGTTCAATGGTTAAGACTCTGTGCTCCCAATGCAGAGGGCCCAGGTTCGATCTCTGCTCAGGGAAGTTGATCCCATATACAGCACAGAGTTCTCATGCTGCAACCAAAGATCCTGTGTACCACAATGAGGATCTAAGATTCTGTGTGCCACAGCTAAGACTCAGAGCAGCTAATATTAAAAAATACTTTAAAAATAAAGTATTTGGTAAAATTAAAAAAAATTCATTTCTTCCCATAAGTGATTTTGATGCTGCAGATGCTGGCCTTTCAACAACAAAAACTAATACTGAGACCTCAATAATGTATCATCTCTCAAGGAGACAATTTCATAGAATAATGATTACACTGGATCCTTTATACTCTTGAGGGCGCAGTATCACTGTAGGATCTCAAAGAGCTGCACATATTGAAGTGACTTAGCATTCATGCACACATCTTGCCTGTACTGAAGTTGATGCATATTCTAGGTATGGAACTTTTTCCTGCCTGCAGTGTTTATTCAGCACCACTATCTGAGAGCTCACAGAGTATCTGATTTCTAGGTCCATCTAACATCTCCTTGAATCAATGGAATAATTTTTTTAAGTGAAAGGTTTGTTACAATGGGAGTACCATGATCAAGATATATACTGAGTCTCATTCACTGTATTACGTGAAAACTACTGGCCATGTGGCATGCCAGGAAAAGCACAGACATGAGCTGCTAAGGAAAAGACTTTGGAATCACACTGTTTAGGGATATGGTGATGTTCTTCACGAGCTGTAATTATGAGGGCTTTCCTGGTGGCTCAGTTGGTAAAGAATCCACCTGCAATGCAGGAGATCTGGGTTTGATCCCTGGGTCAGGAAGGTCCCCTGGAGAAGGAATTGGCAACTCACTCTAGTATTCTTGTCTGAAAAATCCCATGGAGAGAGGAGCCGAAGGGGGCTACAGTGCATGGGATCACAAAACATCCTTCAAGATGTGCATGTCTTTTAAAACAATGGCTCTTCAGTGGCCCTTTGTCTTTGATAGCTAGAGTAGATTGGCCCTGGAGCCCAGGGATCAAAATTGTCTCTCTTACCATCACTACTGGTTGTGGAAGTTCTGGGTCTGAAGGTATGTACACAATTAATTTAAGTTGCATCAGGTGATTCTCTGGATGGCTGTACCTATTTATACACGCCCATTAGTAGCAGCAATGAATAGTCCCCATAACTCCTCAATCTCCACTCAGAATAGGTATCTCCTTGCTGACTGAGTTTTGCCTTATTGTGATGAAAGAGCTTAGGCTTAGGGAAGGAACATCCTGGTCAAGAGCCCAGCACACCTGAATTCCTGCTAGTCTTTTCCTTGCTAGCTCAAGAGGAGCAAGATGTAATAACTTAGGACTTCAGGTTCATTGAACTTTCAGATAACTGGGAGGGGCAGCTGCATGTAACTGAACTGAAATAGGAAGGAAATTTAAACCAGGGGTCCCAACCTCTGGGATCTAATGCCTGATGATCTGAGGTGGAGCTGATGATATAAAAATAGAAATAGATTGCCAATAAACATAATGCACTTGAATCATCCCAAAACTATCTCTCACCTCCCCCTGCCACAAACCCCTGGCCCATGGAAAAACTGTCTTCCACAAAACTGGTTCCTGGTTTAAACTGATTGGGGACTGCTACTTAGAACCTTTGCTCAGTTCTACCCTTAATCTTAGCCCCAGGGACAGCTCTCTCTGGACATGTTCCCCACTGTGTTAAATGGCGAGGATAGTTCCCGTCTTCTCTTTCTTCTCAATTGCTAGGAAGTGGATGCTCATGTATCATCCCTGAGAAGTCCTCTTAAAATACTGGTTCATTAGGACCCTGGGGTGTCTGAGCAGACACAGTACTAATTTGGGGGGAGAAAACACAGGCAGAATGGTGAGAAGCCCATAGGAAGTCTATTTTCCAGTCCACATAGCTGCCCACAAACTCAGCAGACTTTTGAGATCAGCATCTTATGATGATTTTACGCTTGATACAAACTTTGTAAACAATGGTATAGATTTCCTCATCAGAAGGGCATATATTCTCTTCTGAAACAACTTCAGCTTTCCCTTTTATGATCCCATTTTCTGGAGAGAAAAAGCAATGTTGTGTCAGACAGCTGGATTCCACTATTGGTCTTCTTACACCAGACCCATCCACAAAACATCGTATCCTGCCTTTTACTGTGTCTGACGTTTGGCCCCATTTCTCAGGCTACTATACAAGACATAGATGTTACCAGCCCCTCTCCCTTCCTCCACTTTGAACCCCTTGTCCACACTGCCTCTATGTGATGAGTTTCATCTTCCTCCGACAATTTATTCATTTTGCTTTCTGCCATGTCTTGGTGTCCCTTTAAACTTTGCCCTTTGCCCTCACATAACACTTCCCCTTATCTGACATTAGCACTCAGGCAGGAAGTCTCTGCACATACCTGATGCTTGTATTTCCCAAAAGAAGTTTCTTGTACTGAAATCACATAGACAGGCTGTGTAAATAAAATTACCATAAGGAAAAATGATGTTGTTGAAGGCCTTGAGCGTGACTCTAACCTGAGGAGGAGAGGATGAAAAAGGATAAAAAGCATGGATTTGGCTGAGGCAGCTGGGGAGTAACCATTAAGCAAAATAAGTGTGTTTTAGGTCAACACAGGAAGAGGGCACCAGTGGTTTCCCCTAGACATCAGCCCTTCATACATTTATGGTTAAACTCAATTTAGAGTGTCATCGAGATTGTAAAAAGCAGTCTGCTCTGATGTGGTGGGGAATAAACCCACCAAATAAACAAAACAGAGCTCATTGTCCCTACTGAGCTGGTTTCCGGCTTTGTGACTTGGCATTTTTACTCTGAGCTTCTCATTCTACCTCTGTGAAATCAAGGTATGAAATCTAGCTATCTAGTTGGTATGAGTTCATAAGTTTTTGCGCTTTGTGTGTGATAAAGCTCTTTATGAAGGTCAAGTACTATGTGTATACCTGGAATGTCAAGTACACCTGGAACCTGGAAGCTCTTGGCCAACTAGTACTCGGTACGTGTTTGCCTTACCCAATACAGTTATAAAACTTTTACTCGGATACAAGATGGAAGGAATGGCTGAGATTCTCAGATGGGAGAAGACATCTACTGAGGTCAGACCTGAGAAGAGAAAGTCCCAGGACCTTCCTGAAATGGCAACAGAGAAGATGTTGGAAAGGGGAAGCTCAGGCATTTCTAGCATCATTTATTCTTGAGTAAATAACCAGATACCGCATGTATTTCTCTTCAGGGTTTTGGTAGCTCTGCAACTTTCCCTTCTGTTTGCATTGTTTTCTAAAAACCTTACTGAGGCCTCTAAAGAGTTGGGGATTGCTGTCAAATACGAAGAAGCCGGTGGTCTAGGGGATCTGAAGGCTCAGTGAAGACAGTGAGGAGAGGTGATGGAGGTAGAGGCTGGAAAGCCAGTCCTGGTCTGACAGGAAGTCTCCCATCGGTGAGGGAGATCATAGTCACCCCATTCTTGCAGCTTCTCTCCCATCTGCCATGGCCTATTGAGTGGAGTCTCTGTGACTTGGCCACCCCACGGCACAGGATGGTGGCAGGGGCATGGATGGTCAGGGCCAGCAACGCTGCTTAACCATTGTCATTCAGTCTTATTCATCTTGGTTTTTATCCCTATTCTTATTGCTTTTCTCTCTCCTCCTTGCTTCTCCCCTGGGGAAGATAAGAGTCCTGACATGGTGTAAAGCCTCTTCTCATTTATCCTCTGCCTACTGTCACATTCTTCTTTGTTTTTTAGTGGTTTTTCTCTTTTTGTGGTAAAAGTGACAAAATAAAAAACAACATTTTAACCATATTTAGCTGCACAGTTAAGTGGCACCACCATTCTCATTGTTGTGCAGCGCTGGCTAGCACCCGTTTCCCAGGTTTTTCAGCTTCCTTAACTGAGACTCCGTCCCCATTAAACGCTAACGTCCCCACTCCCATACACCTTGGTCCTGTAAGCTACCAATGTACTTTCAGAATTTATGAATTCGACTATTCCATCTGTACCATCACTTCTTCATTTTAAAAATGGAAATAATAATACACACTTTCTTAAGAGAGTTGCTCTGAAGTTCACGGCTAATGCATGCAAAAGCATTTGTAGGTGAATTTGTAAGATGATGTTTCACTTCAAATCAATAGTGCGGATTGAAATCATTTATGAGGATATTTCTCATCTCTCTCCCCACTCACCATGACCCCCAAATCTTCACTTACCACTAAGCATTTGGCCACGTGACTTTTAACTGTGACTGTTACGTCGTAAGAGTTAGTTGAGTTTTCCACTGGGTCAATTGTCAGTTTTGCTGAAATCACCTCCTGTCTAGATATGAAAAAGAGGCAGAAAAAAGGTTAGATAAGAGTCTTGGATTGAGGTAGCCTGGGAGGGAATATGGAAGCAGGAGAGGCAGAGAGAGCAGGGGGATAAAGTGGATACAGAGGCACCAATGCCGTAAGGATCTCCTTTGCATGTCACACACCTGAGGTGAGCACGGATGCCCATGAAGAGCAGGGATCACCTGAGTTGGTGGATCAGCACAGCCCTGTCTTCTGGGCGGTGACCAGGGGCTTGGCCCCTCTTGTGCAGCTCAGGCACCTTATGCAAAGTTTACACCACAGCTATTGACCGTGGTTACATCGCCGACTATGTTTCTCTTTAATGGCAAGAGGAAAGAATGATAAAGGGTAGAAGACGGATTTAAAACACCAAAGAGCTGTAAGTCATGGATTTGGTAACCTCTCCCAGCAGTTTCTGAGCAGGGAGAGAATGAGTTCTGGGTTGGCAAAATTGTCCTCCTCTGAAAGATTTTCTGCAGGGAAGAAAAATACACGACTTACACTAGGTCTTGAGCTGCGCCAGACCCAAGTTTCAGGCAGAGAACGAGGAGCAGGACAGCAGGGCTAGTCTTGAACAGAAACTGAAGAGCACGCATGCTGGAAGAATCTGAAGCTCGGGAGGACTGTGTCCTCAGGGAGCCAGGACGGCTCTTATAACCCTAGCAGGAAGACCCTGGAGCTACTGGGCCAAGTTCACTTGGCCAGCATCATCACATCTGAGGGATTTCCTTTTTGCTACTTTAGTTGTTTTCTTTGTTTCTTTTTTTTTTTTTTTGAGAAAGGTCAGTGTTTGTCTGGAACTTCTTTTTTTGCTGTGCCTGAGCTCATTTACCCATTCACAAGTAGTCAGAACTTTAAGTTCAGGAGAGAGAGAGGAAGGAAGGAGTTGCACCATTACCACTTGTTTTTTTTTCCAACATTAGAATGTTCCCGGATCCTTAGGATAGATCCTGTCATAACTGCTGTAAGCATGTTTCTTCCTAACCCCTGCTCTGAGTTTGTAGGATCCCTGAAGTGTCCTGTGTCTTTGTCCTCTGAATGAGAAATGTCTTATCTTCCTCTCAATGCCTCAACTCGAAAATTTGCTGTAGATGTTAGATGTGGAATTTTAGATTGTATTAATAGAATGGATGCCTTGACACTAATGTGCCTAATCATACCTTCTCTGATTTGCATTTTTGGTTCAGAGAATCATCTCTCTAATAAGTGGTGGTCCCAAAGTGTGTAGAGTGTGTTTAAAGAGCATTCAGTCCATGGACATAGGAAGAAGTCAGATCAGATTAGAAGAGGCAAGACATACACGGCATGTATTCCTTATGGCACTACCAAGAAGCAAGCAGCTGTATTCAGTCACCTTTCTATGTATGGATTGGTTCTTTTAGGAGCCTTGGATTCACATTCCATGTGTGGAAGCTGCTCTCCTGAAGCTTCTCAGAAAAAGTCCTATCATCCCAGCTCTCTACTTCCCTGGCTTTGGTTACTTTTCAGCCTACTTCTACTTGCAAGAAATTCAGTTGTGGGGACAGATGACAGATCCCATCTTTGGAGGACCTTTGTGATCATCTCTGGTTGGTATCTGCAAAACCACTTAGAGAGTTTGGGTGACTAGGGAGCTCATGCACTTCCATACCTGTCATGCAAATGGGAGAACCAGGGAACAGCTGAGGGTTCTCGCGTCGGATGTGGAGGTTAAGCCCAAGAGTGAGTGAACTGTGACCGCTGAGAGTACTGCACCCTTTCCTCTGAGGAGTACCCCAGAGAACTAGAGTGCTGCAGCTAGGCAGAAACTTGAGATGCCTTAAGTGTAGAGCAAGACTAGAGAAGGTTGCTTTTATGTCTTCATTTGTATTTTATGCAATATTGTCTATGAATCAGGAGGGGCCTCTGTCTAACTCCAGGTACTGTAGGGCTGGTCTTTTCTTTCCAGGGTCAGTCTACCTTTCATCTCTGTTTTTCCTAAACTCATTAAATTTCTTTCCCTCCCAATATCTTGCCTTCCATGAAATTCTTATTTATTGACATATTATTGTCAATTAAATAATATATTTTCATGGTAAAAAATTCCAAATCATATCAAGGTTGGAAACTGATGCTTAAAACTAATTTTCTTAGTTAATTTCTCTGACTTGATCCTTCTAGTTACTTCTGATAGACTTCCACAAATACTCAGCAGACTGCAAGTTATCTTTTTGGGATGAAATGATGTTTCAAGTATATATTAAGGAATATGTAGCCCCAGAGGGCTCCAATAAAATCAGGGGCCAGTTTGCCAAAGGAATGGAAATGAATGTAACAATTAGTAGCAAATTTTAGCAGAAAACCTGTTATCATAGCAAACTCTCATTTTTTTCAGTAGTATTGAGGTATTAGGTTAATGTGGTGGTATTTGCAGGAAGTTGTATGCTGCTTTAGGATGAGGGCTGGCAGCAAGACTTACTCTGCTAAGGTTCTGGGTTGCCTCCATCCAACAGCACGTTCTGACCCAGTGGAACTGTTCAATAGCTGCACTGTTTGCATAGGACAAGTGGCCACTGAAGCCAGGAAATGGGGTCAGTCTATCTTAGATTTGTTGTGTCAACTACCCAGTGGATTTCAAAGATTCAGTATGGATAAAAGAATGTAATGTATCTCACAAATGATTTTTTAATAGTAATTATTGTTGTTGCTGTTCAGTTGCTCAGTCATGTCCGATTATTTGTGACCCCCTGCACTGCAGCACGCCAGGCTTCCCTGTCCTTTACCATCTCTTGGAACATGTTCAAACTCATGTCCATTGAGTCAGAGATGCCATCTAGCCATCTCGACCTCTGTCATTCCCTTCTCTTCCCGAAGAAGCAGGTGAAGTTAACTTGATGATATATTTGATGTAGCCTAATGTATCCTAAATATTATTTTAAGATATAATTACACAACAGACTGTGGAAAATTCTTCAAGAGATGAGAACACCTTTCCACTGTGTCTGTCTTTCTCAGCATCAGGGTCTTTTCCAATGAGTCGGCTCGTCGAATCAGCTGGCCAGAGTATTGGACTTCAGCTTCAACATCAGTCTTTCCAATGAATATTCAGCGTTGATTTCCTTTAGGATTGACTGGTTTGAACTTCTTGCTGCCCAAGGGACTCTTAAGAGTCACCACAGTTTGAAAGCATCAGTTCTTTGACAGTCAGCCTTCTTCATGGTTCAACTCTCAGATACTTACATGACTACTGGAAAAACCATAACTTTGACTAGATGGACCCTTGTCGGCAAAGGAATGTCTCTGCTTTTTAATATACTGTCTAGGTTTGTGATAGCTTTCCTTTTTAGGAGGAAGCATCTTTTCATTTCGTGGCTGCTGTCTGCAGTGGTTTTGGAGCCCAAGAAAATAAATCTTTCACTGTTTCCATTGTTTCCCCATCTATTTGCCATGAAGTGATGGGACCAAATGCCATGATCTTAGTTTTCTGAATGTTGAGTTTAAGTCAGCTTTTTCATTATCCTCTTTCACTTTCATCAAGAGGCTCTTTATTTCCTCTTTGCTTTCTGCCATAAGGGTGGTGTCATCTGCATATCTGAGGTTATTGATATTTGTCCTGACAATCTTAATTCCAGTTTGTGCTTCATCCACCCAGCATTTCTCATGATGTACTCTGCATATAAGTTAAATAAGCAGGATGACAATATATAGCCTTGATGTACTCCTTTCTCAATTTGAAACCAACCTGTTGTTCCATGTTTGGTTCTAACTGTTGCATCTTGACCTGCATACAGGTTTCTCAGGAGGCAGGTAAGGTGGTCTGGTATTCCATCTCTTTAAGATTTTTTCCAGCTTTTTTGTGTGGTAATTTGATCTTAAAATAATATTTAGGTTATATTAGGCTAAATCAAATATATTATCAAGTTGACTTCACCTGTTTTTTTTAATGTTGCTAACAGAAAATTCAGCATTATGTATGTAGTTTAAAATATATTTCTCTTTCTCTCTCCCTTTCTCTTTTATCTGGCCTCTCTCTAGGGCTTGTGTGATCTTAATTTCTCAATAAGGGATCGAACTCAGGACCTCAGCAGTAATGGCACCAAGTCCTAACCATGGACCGCCTGAGAATTCTTCCCACCCCCCACCCCCCCATTTTAACTGGACAGTGCTACTCCAGGAAATCATGCATCTAGCTGCTTTGAGGACAAAGGAAATAAAAGTGTGTACAGAACTAGTACAGGAGTTAAAATCTGTGAGTTTGTAATGCTATCTTGTAGAGACTTCAGGGGCCCACATAAGATTGCCTGTGTGTATAAATCCGTATGTGTGTGTACAAGCCAGGAGCATAGGCTCTTGTGTCAGGTAGACTGCACCCTGCAAATCCCAGCCTGCTACATAGTAGCCATGTCCAAATTAATTTATATCAGTTTTCCCAATAATGAAGTCGAATATATTAATAAATAGTTCAGCCCAGTCATGTCCAACTCTTTGCAACCCCATGGACTGCAACATGCCAGGCTTCCCTGTCCATCACCAACTCCAGCAGTTTACCCAAACCCATGTCTATTGAGTCTGTGATGCCATTCATCCGTCTCATCCTCTGTCGTCCCCTTCTCCTCCTGCCTTCAATCTTTCCCAGCATCAGCGCCTCTTCTAATGAGTTGACTCTTCACATCAGGTTGCCAAAATATTGGAACTTCAGCATCAGTCCTTCCGATAAATATTCAGGATTGATTTCCTTTAGGATTCCTTTAGGATAAGTAGTATTCACTTGTTTTGTCTATCTCCCCTGAAAAATATAAGCTTTATAAAATCAGAATGGAAAATTCCTGATTCACTTCTGTAAGGTGGCAGTGGTGGTTATTTAGTTGCTAAGTCTTGTCTGACTCTTGCGACCCCATGGACTGTAGCCCACCAGCCTCCTCTGTCTGTGGGGTTCTCCAGGCAAGAATACTGGAGGGGGTTGCCATTTCCTTCTCCATCACTTCTGTAAACCACAGACCTAAAATAAGGAATGGCACATAGGGTACTTGATAAACATTTATTGAGTGAATGAATACATAATGCATGAATGGTTTTTATGATTATTTATTTATTTTTTAAACTTTTGGCTGTGCTGGATTTTTGTTGCTTTGCAGTGGCTTTCTCTTGTTGTGGTGAGTGAGGTCTATTCTCCAGTAGCGGTGCTCGGGATTCTCATTGTGGTGTCTTCACTTTTGAAGCACAGACTCTGTGTGCAAGGGCCTCAGTGGTTGAAGCACAGGGGCTCAGCGGTTGTTGCTCAAGGTCTCAGAGCATGAAGGCTTCAGTAGTTGGTGCATGCGGGTTTGGTAGTTGTGACTCGGAGTCTAGTTGGGGCGCCTAGGCTTAGTTGCTCCATGCCATGTGACATATTTCTGAAACAAGGATCAAACCTGTGTTCCCTGCTTTGGCAGGTGGATTATTATCCACTGTACCACAAGAGAAGTCTGGCAGGTTGTTTTAAAGGTTTTATTTATTTTAAAATATTTTTCTTGTGTTAATGGGAAAGTGAAAGTCACTTAGTTGTGTCCAACTCTTTTCGACCCCATGGACTATACAGTCTGTGGAATTCTCCAGACCAGTATACTGGAGTGGATAGCTGTTTCCTTCTCCAGGGGGTCTTCCCCACCAAGAAACTGAACTGGGGTCTTCTGTGTTACGGGCAGATTCTTTACCAGCTGAGGTGCCAGAGAAGCCCAGTGTTAATGAGATACAACTGACAAAACGTTGTGTAAATTTAAGGTATACGATGTGCTGATTTTACACATATATGTATTGTAAAATGATTATCACCATAGAGTTAGCGATCAGTTCCATCAAGTCACGTAGTTACCTTTTATTTTTTGTGGTGAGAACATTTAAGATCCACTCTTTAGCAATTGTTAGGTATATAATTCAATATTATTAACTACATTTGCTGTACTATACACAGATCTTCAGAACTTCTGCATCTTAAGTTTGAAAGTTTATACACTTTGACACTCATCTCCCCAGTTCCTTCCTCCCCTGCCACCCAGCCCCTGGTACTCATAGCTCTACTCTCTATTTCTTTCAGCTTAGCTTTTTTATCTTTAATTTTTAGAAGTTGAAGTCCAGCTGAGTACAATATTGTAGTAGTTTCATGTGTATAGTATAATGATTCAACAGTCAGACATTATACATTGCAAAATGATTACCACAATGAGTCTGGTAACCCTCTGTCTCCATATAAAATTATTACTGTATGATTGACTATAGTTCCTATGCAATACATTACATTCCTGTGACTTATTTATTTTATAACTGAAGTTTGTACCATTTAATCCATTTCACTTATTTCTGCCGAAGCCCCACCTCCCTCGTCCCTGAAAACCATCACTTTGCCTTCTGTAAGTCGGTTTTAGTTTTGTTTTGTTTGCTTTGTTTTTTAGATTCTACATATAAGTGAGATCATGCAGTATTTACCTTGCTCTGATTTATTTCACTCAATAAACCACCCTCTGAGTCCATCCATGTTGTTGCAGATTGCAAGATTTCATTCTCTTTTATGTTTGAGTGGTTCCATTGTTTATATATAGCACATCTTTTTACATTCATCTATTGATGGGCATTAAGGTTGCTTCCATATTTTGGCTATTGCAAATAATTGCTACAAAGAACATAGGGGTGCATACATCTTTATAAATTGGTGTTTTGCTTTCTCTGGGTAAATATCTATCAGTGAACTTGCTGCATCATGTGATAGCTTGATATTTAGTTTTTTGAGGAAACTCCATACTGTTTCCCATAGTGGTTGCACCGATCTACACATCCACTAACAGTGCATGGGTGTTACTTTTCTTCCATATCCTTGGTGATACTATTATTTCTTGTCTTTTTGATGACAGCCATTCTGACAGATGTGAAATGATATCTCATTGTGATTTCAATTAGTGTGTCTCAGATAGTGATGTTGAAAATCTTCTCATGTGTCTCTGAGCAATCTCTATGTCTTCTTTGGAGAAATGTCTATACAGACACTCTGCCTGTTTTTAAGTAGGTTGGTATTTTTTTATATTGAGTTACATGATTCCATTATATAATTAAGAAATGCACCCCTATTGCATATATTATTTGGAAATACCTTCTTTCATTCAGTAGTTCGGCTTGCCTTTTCATTTTGCTGTTGGTGTCTTTTGTGTGCAAAAGGATTTTAATTTCATGGAGTCCTATTTGTTTGTTTTGCTTTAGTTTCCCTTGCCTGAGGAAACAGATCCAAAAAGATATCACTAAGACCGTCATCAGAAAGCATACTGCTTACAGTTATCTTCCAGAGCTTTATGGCTTTAGGTCTTTTGTTCGGTCCTCAATCCATTTTGAGTTTATTTTGTACATGACATAGGAAAATGTTCTAGTTTGATTCTTTTGAAGTAGCTGTCCAGTTTTCCCAGCCTATTTATTGAAGTAGCTCTCTATGTCATTTTATAATTTTGCCTTCTTAGTGTAGATTCATTGACTATGTAAGTGTGGATTTATTTTTGAGTTCTGTCATCTGTTCCTTGGATCTGTAGATCTGCTTTTTGATAGTATCACAGTGTTTTGATTCTTAGAGTTTTGTAATAGTTTGAAATCAGGGAGCATGATGCCCTCAGTTTTGTTCCTCTTTCTCAAGAAGGTTTTGTCTCTTTGGGGTCGTTTGTGGTTCTATACACATTTTAGGCATATTTTTTCTAGTTCTGCAGAAAAATGCCTTGGTATATTGATATAGATTGCATTTAATCTGTAGATTACTATGAGAAGTAATAACATATTAAGAACATTAATTATTTCAATCTGTAAACACAGTACATTTTATTTGTGTAATCTTAAATGACTTTGGTCAATATCTCATAATTCTCAGAGTACCTCTCTTTTTACCTCCTTGGTTAAGTTTATTCCTGGGTGTTTTGTCTCTTTAGAAACCTGTATGCAGGATAAAAAGCAACAGTTAGAACTGGACATGAAACAACTGGACTGATTCAAAATTGGGAAAGGAGTATGTCAAGGCTGTATATTGTCATGTTGTTTATTTAACTTATTTGCAAAATGCTGGGCTGGATGAATCACAAGCTGGTATCAAGATTACTGGAGAAAATATCAACAGCCTCAGATATGCAGAAGATACCACTCTAATGACTGACAGTGAAGAGGAACTAAAGAGCCTCTTGATGAAGGTAAAGAGGAGAATGAAAAAGTTGGATTAAAACTTAACATTCAGGAAACTAAGATCATGGCATCTGGTTCCATTGTGTCATGGCAAATAGGTGAGGAAAAAGTGGAAGCAGTGACAGATTTTATTTTCTTGGGCTCCAAAATCACCGTGGACAGCAGCCTTGAAATGAAAAGGTGTTTGCTCCTTGAAAGGAAAGCTACAACAAACCTAGACAGCATATTGAAAAATAGAGACATCACTTTGCCAACAAGGGTCGCTATAGTCAAAGCTATGGTTTTTCCAGTAGTCATGTATGAATGTGAGATTTGGACCATGAAGAAGGTTGAGTGGCAAAAAGTTGATATTTTTGAACTGTGGTGCTGGAGAAAACTCTTGAGTCCCTTGGATAGCAAGGAGTTCAAACTAGTCAATCCTAGAGGAAATCAACCCTGAATTTTCACTGGAAACACTGATACTGAAACTGAAGCTCCAATACTTTGGCCACCTGATGCGGAGTCAACTCATTGGAAAAGACTCTGATTCTGGAGAAGATTGAGGGCAGGAGAATGGGGCAACAGAAGATGAGATGGTTGGATGGCATCCCTGATGTAATGGACAGGAATGGAGTTGTTTAAACTCTGGGAGATACTGAAGGACAGGGAAGACTGGCATGCTGCAGTTTATGGGGGTTACAAAGAGTTGGACCTGATTGAGCTACTGAACAACAACAAATGTTGGTTTCACAGAATCATTTGGAAGTATTTCTTCCTCTTCAATTTGTATTTGTAGTTTGTATTTCAAACTATCCCTAAAATTACAAATACTTAGGGGGAAGCCACATCAGTTTTTAGATGTTTAGTGGTCTACGGCTTGTTGCAATACATTTTCCAAGTGGAGATATTCATTGAATCTTAAACAACTTACCACTGAAAACATGGCACCCTTCTTGGAAGCCCTTGGACTTTGCAGGCAGAGTTTACTAAACTGGGAATAATAAAGTGACATCATTGGGTGACTCCAAAGGTTGCCGGTTTTGAGTGGTATCCAGAGGAAAAAAGGGGTTCTATAGCAGGTTCAAACTTGCACATGAACAGTCTTGTTATGACTGAATTGTGTTTCTTGCAAATTAATACATTGATGCCCTCCTTCCCCTCCCATTAAGTGACCATCTTGGGGCCTTTTATGAGGTGATTCTGGTTAAATGGGGTCATTATGGTGGAACTCAGAAGTGGTGCCATTATAAGCTGAGGAAGAGATGCCACTGCTCTCTTTACCCCATGTGAGGACACAGTGAGTAGGTGGCTGCATGTAAGCAAGGAAGAGAGCCCTCCCTAGAACCTAGTTGTGGTGACATCCTGATCTCAGGCTTCTAGCTTCCAGAATTGTGAGAAAATAGATTTCTGTTGTTTAAGTCACTCAGTCTATCGTCTATCTATTTTGTTATGGCAATCTGAGCTAACATGAATCCTTTATTTTTGGCTGTGTCACTTGGCAGAGCCTATGGTGCTACAGAGATCCATGGTAGATTAAGATCGCTGACTGTACTCTCTGGTTAGCGGCAGGCCGAGAGTCACAGACTAGACCAACAGGATTCTGGAGTAAGTCTATTCTCTCTGCAGCAGAAAACTAATTTTTTTAAAGGTTCTTTTGGACACTAAATAGATGCAATTTCTGACAATGAAACACCAAGAGAACACAGTTCCCTATTATGACATAGGCATTAGTAGACCCAGAAATAATATATTTGAGTGGATATAACAGCAGTCCTCACACAATGGAAATACCACAGTTAAGTATGAACCCAACTAGGTCCAAAGGACCTGTGGTACAGAAGAACATGGTTCATACCCTATGTCACCTACTCTAGCTGCACTGATACCAGCCCCCACTTTCTTGTCTTCAGATTGTGCCTACAGCCTCATGGGTTGGGGAGGTCCTTTGTTTAGATTTTGGAGGAAATCAACCTCATGAGACTCACAGACTTGTTGGCTCAGTATGTTCTTGTGAACTAAAGATGGATCATTGCCAAACTAAAACTTTACGCAGGTATGCAATAGAAAAACACAGGTGGGGGAAATAATCTTAGTGGGCAGAGCTACAAGCAATATACCTGGTCATCAGTTCTGTGAGGTTGGAAAAGTGTCTTGAGGTAAAGATATACATGGACTCCAGGGGAGTGGCATATTTCTTGGCTTGTTGGTCTGGAGCCTTGTAGGAACAAGGTTAGCGTATTCAACACAGAAATTCTGGAGAAGAGCCATCTGAAAGAACCAATACATTTGAACAGAATGTTTGGTTCTTGGCGTCTCATGGAAGTGCTTATAAGAAAGTATGCAACACAGAGGAGGCACTGAACAATTAGAGGGCGGGATGAGTGGTTCTGTGGGTGTCAGCAGCTCCTGTCCTCTGCTACCCAAGTCCTTATGTGATGGTTAGAATGGTGGTGGCTGATATGAAATAGACACGTCTATCACTGCACTTGACTTATGCCCTGAGATGTTAAAGTATATGCTAAAATCATACAGGGAACTTTACTCAATATTAGGTGATAACCTATAAGGTAAAAGACTCTGAAAAAATACGTATATATAAAACTGAACTGTTGTGCTGTACACCTAAACTTTACATGATATGATAAATCAACTATATGTTAATAAATAAATTATATGCTAAAACACCAAAAAATGTACTTCTTCCCATAAACAGCTTAGATGTTGCAGCTGGTGGCCTTTCAATAACAAAGACTAGTTCCGCGACCTCAATAACGTACCATTTCTCTAGGAGACCATTCGAGAGAATAATGATCACACAGGCTCCTTTTGATTCCCGAGAGGGCAGTATTTTGTCTCAACTGACATTGATACATGTTCTAGGTATGGATCTCTTTCCTGCCTGCCGTATCTGATTACTAGACCCATCTACTATCTCCTTAGACCAATGGAATCCTTTTTCTTTTAAATGAAAGAGTTTCCACTACAGGCACATGATCAAGATATGCATTGATTTTTCATTACTTTCATTATCAGGAAACTCTTGACTGTATGGTATGCTACCCAAAGCTCGTACATAAGTAGTAAGGAAATTACTCGGGAGTCACACTCTTTAGGGGTATGGTGATGCCCTTCAAGATGCGGCATGTAGTCTGAAACAATGGCCCTTCTGTGGTTCTCTTTCTATGATAGCTAAAATAGATTGGCCTCGGGGCCCACAAATCAAAAATGATCTTTCTTACTGTCATTTCTGGTTATGGAAGTGCTGGGTCAGAAGGTAGGTACATAAATAATTTAAGTACTAGTAGTTCTCCAGATGGCTGCACCTGTTACGAACTCCCACTTGGAACTCTGACTAGTTCCCCATAACCCCGCAGCCCCTGCTTACAGTAGGTATCTCCTCGATTTCTGAGTTTTGCCTTACTGTGATGAAAGAACCTGGGCACAGAGATGGTACATCTGCATAGGAACCCAGCTCATGTGAGCTCGTGTGAGTCTTTTCCCTGCTACCAGTTGAAGAGGAGCAAGATGTAATAATTTAGGGCTTCAGATTAGTTGAACTTTCAGATAAGTGGGAGAGACAGCTGGATGCTCCTGGACTGAAATAGAAGGGAAACTTAGAACCGTTGGCCAGTTCTGTCCTGTATCACTAGGGACAATTCTCTCTCTCTGGACATTTCCTCTCCTGAGTTAGATGGTGAAAATAGTTCCTATCTTCTTTTTCTCATCATTGGCTAGGGAGTGGATACTCACGTATCATACCTGAGAAGTTTTCTTAAAAATATTGGTTCCTTAGGACTGGGGGATGTCTGAGTAGACACAGTACTGAGTTTTGGGGATAGAACACAGATAGGACAGTGAGATGTCAGTAGGAAGTTTATTTTCCAGTCTACACAGATGCCCACCAACTCAGAAATGGCAGATTTTCCAGATCAGAGTGTTATAATGACATCACGTGTGATAACAATTTCATAAACAGGGGTGGAGATATTCACACCAGGAGGGCATATATTCTCCTCTGACACAACTTGAGCCTTCCCTGTTATGATCCCATTTTCTGGAGAGAAGAAGCAAAGCTGTGTCAGGCAACTGGACTCCACATGCAAGCCATCCTATCCTGCCTTTTACAGTGTCTGACGCTCAGCCCCGTTTCTCAGGCTCACAGCTGTTAGGAGCCTCTCCCGCCTACCACATCAAATCACCGCCCACACTGCCTCTACGTCTTGCGTTTGCTTCTTACTCCAATACCTTATTCCTTTTGCTTTCTGCCATGTCTCAGCTCCACCTTGACAATTTGCCTGTCCTCACACTTCCCCTTCTCTGACATGAATGCTCATCAGGAAATTTCTTCACTTACCAGGTGCTTCTATCTCCCAGAAGAATCTTCTAGTACTAACACCACACAGACAGCTGGTAAAACGAAAATTACCATAAGAAAAAATGACTGTGTCAGAGACCTCCAATGTGTTTTTAACCTGAAGAGAAGAGGATGAGAAAGCGTTAACGAGAGTCGATCTGACTGAGGCAGCCCTGGAGTGACCATTAAGCAAAGTGAACATTTCTGAGGCCTACACTGAAGGGGGAACCAGGGGTTTCCAGTTAATACATTCAGGGCCAGACTTGACTTTAGTGAACTTTTGGTTATTCTCTTTATTGGCTCTGGTGACATTTAACCTGTTGTTAAAAAGTTGTCTTCTTGGATGTGGCAAATGTCAAAGTTTTAAAGTTGGGTTTGAAGGTATCGTCAGATACCACACTTGTTTCTATCCCCTGGTGTGGGAGTCAACCCACTTTGAGGGTCTGGTTAACATTTAACTCATCAACGGATGTGTGAAATATTCTTTGTTTTGAGGAATGGATGAGTAAGGGCGTTACTGTGGTTGGACTGTGTTTAGTTCTGGACTGAAGTCCCCAAACTGGAGTAGGCAGGAAATGATTTCAGTGAATTTGTCTTTTGTCTGGTGAACCAAGATGGTCTTGGAGATTGGAAACATTTTGTCTGCTCTGATGTGGTGGTGAAAAAACTCACCAAACAAATCCAACAGGGTTTATTGTCCCAAGTATCCTGCCTTCCAGCTTTGTGATGTGGCATTTATCCCTCTGAGCTTCTCATTTTACTTTTATGAGACGGAGGTGTTGATACTTACACATCTAATGTATGAGTCCATAGGTTTTTCTGTGTTTTGTGTATGATAAAGAGCTCTATGAAGGTAAAGTACTATGTGTGTTGTACAAATAATACACACTTGGAGTCTGAAAGCACTTGGTCAACTAGTACTTGGTGCCTGATATCCTCCTCAAAGAGGATTATAAAACCTTTACTCAGATACAAACTCTAAGGAATGACTGAGATTCTCAGATGGGAGAAGAAATCTGCTGAGGTCATACCTGAGAAGAGAAAATACCAAAAGCTTCCTGAAAAAAAGCTTCAGAGATGAACTCTGGAAAAGGCATGCTCAACAACATTTCTAGTATCATTTACATTTGAATAAGTATCAGATACTCTATGTAAGTCATAGGGGTTTTGGTCGCTATGCAACTTTCCTGTCTGCTTGCATCTGTTTCCTAAAAACCCTAAGGAGGCCTTGAAGGAGTTGGGGGTTGCTATGAAATACGGAGAAGTGAGAGGTCTAGGATCTGACATGAAGAGTCATTGAAGCCAGTAGGGAAAGGTATTGGAGATAGGGACTGGGAAACCCAGTTCTGGTCTGACAGTCAGTCTCCCATCTGTGAGGGAGACCATGATTACCTCATTGTTGCAGCTTCTCTCTCATCTGCCATGGCCTCCTGAGCATAGTCTCCCTCAAGCTCATCACTTCACAGGATGGTGGTAGGGATGTGGATGGCTCAGTTCCAAGAAGCTCCTTCCTCATTGACACTCAGTCTTATCCATCTTTGTTTTCATCCCCACTCTTATTGCTTTTCTCTCTTCCCTCTTCCCCTCTTCTGGTGAAGTGAAGTATCCTGACATGCTTTTAATCCTCCACTAATTTATTCTCTGTATACTATCAATTCATTTTTTAAGCTTTTTTATTATGGTAAAAGTCACATAATATAAAACATACTATTTTAGCCATACTTCACTGTACAGTTTAGTGGCACTAACTACATTCACATTGTTGTGCAACTATCACCATCATTCATCTTTCAAACTTTCACCTTTCTATACTGATACTCATGACTCTTCCAGTGGTCATGTATGGATGTGAGAGTTGGACCATAAAGAAAGCTGAGTGCCAAAGAATTGATGCTTTGGAACTGTGGTGTTGGAGAAGACTCTTGAGAATCCCTTGGACAGCAAGGAGATCAGACCAGTCCATCCTAAAGGAAATTAGTCCTGAATATTCATTGGAAGGACTGATGCTGAAGCTGAAGCTCCAATACTTTGGCCACCTGATGAAATGAACTGACTCATTGGAAAAGGCCTTGATGCTGGGAAAGATTGAAGGTGGGAGGAGAAGGGGATGACAGAGGATGAGATGGTTGGATGGCATCACCGACTCAATGGACATGAGTTTGAGTAAGCTCCAGGAGTTGGTGATGGACAGGGAATCCTGGTGTGCTGCAGTCCATGGGGGGTTGCAAAGAGTCGGATATGACTGAGCGACTGAACTGAACCGAACTGAACTGAAACTGATATTCTATCCCTAACACCAGACCACCTTACCTGACTCCTGATAAACCTGTTTGCAGAACAAGAAACAACAGTTAGAACTGGACATGGAACAATGTACTGGTTCAAAATAGGGAAAGGAGTACGTCAAGGCTGTATATTGTCACCCTGCTTATTTAAGTTATATGCAGAGTATATCATGCAAAATGCCAAGCTGGATGACTCACAAGCTGGAATCAGTATTGCCAGGAGAAATATCAACAACCTCAGATACGGAGATGATACCACTTTAATGGCAGAATTCAAAGAGAAACTTAAAGAGCCTCTTGCTAAAGGTGAAAGAGGAGAATGAAAAAACTGACTCAAAACTCAACATTCAAAAAACTGAGATCATGATATCTGGTCCCATTACTTCATGGCAAAAGTAGAAAAAGTGACATTTTATTCTCTTAAGATTCAAAATCACTGCAAATGTGACTGCAGCCCCAAAATTAAAAGCTACTTGTTCCTTGGAAGAAAATCTATGACAAACCTAGACAGCATATTAAAAAGCAGAGACATCACTTTGCCAACAAAGGTTCTTATAGACAAAGCTATGACTTTTCCTCTAGTCAGTTATGAATATGAGAGTTGAAGCATAAAGAAAGCTGAGAGCCGAAGAATTGATGCTTTTGAACTGTGGTGTTGGAGAAGACTCTTGAGAGTCCAATGGACTGAAAGGAGATCCAACCAGTCCATCCTAAAGGAAATCAACTGTGAATATTCATTAGAAGGACTGATGCTGAAACTCCTATACTTTGGCCACCTGATTTGAAGAGCTGACTCACTGGAAAAGACTCTGACGCTAGGAAAGATTGAGGGCAAGAGGAGAAGGGGGCGATAGAGGAGGAGATGGTTGAATGGCATCACTGACTGAATGGACATGAGTTTGAGAAAATTCTAGGAGATAGTGAAAGACAGGGAAGCCTGGTATGCTGCAGTTCATGGGCTTACAAAGGGTCGAACATGACTTAGTGACTGAACAGCAATCCCTATAAAACCCTAGCTCCTCATTCAACCTCCCCACCCCCTAACCCCTGCCTCCAGGCACCTACCCATGTATTTTCTGAATTTATGAATTTGACTATTCTATCCATATCATCACTTCTTCATCCTTAAAATGGACATAATAATACACACATTCCAAACAGGATTGCTCTGAAGTTCAAGGCAAAAGCATTTGTAGCTGACTTCATTGTAACTTCATATCAGTAGTGATGACTGAAATTGTTTAGGAGGGCATTTCTTTTTTTCCTCCAGTTCTTCACTTACCACTATGCATTGAGATATGAGATTTGAAACCGCAAGTGTTATCACATAGCCCGTTGAGTTGTCAATTTGAGAAGTTGTCAGGTTTGCTGAAATTACATTCTGTCTAGATATGGCAAAAGAGGCAGAAATCCAAAGTCAGATCAAAGTCCAGGATTGAGGTAGCCTGGAAGGGAATATGGAAACAGGGGAGGCAGAAAGAGCAGGGGGATGAAATGAGTAGGGAAGAGACAGAGGCATCAATGCCATCACTCCTGAGGATCTGCTTTGCATGACCCCTGCCTATAGTCTGTGTCCAGCCAAGACGCACCTGTTTGGATGTGCGTGTGTGCTAAATTGCTTCAGTCGTGTCTGACTCTTTGCAACCCCATGGACTGTAGCCCACCAGTCTCCTCTGTCCAAGGGAGTCTGCAGGCAAGAATACTAGAATAGGTCAACATTCCCTTCTCCAGGGGATCTTCCCGACCCAAGAATCGAACCCACACTAGCACCACCTGGGAAACCCACCTGTTTGGATACCTAGAAGCAAACATATGATATTTGCTTTTTTTTTTTTTTTGGTCAACTAATGAGGGCAGAGATATGGGCTGAAAGAGCTGATTTCCCTTCATTACAAATTCCTGACTGAATTTCAGCGGTTCTGTTTGAGGTAGAAGTGATTTGATTGCATGGTTTATTTTAGCTTATGATGTACTTCCTTCCATTTTTCTTGTGAAATCATCCTGTAATCCAGGGAAACTTCTCCTCCACTAGTGGAAGGATATGAAGCTCTAAGAATCTGAAATATTTATTGTATCAATGAATTAAGTTTTGATAGGATTCATTTAGCTCAGCTTTGTCCATCAACTCACTGTTCCTCAGGCCTTAATTGAGGGGAACCTGGAAGTACTACTTAGTTAACCTAAAAGAATTGGCCCCCAGCATATCCCGCACGGGCTTCTCAGGTAGAGTTAGTGCTAAAGAACTCACCTGCCAATGCAGGAGACATAAGAAATGTGGGTTTGGTCCCTGGGTTGGGAAGATAACCTGGAGGAGGGCATGGCAATCCACCCCAGTATTCTTTCCTGGGGTCTATAGGCTGGTGGTCTGTAGTCCATGGGGTAAGGAATCCACCTGCAATGCGGGAGACCTGGGTTCAATCCCTGGGTTGGGAAGATCCCCCGGAGAAGGGAAAGGTTACCGACTCTAGTATTCTGGCCTGGAGAATCCCATGGACTGCATAGTCCATGGAGTCACAAAGAGTCAGACATGACTGAGCAACTTTCACTTTCAGTCCATGGGGTCGCAAGGAGTTGGACACAACTGAAGCGACTTGGCATGCACCCACACACACACACGTACCCCAAACACAGCCTCTGCCCTTTTTGCCTCTCTTCCCCTTAGAGAAATCCCCAAATTTCTCAGGAATCCTTTTACCAAAATTTCCAAGGCTCCATTCCTGCCCGTTATATGCTCCTTTCTCCACATTCTGTTACATGTCTGTGTTTCCTTAGGCATTCCTGACTTCTTTCTGAAACTCAGTGCCTTTCTATTTGCAAATACGTAGTCCCTTTCAACGCCTCTCCGTCCATGAATGATAGAATTGGAGACCACTTTTGTTACATCATGGCTCTGCATATAGGAACAAGTCCAGAGAAAGGCAGGATCCCAGAGCATGCTTCTACTGTTCCTTGATTAGAGAAACATGCTCAGATCTTGTAGACTCTGAACTCCAGTGCATGAGGAGGACCATATAAAGAAGATGAGACTGTTGCCAATGAAATGACAAGGATTATCTCAGTTGGTGAATCAGAACAACCCTTTTTATTGGGTAGTAACCAGGGACATGGCCCTTCTTGTACGGCTCAAACATCTTATTCTAAGTTTCACCCACAGCTCTAGACCAAGCTCAGATCCCTGCCTATGCTTCTCTTTTGTGGCAAAGGGAGAGACTGATAAAAGGATAGGAAATTGAGTTAAAACAGAAAGTAGCTGTAGGTTATGGATCCAGTAACCTCTCCAACAGGTTCTGAACAGGGAGAAAGTGAGACATGAGCCACAAATAGTGAGGACTCCCATCATGGTCCTCTTGGAGCAGGAAAATAAAATTTAGGTGCATAAGGTGGGTTTCTGGGTTGGCAAAAGGGTCGTCCATGGAAGATTCTCTGTAGGGAGGAAAAATAGATGACTTACATTTGTCCTTGAGTTGGGACAGTCCACAGTGTCAGGCAGAGGCCCAGGAGAAGGGCAGCAGAGCTGGTCTTGAAGAGAAGCTGAAGCGCACGCATGCTGGAGGAATTTTATGCCCAAGAAGGCTGTGTTCCCAGGGAGCAGGATGGTTCTTTATAACTCTAGCAGGATGACCCTGAAGCTACTGGGACAGGTTCACTTGGCCAAAATCATCACACCCGAGGGATTTCCCTCATTGCTAACTTTTTCTTTTCGTGTGTGAGAAAGGTAAATGTTTAGCTGGAACGTTAAATTAAGGAGAGAGAGGAAGGAATGAATTGGACTGTTTCCATTTGTTTTTCAACATTGAAGTGTTCCTGGCTCATTAAGATTGATCCTGCCTTAACTGTTCAAAACAGGATTCTTTCCTTTTCTAAGTCCTACTTCCTAATCCTTGCTCTAAGTGTAAAGATCCATGAGGCATCCTTTCCCTTTGTCCTGTGTGTGACATGTGTCTTGTCTTCCTCTCAATGCCTCAACCCTAAAATTTGCTATAAGTTTTAATATAGAGTGGATGCCATGAAACTAATGTCCCTACTCTTACCTTCTCTGATTTGCATTTTTGGTACAATGAATCATCTCTGGGTATAAAGTGTGTTTAAAGAGAATTTAATCCATGGGCATGGAGAAACTCAGATGAGACTAGGGGAGACAAGATATATACAGTGTGCATTTCTTTCTTTTTTAAAAAATTAATTAATTTATTTTAACTGGAGGCTAATTACAATATTGTAGTGGTTTTTGCCATGCATTGACATGAAGCAGCCATGGGTGTAAATGTGTCTTTCTTATGATACTGCCAACAAACAAGAAGCTGGTTAAATGCCTTTTTGTGATTGGATTGGTTTGTTAGGAGCCTTGAATTCACATCACCTTTGTGGATGCTGCTCTCCTGAAGCACCTCAGAAAAAGTCCTGTCATCCCAGCTCTCTGCTTCTCTAGCTTCAGTTACTGCTCGGTCTGCTGCTAATTGCAGGAAATTAAGTTGCAAGGATAGATTTTTTAAAAGCCCATTTTGAAGGACTTTTATCATCTCTGATTATCTACAGGAGAAAACGGTATCTGAGGAAACAGAATTAGAGTGACTAGGGAACTCTTGGAATTTCCAACCTACTACCTAAATGTGAGAACCGTGGAAGAGCTGAGGGTTCTTGCATCAGATGGGGAGGTAAAGTCCAAGGGTGAATGAGTTGGGGCAGCTGAGAGTGCTTCACTCTTACTCCTATAGGGTATCTCAGAGAACTAGCGTGCTGAAGCTAAGCATGACCTTGAGATGCCTTAAGGCTAGAGCAAGACCAGGGAAGGTTGCTTCCATTCTTCATTTGTATTTTATGCAATATTGTCTATGAACCAGGAGGGGCCTCTCTCTAGCTCCAGGTGCTTTATAGCATGTCTTCTACTGCCTGGGTTTCTATGCCTTTCATCTCTGTTTTCTCTCTTGTTGTTCAGTCTCTAAGATGGGTCCGACTCTTTGACCCTATGGACTGCAGCATGCCAGGCTTCCCTGTCTTTCACTGTCTTCCAGAATTTGTCCATCCTCATGTCCATTGAGTCAGTGATGCCATCCAACCATCTTACCATTTCCTTCTCCAGAGGATCTTCCCAACCCAGGGATTGAACCTGCATCTCCTGTGTCTCCTGCATTGCAGGCCAGTTCTTTACGCACAGCCATTGGGGAAGCCCATCTCATCCTCTGTCGTCCCCTGTCCCTCCTGCCCTCAATCTTTCCCAGAATCAGGGTCTTTCCAGTGAGGCAGCTCTTCACATCAGGTGGCTGAGTTATCAGAGCTTCAGCTTTAGCATTGGTCCGTCCAATAAATATTCAGGGTTCATTTCCTTTGGATTGATTGGTTCGATCTCCCTGCTGTCCAAGGGATTCTCAAGAGTCTTCTCCAGCACCACAATTTGAAAGCATCAATTTTTTGGTGTTCAATCGTTTTTATGATGCATCTCTCTTATCCATACATGACTACTGGAAAAATGATAGCTTTGATTATGAGAAGCATTTTTGACAAAGTGATGTCTGCTTTTTAATATGCTGTCTAGGTTTGTGATAGCTTTTATTCCAAGGAGTAAGCATCTTTTAATTTCATGGCTGCAGTCACCATTTGCAGTGATTTTGGAGCCTAAGAAAATAAAATCTGCCACTGTTTCCAATTTTTCTGTCCATTTGCCATGAAGTAATGGGATCAGATGCCACGATCTTAATGTTTTGAATATTGAACTTTAAGCTAGTCTTTTCACTCTCCTCTCTCACCCTCATCAAGAGGCTTTTTAGCTCCTCTTTGCCTTCTGCCATTAGTGATGTCTTCTGCATATCTGAGGTTGTATCTATTTCTCCTGAAATCTTGACTCCAGGTTGTGACTCATTCAGCCCAGCATTTCACATGATGTACTCAACATATAAATTAAAATAGCAGAGTGACAATATACAGCCTTGATGTACTCCTTTCCCAATTTTGAAGCAATCCATTGTTTCATGTCCAGTTCTAACTGTTGCTTCTTGACCTGCATATAGATTTCTCAAAGACAGGTAAGGTGGTTTGGTATTCCCATCTCTTTAAGAATTTTCCACAGTTTTTTGTGCTCCACACAGTCAAAAGCTTTAGCATAGTCAATGAAATCAAGCCGTACATCTGGAAGTTCTTCGTTCACATACTGTGGAAGCCTAGCTTGTAGGATTGTGAGTATAAGCTTGCTAGCATGTGAAATGAGCACAATTGTACAATAGTTTGAACGTTCTTTGGCATTTCCTTTCTTTGGGATTAGAATAAAAAGTAACCTTTTCAGGCCTGTGACTGGAAAACACTGCTGAGTTTTCCAGATTTGCTGGCATTTTGAGAGCAGCAATTTCACAGCATCATCTTTTAGGATTTGAAATAGCTCAGCTGGAATTCCATCATCTCCACTAGCTTTGTTAGTATTAATGCCTCCTAAGGCCCACTTGATGTCACACTCCAGGATGTCTGGCTCTAGGTGAGTGATCACACCATCGTGGTTATACGGGTCATTAAGACCCCTTTTTTCTCTAGTCATTAAATTTCTTTTTTTCCTATTCCCTTCCCTTCCAATAATTTATTATTTATTAAAATGTTACTTTTCAACACAATAATAGATTCTCACGGTAAAAACAATCAGAATTAAATAAAGGACAGACATTGACATTTAAAGCTTCAACTCACTCATCACCCTTACTTTTTAGAGAAACACTTTTATTAGTTTTGTGTATCCTTCTAGTGTTTCTTTAAGCTACTGAATTCTTATACAGTATTACTCTGTTCATAATTTTCTGACACAAAATTTATCACACACTGCTTTGCCTTACTGTTTCTATTTAACGCTATGGCATGGAGACCTTTCACTATAGTATGTAAGACGTCCTTCATTCTATGTAAAGCTGTGTATTTAGTTGTGTTTACAAACCATAATTTATTTTATTATCTTTTTACTGATAGACAATATGTTACTTTAGAAATTTTTACTCTTACAAATAGTGTTGTAATCAAGAACATCTTTCATTAATCATTTTGAATTCTTTAGGATTTTCTGTAGGGTAAATTCCAAAAAGTATATCTGCTGTATCAAAGAGAAGTACATTTGTAAACGTGGTGGGTATTGCAGAATTTTTCTACATAGTGGTATACTGCGTTTGTGTATCAATCAGAAATGCTGGAAAATGTCTTTTCTTCCACAGTCTCACCAACCAAGAGTGTTATCAATGTTTTTATATTTTATCAATTAGATAGGCAAAAATATTTTCCCATTGTAGTTTAAATTTTCATTGTTCTCATGAAGAGTGAAGTCAAGTACCTCTTGGTAGGCTTTTGTGATATATATGTGCATATAGATATATTTTTCCTCTTTCAACTAGACTTTTTCTTCTGCAGTTAGTTTTAACAGCCTATTTGACAACAGAAATATTTTATTTAAATCAATATTGTATTTTTTACATAGTTACTATTTTTTCAAGTTTACATATATACGTATATATAAGTAACTATTTTTGTTGGTTCAAATAAGGTTACTACCTTTTTTCTTTACAATGTACTTTAAGAAACTTTGTAAGATTTTAAAGTTTTAAGCACTTATATATCATTTTTAGAAAAATTATGTAAGGAACAACAAAAAAAATGAAAAATCTGAAAAGCCAATGAGTTAAAACATTGTATCAGTTGAAGTAAATAATCTGAATACAAGTTTTCCTTAAAAACTCTTTGTATTTAAATATACTTCACTTATGGTTTTACTAATATAAAATTCTGGATTGGCAGTTTATCTTTTAGAATTTTGAAGATATTGTACCACGTCTTCCTGGCTTCCATTGTTTCTGTTTTAAAGTCAGCTATTATTCTTATTGTTAGGCATTTGAAGTTTAAATGCCTTTTTTTCCCCTTGACATCACTTTAAATGTTCTCTTTATCTCTGGTTCTCAGGAGGCCCACACTATAATGAACTAAATGTGATTTTCTTTGCATTTATCCTTGCTAAAGTTCTAGTTTTCTATATTTGAGATTTGATGTCTTTTGTCAGTTTTGGAAGATTCTAAGCCATGATTCATGGGATCACAAAGAGTCAGACACGACTGAGTGACTGAACTGAACTGAAGCCATTATATATTCAAATATTACTTCTTTCTGATTCACTGTCACTTCTCCTTCTGAGCCACTTATCCTATTCTTCTTCATCATATCCCATTTGCCTTTTATTGTCTTTTTTTGTGTTATCCATCTTTTTTTCTCTGTAATTCATTGTAATTTTTTCCAATTTATTTCAGTTTCACAAATTTCCCCTTACCTATGTCTAAGTTGCTATTGAAACTGTTCATTGGATTTTTAATTTTATTTATTGTCATTTTCATTTCTAGAATTTTTACTGGCTTCTATTTTGAGGAGTTACTTTATTTTGACATAGATTCAAAGTACAAAAGAATATAACTTGAACAGTAGAAGTCATTTATACCTTAAATCCTTCACCTCACAATTTCTGATGGTCACAGTAATTAATTCCTCACAAATACTTCCAGATGGTTCCCATGAACCTATTTTTCTAGTCCTTGACCATTAACCCTGAATCAATCATCTTACGAACTGATTCCTACCCTATTTATTGTCATTAATTCATCCAATATTCCTTGCTGCATTCCTACTAGCTTTATCTCTTGGATTTAAAAAAATTTCTTTCTCATATTTAAAATTTTACTTGTTTTTTTTTTTTTTTTTTTTTAACATTTTAACATTGGCTTTTGTTCTTCCCAGACTACTCAGTTACTCGTTCTCTCCAGACCTCCCACCTCCAAATGCTATTACATGTTGTTATGCCAAAATGGGTAAATGCATTTTACTATAAGAATGACTTTCAAAAATAAAATTTCCTTCACAAATCATTTCTATTGCATCTGCTCAATAAACTTTCTCCTGAAGTGGAGAATTTCTGGCTAGGAGATTTAGGAAGCAAAATGAAAACATAGGCCAAAACCAGCTATTACAATTTGGAAGCAGAACTATCATTTTTTAAAAAAAATTCAGTTATCCACCAGGTATCCATCTGTACATCTTAATTCACATATTTAAACAAAAACATTTATTCAGTATATATTGTGTTTAGGAACATTTTAAGGCCTTGAATTTTTTCTAAAAATATGAAAACCTATTGAGCTGGCAACCATGACTGGAAATGTAAATTTCATTGTTTATTTTGGTCAACTGAAAGAACAGTCAATTTCCTCCTTTGCCTTTGTTTTTAAAAGACAGACATAGCCTCCAATTTGGAACGAAATAAAAGTGAATGTGCCAAAGCTTTTGAAGTCATTTACATATTATGAATCTGTTAGTGGCAAAGTAAGCTACACACAGCAAATGGAGGATGACTCATGTCAACCAGCAGATCTGCTATGCCGGGAAAGCACACTGTGGGGGAAGCTCCAAGACATGAATCTCTCAATCTAGATTTCTAAAACAAGGGCAAAGTTTCTAATAATTAAAGCAAAAACAGAGTTATGTATACAATGGCAAAGCCCAAGGGCAAAGAGAGGTCAATAATAGTTCATGTAAAAGTGCTAATAATCCTATCACGTATGAGGAAACAATTGATTTGAGTGGGAATAGAAGCTACAGTGATAAAAAAGTACAGAGAATTCTTTGGGACGAGTCGTATGATCTAACTTCACCTCTGTGGCACTCTTCACTACCCATCTCTGAGAGGCAGAATAGTGGCTCCTAGAGCATATCCAGGGTCTTCCCTGGTTGTCCGGTGGTTACAGCTTTTCGTTCCAATGCAGTGGGTCCTGCTTTGATCCTTAGCTGGGGGAGCTAAGTTTCCATATGCCTCCCAGTCAAAAAATCAGAACATAAACAACAGAAGCAGTGCTGTAATAAATTCAACAGATTTCTAAAAAGTTTTTTTTTAAAGATATTTAAAAAGATATCCAGACCCTAATCTGAGGAAACTGTGGCTGTTCCTGTATGTGGAAAAAGAGACTTTTCAGATGTAATTAAGACATTTGAACTTGGGGTGGGGAGATTATTCTGGATTACCTGTGTGGGCTCCATTTATGTTCCTGAGTCCTAAAAAGCCAAGAACTATTTTTGGCTGTGGTGAGGGAGGGTGAGGGGAGATCAGTTCAGTTCAGTTCAGTTCAGTTGCTCAGTTGTGTCCAACTCTTTGCGACCCCATTGACTGCAGCACACCAGGCTTCCCTGTCCATCACCAACTCCGGAGCTTGTTCAAATTCATGTCCATTGAGTCGGTGATGCCATCCAACCATCTCATGCTCTGTCGTCCCCTTCTCCTCCTGCCTTCAATCTTTCCCAGCATCAGGGTCTTCTCCAGTGGATCAGTTCTTCACATCAGGTGGCCAAAGTATTGGAGCTTCAGCCTCAGTCCTTCGAATGAATATTCAGGACTTATTTCCTTTAGGATTAGACTTGTTTGATCTCCTTGCAATCCAAGGGACTCTCAAGAGTCTTCTCCAACACCACAGTTCTAAAGCATCAATTCTTTAGCACTCAGTTTTCTTTATCGTCCAGTTCAATGCTATGTAGAGCAATTCAATGCTTTGCTTAAAGTTCTAGTTCTTGTCTTTGTGGTTACATGTTATCTTCATAGTTAGATGTTGTTCTGAGATGTAGGCAACTGTGTGAATTCTGACAATTAAAATGAGTTAAGGAATGATTTTTTCTCCAGATCCTCTACAGGAATACCATCCTCCTGATGCCTTGATTTTAGTGCAGCAAGATGTGTTCAGTTTAACTATAAGATAGTATATTGTGTTATTTAAAGTCACTGCATTTGTGAGAATTTCTTAGGTTGGCAATAAAAAAATTAAACAATATTTAACTCTAGAAACTTTCTAAAAAGCCTGATATCTGTGCTAAGGTAATCTCAATAGATAATATCTCACTAGATACATTCAAGTGGTCTTGAAAACTGTATCTGATCCCTCTTAGTACTGATTCATGTGTAGATCTTCTCTCAAAACTCTGTTCACTCCTTAATTCATTAATATATTTACTCATTCATTCATTTACTTTTTTTGTTGCTTCAAATTGTCATTTATTGAAACCAGTTATGCTCTAGCCATGAGATAAGTCACCTAAATTTCTTCTCTCAAGAATATTCAGTGTTGAGACTTCCCTGGTGGTTCTGTGTTTATGGGATCCCAATGCAGGGGCCCTGGATTTGATCCCTGGCTTGGGAACCAGTTCCCACATGCCAAAAGTAGGAGTTTGCATGCCACAACTAAAGTTCTCACATGCTTCAATGAAGATTGAAGATCCCATGTGCTTCAAATAAGACCTGGTTCAACCATATAAATCAACAAATATTAAGAAATATTATATTCAGTCTTTAGTCTTACCTAGTGAGGATTGATTGCAAAGTTAACTAGTTATTATAACCATCCATAGAATCAAAACGTTGGTTTTGCCAGTAGTCATGTTTGGATGTGAGAGTTGGACCATAAAGAAGACTGAGGACCAAAAAATTGATACCTTTGAATTGTGGTTCTGGAGAGTCCCTTGGACAGCAAGGAGATCAAACCAGTTAATCCTAAAAGAAATCAACCCTGAATATCCACAGGAAGGACTGATGCTAAAGCTCAAATTCCAATACTTTGGCCTCCTAATGTGAAGAGCTGACTCATTGGAAAAGACCTTGATACTGGAAAGATTTAGGGCAGGAGAAGAAGTAGGCAATAGGGGGTGAGATGGTTGAATGGCATCACAGACTCAGTGGACATGAGTTTGAGCAAACTC
The DNA here is from genome assembly GCF_963930625.1 of Muntiacus reevesi. Lineage (NCBI taxonomy): Eukaryota > Metazoa > Chordata > Mammalia > Artiodactyla > Cervidae > Muntiacus > Muntiacus reevesi. Next base: position 100,693,337 of record NC_089254.1, on the reverse strand, counting down.
CAAGAGATAGTGAAGGACAGGGAAGCCTGGCGTGCTGCAGTCCATGGGGTTGCAAAGAGTTGGTTGTGGCTTAGCAACTGAGCAACAATAATAAGGTTGCTTCTATATCTTGGCTATTGTAAATAATGCTACAATGGATGTTTTGCTTCCCAGGTGGCTCTAGTGGTAAAGAACCCGCCTGCCAAAGTAGGAGACATGGGTTTGATCCCTGGGTCGGGAAGATCCCCCTGGAGGAGGGCATGGCAATTCACTCCAGTATTCTTGCCTAGAGAATTCCATGGAAGGAGGAGCCTGGCAGGCTATAGTCCATAGGGTCACAAAGAATCAGCCATGACTGAAGAGACTTAGCATGCACAATGGACATAGGCCTGCATGCATATTTTCAAATTAGTATTTTTACTTTCTCCAGGAAGATATCTGAAAATGGTCTTGCTGAATCATATGATTGTTATATTAATTTTTTGAGATACTTGCATACTCTCTTCCATTTTGGTTGCACTGATAAGATTGGTGTAGATTGGTAGATTTAAATGTAGATTGGTGCCAGTCTACATTTTTACCAACAGTGCATGACCGTTAACTTTTCTCCATACCCTTTCCAACATATATTATTTGTTGTTGTTTTGATGACGATCATTCTCACAGATATGAGGTGTTATCTTACTGTGTTTTAAATTTGCATTTCCCAGGAAGTTAGTGCTGTTGAGAATCTTTTCATATTAGGTATTTCCATGTCTTCTTTGGAGAAATGTCTATACAGGTACTCTGGCTGCTTTTTAAATTAGATCTTTTTATACTGAGTTATATGTTTTTTCTACAAAATTTGGCTTGGATATTAACCCCATTGGCTATATCATTTGCAAATATCTTCTTTCATTAAGTAGTTGACCTTTTCATTTTGTTGTGGTTTCCTTTGTTGTGCAAAGATTTTTTAGTTTGAGGTAATCCTATTTGTTTATTTTTGCTTTTATTTCTCTTGCCTGAGCAAACAAATCCATAAAAAATAAGACGGATGTCAAAGACCATTGTGCTTATGTTTTCTTCTAGGAGTTTTATGGTTTCAGGTCTTACATTAGGTCCTTATCCATTTTGAGTTTATTTTGTATTTAAGAAAATGGTCTAGTCTAATTCTTTTGCAGTAGCTGTTCAGTTTTCTCAAAAATATTTATGGAAGAAGCTGTCTGCTCCATTTTACATTTTTGCCTCTTTGCTGTAGATTAACTGACTCTAGAAGAGTGGTTTTATGTACAGGTTCTCCAGTCTCTTCCATTGATCTATATGTCTTTTCTCCTTTTTATCAGGTATACAGTGTTTTATAGCACAGCTTGTAATCAGTGATCATGAGATCTTCAGTTTTGTTCTTCTTTCTCAAGATGGCTTTGGCTTCTTGGGATCTTTTGTGGTTCCATACAAATTTTAAGATTATTTTTTTTCCAGTTCCATGAAAAATGCCTTGGTATGTTGATAGGGACTGCATTTAGTCTCTGGATTGCTTGGGGTCATATGAACATTTTAGTAGTAGTAATTCTTCCAGTTTATAAGCCAAGTATATCTTTTATTTGTGTCATCTTCAGTTACTTTGATCAGTGTTTTATAATTTTTAGAGTATAGATCTTTCACCTCCTTGGTTAAGTTTATTCCTATGTATTTTATTCTTTTTAGATGCAATTGTCAAGAGGGATTATTTTAAAAATTTCTTTCTAATAGATTATAGTTAGTGTATAGAAGCACTATAGATTTCTGAATATTAATTTTACACCCTGTAACTTTGCTGAGTTCATGTATTAGTTTTAGTAGATTTTTGGGTGTTTATATGTAGTATCAAGTCTTCTGTAAACACTAACCATTTTACTTCTTCATTTTCAATTTGGATGCTTCTTATTTTTCTTGTCTGAATGCTGTGGTTAGGATTTCCAATACCATGTTAAATAAAAGTGACAAGGGTGGACATCCTTGTCTTATTCATTTATTTAGAGAAAAGTCTTTCAGCTTTTCACTATTGATTATGATGTTGGCTTTGGGTTTGTTATAAATGGCCTTCATTATGTTGAGATATGTTCTCTTTATGCCCACTTTGATAAGGGTTCTCTTTTTTAACCATGAATATATGTTGAATTTTGCTGAATACTCTTTTTGTGTCTATGGAGATGATTATGTGATTTTTCCTTCCTTTTGTTAATATCAGTTAACATAGTATATCCCATTAGTTGATTTGCAAATGTTGAACCATCCTTGTAAACTAGGGATAAATCCAACTTGATCGTGATGTATGATTCTTCTCCTATTGTTTTTGAAACCTCTGTTTTATATATCTTCTCTCTGATCTTTATTATTTCCTTTCTTCTGCTGATGCTGGGATTTCTTTGTTCTTCTTTTTCTAATTCTCTCTGTCTCTAATCAGAAAAGATACTTGGTATGATTTAGATCTACTGCCTGTCTTCACGTTGTGGCTGGACCATGCTTACTGCAGCTGTGCTGGTAAGAAGGGCTGAGCCTGCAAGGCTTGGCAGCAGTCATTGTTGGCGCTGTGCTGTGTGCAGCTGGCCCCTGGGATCGAAGCTGCTTTCAGATGGTGCTGCCAGTGAAGGGTGACCATCAAGGCCGGCAGGGCAGGGGTCTGCTTTGAAGGGGCTCTGTTTTGCTAACTGAGGGTATCCACTGGGTAAGATGGAACAGTGGCCTGCTTTGGAAGGACTCTGGTGTTGGTCAGAAATGCCTGCAGGGACTTGTGGGGTGAGAGGCCACATTGGAGGGAGTCTGGTGCCCACTTAGCCTGGTCACTGTGTATGGGGGAAGCAGTGGTCTACTCTGGAGGGTCTCCAATGCTTGTTGATGGTGTCTGCTGGAACTGGGAGCATGGCAGGCTGCTTTGGAGGGGCTCTGGTGTAGCTCCGGAGTGGCTGCCAGGTTTGGTGGGGCTTTGCTGCTGGTTGAGGATATCTGTTGGGGTTGGCAGGGTTGGGGTGCTGCTTTGGAAGATTGCTGGATGTGTTCGGTCCACAGGTGAACCCAGGATGGGACAAGCAGTGCTAGTAAGTTAAATGGCAAGAGTCAGAAATGGTGCCCATTAGTGCTGGACCAACTAAGTAGACGATGAGCTATAAGAAAACTGCCATCAAAGTGGCACCTGCCAGCCCATCTACACCCCAAAAGTTCCATGATCCCTGCTGCTCTGGCACATCCCTGAAAATTAGTCAATGAGTCTCCTCAAGGTAAGAGATTTTGAAACATCTGCCTTGGTGCCGACACTCTGAGGGAATGAATTTTGGTGAGTTTTCTTGAAGAGTAGTGTCTCAGCTTCCCACAGCCCTCTGGCTCTCCCAGGCGTTGAGCCCCCTGGCTTTCAAAGCCAGATGGCATGGGAGCTTGTCTTCCTGGTGCAGGTCTCCTGGGCTGGGGGCCTTCGTGTGTTCAGAGCCCTCAGTAAGTCTCCCAGGCTGTGATATCCTTCCCACCGATGGGTTAGACCCCCAGGACTGGTCCCAACCAGACTGCTCTTCTGCTCCTCCTATCCTTCTCCATGTGGCTTTCCCTTCTTATCTTTAGCTGTGGAAAACCTTTTCTGCTAGTCTCCAGGTCATCCTCAGAGAGAGCTTCTTTATATGGATTTTGTCATTTGGCGTGTCCCTGGGAGGAGGCGAGTCTACGATCATCTTACTCTGCTTTCTGTCCCACTTCCTGAGTTCAGCGTTTTTAGATTTTACATATAAGTGATATACAGTATTTTTCTCTTTGTCTGACTTATTTCACTTAGCATAATGTCCTCAAGTTTCACCCATGTTGTTGCAAATGGCAGGATTTCATTCTTTCCCATGACAGAATAATACTCACTCCTATGTATGTGTGTGGATGTATGTGTGTGTATACCTGTATATATAGCTTGAGGTTATTTTTTAATAAGGCATGTGGTAAAGCATGTAAATAAAAGTCTTCAGTGCTTTTCTGATACATGTTAAGCATGCAATCACTGTACTATTCTAATTAGTATATCAAGTGATCTTTCCCAATAATTGTGTTTTCTTGCCCTGGATTCTGATACTCATTTATGGTCCTGCCTTCTTGTCCAGATGCAGCGATTTTGTTCCTGTCTCCTTTTTGGCGGCCCCTTTTTCTAGCCTTCCTGACTTGCTCTTAATCCTGCCTGATATTAAAGTGCTTAGTGGCCCTGATCTTGCTGCTGTTTCATGCTCTGGCCTCTTGGCTCCTGCTATTCCATCAGCCACAATGCTCTCTGCCCACTGTGTGCCCCGACCCTGGCTCATATTCCCCTTCTCCCAGGAAGGACTCATTCACCCTCTTTGGTGGAGTCCCTCAGGGTGCCCTCTGCCTTTCAGCAGAAGCCCATTCAGCTTCTTGTGCAGCCCAGTATCTAGTAGACATTCTTTAGTCCACCATCTTTCACTGTCTGAAAAGAAGCAACTGAATAGAACAGAATGCTATTGTTTTTCCCGGGGTTCCATAGATTCTGCCCCTGACTCTGGTAGAGGCAGGGTGACTCTCATCTCCTGGGATCTGAAGCAGTTCCTGGGGGGAGGAGGGTGTGTGGGGCAGTGGGATGTAGAAGGGCCAGGGCACAGGGGGCCTTGAGGTTCCTGTCCACTCTCTGCCCATCACTCGCTATGAGTTTTAGGGGCACTGCTTTCCATTTCCATGCGAATGACCCCTCTCTCTTTCTCCTCTTTCATGGACAGTTCAGTTCAGTTCAGTTCAGTCACTCAGTCATGTCCAACTCTTTGTGACCCCATGGACCACAGCTTGCCAGGCCTCCCTGTCCATCACCAGCTCCCGGAGTTTACTCAAACTCATGTCCATTGAGTCGGTGATACCATCCAACCATATCATCCTCTGTCGTCCCCTTCTCCTCCCGCCTTCAATCTTTCCCAGCATCAGGGTCTTTTCCAATGCGTCAGTTCTTCGCATCAGGTGGCCAGAGTATTTCATGGACAGGGAAAGCCCAAAAACTCTTCTCAGTAAAGGTCCTTTGAAAGAGCAGAGCCCTAAAAATTCTGGCTGTTCTGAGGCTCCTCTGGGGTAGATTTTGTAGGAAAGACACAGCAGAAGTCAGAGAAGCTTGTGAGAAGTTTATTTTGGAGACTAAAGTTAGCTAGTTGACCCCACCAGCTTTCCTTGGAGGAAATCATCTGCTGGCGGGGTTGGGGTATGCAGAGACAACGGCTTCCGTTTAGATCAGACTATGGTAGGCTCTTGGTGATAGAAAAGCGATTTGCTTTAATAGGCATCACTGCCCAGTCATTTGGGCAGATACCTAGTTCACGAATAACGTCAACCACTGCTGTTATTCTTACAGTACCTGAAAGAGATAAGGCAGGACAAAGATCATCTTGGATAACACTCCGACCTCTATGCCTTGGCTTTTCTGCCATCACCAGGAATTTCCCCACTGGGATTCAGTTTCCCCAAATCATTTACAAATATAGGCCCCTGATTAACTTTTCTCCCAAACCTTTCACCTTTCAAGTTGGGCCGAGTCCCCCCACATTCTCTCCGCCTCTTCTTCCCTCCCTTCCTCTCTGCCCTTCCCCATGGAGGTTCTGATCCAGATATAGAGCCACCTTTCTCTTGTGTTTTTTCCCTCCCTGGAGGACAGTTCTTGGCTCGGTCATCTCCTGTACTTACTGTTGGTTTGCAAGTCCCAGAAGAAGCTCCTTGAGTGACTGTCACAGAGGCAGGAGGTGTATTTATAATTAAAATTGCCTTCCATTGGAATGTTGCTTAGAAGATAAGATTTAATCTGGGGAGAGAGGACCCAGTGTTAGCTTGGGGATGGAAGAGTGAAAGACAAGAATGGGTGAAGGGGGAGGAAGACCTGCTTAGTGATTGAAAGGCAGGGATGGGTGTGGGTCAGAGGCAGGAGGAGTCAACTACGTGGTGTCATCTAGGTCAGAAGGTCTTCTGTCCTCATGTCCTCAAATTCCTGCTGTAGCAGCGTGGGTCTAGGGCTTGGGAGGAAAGAGGTAAGTGAGTTCACAGGGCTCGCTTCCCTAGTCAAGGCTGTCCAGAATTGGCCTGTGACCACAGCCTGCCTGCTTGGGTGTGGAAGTCAATGCCAGGCCCTGTTGCCAGACTGTCCTGAGCCCCAGCCGTGCTCCTCTAAAACTCTGTGACTTTCAGTAATTAGTGACCTTTCATAATTAGGGTGATGTGTCTCACCCTGGCTTTCCTCAGCTGTGAGGTGAAAGCAATTACTCACCAATCCTGGCTGCTATTTATGGGTTCCAAATGGGATTGAGATCTTGAAGTTAGTTTTCCTTTTTCAAATTGAGAGCACTTTACAATTTAAGATCCCAGAGTATATGGGCTTCCTTGGTGGTTCAGTGGAAGAGAATTCGCCTGCTAATGCAGAATACATGGGATCTGCCTCTGGGCTGGGAAGATCCCACATGCCACAGAGCAAACGAAGCCCATGCAGCACAAATATTGAGCCTGCAGCTCGACAGCGCATTCTCCGCAAAGAGAGAATTCACTGCAATGAGAAGCCTGTTCCCTGCAACTGGGGCGTAGCCCCTGCTCACTGCAACTAGAGAAAAGCCACACAAAGAAGACCCAGCACTGCCAAAATTAAGAAGCTAAAAAAATGAAGATCCCAGAGTATAGCATGTGTAAGTTTCAGTGGAGTCAAGAAGCTTCTGTCTAGTTAGTGTTCAGCACGGGAGTTTTATTCTGGGGTCCATAAACCCAGAAAGACCTGTGGATAGTATTCAGTGAGTCTCTGTATTCAGGTGGAAAGAAGTTTTATCTTTATTTTTACTAGACTGTCATTGAAACTGAGCACTTCTGTTACAAAGGTCATCAGTAATCCATGGTGGTATTAACAGTATGCGTGATCTTATCAAGAAGAGAGACATATATATGTTTGCACTACATTATAATTTTAGAGATCTTGGAATATTGTCTCCTCATCACTACCTTAGTGCTCTATCAGACTGACATGCATGTTCATGGCTGGGGTCATCAGCTTCTTTCCTGCAACTTGCCCAGGTAACTGGCAGCTCTGAGCTGAATGGCCTGTCAGCCCCAAACAGTGAACTCAAATGTTCTCACCTTTGGAATTTTACTCAGAATACTTTGGACATCCTGGTGTTTCTATAGAGAAATCTACCCTTACCTTGTTTAGTTTTTATTACATTTGCAACAGTGTATCTTCATCTATCCCCCTTCATGGATCACAGTATTGTCATGGCAGAGAGTCTTGTATAACTCAATAAGGCTATGAACCACACTCTACAGGGTCACCCAAAATGGATGGATCACAATGCGGAGTTCTGACAAAACGTGGTCCACTGGAGAAGGGAATGGCAATCCACTCCAGTATACTTGCTTTGAGAACCCTATGAATAGTAAGAAAAGGCAAAATGATATGGCACCAGAAGATGAGCCCCCAAGGTTGGACGATGTCCAATATGCTACTGGGGAAGAGCAGAGAAATAGCTCCAGAAAGAATGAAGAGGCTAGGCCAAAGCAGAAATGACACTCAGTTGTAGACATGTCTGGTGGTGAAAGTAAAGCCTGATGCTATTAAGAACTTCACTGCATAGGAACCTGGAATGTTAGGTTCATGAATCAAGGCAAATTGGACATGATCAAGCAGGAGATGGCCAGAGTGAACCTTGACATCTTAGGAATCAGTGAACTAAGACAGCAATGAGTGAATTTAATTCAGATGACCATTATATCCATTACTATGGGGAAGAATACCTTAGAAGAAATGGAATAGCCCTCAGAGGCTACAAAAGAGTCTGAAATTCAGTGCTGGGTGCAATCTCAAAAATAACAGAATGATCTCAGTTCATTTTCAAGGTAAATTATTCAACATCACAGCAATCCAAGTCTATGTCCCAGCCACTAATGCCGAAGAAGCTGAAGTTGAAGGATTCTGTGAAGACCTATAAGACCTTCTAGATCTAATGCCAAAAAGTTATGTACTTTTCATCACAGGGGATTGGAAAGCAAAAGTAGAAAGTCAAGGGTTATCTGGAGTAATAGGCAAGTTTGGCCTTGGAGTACAAGATGAACCAAGGCAGAGATAGAACACACTGGTCATAACAAACACCCTTTTCCAACAACACAAGAGACAGCTCTACACATGGACATCACCAGATGGTCAATACTGAAATCAGATTGATTTATAAGCTTTACAGCTGAAGATGGAGAAGCTCTATACAGTTAGCAAAAACAAGACCTAGAGCTGACTGTGGCTCAGATCATGAGCTCCCTGTTGCAAAATTCAGTCTTGAATTGAAGAAAGTAGGGAGAAACAAGAGACAATTCAGGTATGATCTAAATGAAATCCCTTATGATTATACAGCAGAGGTGATGAATAGAGTTATGGGATTGAATATGATAGCAGAGTGCCTGAAAAACTATGGACAGAGGTTCATAACATTTTACAGGAGGTGGTGACCAAAACCATCCATAAGAAAAAGAAATACAAGAATGCAACATGGTTGTCTGAGGCTTTACAAATAGCTGAGAAAAGAAAAGAAGCGACAGGTAAAGGAGAAAGGGAAAGATATGCCCAACTGAATGCAGAGTTCCAGAGAATAGCAAGGAAAGATAAGAAAAGTTTCTTAAGTGAACAATGTAAAAAAATAGAGGAAAACAACAGATTAGGAAAGACAAGAGATCTCTTCAAGAAATTTGACATATCAAGGGAATATTTCATGCAAGGATGGACATGATAAAAGATAGAAATGGTAAGGACTAACAGAAGCAGAAGAGATTAAGAAGAGGTGACAAGAATACACAGAAGAATTATACAAAAAGGTCTTAATAACCTGATAACCATGATAGCATTGTCACTTACCTAGAGACGGATATCCTGGAAGGTGAAGTCAAGCAGGCCTTAGGAATTATTAGAGTGAACAAAGCTAGTGGAGGCGATGGAATTCCAGCTGATCCATTTAAGATCCTAAAAGACGATGCTGTTCAAGTGCTACACTCAATATGTCAGCAAATTTGGAAAACGTTGCAGTGGCCACAGGACTGGAAAAAAATAGTTTTCATTCCAGTCCCCAAAATGGGCAATTCAAAAGAATGTTCAAACTACAGCACAATTGCAGTCATTTCATATGCTAGCAAAGTAATATGCAAAATCCTTCAAACTGGGCTTCAGTAGTATGTGAACTGAGAAATTCCAGATGTACAAGCTGGGTTTAGAAAAGGCAGAAGAGTCAGACATCAAATTTCCACCATTTGTTGTATCCTAGAAAAGCAAAGGAATTCTAGGAAAACATCTACTTCTGCTTCATTGACTACACAAAAGCGCTTGACTGTGTGGACCAAATCAAAGTGTGGAAAATTCTTAAAGAGATGGAAATACCAGATGATTTTACTTGTCTCCTGAGAGACAAGAAGCAACAGTTAGAACTGGACATGAAACAACAAACTGTTTCAAAATTGGGAGAGGAGTACGTTAAGGCTGTATATTGCCACTCTGCTTATCTAACTTATTTAGCTACATCATGCTAAATGCCGGGCTGGGTGACTCACAAGCTGGAATCAATATTTCTAGGAGAAATAACAACCTTAGATATGCAAATTATACCACTTTAATTGCAGAAAGCAAAGAGGAATTAAAGAACCTTTTGATGAGTGTGAAAGAGGAGAATGAAAAACTGGCTTAAAACTCAACATTCAAAAAACTAAGTTCATGACATCTGGTTCCATCACTTCATGGCAAATAGATTGGGAAACAGTGGAAACAGTGACAGACTTTATTGTCTTGGGTTCCAGAATCACTGCAGTTGGTGACTCCAGTCATGAAATTAAAAGATGCTTGCTCCTTGGAAGGAAAGCTATGACAAACCTAGACAGCATACTAAAAAGCAGAGACATTACTTGGATGATAAAGGTCCATATAGTCAAAGCTCTGATTTTTCCAGTAGTCATGTATGGATGTGAGAGTTGGACCATAAACAAGGCCGAGCACTAAAGAATTGATGCTTTTGAATTGTGGTGTTGGAGAATACTCTTGAGTATTCTTAGACTATTCTTGGAGTATCCCTTGGACTGCAAGGAGATCAAACCAGTCAATCCTAAAGGAAATCAACCCTGAATATTCATTGGAAGGACTGATGCTGAAGCTGAAGCTCTAATACTTTGGCTACCTCATGTGAAGATCTGACTCATTAGAAAAGAACCTGATGCTGGGAAAAATTGAAACAGGAGAAGAAGGGGACAACAGAGGATGAGATGGTTGGATGGCATCACAAATTCAGTGGACATGAGTTTGAACAAACTCCGGGAAATGGTGAAGGACAAGGGAGGCCTGGTGTGCTGCAGTCCATGGGGTAGCAAAGACATGGACATGACTGAGTGATGGAACAACACAACAAAAAGGCATCCAGTCCCATCACTTCATTCAAATAGAAAAGGAAAGTGCAAACAGTGACAAATTTTACTCTCTTAGGCTCTAAAATCACTAAGGATGATGACTGTAGCCATGAAATTAAAAGATGTTTGCTCCTTGAAAGAAAAGCTATGACAAACCTAAACAAATTATTAAAAAGCAGAGACATCACTTTGCTGACCAATGTCCGTATAGTTAAAGCTATTGTTTTTCCAGTAGTCATGTATGGATGTGAGAGTTGGACCAGTCAGTCCTAAAGGAAGTCAACCCTGAATATTCATTGAAAGGACTGATGGTGAAGTCAAAGTTCTGATACTTTGACCACCTGATACAAAGAGCTGACTCAGTGGAAAAGGCCCTGATTCTGGAAGAGATCAATGACAGGAGGAGACGGGGCAGCACAGGATGAGACCATTAGATATCATCATCAGCTCAATGGATGTGAGTTTAGCAAACTCTGGGAGATAGTGAAGGACAGGGAAGCCTGGCATGGTGCAATTCATGTGGTCACAAAGAGTTGGACATGCCTTATGAAGTGAGCAACAACAATCTTTATGAATCAGAATTTTCACTACTTGAATAACCAAAACAAAAAATTCCTAGTCCCTTGGATGTCCAACAAAACAGCTGTGATTTGTTGCCAAATGCTAGTGTACAGTTTAAGGTCCTTGCTCAAGCTTCACAATGACAGCCATCATACATATAATCTCTAGAAAATAAAATTTAGCTTGTTTATATTTAAGTATGTTGCCTTTTAGCTAGTGCGCCCATAAAAGAACTCACATATATAGCTGTATCACAAGTTAAGTTTTTAAATAATTTTATCATTTTTCTTTAATATGTCTGTTTTCCTTTGTAACCAGTGCATTTTATTTACAAATTTAGAGCAATTTTCTGGTAAGAGTTCCAAGACTAGCAAAATGGTCCAGACCACAAATGTTTAAGCACTTGGTTAACCCTATGTTTTCTTCAACATTAAATGATTATATGGTGTTTATATTCAAACACATGATTGAGGGTATAGTCTATTCCATTTTAAAAATATTTATTTGTATTTATTTATTCATTTGGCTACCCTGGATCTTAGTTGTGGCACAAGGGATCTATTGTTGCAGCATGTGGGATCTAGTTCCCTGATCGGGTCCCCTGCCTTGCCTTGGAAGTGCAGAGTTTTAGCCATTGGACCCCCAGGGAAATCCCAATCTATTCTCTACTTGTCTTTGTGATCTTTAGTACCTCACTTGATCAAGAATTTAGTTACATAAACATTATAATTAGTAGAAAATGAATATTGGGTTCTAGGAGCATCACACCTATAAAATTATATTTTTTCCAAAGTTTTAAAAATATGAAGGTGTATTCATAGTTATACATTTATTTCATGCTTGTATGCTAAGTTGCTCAGCTGTGTCTGACACTTTGTGACCCCCATGGACTCTAACCTGCCAGGCTCCTCTGTTCATGGGATTCTCCAGGCAAGAATACTGGAGTGGGTTGCCATTTCCTTCTCGAGGGGATCTTCCTGACCCAGGGATCGAACCTTCTCTTATGTCTCCTGCATTGGCAGGCAGGTTCTTTGTTGCTAACACCACCTGGAAAGCTCACACTTATTTTATAGTTATACATAAATTCTTTCTAATTTGCAGTGTCATTCATTCTATGGAGTTCTTTGTCTTTGACTTGTACTTGGTTAGGTTTTAAAAAGATTGCTTTATTTTATTATACTAGCATTGTTCTTAAGACAGTTTTGTTAATCACAGCAGCAAAAAATTATATCAGGTGTCAAATTGTTGATTAAACACAGTTTTTTTACACCTGTTACATTCTCAGGGTTGGAATTGGACTTCCATAATCTACCACCACTAGAAATTACCATTATCACAAAACGTTTATGCCCATCTTCACATTCTTTTTTCATCTGTGTTTTTGATAAACAAAACACAAAATTGAAAAATTATGATTCACCCTCCCTCCCACCTCTAATTAATATACTTTAATATATACATGTTGGATTGTAAACAGAAAAATTGGATAAAGCAGCTGTATTACTCTTTGGTCAATGATCAGGAGTCTTTCTCCTATAGGCGTGGGGCCATTTCTATAAAGTAGTTTAATGAATAACAATCCTCACACTCCCAATTTTGTTTTCTATTTAGTCCCTGTCCTTAAAGTCTCTGGTGACTCAGAAGATAAAGAGTCTGCCTCCAATGTGGGAGACCCATGTTCGATCCCTGGGTCAGAAAGATCCCCTGGAGAAGGGAATGGTAACCCACTCCAGTGTTCTTGCCTGGAGAATCCCACGGACAGAGGAGCCTGGTGGGCTAGGGTCCATGGGGTCACAAGGAGTCAGACTCGACTGAGAGGCTAACACTGTGACATCCAAATCTAATTTGAATTCCGAAGCTGTCAGAAGGTACCTGTGCTTCTTAAGAGATGTCTTTCTGGAATGAGATGGGTTAGATGCATGGATCTTGGTCCTTGAACAAAGGTGGCTAACAAGGGATGTTCGTGCCTGCTCAGTTGCTCAGCTGTGTGCGACTCTCTGCACCGCCATGAACTGTAGCCTGCCAAGCTGCTCTGTCTATGGAATTTTTCAGGCAAGAATACTGGAGTGGGTTGCTGTTTCCTCCTCCAGGGAGATCTTCCCCACCCAGGGATGGAACCCGCATCTCCTGTGTCTCCTGCATTACAGGTCGGTCCTTTATCCGCTGAACATTGAGGAAGCCCCTAGCAAGGGAGGATCGTGCTTCTGTGACAACACCAGAGGAGACTGTCAGTGAGGTGGAGAAGGACACACTCTTCCTGGGGTGAAGTTCTGTGGGTTCAACCTGCACAGGTCCTTTCCACGGGACGCAGAGCAGTCAGATAAGAGGGGGCCTAATGCACGTTATCCTTGGAGATCCTCTGGTCTACATCCTCCCTCTCACCACTGCTGAACTGGGAGAAAGGGAGAAGGGTGTGCTTTCCTTATCAGAGAGGAGGGGTCGGAACAACGGTCAACTTCTGACAAAAGAGCAGACAAAGCCAAAGAACAGAAGAGTGAGAAGAAAGCAGACTCTGCTCAGGGCTTCCTGAGGAGGAGGGTTCATAACCTGCCTGTTGTTGGCACCACATCTCGTTTCCCCACTTGCCTCAACCTCCCAGATGGGATTGTGGGTTTTCCTTCTGAGGCTCTCCACGCTCCTGTCCTTCATCTCAAACGGTCATACCCAGGACCTGGGGAGGGACTCTCACCCATCCTCCCCCACATTTTTCTCTCTTCCCTCTTAGCTGTGCTTCTCCCACTAGTCATGCCTTCTGTCTCCTCCCTCCCACACTTGTCTGGATTGCGGGGGTCCCTACATCTGTAAAATCACAGTAGTCATCTGCTCTGAGACCCCATGATTATTCTGAGGCTCAAGTATCTATATGAGCATTGGGAGCAGGAGTGTGGGGGTTCATTATGTTATTAATTACATTATGCAATATTGAAGTCAGAGCTTGATTTAACCATATTTGTAATTAGGAATCAGACTTTTCCCAAGGTGGGCCTCTACTTACCACCATGCATTCCCTCAGTTCTGTTGAAACTTTAAGCACCAGCGTGGCCTCTTCACTCGCCTCTGCTATTTGCAGCATCTGCAGGTCCATTGTCATCAAACGTCGACTGGTTCTGGGAAGAGAGAAGCAGGTCGGAGATCAGAAATCAATCCACAAGAGACGGGGCTTGCGATCAGCAGGACCAAGGGAACAGAGAAGGTGCGGAGGAAGGAGATGATGAGAGCAGGATCAATCACTCAGCATCTGAGTCTCCTGAGAACTTTTGATTTGGGCTTGTTTTGTACAGATTAGGTGTGCTTACTAAAGCAACTTGAATTCTTTATTTTAAAGCTGAACATCTTCTTTCCTTGCACTGGTTATCCTCGTTTGCCCCAAAGCAAGGAACTACCTGGGATGAGGGGTTTTCTAGTGCTAAAACCAAGAAACTCCTGAGCAAACTGGGCTGGGTGGTCACCTTAATTAGCACAGCTTATTTCAACTACTTGCCATGCCTCAGGGCTGAATAGAGTGGTATCTATATCTGAACTTAATCCTCACTCAGTGTTTCTTGATGCCTCCACATTATACCAGCTTCTCAAAATCCCGAGGGTTTTTTTTCCAGGATAGGACATCTGGTCACACTACAGAGATCACCACCAGAATCATATTCCAGAAACCTAGCATTCCAAACTCTCTTCCTGTAGAGAAAGCTTCCAAGATATGCTGAGTGATTCTGTTCCTCCCCAGACCTTCGCTCCACTTCCTACTCACTCCATTCTGCTTGCCCAGTTTCTCGCTTCTGTCAAACGTGGACCCACAGTGAACTAGCTTCTAAACCTGCATCTCCTGATATCAGTGTTTGTGGGGCAAGGGGTCCTTGCCTTCGTCTGTGGTCTTGAGAATAAGGAGAATGTCTAAGTTGCTGGGTCAGAGCAGCCTCATACCATAGGGCCAAGGATCTGTGACCACACCCTCTAATCCTTTCCTGAGTCCTGCCCAAAGCTTCCTAAAGCTATTGTTGGAGCTCTCTGACCTGCTTCATCTTCTCTTCTAAGAGGGAAGGTATGAGAAGGTGGGGTTTTCTGAGCAAAATTCTCACAAAGATATTGACTATGGACAGGATGTGGATCAGAGCTTTGCCTCAGAGGTAAAGAATCCACCTTCCATGTGGGAGCCTCAGGTTCAGTGCCTGGGTAAGGAAGATCCCCTGGAGAAGGAAGTGGCAATCCACTTCTGTATTCTTGCCTGGGAAATCCCATGGACAGACGAGGCTGGTGGGCTATAGTCTATGGGGTCACAGAAGAAACATACACATTCTAGCAAGTAAACAACCACAGCAACAGTTACTTACAGCCTGCTTAAACACTGGGAGCCTTATTTCCATGGGCAACCTAGAAGTACCCAGTGGAAATGTGAGGGAAATTGATTACACTCCCTAAGAGGGGAAAAATGGGGCTAGGCGTGGGGTTCATGACAGTTCCTGGGACTAGAGTTCTGGGAAGTTGAAAAAGTTTTCAGGAGCAGATATGCAGATTTCTAGAGTAGGAGTGGAGGAGCCCCCTCCCGACCCAATTTTTTTTGTTTTGTTTTTAATGAGGAGAAGAAAGTCTTGGCTCACGTGTCTTCCTGAGCTTTGGTGGTCCCCAGCTGCAGGCAAAGAATCAGAAGCAGGGCAGCAGGGCTGGCCCTGAGCAGGAGATGGAGAGAGTACATGCTGAAAGAGACAGAATGTGATGTCCTAGAGAAGTAGGATCCCAGGTGCTCAGCACAGTCTTTATACGCAGATCAAGGAAGTAGAGAGCTGCCAAGCAGATCCATGTTGTCAATCATACATTTATCCTCCCCACGCATGATCTTTCCTTGTTGAGCTAAAGTTTGTTTTTCTATGGAAAAAGTCAACATTCAGCTTGAGTGTTAAGAGTCTGCGAGAAGAATTAGATAACCCTTCCTCATTTTCTATCAGAGTTTCTTAGAATGGCCAGGACCTCAAAAGTTATACCAAACTTTCCCTAATTGACAGAAATGATTTCTTTCTCCTCATCCTTTCATATTTGTCTGTCCTGCTCTACATGGTCTCAGCTTCAGTCACTCCTCTGATAGTCTCTGGAGCCAGAGAATCCAGCTATGGGAGCAGATTTCAGATCTCAGTCTGGGGCACATTTACTTGATCCCCTTATTAAGTTCAACAGGACATGTTCAAATCCTTTTTCAGAAACTAAGGTGATCAAGTTCTCCCCAAGGGCCACCGAAAAATCATATGGTGGGGGAACTAGAGATGGGCTCCTCTGGATGACGGAAAATTGAGGTCACAGCACTGGGTGACTTGAAGATATTTGTGATTGTAGAGTCCTTCTTAACTTCAGGGTTAATGATACATCTTACAGATGCCCAAGACCCCTAGCTGCCCCAGAGTCTCCAGTGCAGGCTGTATTTTAACTCTAGACAATTTCTGTACATGGCTGGCTTTCCTAAACCAGATATCTCAGCACTGAAAAATCTGCTTATTTCACTATTGAGGTGGCCACTTTTTTACTACTGTGTTATAGCACGAGGCACACAGGAAGACCCACAAAGGGAAGGACTGTCTCCATTAGAACAGAACCCAAACAGTGTCCAGAAATTGCTCTGGCAGGAATGAGAGATTCTCTCCCTGGGATGAGAGGGAAACTGGCTCTTGATGGCACTGGCTTTGTGATAGTCTTTATTCAGTTAAATCTATTCCTTTACCTGTGATGTCATGACATTGTGGAATTTGTTCCTATCTTTTGCTTGACAGATAGCAGTATGGGAAGACTTTCCCAGGCATGAATGTGAAAATCAGGGTTCTCAGAGTTGCCTATGTATATCTCCAGAGCCAGAATTCAGATTTAAAGTCCAGGTGTATGCCTCTGTTTCTGAATATCTTTGTGGATTGCTCTTCCTGCTTATTATATTCCTGCATTTCCCTACTCATTCCTCTGAACTTGACATTACTCATGTCATTCCTCACTTATGACTCCAGCTATTATTGTGGTCACATGCTTTCTTCTTGGTTTCCATTCTGTGTACTCAAGAACAATGCTTTCATTCCACCTGCCCTGGTCATGGTGACCCTCCTTTTTCAACATTGTAATTTTCTATACATCTGCATTCTTTCAACATTCTTCAACAATGTAATTTTCTTTGCACCTGCTCCTCTTACTTGCTTGTATAAATTTCATCAGAGGGACCTGCTAGCTGAGATCAAAGAAGAATCAGGGCAAAAGAATCTAGAAAGTGTCCATTCTCTTCCACTGGAAATCCAGGAAGAACTCCCTGCTGAGGTTTAGCTCCCTTTGAAGGCATAGTCAAATCATTGAGGACCTACCTCTAGCATATTTCCATCAAAGCAGTTCTCCAAAAGGGACAGCTGATGAGTTAAGAGGATCTATTGACTCTGTGTTCTCCTGTTGGCCAGTGTGAATGTGTGTGTGTGTGCTCAGTAGTGTCTGACTTTTTGGGACCCCAGGGACTTTAGTAGCCCACCAGGCTCCTCTGTCCATGGAATTTTCCAGCAAGAATACTGGAGTGGGTTGCCATAGGAAACAACAGTATTTAGAACATTCAGTGCACATGATGTATCTTATATATTGTGCAGGTCATGGCTCATTTGATGGTTTATTTTGTATGTCAATTTGGCTAGACCAAAGTACCTAGTTTTGGGTTAAGTGCAAGTATCAATGTCACTGTGAAGCTTTATTTATTTTCTAAATTTAATTTTTAGTTTATTTATTTTTATTTAAACTTTTAATTTTTTACTGGAGTATAGCTGATTAACAGTGTTATAATCTCACGTCTACAGCAAAGTGACAACATATACATGTATCCATCCTCCCCTAAACTCCCCTTGCTAGGCTGCCACCTAACACTGAGCAGAGTTCCCCGTGCTGCGCCCTCTTGGTTATCCACTTAAAATAGAGCAACGTGTGTATGTCAGTCCCATGCTCCCTCTCTCTTCCCCCTTCCTCCCATAGCCGTAAGTTCCTTCTCTAAATATGTGAGTCTCTTTCTGTTTTGTGAGTTCATTTGTATCATTTCCTTTTAGATTCTGTGTGTAAGGGATATCATACCATATCTCTCTTTCTCTGACTTTCTGTGAAGCTATTTTTAAATCAATAGACATTGAGTCAAGCTAATTACCTTCCATAATGCGGGCAGGTCTCATCCAATCAGATGAAAGCCTTACGAGAAAGGACTAAGGCCACCCAAGGAAGAGATTTTACCTCTAGAATGCCTTCAGACCTGATCTGTGACATCAACTCTTTTCTGGGTCTTCAGGGTGCTGACCTGCTGCATAGATTTCAAACTGGCCAGTCTCTGCAATTACATGAATCAAATCCTTAAAAAAAAAACACAGCTCTGTCTGTCTCTCTCAGACATACACACACCCCCACACACCCATACACCCACACACACACCCCCCCATGCACCCCCACAAACACCCACACCCACCTAGACACACCCCAGCCACACCCCAATACCCACCCATCCCCACACACCCAGCCCCCAACACATGCTCCCCACACATCCCCACATGCCCTAACACTCACCCCCAACACACACACCCCAATACCCACACTCTCCCCAACGCACACACCCCACACCCACACATACCCCAGACATACTCCAATACCTACCCACCTCCACACACCCACACCCACACATGCCCCCCCACACACCCTAACACCCATCACCCCAACACACACCCCCCACACCCACACCCCCCCACACACCCACATACACCCCAGACACACCCCAATACCCACCCACTCCTATACACCTCAACACACACACCCCCACACACACCCCAACACACACACCCCCACACACACCCACATACACCCCAGACACACCCCAATACCCACCCACCCCTATATACCTCAACACACACACTCCCACACGCACCCCCAACACACACCCCCCACAACCCCCCCCACACACCCACATACACCCAAGACATACCCCAATACCCACCCACCCCCACACACCCACACATGACCCACACCCCCCCACACACCCTAACACCCACCCCCCCAACACACACCCCAACATACACACCCATAAAAACCCTAACACCCACCCCCCCAACACACACCCCCCACGCACCCATACCCCACACACCCACCCACAGAGACCCTAGACACACCCCAATACCCACCCACCCCTATACACCCCAGCACACACCCCCTACACCCCCCCACACATCCCGCACCCACACACCCCAGCAACCAGCCCTGTCTCCCCAACACATACCCTACTGGTTCTGTTTCTCTTCTGAGAATCCTAATACAGACTGTTTGGAAAGGGATAGTACAGGTTGAAAGTGTTGGGATTCATATTGATTAAAAGTATATTTGAAATTGTTGGTAAAATTGCTTTCTGAACCTCAGGGTATAGTGGCCTTTCACCTGGGAAGGGCAGATGAGAAGTGAAGATACACCACTTAGACGGGTTGTGCTGAATTCTCTGCGCCAGTTCCCTGGGCTTCAGGATGTTTCAGTGTAACTTTATCATGTGGTGAAGTCCTGGAATGTGAGACAGGTTATTGCCTATTTAACATAATTTTGAAAGGTACTGCATAGTGATATTTACCTCTATTTTAGTATAAAATTATTACTATTTTTATGGTCACATGGGAGTTCCCTGGTGCTCCAGTGGCTAAGACTTCACACTATCATTTCAGGGGACCCAGTTTCGATCCCTCATCAAGGAACTAGATCCCGCATGCCACAACTAAGAGTTCACACGCCCCAGCTAAAGACCCTGCATGCCTCAGCGAAGATCAAAGATCCCATGTGACTCAACTAAAACCCAGTGCAGTCAAATTAATTAATTTGTTGTTGTTCAGTCGCTCAGTCATGTCTGACTGCAAGTGATTCCATTGACTACACTGGACTTCCCTGTTCATCACCAACTCCTGGAGTTTGCTCAAACTCATGTCCATTGAGTTGGTGATGCCATCTAACCATCTTATCCTCTGTCATCCCCTTCTTTTCCTGCCTTCAATCCTTCCCAGCATCAGGGTCTTTTCCAATGAGTTGACTCTTTGCATCAGGTGGCCAGAGTACTGGAGATTCAGCCTCAGCAGCAGCCCCTCCAATAAATATTCAGGATTGATAACCAATAAAAAAAGAATCCACAGTGCCAATGCAGGGGGTGTGGGTTCAATTCCTCGTGGGGGAGCTAAGGTTCGCATGCCACATGGTGAGAACCCCCCCCCCCCAAAAAAAAAAGAAGAAGAGAAAGCAGTGGTCACATATTTGTCAAGATACCGTGGAAAATGATGGCCACGGAATAATGAAACATGGTGAGGATGACGTAAGGACAAGTATGAATGACCGGCATTTGTCTTTCACTCCATCATGTATGTTTGGTTATAGGACTCCTGGGTGTGTGAACCTGACTTGAACATTTGCAGACATTGGTTCAATAATCCTGACTTAAACAGCAATGACCATCTGTTCTAGAAAGTGATGTGGTTTGAGAGCCATTAAGCCAATCAGTCAACACAACCTTGTTCCTTAACTGCTACCAAACTGCACAGAAGACTTGGAGGGAGATGGAGAGTATGAGGCAAAGCTGGCAGCAGCGGGTTTTCTTACACATTTTCACTGGGTTTAGCTTTAAATCAGGAACCAGGCAAATGCCTGTGTGCGTGCTGAGTTGTTTCAGTCGTGTCCGACTCTTTGTGACCCTGTGGACTGTGTCCCGCCACGCTCCTCTGAGGATTCCACTGGAGTAGATTGCCATGCCCTCCTCCAGGGGATCTTACTGACCCAGGGATCGAACCTGCGTCTCTTATTGTCTTCTGCATTGGCAAGCAAGTTCTTTACCACTAGCACCACCTGAGAAACCCGCTAGACAGATATATCAGGCAAACATCCATGTGTCCCAAGCCTGTTCCACAGTTGACATAGAGGTATCAGTATTCATGGGGCTGAATATATCTGAAAAGATCAATATTTCAGGTGCAAGATAGAATCTAATTAGTGGCCACAGTTCTGTATGTATGAATGTTTTCCATAGTTCTGTATGTATGAATGTTTTCAAGATACTATTTATAACAAAAGTTTTCAGGATAATGCTATCACTTTCCCTGTGTTATTGTTCAGAAAACCCATTAAGCAGATGGCTCCTAAAGGGAAAAAAATACCAATTTGTCATGTGCTTTAAGTAATGAACAAGTATAGTAGGTTTAAGAAATCAAAGAGAGATTGATAAAATCAGATTGTAAAAAAGCCAGGAGGCTCACAGCAGAGAATGTGCTCAGGTGCTAGGGGAAGGGATTAAGGATTAGGGAGGAGTTTGCCACAGGCTAAATTTGCAAAGAGAGAGATTACCCTGGACCTGACAGGCAGGAAGTTAAGGGACACCTGAAAAGGGAGTTATAGACGCCAACACACATTGAGCACATACTATGTGCATGACATTGTGCTAAGTATTTCGCATATATTAACTCACTTAATATTCAAAATAACCCCACAAAGTAGGTTTCCAGTTTTAATCCATTTAACAAGTGGGGAAATGAAGGCACATAGCAGATAAATACATGGAGCCCAGGTCACATAGCCGGTAACGAGAGGAGTCAACTTTAGATCCAGGTTTTGTGGAATCAGAAAGTTTTGTTTTATAGGATTGGGAACCTCTTTCACAAATAGAATACACATTTATAAATGTGACATACAGGTACAGGACCTTGGAAGAGGCTGTAAGTGAGGGGCCCTGAATCTTCACATCACTAACTCTACTGTGAATATGTCTCTGGATGGAGTCAGAATTTGAACACAGGCCATCTGGTTCTAGACCCTGAGTTTTTAGTGATTCCACTGTCTCTTGGTGATGCTATCCAAAGGGAGAGTTCCAGAGTGAGGAGATACAAGACCCACTCTAAGCGTGTGTTTTGCCTTCTATAAGACTGACTATGTTGAGCACTGAAGAACTGATGCTTTTGAACTGTGGTGTTGGAGAAGACTCTTGAGAGCCCCTTGGACTGCAAGGAGATCCAACCAGTCCATCCTAAAGGAGATCAGTCCTGGTGTTCATTGGAAGGACTGATGTTGAAGCTGAAACTTCAATACTTTGGCCACCTGATGCGAAGAGTTGTCTCATTGCAAAAGACCCTGATGCTGGGAAAGATTGAGGGCAGGAGGAGAAGGGGACGACAGAGGATAAGATGGTTGGATGGCATCACCAACTCAATGGACATGGATTTGGGTGGACTCCGGGAGTTGGTGATGGACAGGGAGGCCTGGCGTGCTGCGGTTCATGGGGTCACAAAGAGTTGGACATGACTGAGTGACTGAACTAAACTAAACTGACCATGCTAGTGTGTTTCTCCATAAAGCTGATGTGAGCAATGTCAGCATTCTTCCTTTCTTCTGTCTGTTCCTCTCTCCATCCATCATCCTCCCAATCCCTTCAGTTAATCCAGTCTACAAATATTGGTTAAGCACCTATCATTACAAAGAGGCTTTAGTTGACGGGCATTTGGAGATGAATATGACAGAGGACAGTGGGGGAGAAGAGTCAAAAAACAAATTTAATAGGTCATGATCAGCACTGTAATAATAGTTTCTGTTTATTGAGGTTTCTGTTTACTAAGGATTTTGCCAGGTTAACCCAAATGGTAGGTACTTCCCTGGTGGTCCAGTGGTTAAGACTTCCCCTTCCAATGCATGGAGTGCAAGTTCAATCCCTGGTTGGGGAGCTAAGATCCTACATGCCTCAAAGTAAAAAAACTGAAACATAAAACAAAAGCAACGGTGTCATAAATTCAATTAAGACTTAAAAAATGGTCCACATCAAAAAGTCTTAAAAAAAAAAAAAGCTAAATGAAACTGGCAGGTTTCAGACCTGTTTCTCTCTGTCCATATATTTTTAAAAACATCCAAACCAACATACCTACCATAATAAAATATGAATTTGATTGAAAGTTTGGAATAATATCATAGATCTTTATTCTTTTAGGGGAGATGGAGAAGTTTTACATCTTATATTCCACTGACACTTCTCTTAATGTCTGCCCTGATTCCAGCATTTCTCTCTTAATGGTAGCTGCTGGAGACTTCTTCTTGTTTCTCTTACCATGTACTGTTCCCAAATCATGATGTTTCTCCATTTTTATCACTTTTTTATACACTGACTACTTTTAACACAGGCAAGATTGAAGGCAGAAGAAGGGGATGACAGATGATGAGATGGTTGGATGGCATTACTGACTCAATGGACATGAGTTTGAGTAACTCCGGGAGTTGGTGATGGACAGGGTGGCCTGGCATGCTGCAGTCCATGGGGTCGCAAAAAGTCAGACACAACTGAGCAACTGAACTGAACTGAACTTTTAACATATGACCTTCCCTTCCACTGTGAAAGACCTCAGAAGTAGAGTTGACTTTCTTTTGTCCCTTTTTCTCATGAGAATCACACACCCCAGAATTACCATGTGTAGCCTCTACAAATACCAAAAGCAACACTAAGAACAAATATTTACAGAGCTCTTGGTATAAGTCAGACTCTATTCTAAGTGCTTAACATATTAATTTACCTGTTCTTTAAAAATCATGTAATTTAAGCATTATCCCATTTTATGGATGAGGAATTTGAGGCCCAGAGAGATAAGGCAACTGGCTCAAGGTTGCAAGGTGAGTAATGTATAGAGTTGGGTTTAAAACTTAAGTTGTCTGATATCAGACAGCTTAACTCCTTAAGCACATTTACTGTCTCTTAATGTAGCAACATTACAGTTGAGGAAAGGAAACTCAAGAGGGCTTTAATAGCTTATTCAAGTCATACAGCCAATGAATAAAAAAAGTGATATTTACATACGATATCACTTTGATGTGGAATCTAAAAAATGATACAAATAAACATTAACAAAACAGAAATAGACACACTGACATAGAAATTTATAGTTACCAAAGGGGAAATGTGGGGAGGGATAAATTAGGAATTTGGGATTAAAAGATACACACTGCTATATATGAAATAGATAATAAAAGCATACTGTATAGCACAGGGAATTATGTTCACTATCTTGTAATAACCTATAATGAAAAGAAATCTGAAAAAGAATATATATATATGAAAGTGAAAGTGTTAGTCCGTCAGCCTTGTCTGACACTTTGCAACTCCATGGACTGTAGCTTGCCAGGCTCCTCTGTCCATGAAATTTTCCCAAGCAAGAATATTGGAGTGGATAGGCATTCCCTTCTCCAGGGGAATCTTCCTGACCCAGGGATCAAACCCAGGTCTCCTGCAATGCAGGCAGATTCTTTACTGTCCAAGGTACCAGTTTTGAATATCACCTTTTTCATTTTAAATTTTTATCTGAAAAGTTGTAAATCAGCTATACTTCAAGAAAAGATAAAAAGTTTTTTAAAAAAGGTGATATTCAAACCCAGATAGAAGCAAATCTAGAATTGATAAAGCAGAGACATTAATTTGTCAACAAAGGTCTGTCTAGTCAAGGCTATGGTTTTTCCAGTAGTTATATATGGATGTGAGAGTTGGACTATAAAGAAAGCTGAGCACTGAAGAATTGATGCTTTTGAACTGTGGTGTTGGAGAAGAGTCTTGAGAGTCCCTTGGATTGCAAGGATATCCAATGAGTCCATCCTAAAGGAGATCAGTCCTGGGTGTTCATTGGAAGGACTGATGCTGAAGCTGAAACTCCAATACTTTGGCCACCTGACGTGAAGAGCTGACTCATTGGAAAAGATCCTGATGCTGGGAAAGATTGAAGGTGGGAAGAGAAGGGATGACAGAGGATGAGATGGTTGGATGGCATCACCGACTCAATGGACATGATTTTGGGTAAACTCTGGGAGTTGGTGATGGGCAGGGAGGTCTGGGATACTGCGGTTCATGGGGTTGCAAAGATTTGGATACAGCTGAGCGACTGAACTGAACTGAACTGAATGACTGTCTTGCATTATGGAACTTCCACAAAGAAGATTTACTGATACTGATGATGTAATGAATTTCCAGAGGAGTTGCATCCAAGTTGAGTTTTGAAGTGTTGCAATGTGAGTCAAAATAGTTGATATACAAAAAATATTTCACATATTTAGTTATGCAATTTTAAGAGTTTAGACATATTTATCAGTTCAGTTTAGTTGCTCAGTCTTGTCTGATGCTGTGAGTCTGACCCCATGGACTGCAGGCTTGCCTGTCCATCACCAACGCCCGGAGTTTATTCAAACTCATGTCCATCAAGTCGGTGATGCCATCCAACCATCTTGTCCTCTGTTGTCCCCTTCTCCTCTCGCCTTCAGTCTTTCTCAGCATCAGGGTCTTTCCCAAGGAATCAGTTCTTCACATCAGGTGGCCAAACTATTGGAGCTTCAGCTTCAGTATCAGTCCTTCTAATGAATGTTCAGGACTGATTTCCTTTAGGATGGACTAGTTGGAGCTCCTTGCATTCCAAGGGACTCTCAAGAGTCTTCTCAACACCACAGTTCAAAAGCATCAGTTCTTCAGCACTCAGCTTTCTTTATAATCAAACTCTCACACCATACATGACTACTGGAAAAACCATAGCTTTGACTAGATGAACCTTTGTTGGCAAAGTAATGTCTCTGCTTTTTAATATGCTGTCTAGGTTCGTCATAGGTTTTCTTCCAAGAAGCAAATGCCTTTTAATTTCATGGCTGCAGTCACCATCTGCAGTGATTTTGGAGCCCAAGAAAATAAATTCTCTCACCATCTCCATTGTTTCCCCATCTATTTGCCATGAAGTGATGGGACCAGATGCCATGATCTTAGTTTTCTGAATGTTGAGCTTTAAGCCAACTTTTTCACTCTCCTCTTTCACTTTCATCAAGAGGCTCTTTAGTTCTTCTTCACTTTCTGCCATAAGGGTGGTGTCATCTGCCTGTCTGAGGTTATTGATATTTCTCCCAGCAGTCTTGATTCCAGCTTGTGCTTCATCCAGCCTGGCATTTCACATGATGTCCTCTGCATATAAGTTAAATAAGCAGGGTGACAATATACAGCCATGCCATACTCCTTTCCCGATTTGGAACCAGTCTGCTGTTCCATGTACAGTTCTAACTGTTGCTTCTTGAGCTGCATACAGATTTATATTGAGTTTGAAGCATATACTGTTAGCGGTAGAAAAATTAATGGCACCCCCAGTTGTCAATGTTCTAATCTCTGGAACGTATGTGTTACCTTATCTGGCAGAACAGACTTTCTAGATATCATTAAATTACAGGACTTGAGAAGGGGAGATTATCCTGTGTGACCTTGAGGAGCCCCTTGTAATCACAAAAGGTCTTAAAAGGGAAAGAATGAGGCAGAAGTGTTAGAGAGAGAGGAGATACACAGAAGCAGAGGTTAGCATGATATATGGAAGGGGCCATAAACCAAGGGTGTTAGGCTGCTTCTAGTAACTGGAAAAGGAAAAAGATTCTCCCCTAGAGCCTCCAGGCATGCTGACACCTTAATTTAGGACTTCTGAGCCGTAGACCTGTAAGATAAAAAATTTGTGTTGTTTTAATCCACTAAATTTATGGTAACTTGTTACTGCAGTGTTGGGAAATTAATATATGCTGCAAAATTTCCATCATTTTATCTATGCTGAAAAATATTTAAAGTTTCTATCATGTTATATGTTTGCTTGAAAAGTGTATATTTTTGAATATCATTTTCATATATCTAATACATCAAGTTTTAGAAAATTGTCATCAAATATGCTATTTATTTCCTAAATTTCTATTAACTTTCCTGTAAATTTTTAAGAGTGGTGTGTTAGAATATTTTTACAAAGATTTTAATTTCTTATTTTTTCTTATTATGTAAAAGTTTTCTTTGTATTTTGAGTCTGTGTTATTATGTATAGCATTCAATTTAGTTATATTTTCCTGTCGAACTAAATTTAGTTAATAAGACTTTGGGTTTTTTTGCTCTAACAATTTTTTTGGCTGTAAGTTCTGTTCTATCTCATGGTAACATAGTGATATAAGCTATATTTGGTTAGTTATTGTCTGTTAAGTCCTCTTATATGCTTTTATTTTCAGTATTCTCATATTCTTATATATAAGATAAGTTTCTAATATGCAATGTGTAATTAATTTGAGGATGCTTATACAGTCTGAAAATATGTCTTCTAATCTAGACATTAAATTTAGGATATATTTGGGTTTTACTATAACATATACTTTGTATAGTCAAGGCTGTGGTCTTCCCAGTGGTTATGTACAGTTGTGACAGCTGGGCCGTGAAGAAGGCAGAACACCAAAGAATTAATGCTTTTGAAATGCGGTGCTGGAAAAGATTCCTGAGAGTCCCTTGGACAGTAAGGATATCAAACCAGTCAATCTTAGGGGAGATCAACCCTGAATACTCGGAAGGACTGATGCTGAATCTGAAGTTCCAATATTTTGGTCATCTGATGTGAACAACCAAATCGTTGGAAAAGTCCTGATGCTGGGAAAGACTGAGGGCAGATGGGAAGAGGGCGTCAGAGGATGAGATGGCTGGATGGCATCATCGATGCAATGGACATGAACTTGGGCAAACTTTGGGAGATGATGAGGAATAGGGAGGCCTGGTGTACTGCAGTTCATGGGATTACAAATAGTTGGACATGACTGGTTGACTGAACATTTTTCCTATCTCCTCTATGTTCCTTTTTCTATTCTTTTATTGCTTTCTTTTGAACTGATAATTCTTCTCATTATTCAGTTTCTTTTTTATATTAGCTTATATGTTATATATGCTACTATATTATATGATTATATTAGAAATTTTGATATGCATATGTAACATGGCAGAGCCTAATATTAATTACATCAGCTTTCTCTGAACAATATAAAGGCTTAGATCATTTTACCTGGACTCCCAACTTTGCATACCATTTTTGCAGTGTATTTTAGTTCTCTCTACATATTTTTAAGTAAAATTTTCCTATAAACATTTTTATTGAAGTATAACACACATAAAATGCCCAGGTAACTAGATCTTGATGAATTTTTACAAAGGAATATCCTTCTGAAAGGATTTGCTTATATCTCAAATGATAAATAATCTGCCTGCAATGCAGAAGACCAGGATTCGATCCCTGGGTCAGGAAGGTCCTCTGGAGAAGGGAATGGCAATCCACTCCAGTATTCTTGCCTGGAGAATCCCACAGACAGAGAAGCCTGGTGGGCTACAGTCCGTGGGGTCACAGAGTCAGACATGACTGAGCAACTAACACACACACTCCCCTCTGAAACCACCATCTGAACTAAGATACAGATTATTTTTTTGTATACTAGAAACCTCATTTATTCCCCCTTCAACTCAATATCCCCAATGTTATACAAAAATTTCTATTTCTATCACCCAAGACTGCTTTTTTTTCTTTCCCTGAACATCAAATAGAGTTTGTCTGTATATCTATCCATCTATCTACAGTTGTTGGTGTCTGGATTCTTTCTTTCAGCATAGTTTCTGTAGATATTTGCACTTAGCAGTAATTAAATATTTTCCATTGTTGTTTAATATTACATAAATGTACCACTATTTATTGTTTCATTCTAAGACTGATGTGCAATTGCGTTTTTTTCCATTTTTGATATTTTGAAGAAAATTCCTTTTTTTTTTTTTCAAACATGCTTTTAGGACAAATCAGGACCTAGGTGCAACAGCTACAAGCTTCCTGCAGCCCTTCCCAGGTCCAGCTCAGAGCCCAGCCTAGACCCCACCCACTGCCATAAATCCACTCATTTATCTTGAATATATTTAGTCAGATCTATTATAATGTGACATATGTACTCCTAAAAATTGCTACACTAGGCAACATGTCACAACACAACCCATAAGACTTATGCCTTTACTCCCTTTTTTCTCATTACACTCAAAAACATTGTCAGTAATACATAGAGGAACCTAGTAAAAGAATAGTATAATATTACATACGCCAGGTGGTTACTATAATAAGTGGAACACTTTGCCTTAAAAGACACAGTGTTTACTTGTGGAAGTAGGTGTCACAGGGTGGCAGCTTGTGAGTCATTGTGAAAGGACGGGAGGAGGGTTATCTGAAATCAGGCAGAAAGCTGTGACATTGGTTGTAGGTAAGTAGGTGTGACTCATTGTCTTTGCTTTGGTGTAGGCTGCTGAACTTTTACAACCTTTAAATCCTTGAGCATGTTTTTTTCCCCCCTTTGCATTATTGATCTTTTAAAATTTGTAATGGATGCCTATTTCATCAAAATTGTAATTTTTAAAGAAATTTATTTATTTTAATTGGAGGCTAATTACTGGTTTTTGCCATACATCAGAATGAATCAGCCATGGATGTACATGTGTCCCCCCAATCCTGAACCCCTCCCACCTCCCTTCCCACCACATCCCCCTGGGTTGTCCCAGAGCACCAGCTTTGAGTGCCCTGCTTCATGCATCAAACTTGCACTGGTCATCTATCTTACACATGGCAATATACACATTTCAATGCTGTTCTCTCAAATCATCCCATCCTCGCCTTCTCTCACATACTCCAAAAGTCTGTTCTTTACATCTGTGTCTCTTTTGCTGTCTTGCATATAGGGTCATCATTACCATCTTTCTAAATTCCATATATATGTGTTAATATACTGTATTGGTGTTTCTCTTTCTGCCTTACTTCACTCTGTAAATAATAGGTTCCAGTTTCATCCACCTCATTAGAACTGACTCAAATGTGTTCTTTTTTATAGCTGAGTAATATTTCATTGTGTATATGTACCACAACTTCTTTATCCGTTCATCTGCCAGTGGACATCTAGGTGGCTTATGGGTCCTAGCTATTGTAAACAGTGCTGCGATGAACATTGGGGTACATGTATCTTTTTCAATTCTGGATTCCTCGATGTGTGTGCTCAGCAATGGGACTGCTGGGTCATATGGCAGTTCTATTTCCAGGTTTTTAAGAAATCTCCACACTGTTCTCCATATTGGCTGTACCAGTTTGCATTCCCACCAACAGTGTAAGAGGGTTCCCTTTTCTCCACACCCTCTCCAGCATTTATTGTTTGCAGGCTTTCATAATTGTAATTTTTGATCCAATTTGTAGCCTCCTTCTTCAATTAACTTTAGTATCAATTCTGGAGATTCTTTTGTGGCTTTCTCATCTGTATTCATGGTTTCATCTGAAACTGAATGTTAAATTGTAGTGATAGTTGAAGTCATCAAGCTAGCAACTAATAGCATTAAAAGAGGCCATTTCTGCAGAATTTGGTAATTTCTTTTTAAAGTTCTCAGATGTAAATAGTACTGGCTTTTTTTTTCTCTTAGTTTTCATTGCTTGGCATTTTGAGCCAGGCTATTTAGATATGTTTGGGATGTTGAGTGTGTATTTATTTATATAGAAAAATTTGCAAATACAAAGGGAAAATGAAATACAACCTTGTAGGATAACACACCCAGTGAACTGGATAGCTAGTAGATCTTTGAGGTATGTGAGTGCATTTTGTGTTTTCCTGTGTGGATTGGTTCAGCTGGGTACAGTTTCTACTTCACCTTGTGTTTCCTGCTGATGAAACTGTCTATAAGGAAATGTGAAATTCTCATTATGCTCAAATTATTTTCCAAAGTATCAATCAAACTGAAAAAAATTCAAGTTTTCAAAACAAGTGTTAAACTGCATAGTTGATTGTATTTGGGAGTGGAATAGACTAGTCTTGAAGCATCTAGATTCAGAGGGTATCCAGATGTTCAGCTTTGTTGTTGATCAGTCGCTAAGTCGTGCCTGGCTCTTTGTGACCCATGGACTGCAGCAGGCCAGGCTTCCCTGTCCTTCACCATCTCCTGGAGCTTGTTCAAACTCATGTCCATTGAGTTGGTGATGCCATCCAACCATCTCATCCTCTGTCACCCCTTTCCCCTCCTGCCCTCAATCTTTCCCAGCATCAGAGTCTTTTCCAATGAGTCATCTCTTCACATAAGGTGGCCGAAGTATTAGAGCTTTAGCTTCAGCAGCAGTCCTTCCAATGAATATTCAGATTTGGATTTTCTTTAGGATTGACTGGTTTGATCTCCCTGCTGTCCAAGGGACTCTCAAGAGTCTTTTCTAGCACCACAATTCAAAGGCATCAGTTCTTCAGTGCTCAGCCTTTGTGATCCAGCTCTCACATACATACCTGACTACTGGAAAAGCCATGACTTTGACTTAAGGACCTTTGTTGGCAAAGTGAGATCTCTGCTTTTTAATGTGCTGTTTAGGTTTGTCATAGCTTTTCTTCCAAGGAGCAAGTGTCTTTTAATTTCATGGATGCAGTCACCACCTGCACCGTCTGCAGCCCAAGAAAATAAAATCTGTCACTGTTTCCACTTTTTCTCCTTCTATGTGCATGAAGTGATTTGATTGATGTCTTGATCTTTGTTTTTTGAATGTTGAATTTTAAGTCAGCTTTTTCACTCTCCTCTTTTTCCCTCATCAGGAGGTGCTTCAGTTACTCTTCACTTTCTGGTATTAGAATGGTGTCATCTGCATATCTGAGGTTGTTGATATGTCTCTAGGAAATCTTGATTCCAAGCTTTTGATTCATCCAACCTGGCATTTCACCTGATATACTCAGCATAGAAGTAAGCTTTTGCCTAAAAACTTCTCAGTATTCATTCCACCAGCAGTGCATATGAAGGCCAGTTGCTCCACATCCTCACCAACACAATTTTGTCATATTTTTTTCCTTAATTATTCTAGAATGTGTGCAATTGAATCTCATGGTAGTTTTTATTTGTATTTACCCAGGGATGAATAGAAATGTGGCCATTGTCATAAGATTATTGTCCATCTGTACACACTTGATTGTGGAATATCTATATAATTTTTATTAATATATTATATTAATATATTCTTATTCATTTGGAATTAGACAAAGTGGAAGAGTGGTCAAGAACACAGGTTTTGAATCAGGTAGACTTGAGTTTAAAGCGTTTTTCTGTCTCTAACTACTAGTATAATTCTGTTCTAATTTCTTTACTTTTCATATTAAACACTCAAAAATGTTATTTATCCCTATTTTAATGGAAACTCATAGTTTCATCACATGAATGTATACCAGTGCCATAATTTTCATGAAGAAAGTAAATCAGGATTATTTCACACAGGAACCAGAATAGTTATTAGGCAAAAAGTCTTTTGGAAACTTTCTCAGATTTGAGTGTGTGGTCAAGTATTTAATAGTAGCACAGGATTCCAACTGCAGAGCAGTGTGCTTGAATAATGCAGAGATATCCCTTGGTAACAAAATCAGGAGTGGTTGCTTGTTTGTCAATAGAAGTTTGTGCTTCTATGAATATTTTGTTAGAATTTGCAAGATTTCTTTTTGTAGATTTCCTTGGGGACGATAGGCCATGATTCTCAATACAGCCTGACCTGCATAGATTTATTCTATCTGTACAGATATTGACTAAGTTCAGGAACTGTTTTACTTCAAGGATTTATATTTTCCTGAGTGTGACATTGAGATTTCAGGACCCTGCATGTTTTGCAGTCTCATCACCTCATGGCAAATAGATGGGAAACAACGGAAAGGGTGGCAGATTTTTTCTTGGGCTCCAAAATCACTGCAGATGGTGACTACAGCCATGAAATTAAAAGATGCTTGCTCCTTGGAAGAAAAACTGTGACCAACCTAGACAGTGTATTAAAAAGCAGAGACATCATTTTGCTGACAAAGGTCTGTATAGTCAAAGCTCTGGTTTTTCCAGTAGTTATATACGGATGTGAGAGTAGGACCATAAAGAAGGCTGAGCACTGAATAATTAATGCTTTCAAACTGTGGTGTTGGAGAAGACTCTTGAGGGTCCCTTGGACTGCAGGGAGATCAAACCAGTCACTCCTAAAGGAAATAAACCCTGAATATTCATTGGAAGGACCAGTGCTGAAGCTGAAGCTCCAATACTTTGGCCACTGATGCGAAGAGTCAACTCACTGGAAAACACCCTGATGCTGGAAAGATGGAAGGCATGAAGAGAAGGGGATGGCAAAAGATGAGATGCTTGGATGGCATCACTGACCCAATGGACATGAGTTTGAGCAAACTCCAGAAGATGGTCAAGGACAGGGAGGCCTGGAATGCTGCTGTTCATGGGGTCACAAAGAGTCTGATCCAACTGAGTGACTGAACAACATGCTTGGTGTTGTGTGAGAATAGGGTACTGACCCATCCACAGTCTGGATATGATACTTGTTCTCTGTTCAATTACTAGGAATTTAAATTGTCAAAAATGTTGCATTTCAATTTGGGATAGCTTTAAGTCTTCTTGACCTCTACTTGGAATAATTCTTGCTTCTATTCAAATGCTGTTCCTGTTGGGTTAATCAGGCAAAAGTGGAAAGGATTTAATGTAAGTCTTCACGCTCCTTGCCAGAGACGCCTAGGAGAACTGGTCACTGCAGAATTTTCCAATCTCAGCACCTATTGCTCCTCCTCTTCCTTGTTCTGGTTCATTTGCCTTGGCCTTCTTGCTTTTCTTTCAACAAACCAAAGCAAATTCTTGCCTAGGAGCCTCTGTCCTGCACAACAACCTCTCCCTTAGTTATGTGAATAGCTGGCTCACTCTGCTGAAATTTTCACTCTGAGGGAGCTCTTCCATCCATAACTGTTTAAACGATCACTTCCAGGCTCTTCACCCTTTTCTGTGCTTTATTTGTATCCATCACACTTATTCCCCAGTATTTTACTAGGTATTTCTTTTTGATTTATCCTCCAGTAGGATATGAATTTTAGGGGGTGAGGAATTTCTATCTCTCACTTCCTGTTTTTCCAGAGAGCAGAGAACAGAAACTTAATTAGAAGACAGTCTTGACAATTTCAGTGTAACCGGGTAGCTTTTTGGCATCTCCTGGGGGTGTTTGCTGAGAACTCGGTACACCCTGCCCTAGACCCCTCTGGGTTGGTAAGCAGTCTTCCCTGGCCTTTATTCACACTCAAGGAGGAGAGCAATCAGAAGGAATTGAGACCTAAGAGAACCTGTCATGTGCAAATGCAGAAGCTGTAAAACTGCCTCCCCTCCCCTCCAGCCCTGTCTGGGAGAATGGAACCTTCCATTAACCCTGTTCAAGGGACTGGCTCTGCAACTCTGGTAGGTGTGTATTTATTTCACGTTCATCTCTTTTTCCCTCTTCCCTTCCAGAATCTGGCTCTTTCCAGGCATCCTAGGTCAGCAAACTTGGAACAAAGGTTTGATTGTCCAGAAACTGGTGAGGCAGGCTGTTTCTTGTCATGTCTCCAATCCATTTCCCGCCTGCCCAGCCACAAGGAGGCCAGGAAGCCAGGTGGAAACGTGAAGTTCTCTAGTTCTGGACTCTGCTCTTTCGGGAGGTGCAAGAATTCCTTCCCTTCTGTAGCTTTGTGCTGTAAGCTGGCTCTTCTAAAGAGTTTCTTCGAACTTGCAGTTCCAGAAAAGTGTTGATCTTTTCCACGTACTGTGGGAGTCTCGTAGTTCCTGATGAGTGTGTTGTGTGTGAAGCAGAGGTGAGGACTGAGAGGCAGGGCTCGAGGCAGATGGAAGGAGGAGGACCTCTGGTGCCTTTTCATCAAGGGGAACCAAGTCTCTGGGGTTTGGGGGATCACTTCTGATCTGTAGACCAACTATGACAGAGAGAGGACTCTGGAGCAGAATGTCTCAGAGGTGGAGGGAGCTTTCTGTCCCTCTGGAGTGGGAAAGAAATGTGTTCCAGCCCTTTTCACAACAGGGTGGGAGCCACCAGTGTGCTTTTGAGCTGGGAATCTGAGTAGAGATGGAGAAGTTGAGCTTGTCAGGCCTTGGTCTCAGAGCTGCAACAACCAGTGGACAGATGGCTGCTGAGTAATGATGAGGAGGAAGAACGGGTTTCTGCTCCCCATTCAGATGCTAAGCCAGGGCATCCTCTGAAGATACACACACACACAGAATCACACACAGTCACACACAGTCCCAATCATGTGGTCAGTACAGATGCACATAATCACACACAGTCATACACATGCACAATCCCCCCCACAGCCACATCCACACACAGTGACACATATAGTCACACTCACACACACCTCCACAGACACATCCACACCCTCAGCCCCACACAGTCACACATACACAGTCATCCCCCACTGTTACACACACACAACCATACATACATGCACATAAATACACTGTCTTTCAGGTCCAGAAAAGTGTTGATCCCTTCCACGTGCCGTGGGAATCTTGTGGTTCCTGGTGAGTGAATTGTGTGTGGGGCAAAGTGTACACAGAGATACAGCTGCATACAAATACACTGTCTCACACACATGCACACAATCAAACACATACACACGCACAGCCACACCCCGCAATCACACTCCCATCGTCACACGCGCTCAGGGAGTTGGGCGACTCTGTGGAGGCAGCACCAGCTTGACAATTTCATATGATTGTGTCTCTGTTTCACAAAACCATCTTTGAGACATATATATTTTTAAAATATTATATTTATTTATTTTTAATTGATTGATGATTGTTTTACAATATTGATTTCTGTCTTACATCAATATGAATTAACCGTAGGTGTACATATGTCCCCTCCTTCTTGAATCTCCCTCCCACCTCCCCACCCTGAGATATGTATTTTTAAACCAGTGTTACAAGTCAGTTTACCTAAGATGACACAGGTAGGAAGTGGCCAGGGTCTCTTTAATTGCAAAAGCCAGCCTCTTCTCATTATACCATGCTGCCCCTCACAATTTAAAATTCCAGTTTAGTCTTGGTGGCCAACCTGTGCTCCCTTAGACTGAAGTCTAACCCAGCAGCTCAGCTAAGCTCATGAGGATGAGCTGGCTTTGCCCTGCGGAGTTTCTGAAGGGCTGGGAGGAAGCTGTGGTTTGGAATTCCCTTCGGGGACTCTTAACCTTTAAACACGCCCTGTTAGATAGATTCTGCCTCTACAGGAAAAATCAACAGGATCTTCAGGATGGCTCATGTCAAGAATATGTCCCAGGACAGGAGACAGGCTGTTCTTCCTGGTTTTACACACTAAATAAAGGCCTTGTGTCAAAGGTCATTTTAATCCACTTGTCTTGGCTTCCTTACCATCTTAACCACTTCAGTTGTGTGAAACCATCATTCCCAGCTTTCCATCTGCCAGCCTGGCACTGTCCCAATTCAAGCCCCTTGCCCTCCTTCCCCAACCCTGTCTTCGGCCTTGTGGAATCTGTAGGGATTAGAATCTAGACACTTTCTTTTATTTTTTTTTTAGTTTTTATTTTATATTGGAATATAGCTGATTAACAGTGGAAGGGATAGTTGGGTAGTTTGGGATTGACATGTACATGCTGCCATATTTAAAGTGGATAACCAGCAAGGACTTAGTATATAGCACAGGGAACTCTGCTCAGCGTTATGTGGCAGCCTGGATGGGAGGGGAATTTAGGGGAGAATGGATACATGTATGTGTATGGCTGGATCCTTTTGCTGTCCCCCTCCTCCAGACCCTTTCCCTGATTAGGTCTTTGGGGCTCTGATTCCTTTAGTGAAAGGTTGTTGGTCAAACATCCCAGTGAACATGAGTTTTGACCATCCTAGTTTCACACAGAGAGAACTTACAGACACTTTCCCTTTAAACATCTGGTTCTCACCTCTGGATGAATTTTGAGGGAATTTGGAGAAATAGTTTGTATGAGAGCTATGGCATTGTTACCCAATTTCTTTATTCCACCCCCATTGAGGGTGACATGTTCATCCTGCTTTCCCCAGAACTTTCTCAGTCTAGACACTGAAAGTCTTGTGTCCTGGGGAAGCCCTTCATTCTCAAGCAAATCAGGGCAAACCCCATTCCCCTCTGTCACGGCTTCTAGCTCACTATGTCCTTTAGCTCATGGATATTTCCCAGGGACCTCAACTGGCTAAAAATAAGGCAGTGCCAGGGAAGTGCTAAAATAATCTAGCCCCAGAATTGTTCTCTTCCTTTGGGCTATTATCCTTTACAACTCCATTAGGTCTTTGCTAGCATGGCCTTTCAGCTCAAGATGGCAAAATTGGCCACTTGTTTGCTTTCCTTCTTTTTGAAATAAATGAATGGAACGATAACAACAGCACACAAAAACAACGGCAACCAACCAACAACAATAACAAACACCATGGCAAAAAGAGAAGGATCACTTTATTATTGGGACTCTCTCTTTTTCCCTGACATCGTAAACAAAGACTTCCTATTTCCCCAAAGAAGTCACACAAATGGCCAATAGGCACATGCAAAGATGTTCAGCATTGCTCGGGTTTAGAGAAATGCAAATCAAAATTACAGTGAGATACCACCTCACACCAGTCAGAATGGTTATCATCAAAAAACCCACAAATAAATGCTGGAGAGGGTGTGGAGAGAAAGGAAACTTCCTACACAGTTGGTGGAAATGTAAATTGGTACAACCACTATGGAGAACAGTATGGAGGTTCCTTAAACCAAAAATAGAGCTACCATATGACCCTGCAATCCCATTCCTGGGCATATATCCAGAGAACATGATCTGAAGGGATACATGTACCTCAATATTCTTTGTAGCACTTGTTTACAATGGCCAAGACATGGAAGCAGCCTAGATGTCCATCGACAGAGGAATGGATAAAGAAGATGTAATAATATTCAGCCATTAAAAAGAATGAAATAATGCCATCTGCAGCGACATGGATAGACCTAGAGAGTGTCATACTAAATGAAGTAAGTCAGACAGAGAAGGGGAACTATGGTATGGCATCCCTTATAGATAGAATCCAAAAAGAAATGATACAAATTAACTTACTTCAAAATAGATAGAGACTCACTCACTTAGAAAACAAACTTATGATTGGTGGGGGGAGGGATAGTTAGGGACTTTGGGAAGGTCATGTACACACTACTATATTTAAAATGGATAACCGACAAGGACCTAGTGTGTAGCACATGGAACCTGCTCAATGTTATGTGCCAGCCTGGATGGGAGGAGCATTTAGGGGAGAATGGATGCATGTATATGTATGGTTGAATCCTTTCACTGTTCACCTGAAACTACAACAACCTTGTTAATCGACTATGCCTCAGTTGTTGTCGTTCAACCCCTCAGTCGTGTCCGACTCTTCGGGACCCCATGGACTGCAGCACGCCAGGCCTCCTTGTCCATCACCAACTCCCAGAGCTTGCTCAAACTCATGCCCATCAAGTCGGTGATGCCATCCAACCATCTCATCCTCAGTCATCCCTTCTCCTCCTGCCTTCAATCTTTCCCAGCATCAGGGTCTTTTCCAAAGAGTCAGTTCTTCCCACCACATGGCCAAAGTATTGGAGTTTCAGCTTTAGCATCGGTCCTTCCAATGAATGTTCAGGACTGATTTCCTTTAGGATGGGCTGGTTTGATCTCCTTGCAGTCCAAGGGACTCTCAAAGGTCTTCTCTAACACCACAGTTCAAAAGCATCAATTCTTTGGTGCTCAGCTTTCTTTATAGTCCAAATCTCACCTTCATACATGACTACAGGAAAAATGATGGCTTTGACTGTATGGACCTTTGTTGGCAAAGTAATGTCTGCTTTTTAATATGCTGCCTAGGTTTATCATAGATGTTATTCCAAGGAGCAAGTGTCTTGTAATTTCATGGCTGCAGTTACCATCTGCAGTGATTTTGGAGCCCAAGAAAATAAATTATCTCACTGTTTGCATTGTTTCCCCCTCTATTTGCCATGAAGTGATGGATGCCATGATCTTAGTTTTCTGAATGTTGAATTTTAAGCCAACTTTTTCACTCTCCTCTTTCACCTTCATCAAGAGGCTCTTTGCTTCCTCTTTGCTTTCTGCCATAAGGGTAGTGTCATCTACACATCTGAGGTTATTGATATTTCTCCCGACAATCTTGATTCCAGCTTGTGCTTCATCCAGCCTGGCATTTTACATAATGTACTCTGTATATAAATTAAATAAGCAGGGTGACAGTATACAACCTTGATGTACTCCTTTCCCAATTTGGAACCAGTCCATTGTTCCATGTCCAGCTGTAACTGTTGCTTCTTGACCTGTATACAGATTTCTCAGGAGGCAGATAAGGTGGTCTGGTATTCTTATCTCTTTAAGAATTTTCCACAGTTTGTTTTGATCTACACAGTCAAAGGCTTTAGCATAGTCAATGAAGGAGAAGTAGATGTTTTTCTGGAATTCCCTTGCTTTTTTGATGATCCAATGGATATTGGCAATTTGATCTCTGGTTCCTCTGCCTTTTCTAAAACCCCAATACAAAATTAAAAATTTTAAGTTTGGGAAAAAATGATTATTTATGGACATTTTCTGTCTGTACACTTTCTCTTGTTGAAGTATCCCTTTGGTGCTGAATTGTCTCAATGTCCAGACCTGACTTCATTGCTGAGATCCTGACCCTCTTTCCAATTGCCTTTCATTCACTTCCATCTGGATATGTCATTAATGCTGTCACCCCAAACAGGCCCCACTCAATCTCTTTGTCTTGCTGCTAACATCTTTTCTTCAGTCCACCAGGTATGAAAACTAGAGCCTCTTCTTTGTATAGAGCAAGAGAGATAGAAAGATGGATCACAGCCATCAACTCATTTGAAGACCTTCCTTTATCCCCACCCACCCTTCTTGCATGTCTTTTTTGGTCACATTAGTTCACACCCTCAGAAGTTTTCACTTTAGTTACTAGAAGAGCTTGTAACTGTTGTCTCTATATGCTATTTCCTCCTATTCACAAGCTGATTTGGGCCCACACAAGGTCTTTAGAGAGCAGCAGTCTACCATGCTGTGTTACCAGACCTTCCATTCAAACCCTCTAACAGTTCTGTCTTTGGCAGTAACCCAGACTGAATTTCCGATATATTGAGTGAGGCATAGGCAGCCTTTGAATATCATTATTCTTCTGTGGACCATGGTTTTATGCCTTGTCATTTGCAGGAAAAGAACATAGTAATAATCATTTGCCCTTTCCTTGACCTTGGTTTCTGTGGTCAAGAACTTATGATTGGCTAAAGTTGTCATAACTCAATACTGGTCATTCAGTTACTGATGCTTCAAACATCCTGAATCTCGGTAGCATTTCAGAGTCAGTGTAGTTAGAATAATCACCTGGAAGGAAAAATAGGTCTTATGCATGTTTTGAAAAGTCAAATAGTACTAAAGGACCTGTACTGAAAAACTATATGTCACCACCCCTTTCCCTCCCACATAGCCAGTGTTATTTCACAGAGAAAATAGCATTTAACTTTTCCAATAATTATTTCCATACAACCTGGTGATAAACTTATATTGCTATCAAGTGATTTATCAGTTTTAAAAATTTTAATTTTGAGACAATTGTGGATTTAACTCTATTAGACACCACTTCTCCCTCTCATTCTCCCCTAAATTATTGCTATTTTAGTTAAACCAATATTCAGTGACTATATCATTATTACTATAAAAATTTCATTCACTGTGGAGTTAAGTATGGTTTTATTCCTTTTCTGGTTTGGATTTTGTTTCTTTTCAGAATAAAAGTAATGTTTATTCCTATTTGCATGAACTTTTATATACCTACTTTAAATTCTTTTCTCATATCTTCACATACCAGATATCATATCATATAATCCACGGAAACACTTTTTTCTGGGGAACTGATCTTAGAATCCTGCATCGCCCTGCTTCAATCTGAACTGACTACTCTATCCAACTAGTGAGTGTTAAGCTGATGAAGGTAATTAACTGTAAGAGTGACTTTCAACATTAATGAATAGAAAGCAAAGTAGCTAATGAGATGGATGTGATTAAGTAATGAATACTTATAATGAAAAATAATTCAAACTGTACTCAAAAGAATATAAACTCAGAGCTTCACGTAATACTTTGAGTTCCCGGAGGTCAAGTTCTGTGCTATAGTCTTTCTTTCTATCTCCAGTTGTGGGTGTAGAGTAGAGCTCAGAATTCTTTTTGGAACAGATGCATATGATCATGAGACCTGGGAGAACAATAGGTCTCTGTTGAAATGTTGGGACCTGAATCATGAAAGGCACACAGCTCATTGCACTCAGCATGGGTTGTCCATCCATGAAGAATCACAATGGGTTCTGAGTCCTCATTATCTTCCCCCAGCCCAGATCTTGGTATAAACTGTGGATGACCAGTTGTATAAGGTGGAACATAGGAGACAGAGAGGAGATCCTATTTACAGGCAGTCTCAGTTCAGTTCAGTCGCTCAGTCGTGTCTGACTCTTTGTGACCCCGTGGACTGCAGCACACGAGGCTTCGCTGTCCATCACCAACTTCTGGAGCTTACTCAAATTCATGTCCATTGAGTCGGTGATGCCATCCAACCATCTCATCCTCTATTGTCCCCTTCTCCTCCTGCCTTCAATCTTTCCCAGCATCAGGGTCTTTTCCAATGAGTCAGTTCTTCGCATCAGGTGGCCAAAGTATTGGCGTTTCAGCTTCAGCATCAGGCAGTCTGTCCCCTAACTATACAATTTGCCTGGGCTCTGGGGAAAGCTAAACATTATCTCAGGATATTGTCGGCATTCAATTCCTAGAATTACCTTTAGCATGGCCCAGCTGTGACCTTCCGGCATAGGGAAGTGATTGCTATCTGATCTGCTGAACTTTCTTAATCTCGGGGAGGTCTTGGAAAGGATGAAAGGAGAGAACAGGGCAGCATGCCTCTCATCAC
Organism: Muntiacus reevesi; assembly: GCF_963930625.1. Taxonomy (NCBI): domain Eukaryota; kingdom Metazoa; phylum Chordata; class Mammalia; order Artiodactyla; family Cervidae; genus Muntiacus; species Muntiacus reevesi. Next base: position 100,651,834 of record NC_089254.1, on the reverse strand, counting down.
ACTGGCAACTGCCAACTCCTGGAAGTGGAGAAATGAGATGATCTCTGGCAAATAAAGGAATATGAGAAGACTGAAAGGGAGAGGTGTATTGAAATAGGATTCTTAGCTTTCCTCCATAGTGACCAATGTTGATCTAGTGGCAGGGATGAGAACTTGAGAAAAATCTTTCTTATCACTGAAACGTCTGAGTCCCACTTCCTGCCTTCATCGTGTGGGTTCACTCCTACGCCAGGAGGCACGTTCCCTTCCCTCTCTTCCACTAGGTGGAGAGAAGAGCAGCGGGACGAGCTAGTTCACTCTTGAAGGAAGTACCCTGGCTTCTCCAAAGCAGAGGCATTGTGTCTTTGGATGGATAGGATGGTATCCAAGGAAGTGAGAAAGGAAGAGTAGACAGCTTCCGTTGCTCCCCGTATTCCCCTCTGGCACACATTTGTGTAAGAGTTGATGATGAGTCATGAGACGGGGAGTGGGGCATGAAGCTCAAGCACATGTGTGTGACTTCCTGGGTTAGCTGCGTGACCAAGTCTGATGGGCCTGGGCGTGGTTCTGTGTATTGGAGCTGTTAACATCATGTTGGGGTCTCTCTGCAGATCTGTGTGTCCACTGCTTTGTCTCACTTCCATATGTTGACCCTGAAAGTCCAAGACCAGAATAAATATCCGGCTGCTGGGCTGTGCCAGGAAACCTGGGGACATCGGGCTAGTCCACAGTGTTGTTTTTGGATGATTCAGGAGACATGAGCCTTTGGGACGGAAAATTAACCTTGTGACTGCCGGCCCTGGAATAGCCTCGAAAAGACTGTGTCACACCCCTAGTTATTGAGGAAGGCACTGTTTCTCAAACTCCTGAGAGGGGCACCCCAGGAAACACACCTGCTCTTTCCCCCATAGTATTTTTCAACCAGGCGGATGATCCAGATGGAGAGATGACAACCTGTTTCTTTAATTTTATGACCTTGTTAGGGGCTAGAATGAGATAGAAGATGTCCCTCACTGAGCCATGAAGGAACTGTTTCTGAGCCAAAGAGGGAGGTGAGGTTGTGGGGAGGGAGGGTACTTGTCAAGGTCAGGTGACCCAGGATCCCTGCATAAACCATATATATGGCTAATGTCACACGGGCTAACAGTACAGGAAGTGCAGTGAGAGTTAGCCCATCACACACTGTCCTGTCTTTTTCATTAGCTTATTCCCTGTTCTATAATCTGTCTCATCTGTGTTTCCAAAGGGAGCGATGCAGGTATGAGAAAACACGCTGTTTCCTTTCCTTGAGGTGATACTGTCTGTTTTTGACAATATGTACCTGAGGGATTGAAGGATCAGCTGCATGTTGTCAAAGAGCCCCTGGGCATGTGGCTGATGACAATGAGCAAAGCTGCAAGGACTTTATTAGTCACTGGCCCAGGAAGCTGATCCTCTCCTTCCCGACAGTGCACAAAGGTTCTGTTTCTTGATATGTGTACATATGAAAATCACTTGGGGAAACTTACTCCAAGACCAATTCATTACATCAGAATTTCTGGGGACAGTGCCTTGGCATCAGTATTTTAAAATACATCTTAGTACTGTTGTAACATGTAGCCAGGTTTGCAAAACACTGAAATGATGGAACCCCTCAATCTGGAAATATTGAATCCAGAACAGTCAGCAAGTCACCTCAGTATTGAAGGAGGAATAGAAAGAGAGACTATGCCTCCTTTATCCACATGAGATACTGGGTCTTCTGGGTCATCATCACTGTGTGACATCTTCCTGATGATGTTCAGTGAACATGTCTGAAAACAGAGTGGGCCAATTAGATTTTCTGTCTCAGGAATTTGAAGGCATCCAAATATGGATGACTTGAAAGTTAGGATTAGTTGGGGTGCAGTGGTCGTTATGAGTTTATGGTCATAAACATTTATGAGGTACAGAGACTCAGAGGCAATTGGTCAGGAAAGGGGAGAGGGTGAAACAGCAGTGGGAGAAGGGGAAGACTGACATGGGGGACTTAGAGAGGGAAAGATGGCTAGCCTTCAGAGATGCCTGGATCCTCACCTGCTGAGATCTTTCCCTAGACTGCATTGCAACCAGAAAACCCTAACTAGAACTCTGATTTAGAACCTTAGGTGAGAAAGATGTCATTTTTTTTTTTTTTTGTCATGTCTTCAAAGCCGGACATATATCTGTCCCTCATCGCAAATCCACTACTTTCCCTCTCTATCACTCAAACACTTTCTTCTTCTTAAAGAACAATTTGAATATCACTTCTGCTTGACTCCCTCAGAACAAGTTACTACCCACTCTTTGCTCACTTTTACCAGTATTTTGCTCAGATCTTTATTTATTCCTTTCCACATTAAATCATAATTTTCTGTTCACGTGTCTTCTGTACTCGATTTTGAGCTCTTTGAGGATAGAGGTTTTGTCTGATTTACGTATTTCACCAGTATCTGATGTTGTTCTTGGCATATAGAGTTGCTGAATCGAAGTTTGTTAATTGAATACATTCTTAAAGATCAAATGTGTCTGAATTTGTTAAACTTCTGTTTTCTCATACACCTGGAAAAAGATTGATAAAGTCTTCTTTATCAGAACTCCAGGTCTGAAGCTTGCAAGTAATTTCTCCCATAGTTTCTTATTTAAAATATCTACTTTTAAAATCCTAAAAATCTAAGGATTTCTGCAAGAAATCCTTAGCAGAAAACAGTACTCTTCTTTCTTTAGATCTAATGCTTTTGCAGAAAACTTAAATGAGAACTAAGACATAACAATAATATTAGTTTGTAAACAACAAGGTTCTACTGTATAGCACAGGAAACTATATTTGCTATCCTGTGATAAACCATAATGAAAAAGATTATAAAAGACAATGTATATATGTATTACTGAGTCATTTTATTGTAGAAAGAAATATCAACAACCTCAGATATGCAGATGATACCATCTTAATGGCAGAAAGCAAAGAGGAACTAAAGAGCCTCTTGATGAAGGTAAAAGAGGAGAGTGAAAAAGTTGGCTTGAAACTCAACATTCAGAAAACTAAGATCGTGGCATCTGGTTCCATCACTTCATGGCAAGTAGATGGGGAAAAAATGGAAACGGTGCAGATTTTATTTTCTTGGGCTCCAAATCATTGAAGACAGAGACTGCAGCCATGAAATTAAAAGATGCTTACTCTTTGGAAGAAAAGTTATGACCAACCTAGACAGCTTATTAAAAAGCAGAGACATTACTTTGCCAACAAAATTCCATCTAGTCAAAACTATGATTTTTCCAGTAGTCATGTACAGATGTGAGAGTTGGACAATAAAGAAAGCTGAATGCTAAAGAACTGGCACTTTCAAATTGTGGTGCTGGAGAAGACTCTTGAGAGTCCCTTGGACAGCGAGGAGATCAAACCAGTCAATTGTAAACGAAATTAACCCTGAATGTTCATTGGAAGGGCTGAAGCTGAAGCTCCAATACTTTGCCCACCTGATGTGAAGAGCCTACTCGTTGCAAAAATACCCTGATGCTGGAAAAGATCAATGGCAGGAGGAGAAGGGGGTGACAGAGGATGAGATGGTTGGATGGCATCATTGACACAATGGTCATGAGTCTGAGCAAACTCTGGGTAATAGTGAAGAACAGGGAAGCCTGGAGTGCTACAGTCCATGGGGTTGCGAAGAATTGGACACAGCTTAATGACTGAACAATGAACAACAAAAGAAATGAACACATTGTAAAACAGCTATACATCAATTAAAAGTTAAAAATAATATTAGTTTATTAAGCTTAATCTGCTTTATTATTTAATGGCAATAGTTAGTCAGTCATTTAGTCCTGTCTGATTCTATGTGACTCATGGACAGTAGCCTGCCGGGCTCCTCTGTCTATGGAATTCTCTAGGCAAGAGTACTGGAGTGGGTAGCTATTTTCTTCTCCAGGGGATCTTCCTGACCCAGGGATTGAACCCATGTCTCCTGTGTCTCCTGCATTGCAGTCAGGTTCTTTATCACTAGTGCCACCCTTTACAAATTAATTATCTAAGCAACTAAAATAAGCCAGTTAACATAACTGCCCCAAACATGGGAAATGCAAACTTACTGGTTACTATGGTGACATGATGACTCAAATTACCTTAGTGGTTGTGTAAATACTTGACACCTGGAGCCAAAATGGATCTATATTTTGCATACTTACCTGAGCCAATTATATGATATCTATGAGTATATCTGGGCTTCCCAGGTGGCTCGGTGGTAAAGCATCTGCCTACCAATGCAGGAGATGTGAAAGATGCTGGTTCAATCTCTGGATTAGGAAGATCCCTGGAGGAGAAAATGGCAACCCACTCCAGTATTCTGGACGGACTAATTCTATGGACAGAGAAGCCTGTGCACTACTGTCCAAGGAGTTGCAAAGGGTTGGACATGCCTGAGCAACCGCACATGCACGCATGAGTATATCTGGAGCTCCATGGATATAATATCTTCATAGAGTGATCTCGTTTTGTCTGTGATGCTTCATTTATGACTTAGAATATGTTCAATAAGGAGTTACAGGTCTTATGTCACAGGCTACTCCTGGCTAGTCAGATAGCCTGTAATGAGCCAGTGTGAACCCACTGAATTAAGAGTATCTTTTAAAATGTAAAACTTTTTTGCCTATTAACAAGGTAGATCTTTTATGCTCATTTCTGCCTCCATTCTCCCTATCTGTCCTCCCAGCAAGTGGTCAGTTTAATCTGCTGTGTCTGCTTTCTGTACGGGTTCTGGGAAAACATATCATCAAGCTTAAGTGCAGATGCTCTTATTTATTCTCTAATGACTTTTTTGGCTGCCCTGAGTGGCATGCGAGACATGCAGGATCTTAGTTTCCTGACCAGGGACCAAACCTGGGCTCTTGGCAGTGAGAGCACAGACTCTTAACCACTGTACCTCCAGGGAATTCTCTCTTTTAATTTTTATTTTTTGAGATAATAGTAGATTCACAGGAATTTATAAGAAATAGTACAGAGGATCCCATTTACTCTTAACCCAGTTTCTTGATGGAAACATCTTAGAAAACTATACAGTAACCCCCTACCCCACACCCCCAAGTACAGTTTTGCTTTTTATGATTTGTTACCCATGGTCTGTGAGGTTAACATGTTGGTCTAAAAATATTAAGTGGAAGATTCCAGAAATAAACAATTTGTAAGTTTTAAACTGTACATTATTCTGAGTAGCGTGATGAAATTTTGCTCTGTCTGACAAAATGTGAACCCTCCCTTTGTCCTGTGCATCACACCCATTGGTCATTTAGTAGCTGACCTGGTTATCAGAACAACTGTCATGGTATCATAGTGCTTATGTTCAACCCTTATGCTCTAAAGGTTGAATCCTTGTGATGTAACTCTTATTTTACTTAATAATGGTTATGCCTTTTTACCTTCCCACCAGCAATGTATGAATGATCATTTCATCACATCCTCACCAGCATATAGTGTTGTCATTATTTTTATTTTAGGTGTTCTGATAAGTAAATCTCTGATGGGTTATATCTCATTGTGACTCTATTTTCCCAACAACTAATATTGTTGAACATCTTTTCATGTGCTTTTTTCTTGTCTTTATATCCTTTTTGATTAAATATATTTTCATTTTTTTTAACTCTCTAATTGGATTTTTTAAAAAATTTCTATTGTTGGGTTTGAGAGTTCTGTATATACTCTAGATTATAGCCTTTCTTGGGGATGTGTAGTTTACAAATATTTTTTTCTAGTCTATGGCTTAACTTTTCATCCTCTTTAACAAATTCTTTTCCAGAGCAAAAGTTTAAATTTTGATGAAATCCAATTTATCCAGTTTTATCTTTATGGATTTTATTTTAGTGTCAAGTCTGAAGCCTCTTTATGCCTAGCCCTAGCTCCTAAAAAACTTCCTCCTATACTTTTTTCTATGAGTTTCATAGTTTTATGTTTTATATTTGTGTACGATCCATTTTGAGTAAATTTTTATACAAGATGTGGGCCAAAAGAAGACCTACTGTGATGTTAGTGTGACAAAAAATGCCTGAGGACTGTAAGGGATGAAAAACAGCTTAGGGAGTTGGGAGACAATGGTTTATGCATAGCTCCTCTGTGGAGAGAAAAAAGTCCTTATCAGCAAGTTCTTCATTTCAGCCCCAACGAGAGGAGAGATGAGTGTGTTAGGAGGAGTTGAGATCAGGGTTGAGATCCTGAACCAAAGCTGTTATTGCCTTAAATTCTTGAAAAGTGAAAGTGAGAGTGTTAGTCGATCAGTTGTGTCCGACTCTTTGTGACCCTATGGGCTGTAACTCATCAGGCTCCTCTGTTCATGGAATTCTCCAGGCAAGAATACTGGAGTGGATTAGCCATTTTCTTCTCCAGGGGATCTTCCCAACCCAGGGAACGAACCTGGGTCTCCTGAATTGCAGGCAGATTGTTTACTGTCTGAGCCACCCGGGAAGTCCTATTTCTAAGTGTATTTCCTAGATGATGTTCAAGTGTTTATGAGGAAGTTACAGGCAGATGTACGCATTTTGCTGTCATAGGTGTTTAGCACCCCTTTGGGAAAGCACAGCTTGTTGGCAGCAATTTCACTGTCAGGATGTGTAACATATGGTGATAAGGATGCTTTACTCCGTTAGAAATAGGACCATGGGTGGTAACTGAGACCTTAGTGAAGAGCTGCAGAGGCCTGCCTCTCAGGAGGATCTATCTATGGATTGCTTGGGATGGGGAGAATTCTTAATAAGAACTTTATTCTCATTATGCGATAATTTAATTTGCTGGATATCTAAGAACAACAGTACTCTAGCTTCTTTATTAATTCTCATCAATTTATAATTTTCTGCTAATTGCATTTTCTTCTTTCCTCCTTCCTTCCTTGTATCACCTCTATACAATGTTAAAGTGGGTTTGACTCTTATGGGATCTAAGCCCCTACGCATTACATGGAGGATCAAAATGAAATGTCATCAGCCGTTAGAATTTTTATGATGGTGGAAAGAGACTGGAAAAATTTTTTATGCGTGGTAGAATTGAGGTGAGGGAAGATGTTGTGATGCAGAATTTCGAAGAGGAGGATGCGATTAAATGGTCATTCCAAGGAAGGAAAGGACCTGTCATAATAAAGAAGGTAAACTGATTGGCTTGAACAGGAATGGAGATTCTGCTGGTGACAAGGAACAGCAACATGAATGAGAGATGTTGCTGGATCAGGGACTAGTAAGCAGGCAGAGTGAGTCTTGTGAGTTTGACTTGAGGATTAATAAGAAGCCCAAATCAGTTTTGAAGCGGTGATGCTGCTACTGTTAGTTCAAGGTTGCCTCAAGGACTGTGGAGGAAAGACCATCTCACGTCTCAGTCTTGGGTTTAAACCAGCCATGTGGGTAAAGATCCAGGGCTCCAGGGAGAAGGTGGAATTAAATGTGCTTGTGTGCACAGATGTATAGATGGAAGGGTGGTCACTGGGGGAGGATTGTTACTTCAGAAGGAGTGAATATGCCAAGATGTGTTCCATCTAAGAAGGGGTCATTTCTGTTGCTGCTGCTGCTGCTAAGTCGCTTCAGTCGTGCCCGACTCTGTGCGACCCCAGAGACGGCAGCCCATCAGGCTCTTCTGTCCCTGGGAGTCTCCAGGCAAGAATACTGGAGTGGGTTGCCATTTTCTTCTCCAATGCAAGCATGCATGCTAAGTCACTTCAGTCATGTCTGACTCTGTGTGACCCCATGGAGAGCAGCCCACCAGGCCCCTCCGTCCCTGGGATTCTCTAGGCAAGAGTACTGGAGTGGGCCTCCACTTATTTCTTTAGTTTCTAAGTCTACACGAAGGGAGAGTCATTAGTCCTATGAGAGACAGAGCATAGAGCCTGTACCCATTTATGAGCCCATCTTTCCTTAACCACTGCTCTCCCCCCTCCCCACCAAATTCCTAAGGTAGTGCTCAACCATAATACTTATAACTGAGCAAGTTGCGTTTGTCTGAAGTGCAGCAAGTCAAATGCTGAGGCTCAAATTTTCAGAGAGAAAGAGTTTATTCACAAGGCAACCAAGAGGGGAGATGGGAAGACACATCTGAAATCCACCTCCTCAAAGGTGAGGCGCACATGATATTTATGAGTTAGAGCTGAGGATGGAGAGTGTGGGGAAAGCTGAGTGGAAATAAGAAATAAGTGAGCTAATGGAAAGACCTTGATAAAAGATAAAAGCAAAGAGCTTGTGAACCCATGGCACAGAAGGTCAGACTCTTGATAGCAGGAGTTTGAAGGGAAGTAAGCATATTTTAAAATTAATTTGTATTGGAGTATAGTTGCTTTACAGTGTTGTATTGGTTTCTACTATACAGCAAAGGGAATCATCTGCACGTGTATATGTAGCCCCTCTTTTTTGGATCTCCTCCCCTTTTAGGTCACCACAGAGCCTTGGGTAGTTTCCTGTTCTATACAGAATACTGTATCTCATTCGTTAACTATTTTATGCATGGTATCAATAGTGTATATATGTCAATCCCAAGCTCCCAATTCCTCCCCCTGCTTTTCCCCCTTGCTATCCATCTATTTGTTCTCTATGGCTGTGTCTCTACTTCCACTTTGCAAATAAGATAATCTATACCATTTTCCTAGATTCCATAAATACAGATTAATGTACAATATTTGTTTTTCTCTTTCTGACTTACTTCACCCTGCACAACAGTCTCTAGGTCCATTCATGTCCCTACAGATGACCCAATTTCATTCCTTTTTATGGCCGAGTAATATTCCATTATATGCATGTAGCACATCTTCTTTATTCATTCTTCTGTTGCTGGACATTTAGGTTTCTTCCACGTGCTGGCTATTCTCAACAGTACTGCTGGGAACACTGGAGTGCATTTGTCCTTTTGAATTATGATTTTCTCTGGGTATAGGCCCAGGAGTGGGATTGCTGTGTTGTATGGTAGTTTTATTTTCAGCTCTTTTAAGGAGTCTGTGTGCTGTTCTCCATACAAAGTAAGGATTTTGTTGCAGGGCACCAAGTGAGGGAGTGGCAGACTCAGATTCACTCCATTTTGATTTTTGGGTCAAGAGTTTTTTAAGGGGAAGAGCAAAGAAGCTGGTGACTAATCATCATCTTATGCTGTTTCCTAATCTGTTACATGCTTTTGGTCTGGTGGCCTTTGACCTGAGGTTGACCCTACTTAATCTGTGAAAGTCACTGTGCCCTGAAAGCTAGCTCAGAACATCACATAAACAGTGATGCTTATCAGAAATCAGTGGCTCAAGACACTTGGCCTTCATTACTCTTGATTGATTAGGCAAACATGTGACTAAACAGGGCCTAGGATAAAAGGGAATAAAAGAGGAATGAGAGGAACAAGAACAGAAATCTAGGCATTCGTCTTAATTATAAGCTAGTCATAGGAGTCAGTTTCATAACTATCATTCTGGGCAGGTGCAACTAAACTACAGGCTTCTTTATGGGATGCATGTTCAGAAAATGATGGTATTAACAAGTTATGAGGATGGAGTTGCTGACCCCCTCAAGTCAAAGGGTCACCGAGACAGGCTCCCAAGCATGCCCAGTTGGAGGGTCAGTGGTTCCAACCAGCTTCAGCCAGCCAAGCTTGAACCAGACAGCTGACTGCAAGTTCCTGGAAAACAACCTGGACAAACAGCTTATTGTTTAGGCTATGTGATGCTTGAAGGACATGCAAGGTTTTTGTAGTAACAGTGAAAGTGAGATTGATCGGTGAAGGCCGGTCGCAGCTCAATCATAACTGAGCAGGTTACAGTTTAATGGATCTGATAACTACCCTTGGTTTCACATTTACCTGCCTACCACGTGCTCCCCTCCAAGAAGGTTAGAAACTGACCACACTGCCTGAGCAGCCCCAAATTCAAGATTCTCTTCCAGGCAGATTTTCATCCCGTCAGCTTTGGCACATTTGTCTATTGCCTGTACATTAGGAAGAGGAAAGACATCAGAGGATGGTGTTCTTTTTCTAAAACAATGTCTTATTATTCCTGACTTTTCTCTATTTCTCTTGTTTGCAGTTTATCCAACTATCCACTAAACCCCAGCAAGTGCACAAAGCTCAGAATCTTCTCACAGGCAAAACAACTTAAGGAAAATGTAGTCAGAGTTTACATAGAACTGAGATAAATTACAGGTACCTCATGTTTACTAAGTATAAGCTCAAAAAGGTCACTCGTGGGCTCCCTGCTTTCATTTCCCCTTAGTGTGGCTTGTGGTCATTGTTTATTTATTTTTAGTTAGGACATCACTCCCCCTCATGTTTAGGAAAAACTTGTTTACCTGTTAGTGCTATTTCTCTCTGTTTGGCTTTCACTCTTTTTCTAGCCTTCTTCCCCTCTTCCCAAATCTATGAGAAAAAATATGTTTTTCTTGCTGCAGCTGCAAATCCATTCATGAGCTCTGCCCTCAGACATTTCCTCGAGCTTCTGAGCAGCATCTCTTCAGAATCTGGGCACTCAGAATGGGAACTTATGCTTGATTTGCCAGGTGTCTTACTTTAGTCAGCATAAATCAGGATCTCACAGATAGTATTTCTCCATTTTTTTCTCTTGTCCTATCTTTGGTATTATCTTCCCTGTAGCTCAGTTGGTAAAGAGTCTGCCTGCAATGCAGGAGACCCGGTTTGATCCCTGGGTCAGGAAGATCCCCTGGAGAAGGAAATGGCAACCCACTCCAGTATTCTTGCCTGGAGAATCTCACAGACAGAAGAGCTTGGCAGGCTACAGTCCATGAGATCACAAGAGTTGGACATGACTCAGCGACTAAACCACCACCACCATCTTTGGCTTTTTTGGTGGTGGGGGGGCAGGATGATTATCACAGCACCTCCACTTTATTCAGCTCTTCTTGTGTTTTTTTGTGATTACTTTCTAAATCCAGTTTTTTTAAACAATCCCCACTTCCCCAAATTCTCCACCTCACCTCAATCTCTCTCTATAACCATTTCTTTAGCCTCAGATGGCTCACTCATAACATTTAGATACATATAAAATATGTTATGAACTCCTTATAAATGATTTAGGGGTTCAAAGCCCTCTCCATTTTTATTACACATTATCATTTGAACATTAAAGGTATGATAATTGTGCCCATCCACACATTTAAATGCTCATGAACTTAATGAGGTATTTGCAGCTCTAGCATAAAAAAAATTCATTTTTCCCATAGATTGGGCAAAAGAATGAGAATTCTAGAAAAAGGCAATGATAGATATTTCACAGAGGCAGACTGTTGTATTTCCTTTAAATTCTTCCTTTGGATTCTTTCTTCCAGAGCTTAGACACAACTTCAAGGAACTCTCTCCTAGAATCAGTCTTTGTGATACAGGTACTCTTTTCTTACCCCCAAATCCTTATGTAAATTATGCAAATAGATGTTCAGTAAGCTTGGAATATTTCCCTCACAGATCTATGGGGAACATACTCTCTAAATCAAATCTTTGGGTGGGAAGATCTATTCTAGATCAGATTTAGGGGGTTGAAGAGCAAAAAGGGTGATTAGGAGACCAAAAGAAGAGAAACCAGATGTAAAATACAAGAGTTTTAAATAGAGGATGGAGAATAAAGAAGAAAAGGCAAGAATAGGAAGCCTTGCTGGGAATTCTAATTATTAACAATGGACCCAAAATATGGTTCCTATTGATGAATCAGCTATTTCATTATTACCTACAACTTGAAGCTATCTCATTGGATGTACATAGAATGTGATATCAGGTGTAACCAAACTGTATCTGGATATATGTAAAAACCTAATAATGGAAAACCAATAAGTTCCTCTTTGATTCTGCCAAGAAAGTTAGAGGAATCTTGGAATAAGAGAAGTGTATCACTAGGTATGTAATTGAAGAAAGTTGGGGAAAGAAAATAAGTCCAGAGCAAGTTAAGCACCAGGATTGAAAACCTGCTCTGTTTTTGTGATGAAGTAGAGTAGGACATCCCCAAATGACTTCTCAGTGGTGTCGCTCTTTCTGAGGGTGGGGCTGAGGGTGGTCTACAATCTTCGGTTGGAGGGTAGCAAGCACTGAGAAGGCTCCCCGCGGGCACAACTCATGATCTTGCCTTCACTCTGCACCTTATGTCATCTTTCCATCACGGCCTTAACAGCCAGCATGCCGACACTTTCCCTTCATAGGATGTTATCAGATTCCCCCCCCCCCCGCCCCCCCGCCCCACCTCCTGCCAACTCTGCATGATCTCATGGAAGTTCATTACTCTTGCTTCTCCTTAGCTATGCTTTTGGTTTCTAACACTTGGGAAGTCAAGGAGTAGGTGGGGTGTTCTTTCCACAATGTGCAATTCTGGGCACCTGCTACTTCCTCTTGGGCTCCATCTGCATATCTCTTTGCCCACGTAATAGGTGTTAACACACCACTTGGATGACAGGACTTCAGCTGTGTATGAGGAGATCTGGGGGCGGAGTAAGCTTAGCTTAGTCATTGAATCCAATTAGACAAGGTTCTGGCCTTTCCTGATTTCATCTCCTCACATCTTTAGTGTGATGTCTCCTTCCTTTTCTACTGCTATTGATGAATTTCACCAAAAAAGACACTCTCTGCTCTCAAACTATTTCTAGCTGATCTATCAGCTGATCTACCTGGTTAGATTATGCCTTCTAAGGTTTAAAAAATGTTATTTAATTTTGTTCTTTTCTCTTATGTTTGAACATATAATCAAACAGCTTTGGATTGTAGTGAAAAATGCCCCACTCTTACTATGCCTAATGATTCCCAATATTGCTTTATTTGATGACATTTATAGATTGATACTTGTTTTATCATAGGCATCATCATTTTTCAGTTTTCCGTGTTTGATTTTTATTATTTTCCCATTAAAATACTTAAGCAATCATATAGACAAAATTGAACTGTATCTAATAGGATGCTATATGAGATACTTGAAATGTTCATAGATCCATAGATATATGAACCTGGCTTTGTGAAAGGTGAGTTAGGTGTGTCCATATAGAGTATGTGCAAGGTCATGTCTATAAAAGTATGAAGTACACAAATCAAAGATTACTTGTTCTCTCCTCTTTGGGGGCTCAAATCCAAGTCCCACCTACTAGGTGCATCGTACAGTAAGGCTTCCTCTGAACTATCAGCAGGGAAATGAAGCCGCCACTAACAGCTCCTTCATGGGGCTGTTGAGTGAATCAGATGAGACAGAGCCTGTGGGAAGCACATAGTAAAGGTGTTTTTGCTGTGACAGATCAGGAACAAGGGAAGTGTATGTAATTCCCTGAGTCCTTAGGCACTGGAGGTAATGTATGTCCTCAGATTGGAGAAGAAGTCAGGGAAGCCAATCTTGCTGGTAAAGAAATACAAAACGCCTTTGTTTTTGGTACTCAGAGGAATGGAATTCTAGGGGCTTCCCTGGTGGATCAGATGGTAAACAAGCTGCCTGCAATGCAGGAGACCTGGGTTGGATCCCGGAGTTGGGAAGATCCCCCGGAGAAGGGAATGGATACCCACTTCAGTATTCTTGCCTAGAAATCCCATGGACAGAGAAACCTGGCAGGCTACAGTCCATTGGTTTTGGTATTCATAAGAATGGAATTCTACCTCCATTAAAGTGTTTCTTTGCCATATGTTTTCATTTCTCCATAAACCTATATGATATACTGTAACAGTACCTGTGTGCACTTGTATAATTACTATTTCACAGTTATAAATAGGTCCTTGGTTTCTTATTTTGGTTTCACTTAATGTCTTGATTCCTTCATCTATGGTTTCCTCTCCCCTCAGTACCAACTTAGAAAAGTGCACTTAGGACTCATCTCCCTTGCTTAAATGGGAAAATTGAGGCCCTGGGAGAAGATGCTCTAACAATCATCCTTGGGCAAGAGAGTAAACCTCACCCAAAGCTTGACACTCAGGTCCTGGTGATTCCTTTTTTTTCTACTAGAGTTGTTTTTACTGCTTCCACCATCTCTCTCATTCCCAGTTTATAAGAAAATAGTTGGGTCCAGTTTTTCCTTCTTGGTTGACCAGAGACAATAATGCAGTTTCTTAGCTCATTGTCTTTTCTCCTGCATTGTCTGTGTCTAAAGCAATTGGGGCCCAATTCTTTGCCCCTCTTTCCCACTTCCTCACCCCAGAGTGCACATCCCAGGCTGCTGTCAGGCCCCATGTCCACAGGGGACAGCAGAGGGGGAGAGAGAGAGTGGTCACAGGTCCCCAGGTGGTCCCTGCCTGCTCCCTGGAGCTCAGATCTCCCCAACTGAGGATGATGCTAAGAGGCACTCACTCCCCAGGGGAGACAGCTGCTCCTTCAGAACCCCTGTTGTGCTATGTTCAAACGTGCACAGAGTCAGTACTGAGGAGAGCTGGAGGCAGCCACCTTCCCAGCGCATTCTGGTTTCAGGTCTTCCACCAGGAGTGTCTGCAGGGACACAGGGAGAGGGGCCCGGCAGGGTGGGGTGTCTCCATCTTGGAGTTGTGTTGTTTCTGTTACTTTGGATGGCTCCAGTGGTGCTGGGGTTGGGACCTGTGCCTGCAGGGAGTGTGGAGGGACCTCGTGGCTCCTTTCAACTCACTGGACTTGCGCTGCTGTCCACTGGGTGCAGCCGCCAAGGTCAAGTCCTGCATCTGGCCTGGGTGGCAGAGCGGGCATCTGGCCTGGGTGGCAGGGTGGGCATCTGGCCTGGGTGGCAGGGTGGGCATCTGGCCTGGGTGGCAGGGTGGGCATCTGGCCTGGGTGGCAGGGTGGGACCTGGCCTGGGCGAGTCCCTGCCTTCCCTCCTGTCTCTGTCCTGCCCCTCTCAGAGCCTTCACCACACTTGTCATCAAGGTTGGTCATCTCAACCTTATTTACTGTCTGTTTCCCCAATTTGCCTCTGAGGTCTGAGGTTACTTTGTTCACGATGTATGTCTGGAACCCTGGTAGAATCAAGTCCAATCAGTCATTCAGTCATATTTCCTGAATGAATGAGTGAAGGATGGGTGATTTGATTTGCCTGCGTTCTCTTGCTATTGCTGATTTGGGGTTCAGCCGCGAAGGTCCTGCTGACAAGATAACACTCCGTGCACACGTAGGGACAGGCACGCGTTGCGGACAAAGAGGAAACACCAGTCATCAATATTGAGAGGGGAGGCAAGACCATAAACTGGGGGAGGGAAGTCTAAGGGTGAAAAGTCTTGGCAGGAAGAAGACAAGAGGGATTGAGGTGAGAGTGTAATAGAAAACTAGTTTGAGAAGTTTGCTGGCTGGTGTGAGGGGGGCTGAAGCCTGCTACACCAAGTGGAGTATTCCTGACTCCAGGGTCATCCCTGAATTAACTCCCTCACCTCTCATTTCAAGACTTCAAATATTTTAGAATGTACCGTCTCAGGATGTGATGTCATGGAAACCTATTGGGTAAGAAACACCTTGCTCTCTGGGTGGTAGTGATAGTGAATAAAACGTAAAATAGGCCCATGGGCTAAATTCCTTTCTCACTCATGCATTTATAACATCTGCTGAATGGGGCACACGTCAGTATGGGGCCCAGTAGGCGAGATCACAATCGGGTAAGTGGTACGTGGAGGAGTGTGGCCTCCTAGGAGACCGGCCATCATGAATTCTTCACGAGTGATGTAGCACTCTAGGCTGGACCTCTCTCTGGTTCCCCAGTAACACGTGAGACCCAAGTGCGATCCCTTCTTCAAGAAAAGGGACACCCTCCCTGTCTCCTACCCATCACTGTCTCCTACTCATCACAGATGGTCAACAGCCAATCATGGGAATTTATTCTTTAGTACATTCTTTTTTAAAACCATTTATTAAAGAATAAATGTTTGCAGACCTAAGCAATAGACTTTGAATCCTGTGTTCAGAGGTCAGTATGTTTTCAAATTCAGAAGATATCACATACTTGGCATTTTTGTTATCGTAAACAAGTAGGTACTGTAGTAAGAAGACTGGTTTGAAACCCCAGCTGTACATTTATTGACTATGTGACTTGGGATGGAGATCCTTACACATTTTGAGGTTTTTAATCACCTGTGATATGGAGATGGAAACTTTCACAGCCACTTTGCACTGTAGGAGCCAGTGGAGGGCGGGCACTCGGTGAATGAGGTCTACCCACTCACAGCCCCTGGTCCACAACGCTATAGTCAGAAATTCCTCGGCAACCAGGAGTTCTTTTTTAGTTTTGTGTCCAGCTAGATTCTTGGGTTTCACTGGTGGCTCAGCTGGTAAAGAACCTGCCTGCAGTGCGGGAGGCCTGGGTTCAATCCCTGGGTCGGGAAGATGCCCTGGAGAAGAGAAAGGCAACCCACTCCAGTATTCTGGCCTGGAGAATCCCATGGACAGAAGAGCCTGGTGGGCTACAGTCCATGGGGTTGCAAAGAGTCAGACAACTGAGCGACCTACTTCCTTACTAACTAGATAGTGAAACCTAATTAGAATTTAACAAGGAGGCTATTTATTGCCTTTGTTTATTCTGTTCAGTGTGAATACTTGTGTACTTTGCTTCAGAAATATTAATGTATTTGATTCCAGGGTGTGCCAGACCCTTCTGGGATTGGATTCCGAAATACACCTGTTCTCACCTTATCTTTCTCTCTTTGTTTTTAAAGATTTTTTTTTTTTTTGATGTGGGCCATTTTTAAAGTCTTTATTGAATTTATTACAATAATGCTTCTGTTTTATGTTTTGGATTTTTGACCTTGACGTATGTGGGATCTTAGCCCCCCAACCAGGGATCAAACCCATACCCCTGCATTAGAAGGGGGAGTCTTAACCACTGGACAGCCAGGAAAATACCCATTTTATCTGTCTGATGAGAAATTGTCAGGCCATGATTGCTCCATTAACTTCTGTTAAAGTCTAAAATGCACATATGCAAATAATCATATAAGAAAACATGAATTTCCATTTTCAAAATCTTTTTGCTTAGGACTAGGAATGGAAACTCAATAGATGACCTCATTCAACTGTTTAATCAAAATTTACAATGTCCTTATATTTTGTAAGATATACATCTTACAAAAGGTGCTGTGAAGGCTGAAAAGATGAAAAGAGAGACCCGCCACTGAGAAACCAGGAATTTAGTGCTTGGGATGAGGGTGGCACAAGAAAAATTGTAATATGCGAGGAAGAGCATGCTGACTTCCTTGGTTGGGATTCCAGGCAGGACAGGTTCACCACTGGAGAGAGGGTGGGGCTTCATAAAGGTGGGACATTTGAAATGTGGGTAGGAATGTGCCAGGCAAAGATGAAGGATAGGGTATTCTGAGCAGAGGGAGCAGTAAGGAAAAGGTGTGGCAGCAGGGTGGAATTAACTGTTTGGAGAATAGTAAGTCATCCAGCTTGGTGAAAGCACAGAGTGTGTGGTAAGAAGGAGGTGAGGATAAGGCTGGAGGGGAAGATGGGCAGGACGGTAGAAAGCTGGGACTGCCAGGCGGAGTTTGTGCTCAATTTAGCAGACAAGGAAAGGGATAGGTGTTGCTTAAAATATTTTTTTTTTCTGATTGCTAAACTAATGTGTTCAAATAAAAAGAACTTGAAAAACAAACAAAATATATTAATATATATATGCACATACATATATGAAAACATGTCAATGATCATAATCCATACCTAGAGACAGCTGTTGTTGATATTTTACTTTACTTATTTTATTTACTTATTTAATATTTTATTTAATTAGTAAATTTAATTAATTTAAATTATTGCTTATTTAATTTAATATTTTATTTACTTATTTTTTTAATTAAAAATTTCTTTTGGCTGCACTGGGCTCCCTGTTACAGTGGGCAGGCTTTCTCTAGCTGCAGCGTGCTAAGATTCTCTAGTTGTATATGCAGGCTTAGTTGCCCCATGGCATGTGGGATTGTAGTTTCCAGATAAAGGATGGAACCTGCGTTCCCTGCATTGCAAGGTGGATCCTTAACCACTGGACCACCAGGGAAGTCTCCATTGTTAATATTTTAAAATGAGTCCTTGCAGTCTTTTTCTGTATAAAGGGAGAAGACTTAGCTAGTTTGATTAATTAATTCTGAGGGTAATGTATAAATGAAACCACAATGCTTCAGATTATTTGAAAAACAGTCTTTGGACATAATACTGTAGAAAAAGAAATATAACGGCAGCATATGGGTAGATTGGATATACCGATATGTACAAATAAGAAAGCCATTAAGAATGCTGCTGTGATGATTAAGATGAAACAAATCCTTGAACCTGGATGGTGGCTATGAAAAAAGAAAGACGACAGGATGAGAAAAAACTGTATTTAAAAGGATGGCAATTCAAGTGGTTTAGAAGGAAGAAGGAAAATTCAGAAATACCTTCCAGGTTTCAAGTCAGGGTGACTGGGGTTTTGGGGGGAATAGACATGATACTAGCTTTAGGGGATGATTGTGTGTGTATTTTTTTACCCATTTTGAGTATGTGGTGGTGTGAGATGTGGGTTGAGAACAAAAAGGCAGATTCAAGATTCATTTACATTTTCAAGATTTTTCTGGTTAAGGATGATGATGAGTTTTCTGAAGGAGAGACTAGAGAGACAAAAGATGGATTGGGAGAGAGATGTGGGGACATTCATATTTAGAAAAGAGCAGAACAGGAGTTAGAGAAGGAGCCAGCCAAAGAAAAGTCAGAATTGTCAGAGAATTGGGAGTCGAGTGGCTCTACAGTCAAGGGTGGAAGCTATTTCAAAACATTGTGATTCACAGAGTGAAATGCCACAGAGAAGGCAAGAAGGATGAGGACTGGGCACAAAGGATGAAAAGAAATCATGCATAAGGTACCAGATCCTGAGACATGGAAGTGTTAGTTGCTCAGTTGTGTCTGACTCTTTGTGACCCCATGGACTGTAGACTGCCTGGCTCCTCTGTCCATGGAATTCTCCAGGCAAGAATATTGCAGTGGGTAGCTATTCCCTTATCCAGGGATCTTCATGACTCAGAGATCAAACCCAGGTCTCCTGTGTTGCAGGCAGATGCTTTACTGTTGGAGAACTCTGCTAATAGCAGGTGTTATTATATTAAATGACTATCATATTTGGCAGTGAGGAAGGGTTTACCAGACCCAGTCAAATGTCTTGCACAGAGATGGAACTTAACTAATGTGTTGAATGAAATAATGAATGAGTAGGAGACAAAAGACACAAAAGTGTCTAGGAGTGATGGTGATGTGTGTGTGTGCTGTCATAAGTGGAGTCTGACTTTTTGTGACCCGCATAGACTGCAGCCTGTCGGGCTCCTCTGTCCATGGCATTTTCCAGGCAAGAATACTGGATGGTACTGTGGAGGTGGCCAATTCCTAACTCTGTCCAGCAGAGCCAATCAGTTCCTTGCCCCTTGGGACCTTCTGCCCTTGGGACTGTGTCTCCTGGATGTTGAATTTGACTATGCATACAGGCCAGTCTGCTTGGGAAGCTGGGTCAGCCATCAGGGAGCAAGGTCAAGAGAGAGGCTGGTGGCCATTCCTCAATAAGACTTCCTGGCGTCTCACAGGCAGTCCAGAGAAGGGGCATCAAGTGCCATGAGTATCCTCAGTGTCATCAGGGAGCTTGTTCTCCTAGGGTTTTCTCATCTGTATCAGGTTCCAGTCCTTCCTGTTTGCCTTCATCCTATTGATATAGGTGCTGACCGTTCTGGGGAACCTGGCCACTGTCACCCTCACGTGCCTGGACCTGGGGCCCCACTCACCCATGTACTTCTTCCTCTGCACCTTCTCCCTCAGGGAGGTGCTGGTCACCTCCACTGTGGCCCCTAGGATGCTGGCTGACCTGCTGTCCCCTCGCAGGACCATGGCCCTAGCTGAATGCCTGACCCAGTCTTTCTTTTACTTCTCCCTGGGCTCCACCAACATCCTGCTCCTCACAGTCATGGCCTCTGATCGCTCCATGGCCATCTGCCGCCCTCTACACTACCCGACCATCATGAACAGGCTGGTTTGTGTGAAGCTGGTGGTGGTCTGCAGGGTGGTGGGGTTCCTCTCCATCATCTCCCCAACCCTACAGAAAACCCAGCTCTGGTTCTGCGTCCCCAGCGTCACTGACCACCACATCTGTGACTCTGCCCCGCTGCTCAAGCGGTCCTGCTCCAATACCCAGCACACCGCGCTCATGGACTTCTTCCTGTCCTTGCTCTTCAGAGACCAGACAAGGGCCCCTCCGCGCAGCTCAACAAGGTGGTGGCGCTGATGACTGCCCTGGTGACCCCATTCCTCAACCACTTCATCTTCACCTTCCGGAATGAGAAGGTCCAAAAGGTCACAGTGGAGAAGGCAATGGCACCCCACTCCAGTACTCTTGTCTGGAAAATCCCATGGATGGAGGAGCCTGGTAGGCTGCAGCCCATGGGGTTGCTAAGAGTCGGACATGACTGAGCGACTTCACTTTCACTTTCACTTGCATGCATTGGAGAAGGAAATGGCAACCCACTCCAGTGTTCTTGCCTGCAGAATCCCAGGGACAGGGAGCCTGGTGGGCTGCCGTCTATGGGGTCACACAGAGTCGGACACGACTGAAGTGACTTAGCAGTACCAGCAAAAGATCACGGAGGTTGCGTCCGAAAGGATCCTCCTAAGACGCCCAGCCACCCTCAGTTGAGAGCAAGGAGGGGGGACCATCCACTACGGGTGGCACTCAGGTGCCCAAGCTGGGGCTTCTTAGTCTCCTTCCTTGTCTCTCCTGCCCTCTATGCCCACTGAAGTCTCTGTTCACTCTCCACAGGGAGCGGATGAATTCACATCATCCAAATGTCTCAAAGGCAGGCGTCTGTGAGCCTGCACTAGTTAAGGAAAGGATGATTTCAAGGCAGCTGGGGGTGAAAACAGTGTGATGATGGCAATTCAAATTGCAAAACTTTTTGATTGAAGTTGCTCAGTCATGTCCGACTCTTTGTGACCCCACGGACTATAGCCAGGTTCTTCCGTCCATGGGATTTTCCAGACAAGAATACTGGAGTGGTTTGCCATTTTTTTTTCTAGGAGATCCTCCCAACCCAGGGATCGAACCAGGGTCTCTGACATTGCAGGCAGACTCTTTACCGTTTGAGCCACCTGGGAAGCTTCAGAACCATAGGCCACAATACTGGAGTGTGTAGCCTTTCCCTTCTCCAGGAGATATTCCCAACCCAGGGATCGAACCCAAGTCTCCAGCATTGGAGGCAGATTCTTCACCAGCTGAGCCACAAGCAATCTCAATTCAAAAAGATAATCCAAATCAAGCTCTTGCACAGGGACTTGCAATGTAGGGAGGACTCAGTAAATATAGCTGTTATTATGAAATGTGCTGTTAAATTCTCTCTCCAAGGTCCTGCTCTATGATTTTGTTCTCATTCCTTTATGTTTCTTTGTGTGCAGTCTTTTTTTTTAGGTTGTGTTCCTTTCTCAGGAACTGGTTTCAGAGTCTAGGCTGGGGTCCTGAAAGTGGGAGGTTCTCAGAAAAGAGCTGAGCAGATTGGCATCCTCAAAACAGAAAAAACTTTGTGCCTCTCACCAGGACCCCATCCGGGACAGCTCCTGGGACCCCCGTCTGGGACAGCTCCTGCAGCAGAAGCACCACTCACACCTGGGCTGCCCACTGCTCCCTCCTGAGCCCAGGACCTCTTGACTTTTAAACAGAAATGACTCAGGGGGCCACTTTCCCATCCCTCTTATATAGCAAGGTCATGAGGGCCCCATGCCTAGAAAGAAGGGCATGCCCTTTTCATTTTTTAAATGTTTTAATCCTTCCTCTGCATACAGGAAAGAGAGGACGAAAGCTGGATTGCTGTCCCCACACTCGCTACCTCCCACTTCTCAAGGGCTAGCTCTTCTCCTCCTCTTCTGCGGAACCACAGATCCCGCAGAACCACAGAACCTAGAGAGAGGACCCTCAGAGGATGGGGTTCCTGGGAGTCACCTGGCTGGGAGACTGTCAGCAGCCCTGAGGGGAAGACAGAGGTGGTAGAAGGCAGATGAGGAGGAAATGGAACAAGATGGGTCTTGTGGGTAGTGGGCTGGAGGGCTGATGAAGGAAGGTATCCTTGGAAAGCTGGGAATGGTTTCGGGAGTCAGTGCCAAAGTGGAAATAGCTTTGGCATCTGATTTCTTATAACAGACGTAATCTGGACGGCCCTGGAATTCACAAAACAGGACCAAGAATAGATGCAGATGCCCCCTGACATCTGGAACTAGTTCTGTTCACAGGATTCTAGAGAGGCCCTGGTCATCATGTACAGTGGAGACAGTCACAGCATGGGGACCACCCCTCAAACCCAGTGTTGTGAAGAAAGGAGGTGGTGGGAGGAACAAGTGTCCCAGGATATGTGGCCTGGGGGCCTGAGTCTCCTCTTATGACCAAGAAGCTTGGTCTCCAATTCAACTGGTTTTTTTTGTTGTTGTTGTTGTTGTTGTTTTTTAAATAACTACCATAGGACACGTTCCCATCCGTGGGCCTCTCCAAAAAAAAGCAGGCAGGTACTTTTATTCTGCAGTAAAGGCCCACTGGGAAAACATTTTTTTTTCATTCTGAGAACTTTCTCTCCTCTAAGTCTCAAGGGACTAATTACTTACCACCCTAGCAAACTTTGTGGGAAAAAAAACTGAAGAACTAAATGGGAGGCAATTATCTCCTTCTGATAGGCAAGCACTTTCCTTCAACTTTTTTGCTTCTCGATAATCAGCACACAAATCCGCTCAGGTTTTCCTCCGGAGAGACTCTTTCCTGCGACTCTCATCTCTGCACCCTCCCTCTAAAAATTTAAAACTACCTCTGTGCCTCTATTCCTGTTTTGCAGCGAAGAGACAAAGGCACAGAGAACAAATGTGTGGAGGCCAAAGTGGGGAGGAATTGGGAGACTGGGATTGACATATATACACTCTTGATACTATGTATAAAATAGATAACTGATATACACCTGTTATATAGCTCAGGGAACTCTCCTCCATGCTTTCTGGTGACCTAAATGGAAAGGAAATCCAGAAAAGAGGGGATATATGTATACATACAACCGATTTACTCTGTTGTACAGTAGAAACTAACACAAGTTTTTAAGCAATTATACTCCAATAAAAATTAATTTAATAAAATAATCAGTAACAAAAAAAGAGTTAAAAAAAGTACCCAACAGCCTGCAGCAGCCCTTGGCCCATTTTTCACAGTATTCCTGTAGGACTGGGCTCTCTGACTCACCAGTTCTGGAGAAGGTGTAAAGAGCTTTGTCCCGTCACAGTAACTGCCCTGTCGTTGGCAGCATCTCACAGGCATGACATTCTTAACACACTTGCCTGTGGTTCCTTGCTACTCAAATTGTGATCCCTGGAACCACATTGGCATCTCCTGGGAGCTTTTTGGAAATGCAAAATCTGGACTCCACCCCAGAACTTCTGGACCCAAATCTTCATTTTAACAAGACTCCTGGGTGATTCACATGCACACTAATATTTGAGAAGTGATGATATTAATACTAGAATATGCAGAGCATGCTGGGAATACAGGGAGGGAGTTTGTTAGATTGAATCTTCTCAAACGTGGTGTCATTTGAGTTGAGGCTTCACAAGTGCCAAAAAGGAGAAAAGTGAATTCCAGAGGGGCAACTTAATGTAGAAAGTAACATAGACATGAAAATGACATATCGTGTGGGCAGTGCAAGTCTGGAGAGATGGAATTAATGAATGATCCCTGGAGAGTGATCATGGGTCTCTTCACCTCATCAAATCCAGGTCTCTTGATTGGGGGGAGGGGGTCACAAGTGTCCTCTGAAAGATGCTTCACTCACTGAAGTCATAAGATGATGAGCTTTATAATAGATATACAGGGCTTTACTATGGAAACTTTTGCATGCTAGGGCAATTCTACTATATTCACAAAGGTACTATTTACCTTCAGGGCTGCAATTTATTGCCTTCAATTTTGAAAAAGACCTAAGTAAGTTAATAAAGAGTTTAGGAATAGTTCTACTAAAGGGCAATTCCATGAGTTTCCCTTACATAAGATATGATGCTTGTCACTCTCAAGGGAAGGAGAAGGACAAAGATGCTGGGTTGAATAGGGAACAAGATCTAAGGGGAAACCCCAGGCAGAATGAATGCTATGCTGATGGTCTGGAGCCCTCCTGAAAACTGATAGTTAAAATTTTAGGAATTAAACATACTTATTATTAAAAATTAAATAATAGACATGTGCAATGAAGTAGATTATGTTAAAAACAAAGGTAATCAAAACTCAAAAGCTCCTCATCATTTTACTGCCTTTTACTTTGTTCTATCCCACTGAAGTTGTCTGTGTTACTTGTATCGACATGGTAGAAATACCGGTCTCCAAGCTCAGTGATGCCATCTTGGTAGCTTGAATTAGACATGACGGGAGTGAAACTGACAGCAAGGAAACTGGTGAATGCTGGAAGTCAGCAAATGCTACAACTGGAGGGCCAGAGATTAATATTTACCAGCAGGTCCCTGGGTCACTCACTTTTCTTCCGTATTCATCAGGCATGGTTGCAAGGATCCTATTTACAATTGGAAATTTAAAGTTTAAGGAGTTGGTGGAACTAGATTGATAAAAACATGGTGCTCCGTAGGCACTGCTGAAAATTTCCACATTGGCCTTAGAAAGTTTTGCACCTCACCTCACTCCTAAAATGCAGGGCCTTCATGGTATGACTGGTCATTCTAGGAATCAGGCCTGATTTTTGTATGAAAATGACTTGATTCCTTTATCATCTGCATCAAAACATCCATATCTCGGTTTCTTGCTCCCTAGTCCCTTAAGCAGGAAGGAATGAATCTACTTTCATTTCTCATTCGGATTTACATTTGTGACAATGGGTTCTTGTGCTAGCTTTTCAGAACCTTGTATTTCTAATGGTCGCTTACTAGGACATTGTATCTCTGAGGCTGGAATGTTGGACAAATGAAGGGAAGATGGGGGATGCATTTTAGAGTCAGGAAATCCTGCCATCGTTTTTACCTATATTTAAGTTAGCTCTAGGTGAGGAGGTATAGATTGGGAATTTGGGATTGTCCACATAAATTCTTCTATATTTTAAATAGATAACCAACAAGGACCTGCTGTATAGCACAGGAAATTCTGCTCAATATTCTATAATAACCTAAAGGGGAGAAGAATTTAAAACAGAATAGATACACGTATGTGTATAACTGAATCACTTTGCTCTACACCTGAAAAATTTTTAATCAACTATACTCCAATATAAAATTTAAAAAATCATTCATATGAAGAGACAGAAAATCTAGATGTTTACCTTACACTTTTCACTAAAAAATAACTCAAAACGGCTCTAAGACCTAAACGTAAAATGCAAAAATAAAGATTCCTAGAATATATACATGTGTGTGTACATATATATATGTTTAGGCAACATTGTGCTTAGTCACTTAGTTGTGTCCAACTCTTTTCAACCCCATGGGCTGTAGCCCACCAGGCTTCTCTGTTCATGAGATTCTCTAGGTAAGAATACTGCGATGGGCAGCCATTACCTTCACCAGGGGATCTTCCAGACCGAGGGGTCTCCTGCGTTGCAGGCAGATTCTTTACTTCTGAGCCACCAGGGAAGTCCAATGTGTGTGTGTATGTTTGTGTGTGTGTGTGTGTGTGTGTGTGTGTGTGTGTGTGTGTGTGTGTACATATATATATATATCATCAGTTCAGTTTAGTCACTCAGTCATGTCCGACTCTTTGCGACCCCATGGGCTACAGCATGCCAGGCTTCCCTGTCCATCACCAACTCCCAGAGCTTGCTCAAACTCATGTTCATCCAGCCATCTTATCCTCTGTCATCCCCTTCTCCTCCTGTCTTCAATCTTTCCTAGCATCAGGATGTTTTCCAATGAGTCAGTTCTTTGCATCAGGTGGCCAAAGTATATATATGTATGTAAATGTATATATATATATATTTATAAATTAGCTCTCAATATTACTATCTCACCCTGCCTGCTGGCAATTATGTTCCACTATAAGCTACTGCTGTGGAATGGGAAGGCTATTGCCTTCAGTGAAATGACCTTAAATCAAGTGCCTTTATGTAGACTAACAAATAGATCAATTGTTTCCATTTCCTGGGGAAAATGGTAAAGCAAAAAATTAACATTGCAACTAGACTGAATAAAATTATTTCTTGCATATGTGTTTTATTTATAATTGAATATGTGTTATTTTCTTTCAAGTGTTTGTGGATTCTATTGTGGTAAGTGAAATACAAAAGATTTTAAAAGTGACACTGAATCTATGGTTCTTTTCTAACTGTAAGTGTTCCTTTCCGGCAAGGGGTGTAAACATACAGTTACTGTTGTGAAGGAGTTACTAGAATAATTGCCATGATCAGTCTATAAATTTGATGGGAACGTGATGAATACACATGAAATAGAAGGGCTGCTGCTAAGTCACTTCAGTCGTGTCCGACTCTGTGCGACCCCATAGACAGCAGCCCACCAGGCTCCCCCATCTCTGGGGCTAGAGGAGTCTATACTGAGGGACTTCAGACTCTGGAGATTCTAACTTTTAATTAATCTAGCTTTGATCTGGACAGGAGAATTTCTGAGGATGGAGAGATGGAATAGAAGTTTGAAAAACCAGATACTGCAGTCAGTTCTGTCATTGTTCTGACCAACTCATTCTTTCACTCAGCCGTGGCTACTTTATCTATTAGACGGTGAGAAAGCACTCCTTGTATGACTTCCCTGGTGGTCTAGTGAATAAGGATCCACTTTGCAATTCAGGGAATGCAGGTTTGATCCCTGGTTGCAGAACTAGGACCCCACATGCCTTGGACCAACTAAGGCCACACATATCAGCTACTGAAGCCCATGGGGGTCTCTGCAGAACACAAATAGAGAGTCCATGTGCCACAATGAAAGATCCCACATAATGCAGTGAAGATCCTGGTGCCACAGCTAAGACTGGACACAGACAAATAAATAAGTGAATTTAAAAAAAAATTTTTTTTTTTTTTAAAAAAGTACTGCTCAGCTGCAGCCCGAGAATTGGTTTTTCCCTTCAGGGCTCTTGTAGCACTTGTTACAAGTAGGAGAACCCTTTATTAAAATGTGGTGGAATTAATTGTACTTTTTCCTCTCTCTCACAGTTGGAGAATACTTTGAATTTAGAATCCACATTTCTTTGATCTTTACCAGCCAGTGAGTGGAGTACATTGCTGGTATTGAGTGATCTGTGTATTTTTACCTCATTGAATTACTCTGAGAATAAAAGCAGGTGGAAAAAAATGCATAAAAATAGTTGATAAAGTGTGAAAAAACATGGTAACATATTATCAGTAGAATTCTCTTTAATTCGTTCATCAAGTTTTTATTTGTGTTATGTGAGTGAAAGTCATGTCCGACTCTTTGCGACCCCACATACTATAGTCCGTAGAATTCTCCAGGCCAGAATACTGGAGTGGTAGCCATTCCCTTTTCCAGGGGATCTTCCAAACCCAGGGATTGAACCCAGGTCTCCCACATTGCAGGTGGATTCTTTACCAGCTGAGCCACTAGGGAAGCTATTTACTATTTGAGGTGGTAAAAAGAGGATAATTTAGAAAAAAATAAAGCAATTGTTTCAACAGCAATAGCAAACACCAGAGTCATTGCTCTGATGTATAACTGGAGAAGACAGATTTTCCAGCAGAAGATGAAATGAGGTACCTAAAGAGATCTTCTAAAAGAACTTTTCAGAAAGTCAGAGAAAGGGGCACCTCAGTTAGGAAGGGGGTCTCCGGGGTGGCACTGATGGCCAGCAGGCACTCCTCAGGGAGCCACGGCTCCAAAGCTAGGGCATCTGTGCCCACCACCATAGCCCACAGTCCAGCCTTGTTCACTCCCACACAGCAGAGCTAAGCTCGACACTTCTGGTAAATTGGTAGTTTTATTCTCATCTTATAAGCAGGGCTAGGAGTACTCCCTTGATGAGTGAACTCATTGATGTTTACTGGGAAATGCCGTTTGGTAAATTTAACTGTTTTTACAGAAATAGCTTGGCAGAATATTTTACACTGGGGCTGTTTTAGAAAATCCCAGATAGAATGAAATCGATGAGAACATGATTCTAAGGAGAATGTACCTGAAGGATCTGGAAAATTTCACACATGAGTTATGGGAGGGAAACTCAATGGGAGCTGACATTTCATTCCTGAGGGTATATGGAACCTAATAGGCTTTCAGGAACTTTACACACACACACGTGTGTGTGTGTGTGTGTGTGTGTGTGTGTGTGTGTGCACATGAGTATAATGACTGGACAAAGCAATTTACTGTATTCACCACAATCTTCTGCCTTTAAGCAGGTGAATGTTTCTAATCATACAGTAGAATAGTTTATTTTTATCTTTCTAAAAATCTCTGTTGACATCCTCAACTCAATGGACAGGAGTTGGAGCAAACTCTGGGAGATGGTTAAGGACAGGGAAGCCTGGTGTGCTGCAGTCCATGGGGTCACAAAGAGCCGGACATGACTGAGCAACTAAACAACAACAAAAATCTCTTAATATTTCCTCTCTAGAACCCATACAATTCCTGAAAGATTTGCTCTTAATTCTTATACTTAATGAAGATGTATCTTGCTTTCTTTAAATTTATTTTCTCTGCACAAGGCTTAGCTGGTGGATTGCCTGCTCACAGTGTCCATCTTACATTCAAAGTGTTACTCGGGCGTCACCTTATCAGGAAACTGTCCCCCAGTCCGCAGTCTGGTCTCAATGTTCCTCTTATCTGCTCCCATAAACCTTTCTTTGAATCCATTATTACACATCACCTGCCGCATAAGCAGATCCTTTTTTACTTTTTGCCACATCACATGGCATGTAGGATCTTAGTTTCCTGACCAGGAGTCAAATCTGCACCTCCTGCCGTGGAAGCACAGAGTCTTAACCATTGAATTGCCAGCCAAGTCCCTGTAAGCTGCTCTTTACCATACCATTCTTTCCCTTCATAGAACTAAGAGATTTGAAAACCATCAATGTCTTGTTTACACTTTAACCTGCCCTGGGCACAGTTGTGGTGCCTGACACACAGAGTCTGCTCAGCGTTGGTGAAATGAATGAACAGACGAATTCTTATGTAATGAATTCTGTACACTTGAGAGATAATGACTTTGGTAAGTGTTGCTCTTCAGCTTAGTTCCATGTAGACCACGTACTCATGGTGCACACACTTAGCAGTGCGGTGTGTGCATGTGTGTACAAACACACACACACACACACACACACACACACACACACACACACACACTGCGGCTGGGTAGTGTTTCTTCATCAGAGAAAACTTTCTGTCTGCCCTTCCTTGAATGGCAAGCTCATGCACTTCCCTTTATTAAAAGCCCCAGTCGTGGTTCCCCAGACTCCAGGCTACATTCCGAGTTCTTGTCACTGCTAGTGGATAAGGGGGGGAATGCCACATGGTCTTTGAGACCTTCAGGCCAGCCAGGGTGCTACCAAAGACTCATTGTGGTTACCACTCTCAGGCACAGAGGGAAAGTCTGAAACGGGTCATCCTGCCCAGGTTGGTACCCTGCCTGCTCAGAGAATGACCTGGCTGGTTGAGCCTGGCTGGGTCCCTCGGGCCCCTCACGATACCTGGAGGAGGCCCTTCAGCCTCTGCATCTGGCCTCGTAGCACAGCCTTGAACGTCTCGTTGCGGAGGGTGAGGATAAAGGGGTTGAGGAAGGGCGTGAGGACAGACGTCACCAGGGCCACAGTCTTGTTGACCTCCGCAGAGTGTGCTTTGCCAGGCCGGACATAGAGGAAGATGGTGCTGCTGTAGCCAGTGAAGACCAGGGTGAGGTGAGAGCCGCACGTGGAGAAGGCCTTCTGGCGGCCGCTGGCAGAGGGGAGACGGAGCACGGTGCTCACGATGTAACCATAGGAGACGAGGGTCACCAGGAAGGAGCTGAGGACAAAGGCCAGGGCCATCACAAGGTCCCAGGATCCCAGCAGCCTGGTGTCTGAGCAGGACAGCTGCAGCAGAGGGGCGTTGTCACAGAAGAAGTGGTTAATGACGTTGCCGTGGCAGTAATTGAGATGAACCCGGGAGAAGACAGTGGGCACCATGGCCAGGAAAGGAGTTGCCCAGGCAGCCCCTGCTAGCTGGGCACACACAGCCCCGCTCATCAAAGTGCCGTAGTGCAGGGGGTGGCAGATGGCCACAAAGCGGTCCAGGGCCATGTCGGACAGGATGAGGAAGGAGGTGGAGCCCAGGGAGAAGTAGAAGTAGAACTGGACCATGCAACCGGTGAAGGAGATGACCTTGTGGGGGGCCAGAAGGTCAGAGAGCATCCTGGGCACGGCAGTCATGGTCACCAGGATCTCCAGCAGGGAAAAGTTGCCCAGGAAGAAGTACATAGGTGTGTGGAGGTGGGTGTCGACGAAGATCGTGATGATGATGACTGTGTTTCCTATGAAGGCGAGAAGATAAAGCACAAGGAAGGGCCCGTAGAGCAGGATCTGCAGTTCACCAAGAGGGGAGAATCCCAAGAGGATAAATTCAGAAGGGTGGCTCAGATTTGCCATGGTGCCAGGCCTGGGAGCTTGAGGGGAAAGGCAACCAGAGACAGAGATGGAGAGACAGAGAGAGACAGACAGAGAGAACCAATGACCGTGAGACAAGGCTGGAGGCGGAGGAAGAGAGGCTGGTAGGTGGTCATGGGTTCACAGAAGGAGAGATAAAGACAAGAGAAAAAAATGGGACTATGAGAATCATTGAGAAACAGGGAATCATAGAAGAAAAACATGGAAATCTACTGATAAGGAGAGAGGAAAGCAGACAGGAGCGGAGGAGGAAAGACAACACAGCAACAGACATTTAGAGAGAGGGCAAGAATGGAATGAAACAGGAATGGAGGAGTAGGAATACCCAATAGGTGAGAGGGAAACAGAAAAAGACAGGGAGAGGAGGGAACATGGAAAGAGAGAATTTGTGTCAGTCAATCGGATACCCAGAGTGTAGGGCGATGCTGGGGGTCTGTGTCATGACCCAGAGAGTCTGAGAGCCCTCTTAAAGCTCCCTTTGTGTCTTTCTGGGCTGTCACCCTGGTGAGGAACCTCCATCACTCACATTTCTCCAGTTATGATCATGAAATGAATGGGAAGCCAGAGTTTCAAGCCAGGAAATTAGCATCCTTTGGGGAGGACCCCCTGGTGTATGTATCCAAAGGCGGGGAGCAGAAGGAACACAGGAGGGCACAGAGACCAGCCTGGAACTAGATAGGGACTGGAAGGGCATCAGCATTCTAGCCAGTGGTGGGCACTGCTCTGATGGGGCCGTATCCAGGGGGACATCCCCCAGACATCCCCACGCCTTGCCCACATCCCGACTCTGCCCACTTAACCCGAGTGGTTTGGAGCGTAAGCTCTGGACCTAGGTTGGATTCTGATCTGATGTTTGTCGAACATAAATCTGCTGCTCTCTACTACTTTCCTCTTTTAGCCTCAGCCTCAGTTCAGTTCAGTTCAGTTGCTCAGTCGTGTCCAACTCTTTGCGACCCCATGAACTGGCAGCACGCCAGGACTCCCTGTCCATCACCATCTCCAGCAGTTTACCCAAACCCATGTCTATTGAGTCTGTGATGCCATCCAACCATCTCATCCTCTGTCGTCCCCTTCTCCTCCTGCCCTCAATCTTTCCCAGCATCAGGGTCTTTTCAAATGAATCAGTTCTTCACATCA
This sequence comes from Muntiacus reevesi, assembly GCF_963930625.1. Taxonomy (NCBI): domain Eukaryota; kingdom Metazoa; phylum Chordata; class Mammalia; order Artiodactyla; family Cervidae; genus Muntiacus; species Muntiacus reevesi. Next base: position 100,620,264 of record NC_089254.1, on the reverse strand, counting down.
GGTGGTCAAAATATTGAAGTTTCAGCTTCAGCATCAGTCCTTCCAATGAATATTCAGGACTGATTTCCTTTAGGATGGAGTGGTTGGATCTCCTTGCAGTCCAAGAGACTCTCAAGAGTCTTCTCCAATACCACAATTCAAAAGCATCAATTCTTCAGCGCTCAGCTTACTCAGATATAAAATGAAGATAATAATAGTACTAGCTTTGTGAGCTAAGACAGAGATTAAATGAGTCATTTGCTTAGTTACAGTGATGGGCATGGACCAGGGGCTCAGAAATTAGTCATTGTCATTGTAGTCATTGTCATCATATGATGCCAATGAACTTAAATTTTCTTGGACCTATGATTCTTTAGAGTCAATATGTGTGTGAAGGTGTGTGTAGTAGGGGTGTGTGAAATTTCCAAGCTTTATGCTGTCCTTTAGAACTTCAGTTCACTAAAAGGATATTTTTTTAAAAATCTTCAGTTTTCAAGGAAAATAAATTTTGCAGTACAAATGATCAGAAGTGGAAAGATTCAAGATGTGTGTAGACATAACTCTGGCCTTCTCTCTGGCCCCATAAAAGCTGCATCTGAAGCTGTGTCCTGGCCACCAGCCATGGCATTCCAATTTAAAGAAGAAGGGCTGTCCCTCCGTCAGCCTTGTACTCACTGGCAAACCTTGTGTGCGAGTGTATGCTCAGTTGTGTCCAGCTCTTTGTGACCCCATGGACTGTAACCCGCCAGGCTCCTCTGTCCTTGGTATTCTCCAGGCAAGAATACTGGAATGGGCTGCCATGTCCTCTTCCAGGGTATCTTCCCAGAGATGGAACCTGCTTCTTCTGTGTCTCCTGCATTGCAGGCAGATTCTTTATTGCTGAGCCACTGGGGAAGCCCAGCAAGCCTTAACAGTAGGGCTCAGATTTATACCCAGCACTGATCAATTCAAACCAAGTCCCATGTCTGCGCTCTCTGGAAGCCTGACCCCCAAGCAAACCCAAGTCACTCACTTTAGCCTCTAAGCACTAGGTCTTCTTTTTGAGCTGCTCTTGTGGAGAAATCCATGTCTAGAGACTCCTGCCTATTGGGTCCAGTTTGTGACATGATTGAGGTGTGATCTGCAGTCTATCACCCTGGATTAGTGGGCTGCAGCTGGCAGGGGCTTGTGCACAGCTGGAATGGGGGTGTCCTGTGGGGTGAGCGGCTCCACAAGCTGCAACATCTCTAACCCTTACGTGAATTTCCTAGTTAAAGGCTTACCTAGTTAAAGGCTTACCTAGTTAAAGGCTTACCTGTGTCACCACAGAACCCAGTACAGCAGCACTGATGTGGGGCCTGAAGTGGGAAAGAAGGCTTTCTTGAGACCAGAGGAAAACACTGTATCTTTTTCCCCAAAGATGAGTGTTCTTGGGGCTTTCTCTTGCCCCTGGCTTTTTGATGTGGTTTACAGCTGAGCTTATCCTGGATGGGAACCCAGACTCCAGCAAACTGTCCTCTGTGGGGATGATGAGAAAGCATGGGGCCCTCTGGGGATGAAGAGACACTGGTGTTACTCCTCAGATTAATGAGAGGCTTGCTGCTCGGAGGAAGTAACATCTGAGAAAGAGCTCTGAATGAGGAAAGGGAGAGAGACCAAGATACCTCTAAGAAGACAATGGCTTAGGATTGGTTCCTGGCCCTTACCTTCCTCCCAGGACTGTGGGGGAAAAATGAGTTCGTGGAAAAAGCACAGAGGAATTTCCCTGGCTGGACTAACATTGTGGCAGACTGGATGCCTGGCTAGGGTTCAATCCAGAGTTGCCATTTGGAGAATTTGCACCCCCCAGATCCAAGGTTCAGAGACTGGGGAGACGGGGAATGGAGACCCTGGATCATAGCACCCTCTTGTCTGAATTTTCCAAATGTCATCTGGGGAGGTGGGGAATTGGAGGTGTAAGCTTAAGAGGAGAAACGTTCCTCTCAAAGGCAGAGCCCCTGACAGACACGTCTTGGGAGCTGCCCAGACTGAAGAGGGCTGGTCTGAGTCCTGTGGGAACATGCACACCTGGGGGGTGAGCGAAGGCAAGGTGGTAGTGGACCCAGCTCCCTGTAAACTCTGAGTCACCGTCCTTCATCTCGGAGAAGTTCAGACTTCATGTACACAACCAGACTTAGCCGACCCCTGCCAACCCCACCCAGACAGACATGATGACAAAGAGACAGCAAGCAAAAGCTTTCCAACCAGGACGGTGCCCAGTGGTTCTGAGTTAAAGAACCACAAGGGCTGAAAGGAGTTTCCCAGATGACCTTTCTGGAGGATTTGAATCCAGAACTGAATTTTTAAGACAGAGCTATTGATAATAAAAAAGATTTTTAGATGATTCTGGACAGAAATGGGGGGGATGATAGCAGAAAGGAGTGCATTGCTGGTAGGAGCTCAGGAGGACAGACAGGATGGCCAGTCAAAGCAGAACTTGAGAACTGATAGGCAAGTGCACTGCTGGGCTTGTGTAGGCCCCGTGGCTGTATTTTCTATTGCTTCTGTAGCAAATTGCTAGACATTTGGTGGCTTAGACACTATAAATTCATTATCTTAAAGACTCTGTATGTCTACATTTATCAAACAGGTCTTTGTTGTCGTTGCTGCTTAACTGATGTCAAGTCCGACTCTTGTGACTTCATGGACTGTAGCCCGCCAGGCTCCTCTGTCCATGGGATTTCCCAGCAAGAATGCTGGAGTGGGTTGTCATTTCCTCCTCCAGGGGATCTTCCTGACCCAGGGATCGAATCTGAGTCTCCTGCATGGCAGGTAGATTCTTTACCATTGGGTCACCAGGGAAGCCCTCACAGGCCTGAAGTGAAGTGAAGTGAAGTCACTCAGTATTGTCCGACTCTTTGCGACCCCATGGACTACAGCCTACCGGGCTCCTCCCTCCATGGGGTTCTCCAGGCAAGAATACTGGAGTGGGTTGCCATTTCCCTCTCCAGGCCTAAGGAGGCTAAAATCAGGAGGTTGCTGGAACTGCGCCTCTCTCTGAAGGCGCCTTGGTTTTTCCAGCTTCTGACAGCTGCTATGACTGAATCTAAACCCAATCCTTTTTGTGCACTGTTCCTTGTTCATTCAATCCCTAGACCCTGTGATGAGTCTTAGTTCCTAAGTTCAGTGAGAGATTCTTAGAATGCCCACCAGTGGAGCCTCCTACCTGTGGTACCCAGAGTCTGACACGGAGATATGAGACCCTTAAGGATGGGACAAGTGACCCACACAGCTAAAATGTGTCCAAGACTTATGTTGAGTCTGTGATTTAATACTCATTGTTTCTAAACAATAACATAGGGCAGCATTGTGGTTGATGTAGGACTGGAAAGACAGAATGAGTTCTATGGGGGAAACCACATGAAAACAGTTCTCTTGCTGTCCCTTGTTTCAGAGGATGAGTGTACCTGGTTCTGTTTACCCTGTTCTAATCTTAGGAGGCCTTCTGAGTTTCAGAACTGAACTGGACTGGATGGGAAACTAGATTTCAGTGGGTGCTCTTTGTAGGAATGACAAGGAAAGCAACAAGCCCCTGGGGGTTTGTATAATACAGCTGATGTGCTCAAACTAACACCCAGAGGCAGGGAGGTCCGTCCTAGGTCTCCAGAAGCACATAAATAATGGGTGTGGGGTGTGTGTGTGTGTGTGTGTGTGTGTGTGTGTGTTTGGGGGTGAGTGTTGAAAGCAGGTCTAGTTTTGGAGTCTGGCATTTGCATAGTACTTGTTCACTATGGGTTCGCTGAATAAGGACACTTTAGTCTTTCTTAATGAGTAAAGTGGGGATAAGAGTACCTCCCCCATGAAGTTGTTTTCAGAATCAAGGAAAATTGCGTGCAAAGCCCTACTATAGGTCTACCCTGAACATAGGGAAAATGTGGCAGATGTTAATAAGTTGGGACCAGTGAGTGAAGGAAGTGGAAGAGGTCCTTCCCCAGCCCTTCCTGTCCACCGGCCTCCTTGGCCATCTGAACGATGCTATTGGTTGAATGAGAGCCTGAAGCTTCAGGGTGACCAGCTGTGAATTTTGCCTGCTCCCCCAGCTCCTATGAGGCTAACTTCCCTTGGCACCCCTTCAGCTATCATAGACACTAAGTTTGTTACAGCCACACACTTAAGCTCAAGGACTAATAATTATTGTTATGGGCAAATGCAATCCACATTCATTGATTTGATATTTACTGAACACCTACTTTGTACCTATCTGTAGTTTATTCAACTCAAAGCACCTGTCTTTGATTATGAAACCTTTGTGGATAGATCTTCAAAAGTATATTTTTGAGTCTTAGAATCTTAGAGGTGGTAAGATCCTTAGAGGTCCTTCTGGTCAGCCCCTCCCCAGTGCATCACTTCCTGCTGAAAGCAGCTCCTTCTACCCTGTAGAAGGCTGATCCAGCACCCAGGAGTCCATGGTCATTCAGTCTAACTCAGCTAGTAAATTTTTGTGTGACCTTAACCAGTTCTTCTAGCTTGCCAACAAAGGTCCATCTAGTCAAAGCTATGCTTTTTTCTATTAGTCATGTGTGGATGTGAGAGTTGGACTATAAAGAAAGCTGAGCACCGAAGAATTGATGCTTTTGAACTGTGGTGTGGGAAAGACTCTTGAGAGTCCCTTGGACTGCAAGGAGATCCAACCCATCAATTCTAAAGGAAATCAGTCTTGAATATTCATTGAAAGGACTGATGTTGAAGCTGAAACTCCAATACTTTGGCCACCTGATGCGAGGAACTGACTCACTGGAAAAGACCCTGATGCTGGGAAAGATTGAAGGTGGGAGGAGAAGGGAATGACAGAGGATGAGATGGTTAGATGGCATCACCAACTCAATGGAAATGAACTTGAGTAAACTCCTGGAGTTGGTAATGGACAGGGAGGCCTGGCATACTGCAGTCCATGGGGTTGCAAAGAATCAGACACGACTGAGCGACTGAACTGAACTGAACCAGTTCCTCAGTCTCTCTGGGTGTCAGGCTCGTCATATGTAGATACAGTTGTGGACGATGCTTTCTTTCCTTCTCTAACAGTCTCTGACCCTTATTAATATCACTAGTCATTCTAACCTCTTGTTCTTTTACCTCCAAATATGGCACTCCTGGCCCTAACCCAGAGGGAGGAGAAGTTTTGCCCTAAGCTGGTTCTTCTCTCTTTTTTCTTCCCTGCCTCCATCCATCTACTTCCCTCTCATTCCCTCCGTTGATCTGTCTCTCTTTCTCCCTCATTTCCCTTTATTTTAGAAATATTTATTGAATTCACAAAATATCTGAAAAACCCATAACCCTGGTTCTATATGGCATGCTTTAAAATAAATTCTAAGTGGTTCAAATGGATTTAAATACAATAATGAACAAATGAAATTGTTTTTCTTTTTAAGTTACCTCTGAATATGTATGTGGGCTTTTGTAAAGAAATACAGATCCCAGAATACTGAAAGACTGTTAAATTTAACTACATAAGAATTAAATATTTGTGCATGAAAATAATAAAACAAATAAAAATGTGAAATAAAAGTTTATTTTATTGGTATATAAAGTTTACTTCTAAACTGATAAGCTCGCTAAAGACAAATATAATTGCTTTTAAAACACTGAAAATAAAAAAAAATTAAAAAACACTGAAAATAGTTCAACTTATTTAAATCAAAAGACTGGAAATTTAGCAATATTGTATAATAACAGTTGTTTTTCAGACAATGTCCCGAAAATTTATCAGCGAACGTAGTGGACATTGTCTTTTCTCTGACAGAATATATTTGATGAAGAATATTATCTTACATAACAGCCAAATACACACACACACACAAACATGCACATCTATACTTGCAGAAAATCATTTTGATAAAGAATCTATGAGTTTGTTTTATCTCTTGGAACAATGGCCTGTATAGACGTAAGAGAGAAGGTATTTGGGCAGAGGGGGAGGCTCAGCTACCTTGCAGCAAAGATTTTGCTGCAGTGGAAGTGTGGCGTCTTAACCACCAGACCGCCAGGGAAGTCCCTCAGGCTGATTTCTGTTACTATAAAGCAGATACTGCTTTTCTAAAGTTTATTAACGGAAAAATGTAGTATTGGCTTATTGTGTTGATCCTTTTGCCTAACATAACCATGAAGAGACTTACTGGTGATGATACATCCATCAACAGTTCATTCCTTTTTATTGCTGAGTGGTATTCCACTGTCTAGATGAGCCACCATTTATTTATCCATTGACCTAATGATTGTCATTGGGTTGTCAGCAGTTTATTATAAGTAAAACCATCAATGTTCATAAGCATGTCTGGTGGATATATGTTTTCATTCATCCTGGGAAACTATCCAGTAGTGGAATTCTAGGTTTGTATGTTGCCTGGGAAATCCCATGGACAGAGGATCCTGGCAGGCTACAGTTGATAGGGTCACAAGAGTCAGACTTGACTTAGCAACTAAACCACCACCACCACCATGGTGAGTGTATGTTTAACTGTGCATTCCCACCAGCAAGGTCTGAGAGTTCTAGTTGCTCCATTTCTTCACCAACGATTTCTGTATTTAAAATCAATTGAACATGTTGAGCATATTTTCATATATTTATTAGCCATCTGGATGTCTCCTTTGGAGAAATGTCTGTTTAGGTCTGTCTGCCCACTTTTTGATTGGGTTGTTTTTCTGGTATTGAGCTGCATGAACTGCTTGTATATTTTGAAGATTAATCCTCTGTCAGTTGTTTCATTTGCTACCCATTCTGAAGGTTGTCTCTTCATCTTGCTTATTATTTCCTTTGTTATGCAAAAGCTTTTAGATTGAATTAGGCCCCATTGGTTTATTTTTGTTTTTATTTCATTACTCTAGAAGGTGGGTCGTGCTTCTGTGACGGCTCATACAGTAAAGAATCCTCCTGTAACTCAGGAGACCCAGGTTCGATCCCTGGGTCATGAAGACCCCCCAGAGCAGGGGATGACTACCCACGCCTGTAGAATTCCATGAGTAGAGGAGACTGTCGGGCTATAGTGCATGGGGTCACAAAGAGTCAGACACAACTGAGTGACTAACAACACACACACACAGGGGAGGTGAATCACAGAGAATGTGATTTATGCTGTGATTTATGTTACAACATATTCTATGACATAAAGAGTATTCTGCCTATGTTTTCCTCTAAGAGTTTTATAGTTTCTGATCTTACATTTAGGTCTTTAACCCACTTTGAGTTTATTTTTGTGTATGATCCTACTTGCAGGGAGGCAAAGGAAAAGCAGACATAAAGAGCAAAGTTTTGGACACAGTGAGGAGAGAGAGTGTGGGATGATTTGAGAGAGTAGCATTGAAACATATATTAATACATTACCATATGTAAAAATAGATAGCCAGTGGGAATTTGCTGTATAATGCAGGGATCCCAAAGTTGGTGCTTTGTGACAACATAGAGGAATGCGATGAGGAGGGAGGTGGAAAGGAAGTTTGATACGGAGGGGTCATATGTATACCTATGGCCAATTCATGTTGATGTATGGCAGAAATCATCACAATATTATAATTATCTAATTAAAAGTCTAATTAAATTAGACTTTAATTTAAAAGTTTAACTAAAAATACAAATTAAAATTTAAAAGATCAATTGAAGATGTATGTTTGGGTCTGTGTCTGAATTTTCTATTTTATTCATCTGCACGTCCCTTGATCTGCATGATGTTATGTCAATAACATTCTGTCTTGATTGTTTGTGTGTGTTTAGTTGCTAAGTCATGTCCAATTCTTTTTTGTGACCCCGTGGACTGTGTAGTCTGCTAAGCTCTTCTGTCCATGGGATTTTCCAGGCAAGAATACTGGAGTGGGTTGCCGCTCCTTTTCCAGGGGATCTTCCCAACCCAGGAATTGAACCTGTGTCTCCTGCATTGACAGGCAGGTTCTTTAACACTGAGCCACCAGGGAAGCCCTCTGTCTTGATTACTGTAGCTTTATAGTAAGTCTTTTAATGCATACTATAAGTCCTCCAGCTTTGTTCCTTTCTAAAAAAATTTACTGGGTATTCTAGGTCCTTCACATTTGCATCAAAACCTTAGAGTCACCTTTACAATGTTTTTTTAAAAAGCCTCCTGGGATTTGACTGAAATTGTGTTGTGTCTATATACTAATATGGAGAGAATTGAAATTCTAACACAATTGCAGTTGCATGTTCTGATTTATGAAAATAGAATATTCACCGATTTAGATCTCTTTAATTTCTCTCAGCTATGTTTTACCATTTTAAGTATACATGTCATGCACATAGTTTGTTTAATGTGTTCTGTAGCTTTTCATGTTTTTGGATATTGTTGTTACATATTTTTAAATTTCCATTTTCAACATTCATTGCAAGTTTAGAGCAATGCAAGGCATTTTTGCATATTGAGCTTTTTCCCTGTGACCTTGATAATCATTTATTAGTTCTAGCTCCTTTTTTGTGGACCTCTTAGGATTTTATACAAATAGAGTTATGTCTGTAGATAAATAATTTTGTTCATTTCCTGACTGTAGGCTTTCCACTGCATTTTCTTTCTGTACTGTATTAGCTAACACTTCCAGTATGAAGTTGAGTTGAAGTGAGGAGAACAGATATCTCTGTCGTGTTCCCTGTCTTAGATGAAGGCTTTGTCTCTTATCAGGTTTCATATTAGCACTACACTTTTGTAGGATGCTACTTTCAGGTTGAGGAAGATTCCTTTGGCTCCTAGCTGAATGAGAGTTTTTAATCAAAGGTTGTTCTTTATTGGTAAATAGCTTTTCTGCCCCTATTGAAGTGGTCATGTAGTTTTTCTTTTTACTTCTGTTAACATGGTGATTTATATTGATTAATCTCCTAATATGAACCAACCTGGCATTTCTGAAATAAAATTACCACTTTGTTATTGTGTATTGTTTTCTTTACATATTGCTGGATTTGAACTTTTAATATTTTTGTTAAGGAATTTTGCTTCTATGTTCCTGAGGAATATTGGTTTGTAGGTTTATTTTCCTGTGATGCCTTTAGTATCAAAATGATTCTGGCTTGATAAGAAGGATGGGGCGGTGCTCTGTTTTCCTCAATTTTGCTAGAAGGTTTTGTGTTGGGTTCATGTGATTTCTTCCATAAATGTTTGAGAGAATTCACCAGTAAACCCATCTGAACCTGTAGTTGTCTGTGTGGGAAGGTTTTTAAGTAGGAATTCATTTATTTAACAAATTGTGGGATCAGTTGTTCAATTTCATTTTAGTTACTTATAATAATTTTTATTAAAAGAAAAGATTTTCCATGGATTACCAAGTGATTTCTCTTTTGAGATACTGTTGTTGCCTTTAATTTAAAATTAAAATGAAATTTTGGTTATCCCTTTGGTTGCTTGTGGATCAGGAAACCAATAACTAACATAGTGGTGTGCAAACCAATCCAGAATCTATGAAGTCTAAATGGTCCCAATGGAAAGAAATAGCTAAAACATATCTAACTTTTGAACTAAAAATTCCAGCTCTATGGATTTGCTCCATATACAAAAAGTTGTATAGACTTATAAATGTCTGACTATTTATAACATCAATTTTCATAAGAAAAATAGAAAAAACAACAAAAAGTTATTAATAGAGGGCTTGCTAATAAGGACATGTATAAAATGAAAAACTATGCAAAAACGGTAAGGCAACATGAGTTGATCTGGGAGAAACTATTTTGTATGTTGTTAATGAGAGAGTAATGGGGTGGCAAAGAGTCGGACACTACTGAGCAAGTGAGCACAACAACGAAAGTTGTGAAACAGATTTTCACAGCATTTTCTTCCAAAGAAAATGTAGATGCCTGCTTAGGAAATTTTTCTGAGATTATATGGCAATTGGGTTGGGATCAGACAGTTTGAGGAATGGAAGGAATATTATTCTCAAATTATACGCTTCTATACCAGTTGACATTCTTGGATTTAACAACTGTGTTTAAATTGGAATCCAAAAATCTCCATAAATGTTTCATAACTCTCACATGTGTGTCTCACCCCAGCACCAAGCAGATTTTCACTTTAAGTTTTGTCAGTCATTTCAGGTTGTAACTATAACCACCTCCATTAGGCTGTCCTTAAGCTCTTCCTACATAGAAGTGCCCAGCTGGTGATTAGGGACATGCCATGGAGATAAATGTCTGCAAGCACCTTGCTTGAGTGCTAATAGGTGCACAGGTATGAGAAGAGTGGACACCTGAGACAGTAGAGGAGAACAGAGTTGGATTTCGGGGAGGAAATTCCTCATGGGATTTTCAGGGGTCTACAGGGTTTTAGAAAAGGCAGAGGAACCAGAGATCAAACTGCCAAATTCTGCTGGATCATCGAAAAAGCAAGAGAGTTCCAGAAAAACATCTATTTCTGCTTTATTGACTATGCCAAAGCCTTTGACTGTTTGGATCACAATAAACTGTGGAAAATTCTGAAAGAGATGGGAATACCAGACCACCTGACCTGCCTCTTGATAAACCTGTATGCAGTTGAGGAAGCAACAGCTAGAACTCGGCATGGAACAACAGACTGGTTCCAAATAGGAAAAGAGTACGTCAAGGCTGTATATTATCACCCTGCTTATTTAACTTATATGCAGAGGACATCATGAGAAATGCTGGACTGGAGGAAGCATAAGCTGGAATCAAGATTGCTAGGAGAAATATCAATAACCTCAGATATGCAAATGACACCACCCTTATGCCAGAAAGTGAAGAGGAACTAAGAAGCCTCTTGATGAAAGTGAAATATGAGAGTGAAAAAGTTGGCTTAAACCTCAACATTCAGAAAACTAAGATCATGGCATCTGGTCCTATCACTTCATGGGAAATAGATGGGGAAACAGTGGAAACAGTGTCACTTTATTTTTTGGGGGCTCCCAAATCACTGCAGATGGTGATTGCAGCCATGAAATTAAAAGATGCTTACTCCTTGGAAGAAAAGTTATGACCAACCTAGACAGCATATTAAAAAGCAGAGACATCGCTTTGCCAGCAAAGGTCCATCTAGTCAAGGCTATGGTTTTTCCAGTGGTCATGTATGGATGTGAGAGTTGGACTGTGAAGAAAGCTGAGCGCCAAAAAATTGATGCCATTAAAGTGCTGCCCTCAGTATGTCAGCAAATTTGAAAAACTCAGCAGTTGCCACAGGACTGAAAAAAGTCAGTTTTCCTTACAATCCCAAAGATGGGCAATGCCAAAGAATGTTCGAGCTATTGTACAACTGCCCTCATTTCACATGCTAGCAATGTTATGCTGAAAATCCTTCAAGCTAGGCTTCAGCAATATGTGAACTGAGAACTTCCAGATTCACAAGCTCGGTTTAGAAAAGGCGGAGGAACCAGAAATCAAGTTGCCAACATTCACTGGATCATGGAGAGAGCAAGGAAATCCCAGAATAAACATCTACTTCTGCTTCATTGACTATGATAAAGCCTTTGACTGTGTAGATCACAACAAACTGTTGTAAATTCTTAAGGAGATGAACTACCAGACCATCTGACCTGTCTCCTGAGAAACTTGTATGCAAAGTCAAGAAGCATCAGCTAGAACCGGACGTGGAACAACTGACTGGTTCAAAACTGGGAAAGGAATATGACAAAACTGTATATTGTCACCCTGCTTATTTAACTTACATGCAGAGGGCTGTGCATGCATGCTAAGTTGCTTCAGTCATGTCTAACTCTTTGCAACCCTATGGAGTGTAGCCCACTAGGCTCCCCTGTCCATGGGGTTCTCCAGGCAAGAATACTAGAGTAGGTTGCCATGCCCTCCTCCAGGGGATTTTCCAACCCAGGGATTGAACCTGTGTCTCCTGCAGCTCCTGCATTGCAGGTAGATTCTTTACCACTGATCCCCCAGAGAAGCCCATATGCAGAGTACATCATGCGAAATGCAGGGTGAGATGAATCACAGACTGGAATCAAGATTTCCAGGAGAAATATCAACAACCTCAGTTGTGCAAATGATACCACTCTAATGGCAGAGCATGAAAAGGCAGTAAAAAGCCTCTTGATGAGGGTGAAAGTGGAGAGTGAAAAAGCTGGCTTGATATGCAGCATTCAAAAAACTAAAATAATGGCATACAGTTCCATCACTTCATGGCAAATAGAAGGGGAAAAAGCAGAAGCAATGATAGATTTTCTTTGCTTGGGCTCCAAAATCGCTGCAGATGGTGACTGCAACCATGAAATTAAAAGATGCTTGCCCTTTGGAAGGAAAGCTATGACAAACCTAGACAGTGTATTAAAAAGCAGAGACATCACTTTGCTGTCTAGTCACATATGTCTGTTCAAAGCTATAGCTTTTCCAGTAATCATGTATGAATGTGAGATATGGACCATAAAGAAGGCTGAGCGCTGAAGAATTGATGCTTTCGAACTGTGGTGCTGGAGGAGACTAGAGAGTTCTTTGGATCGCAAGGAGATCAAACAAGCCAATCCTAAAGGAAATCTATGCTTAATATTCACTGGAAGGACTGATGCTGAAGCTCCAATACTTTGGCCACCTGATATGAAGAGCCAACTTGTGGGAAGAACCCTGATGCTGGGAAAGGCTGAAGGCAAAAGGAAAAGGTGATGCAGGGGATGAGATGGTTGGTTGGCATCACCGAGTCAATGGACATGAATTTGAGCAAGCTCCAGGAGATAGTGGAGGACAGGGGAGCCTGGGATGCTGCAGCCCATGGGGTCGCTGAGAGTCAAACGTGGCTGAGTGACTGAACAGCAGGAAATTTATGAACTAGTGTACAGTGTACATACTATGACATATTTTCAAACTGAGATTGTCTTCAGCTTTGCTGAATTTTTTGATAAGCCCATAGAAGGAATTCTCCATCCCTTATGCAATGCTTTTTAAATTTCATATTTTCATTTGACTCTCTCATATTTTTATCTTTTTACCAAAATTCCTCTCTTGTCTATTCCTGTTACCCTCCTTTTCCACTACATCTTTAACATGTGAAGCATAGTTATATTACTTTGGCATTAGGTGAATATTTTCTAATATGACATTATAAATTTTTTATTATTTTTCTTCAATTTTTAAGTCACATTTTGTGGTAAATCTTCTGGGCCTTAATATATACATCTTAATTTATACCTGAGTTCAGATTTATACTCACAATGCCAGTTGGATATAGAAACATTACTTCTATGTAGCTCTGTTCTTATTCCTCTCTTCTGTGCTCTTATTATATTAGTGCATATTATGTCTCTATAGTTATAAACTTAATGTATATTGTTATAGTTATTACTTTATATATTTTTTTAAAGAAGCTGGGTGAAAAGAGGAGTAAGGGTATACTTTTAGCATTTGTTATGTGAACCTTATTTACCCTTTCTCGTTCTCTTCATTTGTGCCTCAGACTCAAGTTGACATTTGGTGTCATTTGCCTATTCTGCAATGGCTTTTCTTCTATTCACTTCCTTTGTGCCATCATTGGCAAATATATTACATTTATATATGCTATCCATTTAATATACATTTATATAGTTGCTGTTTTATATAGTAATTTTTTAATCAGCAAATGGAAGTTCAGGGGAAAAATATGCATTCATACTGACTTTTATATTACTATTACCAAATTAGGTTTATGCTCTTTTTCTACATTGCATAAATTCTAATTACCATCTTGGGTCATTTGCTTTTAGTCAGAAGAATTTTCTTTAGCAATTTTTGTAAGGAAATGGGGTGAGTAATGCTAACAAAAAAATTTTTTTTGTCTTAGTTGATCTCTTTTGCCTTCACTTTTGAGAGACTGTTCTGCTGGATATAAGAACCATGACTGATCATGTTTTTTTCTTTTGGCACTTTAAATACATGATCCCATAGCAATCTAGTCTTATTTATTCTGATGAGAAGTCAGTATTAATCTTAACTGGATCTCTTACACATACAATGTGGTTTTGCTTTTGCTGCTTTGAAGATCTTTGTCTCTTGTCTCTTGAAAATTTTACTGTTATGTGCTTGTGTATGGATCTCTTTGGATTTATCCTTCTTGGATTTATAAAATAATGACTTTCATCAACTTTGGAAGTTTGCAACTATCATTTTCATAAGTAATTATTTCTCTCCTTTGTAGTTCTTCTATCCTGGTGCTATCATTCATGTGTGAGGTGCACTTAATGGAGTCCCATATTTCTCTGAGGCTTTGTTCAGTTTTCTTCATGTCATTTTAAAATGTTATGAAAAGAATAGGCTTTCCTAAAGAAAGCACATATCCCTGCATATTGAAAACTGTTAAACTTAACTATATAAGAGTGACATTTTAGGTGTAAGAAATATGTAAAATTAAAAGCACAAAACAAAATTTGATTTTATATGAACATAAATTTCACTTATAAGCTGAGTTCACTCAAGACAAATTTAAATTGTTTTAAAAACACTGAAAATAGTTCAGCATGTTTCAAATTGAAGACTGGAAATTTAACAATATTGTTATTAAAATAACAGCTATTTTTCAGACAATGTGCTAAAAATATATCAGTGAACATAATAGACACGGTCTCTTCTCTGATAGAGTATATTCAGTTCAGTTCAGTACAGTCGCTCAGTTGTGTCCGACTCTGTGACCCCATGGACTTCAGCGCACTAGGCTTCCCTGTCCATCACCAACACTCAGAGCTTACTCAAACTCATGTCCATTGAGTCAGTGATGCCATCCAGCCATCTCATCCTCTGTCGTCCCCTTCTCCTCCCACCTCCAATCTTTCCTAGCATCAGGGTCTTTTCCAATGAGTCAGTTCTTCGCATCAGGTGGCCAAAGTATTACGTTACATAATAAATAAATAAACACACACACACTAGACAAATACACGCATCTGTTATTGTAGAGAATCATTTGAGAAACAAATTATTAGTTTGCCTTAGGTCTGAATAGGCTCTTAGAACACTCCCTGTACTGGTGTGAGCGAGGAGATATTTGACAGAGAGGAAGCTGAGCAGTGTAGCAACAAAGGCTTCAATCCCCCAGGGAGCTCTCGACTTAGGCCAGCTCTTTAAATGTGTCCTGAACTGTGTCCCTACCTGAAACACAGGGGCTGGGCATTTGTACTCCTGCATCAGCAGTCACTGGTTCCAGCTTCCTTAGTTCTACATTTAGTTGCTTAGTCTAAGTCTGTTTCAAGCACTCAGTTGTATCTGACTCTTTTGCAACCCTATGGACTCTAGCCCACCAGGCTCCTCTGTCCATGGGATTTTCCCAGCAAGATTACTGGAGTGGGTTGCCATTTCCTCCTCCAGGAGATCTTCCTGACCTAGGGACCGAACCTGTATCCTCGAATCTCCTGCATTGCAGATGAATTCTTTAACTGTTGAGCCACCGGGAATGGCCAGTTAAGGGCAATTACTGGGAATAGTCTTGGCTTTGGGCTGGGAGAATGAGTGTCTTGGTCCTGAAGCAGATCTGGAGCATGAACACAGCCATCTACTACAAGGGTATTTGGCGAGCACCTAGCAGGGAGCCTGAACTTGACTTACGGGTACGGAAGCATCTATAAGAGGGTGATAATTAAGTGGTATCTGACTCTAACTTGGCACAGCTAGATAAAAGGTGGGATACACATTCTAAGAAGTGGAGTAGAATGTAACATTGCCCTTGAAGAGCTGAAAGAATGTCAACGTTTCTAAAGCATAGGATGAAGGTTGAGTACCACCAGATGACAAAATAAAAAAGGCATTTCTAGGAATCTTGCAGGGCTTTATAAGACTTGGGGTTTTGACCACTGAGAAGCTTTTAATCAGTGGAGAGACCCAATCTAGTCTGTCTTTTAAAACATCTCTCAGACTGCTGAAGAAGAGAGAGAAAGAGGAAAGGAAAGGTGGACTGAAAGTCATTTGTGGCAATCGAGGAAGGACTGTTTTCTCTATTCTTTCTTTAGTGGATAACGTTCTGACCCTTGGGGTAATAATTGCATCTATTCTACTAACCAGTCCATCCTAAAAGAAATCAGTCCTGAATATTCACTGGAAGGACTGATGCTGAAACTGAAACTCCAATACTTTGGCCACCTGATGCAAAGAACTGACTCATTTGCAAAGACCCTGATGCTGATGGGAAAGATTGAAGGCAGGAGGAGAAGGGGACGACAGAGCATGAGATGGTTGGATGGCATTACCAACTCAAAGGACATGAGTTTAAGTAAACTCTGGGAGCTGGTGATGGACAGGGAAGCCTGGTATGCTGCGGTCCAGGGGTCGCAAAGGGTCGGACACGACTGAGTGACTGAACTGAACTGAATTTTGTTCAGACTAATACTTTCTAAGTTATACTTCACTTTACACTCCAGAATGTCTGGCTCTAGGTGAGTGACCACACTATTATGGTTATCCAAGTCATTAAGACCTTTTTTGTACAGTTCTTCTGTGTATTCTTGCCACCTCCACCTCTTCTTAATCTTTTCTGCTTCTGTTAGGTCCTTACAATTTCTGTCCTTTATTGTGCTCATTCTTGCAGGAAATGTCCCCTTAATATCTCCAATTTTCTTGAAGAGGTCTCTAGTCTTTCCCATTCTATTGCTTTCCTCTTTTTTTTTTTTTTTGCATTGTTCATTTAAGAAGACCTTGTTGTCTCTCCTTGCATTCTCTGCAATTCTGCGTTCAGCTAAATATATCTTTCCCTTTCTCTATTGTCTTTCACTTCTCTTCTTTCTTCAGCTATTTCTAAGGCCTCCTCAGACAACCACTTTGCCTTTTTACATTTCTTATTCTTTGGGATGGTTTTGGTCAGTGCCTCCAGTACAATGTGACAAACCTCTGTTCATTGTTCTTCAGGTATTCTATCTACCAGATTTAATCCCTGAATCTATTCATTACCTCCATTGTATAATCATAAGGGATTAGATTTAGGTCATACCTGAATGGTCTAGTGGTTTTCCCTACCTTATTCATTTTAAGGCTGAATTTTGCAATAATGAACTCATGTTCTGAGACACAGTCAGCTCCAGGTTTTGTTTTTGCTGACTGTTTACAGGTTCTCCATCTCCCCTGCAAAGAACATAATCTGATTTTAGCATTGACCATCTGGTGATGTCCATGAGTAGACTCTGTAATTACCTTGACCACAGTATTTTATATTCTCATAAGAAATGTATCGAAGTCTGTTCTCCAGAATTCACATCAACACAGTATTCTCAGAGGTTTACTCTTTTCCAACCTGATGAATGTGATATGGCTGAAGACAGAGTAATGTTTGGCAAGTCACTTAACCTCTTATCCTCTCTATTTTCTCCTTTGTGAAATGGACATCATACTAGTTACCTCACAGGATACTGTCTAGGATGTGCAAGGTTTTGTGAAAATCAGAAAAAGGTCCCCATGTTGTGTGAGTGAACTAGAACAACGGGATTCCTCTAGGAAGAAGAGGCCTCGTGAATGAACCTGAGAGGAAGGGGCACCTGTCTTTGAGTCTTCAGCCCTTTCTCAGCCAGCACAGTCCCACCAGGGCCCCTCTGCTGCTAGCAGAGCATGGGTGGGATGGAAGGCCTCACTCACCACCTTCTCTCGGGGTCCTGTTCAGTACAAGTAACTCAACAGGCAAGGTGGTCTTGCCTATGCTCACTGTCAGAAAGGCATCCGCACACAGTACTCTTGGAAAACATTAGCCCATCAATCTCTGCTGGGCAGCTCAGTTGCCCCTCTCAATTCAGAGCTGGTAGGATGTACTGAGTGCCATCATTGTCAGTAAACTCCTACCTCCAAAGCCCTTCCTCCACAGTGTGAAATTTCAATCGTTACACTGTCAAGCAGCCATGCCCTGGAATTGCTGAGGAGCTGGGAATGAAGTGGGTAGTGACTCGTTTGTTGTGGTTGGCCCGCAGAGAAAACCTACCAAAGGGACACTTGAATTTGAAAACAAAGACTCAAAATGCGCCATTCAGCCTGAAGTCTGGGTCTGGGAGAGGTCAGAACAGAAAGAGCTGTTTTCAGCAACAGTGAAACACAGAACCAGTCATCTCACCCATATCTGTCTCCGCCACGAGTACACCTCAAGGGGAGGGATTAAAACAATGCCCTAAAGGTTAGCGAAAGGAAGTTTGTCCTCCTTCTGACCCAAATATTTCCATATCCTTATATCACCAATATTTGCCAAGGGAGAAGGATTCCTGTCTCCACAGCACCACTCTAGATTCATTCTGTGGCAAAATGGATATAGCATCATATGTACTTTGTGGTAGAAGGAGTCCAGGAAAATATGAAACAAACAGAGACAAAGAGAAACAGGATATTTAAAAACTTATGGCCATCTTTTCAAGAAATTTGCAAAAATATAGGAAAAGAACTAGGAAGAGCTGATGAAGAAATACAGTGCACATCTCTGCCTTTGAACTCATTATCCATCTATCTCACCCGCTCACACGCCCATTTCATTACTCCCCCAGGAAACACATTTTCAAGGTGAATTATAAACCAGTATGGGTCCAATAGAACTTTCATGAAAATGTATGCTTTTCTTTTTTCTAGGTCTTCCCACATGCTCAGAATATGCTTTCTTGAGTTCACAGGGGAAGCAAATAGAAACAAACACTGTGAGTTTCTAGTGAGTTGAGTACGGATCTCATTTTTACATGCCTTGTCTACTTTCATGGCCTGATCAGGAGTTGTACATTCTGTTATATTTTTGTAATGGAGACAATGGTAAGGGTAGCATTTTCTAGGTAACTGAGTACTCGAGTCAAGTTCATATCATCTAAATTGAAAGAAGAGTTAATCCTTGAGGAGTTGACAGCAGTTTTTCACTCCATCTCGAAGGGCCTGTTGGACTTTATCATTCCGGAGAGTGAAGATGAAAGGGTTCAGCAAAGGGGTTAACACAAAAATCAGCAGGGAGACTATCTTATTGTACTCAGCTGCCTGAGTTTGCTTGGGTTTCACATAGAGGAACAAGCAGCTGCCGTAGCCAATGACGACAAAGGTGAAGTGGGAGGCACATGTAGAGAAGGCTTTCCTGCGGCCAGAGGCAGTGGGGATCTTGAGGATGGTGGAGATGATGTAGGTGTAGGAGACAATTGTTGGAACCAGTGAACCAATGATAATGAAAACAGCCATTAAAAACAGAACAAACTCTGTGAAAACAGTGTCATCACACGATAGTTTGAGCAACTGACCTCGGTCACAGAAAAAGTGGTCTAAGACATTTGATTTGCAGAAGGTAAACTGAAATGTGGCATAGACTGGCCAGATTTCAGAAAGGAACCCAAACACCCATGACCCAATCACCACTGAGATGCAGGTGCAGCTGTTCATAATGGTATTGTACCTCAGAGGGTTACAGACAGCCACGTACCGGTCCACAGCCATCACTCCCAACAGTGCAAACTCTGTGGTCCCCAGAGCAAGGTACATGAAGAGCTGGGCCACACACGCAGCCAGAGATATTGTCTGCATCCCATGGAGCAGCAACCCCCAGAGCATCACGGGGACGACGATAGATGTTATCAGCATTTCCACCGCAGAGAGATGACCAAGGAAGAAATACATGGGGGAATGTAGATGTTTATCAACACAGATAATCACAATGATGACGGTGTTCCCCATTATTGTCACTGAGTAGAAGAGAAAGAATACAGCAAAAAGAATGTGATGTAGTTCCTGGGACCCAGGGAACCCTAAAAGGCAGAATTCAGTGGCACTTGAGTGATTGCTCATCATTCAGTCCTTATTTCTGCTCCTTGGGAAACCTAGAGATGAAAAGAAAAGAAATGCTGCTCCACAAGGTCTTGCTCTCAAGAAAGAAGGACAGCCTAGGATGTGGAAGCATTTCCAACCTGGGGACCAGGTGAGTTGCCCCTATGAGGATGCTCTGCACAAAGTCAGACCTAAATGCTGTCACCTCCGGTTCAGCTGAAGTTCACTGCCTGCAATGGATGAAGATCCCATCCTCTCCACTTGTGTGAAGAACACCTCTCTTGTCTTTTTCCCCTCTAGATGTCCTTTCTCACAGGGAATGAAGGTTAAGACCTTTGAAAGAGGCCAGTTTTGATGCTGAGTCAGTCCCTTAGATCCGGGGTTTGTTCTTTCCTCTTAGCTTACCTGTAGCAGATGATATAGTGACATTCCAGAGAATGTTCAAAAGAGTGAATTTTATCCCACCCTTCATCCTGATGGGTATTACAGAGATCCCCTTGCGTTCAGCAGAGGAGAGGCAGAGGGTCCCGGAGCAACATCTCTGCTTTCCCCAGATTTTAAGATCTCTATGTTACAAATCAGGTAGTATTCCAAATGGAAACTCTGGAGCTTGGGATGACTTCCCTGAGCAGATTCAATCTTCTCTTACGCCATTTCCCCCCCAAAGTCTTGACAGGAAAGAAAGATGGTACCTGACTTTCACAAGTTTAGATCCAAGGTTCTCAGTTGCTCAGGTTGCCTGGATGTCTGCCCCTCACTTCGTCTATCCCACCAGGCTAATTTCATCTCCTCAGAGGACTTTTTCCACTCACCTTCTCCAAAACGTGAAAGACCTGCTCATTCTTGACAGTTGGTTTTCTTCATAACACGTTACTATCTGACGTTATGTTATACATTCAATTTCTTACTTTAATTTAACATTAAACAAATGCTGCAGTGAACACAGCAAACTAAAAATCCCTGTGCTGCAGTGCTTATATTCAAGGAGAGAAAGGAAGCTATTCCATAAACAAGTATATAAAATAGTTCACTCACATGCCATAGAAAAATGAAACAAGGGTGCAGGAGAGGAAACTCATTTGTTTTGTTGAACTATAATACTGGAATGTAAACTCCATGGAGGCAAGGAAATGTCCTCTGTAGATATTATAGATACATAGATATAAACATTCTGGAGCCAAATAAATGCTGAAAACTTTGACAAATGATGAGTGAATGGACACAGGCTTTATGACTGAATACCACATGGTCCTGGTCAGCATAGAAAGGCCGTAGCTCTGCGGTCGGTCCTACTGTTCTCGGTTTGCCTGCCTTCCTCACATCACCGTTTTCCCTTCCTCTCATCCCTTCCTGAGACTTCCCCAATACCTCTAAATCTTACACTGATGGGAATCCAGGCTTCAAAGACAGAACCACTGGGAAATCTCAGGGGTCTGCTTCTCCCCAGGTTTCTGTAACCACCACTCGATGAAGACACACGGGAGAGGAGCCTGCTGACCGGCATCAGGAGCTGAGCCTGCAGGAGCGCCGGGTCAGAGAGGAGCTGATTCTGCCCTCTGCGCTGCAGGGGGATGAGGAGAGGAGCCCATTTCCCAGCTGCTCCCCTGCCCAGTCTTCAGACTCTCGGCGTCCTTCCTCTGGAAGGCAAGCCAGAACTCCCATCCTCATCCTCTCCGACACGTCCCTTGTACAGGGGGACCCTGACAAGACACTCACCTCGAAGCACGGGCTCCTCTGCCACTTCCGACGCTCGCTGGGGCTCGGGCAGGCCTGGTCCCGTCTGGCTCCTGCTGAGCTGAGCACAGGGCTCAGAGCTACTTGGTGCTGCGTCCATGCATGGTGAAGGAACGTGTCCTCGGGGGGAGTTAGGAAAAACGCCCAGAAATAACAGTGCTGTGGGGAGCTAAAGGTCTGTCTCTCTCTCTTTCCTTCTCTCTCACTTCCCTCCTTCCCAAGGGGACTTAGTCACTGAGGACCCTGATCTTAATTAGCCCAGGCTTAGGCATCCAGTCTGGGGAGAGCAGAACAAACTTTTAGTCCTTCCCATCCCTGAGCAATTACGTTTCAGAAGTTTTTCAGCTTTTTGTTCAATGGGAAACCTAAAATCTCACCAGAGGCTTCTCAATACAAAGGCTGCCTTCTCAAAGGCCCTAAGTCCAGGTTCCCAGAAGATGTCTCAGATTCTGAGTAGGTCACCCCTTCTGCTCTTTGTCCTAAGCTCTTCCCAGGATTCTGTTAGATAGTTGGAGTCAAAATCAGCTCCCTCCTCATCCAGCTATAGGAAGCTCCAACGATTGACTCTAAAATATACCCCAATGTTTATAGAAAGCCTGCATTTGGATCTCAAATCTTAACTTCAGCAGCCCCCCTCCCCCAAAGCCTATTTCTCCTTGGCTCATGATACAGAGGCTACTGGTAATGACCCTGTAGACCCCTGAAAATCCCATGAGGCATTTCCTCCCCAAAATCCAACTCTGTTCTCCTCTACTGTCTCAGGTGTCCACTACTCTCATACCTGTGCACCTATTGGCACTCAAGCAAGGTGCCTGCAGACATTTATCTCCATGGCACGTCCCTAATCACCAGCTGGGCACTTCTATGTAGGAAGAGCTTAAGGACAGCCTAATGGTGGTCGTAATAGTTACAACCTGGAATGACTGACAAAACTTGAAGTGAAAATCTGCTTGGTGCTGGAGTGAGACACATGTGTGAGACTTACAAAACATTTATGGAGAGTTTTGGATTCCATTTTACTTGTTAAATTGGAGAATGTCAACTGGTATAGAAGGATATAATTTGAGAATAATATTCCTTCCATTCCTCAAACTGTTGGATCCCAACCCAGTAGCTGTATAATCTCAGAGAAATTTCCTAAGCAGGCATCTATATTTTCTTTGGAAGAAAATGCTGTGAAAATCTGTTTTACAACTTTTTTGTTGTTGTGTTCATTTGCTCAGTTGTGTCCGACTCTTTGCCACCCCGTTACTCTTTCACTTAACAACATACAAGAGAGTCTGTCTCATATCAACACATGTTGCATTACTGTTTTACATAGTTTTTCATTTTATACATGTCCTTATTAGCAAGCCCTCAATTATTAAGTTCTTGTTCTTTCTATCTTTCTTATGAAAATTGATGTTATAAATTGTCAGACATTTATAAGTCAATACAAATTTTTGTATATGGAGCAAATCCATAAAACTGAAATTTTTAGTTCAAAAGTTAGATATATTTTAGCTATTGCTTTCTATTGGGACCAAGTTACACTCCATAGATTCTGGATTGGTTTGCACACCCTTATGATATGTGAATTGTTGATTTCTTGATCCACAAGCAACCAAAGTGAAGTGAAGTCCCTCAGTCGTGTCCAACTCTTTGCTACCTCATGGTCGCATGCAACTGCAATTGTGTTAGAACTTCAAATCTCTCCATATTAGTATATAGACACAATACAATTTCAGTGAAATCCCAGGAGGCTTTTAAAAAAAACATTATAAAGGTGACTCTAAGGTTTCTATGAAAATATGAAGGACCTAGAGCACCCAATAAATTTTTTAAAAAAGGAACAAAACTGGAGGACTCACAGTACGCATTAAAATACTTACTATAAAGGTATAGTAATCAAGACAGAGGGTTTCCCTGGTGGCTCAGCATTAAAGAAACTTCCTGTCAATGTAGGAGACACAGGTTCAATCCCTGGGTTGGGAAGATCCCCTGGGTTGGGAAGATCCCCTGGAGAAGGAGCAGTAACCCACCCCAGTATTCTTGTCTAGAAAATCCCATGGACAGAAGGACTTGGCAGGATACAGTCCATGAGATCACAAAAAAGAGTTGGACATGACTTAGTGACTAAAAAGACACAAACAATCAGGACAGAATGTTATTGACATAACATCATGCAGATCAAGGGACATGCAGACCAATAAAATAGAAAATTCAGACACAGATTCAAACATATATCTTCAATTGATTTTTTAATTTTAATTTTAATTAAATTTTTAATTAAAGCCTAATTTAATTAGACTTTTAATTAGATAATTATAATATTGTGATGGTTTCTGCCATACATCAACATGAATTGGCCATAGGTATACATATGACATATGTATACATATAACATAGGTATACATATGACAAATAGAATCAAGGGATTAGATCTGATAGACTGCCTGAAGAACTACAGACAGAGGTTCCTGACATTGTACAGAAGACAGGGATCAAGACCATCCCCAAGAAAAATAAATGCAAAAAGGCAAAATGGCTGTCTGAAGAGGACTTACAAATAGTTCTGAAAAGAAGAGAAGCAAAACGCAAAGGAGAAGAGGAAAGATATACCCATTTCAATGCAGAGTTCCAAAGAATAGCAAGGAGAGATAAGAAAGCCTTCCTCAGTGATCAATGCAAAGAAATAGAGGAAAACAATAGCATGGGAAAGACTAGAAATCTCTTCAAGAAAATTAGAGATACCAAGGGAAAATTTCATGCAAAGATGGGCTCAATAAAGGACAGAAATGGTATGGACCTAACAGAAGCAGAAGATTTTAAGAAGAGGTGGTAAGAATACACAGAAGAACTGTACAAAATAGATCTTCATGACCCAGATAATCACGATGGTGTGATCACTCACCTAGAGCTAGACATCCTGGAATGTGAACTCAAGAGGGCATTAGGAAGCATCAATATGAACAAAGCTAGTGGAGGTGATGGATTCCAGTTGAGCTATTTCAAATCCTAAAAGATGATGCTGTGAAAGTGCTGCACTTAATATGCCAGCAAATTTGGAAAACTCAGCAGTAGCCACAGGACTAGAAACGGTCAGTAGTTATTCCAACCCCAAAGAAAGGCAATGTCAAAGAATGCTCAAACTAACGCACATTTGCGCTCATCTCACAGGCTAGCAAAGTAATGCTCAAAATTCTCCAAGCCAGGCCTCAACAGTACATGAACCGTGACTTTCCAGATGTTCAAGCTGGATTTAGAAAAGGCAGAAGAACCAGAGATCAAATTGCCAACGTCTGCTGGATCATCGAAAAAGCAAGAGAGTTCCAGAAAAACATCTATTTCTGCTTTACTGACTATGCCAAAGCCTTTGACTGTGTGGATTACAACAAACTGTGGAAAATTCTTCAAGAGATGGAAATACCGGACCACCTGACTTACCTCTTAAGAAATCTATTTGCAGATCAGGAAGCAACAGTTAGAACTGGACATGGAACAACAGACTGGTTCCAAATAGGGAAAGTAGTATGTCAAGGTTGTTTATTGTCACCCTGTTTATTTAACTTAAATGCAGAGTACATCATGAGAAACGCTGCACTGGATGAAGCATCAGCTGAAATCAAGATTGCCTGGAGAAATATCAGTAACCTCAGATATGTAGATGACACCACCCTTATGGCAGAAAACGAAGAAGAACTAATGAGCCTCTTGATGAAAGTGAAAGAGGAGAGTGAAAAAGTTGGCTTAAATCTCAACATTCAGAAAACTAAGATCATGGCATTTTGTGCCATTACTTCATGGCAAATGATGGGGAAACAATGAATACAGGGACAGACTTTATTTTTGGAGGCTCCAAAATCACTGCCTATGGTAACTGCTGCCATGAAATTAAAAGATACTTGCTCCTTGGAAGAAAAGCTGTAACCAACCTAGACAGCATATTAAAAAGCAGAGACATTACTTTGCCAACAAAGATTTGTCTAGTCAAAGCCATGGTTTTTCCAGTAGTCATGTATGGATGTGAGATTTGGATTACAAAGAAAGCTGAGCACTGAAGAATTGATGTTTTTGAACTGTGATGTTGGAGAAGACACTTGAGAGTTCCCTGGACTTCAAGGAGATCCAACCAGTCCATCCTAAAGGAAATCAGTCCTGAATATTCATTGGAAGGACTGATGTTGAAGCTGAAACTCCAATACTTTGGCTACCTGATGCGAAGAAGTGACTCATTGGAAAAGACCCTGATGCTGGGAAAGATTGAAGGCAGGAGGAAAAGGAGACAACAGAGGATGAGATGATTGGATGGCATCACTGACTCAATGGACATGAGTTTGAGTAGGCTCCGGAAGTTGTTGATGGACAGGGAAGCCTGCATGCTGCAGTCCATGGGGTCGCAAAGGGTCGGACACGACTGAGTGATTGAACTGAACTGAACTGATCTTTAATACTATTAAGCATGATGAATTATGTTGATTGATCTCTAAGTATTAAATCAATCTGCCATTTCTGAAATTAAATCCCTAATTTTTATGGCATAGTTGTTGAGTTTAATTTTCAAGTATTTTATTGAGGATTTTTTCATTTCTATTTATGGGGAATATTGGTTTGTAGATTTACTTTTCTGTGGTGTCTTCAATACCAAGATAATGGTGGTATAATAATAAGATAACAAGAGGAATGGAGCAGAGTTGTTCCCACTTAATTTTTGGAAGATTTTTTATAAGAGTGATACTATTTCTTCCTTAGACATTTGATAGAATCCACCAGTAAGTCCATCTGAAATTGTAATTTCCTTTCTAGAATGTTTCTCTTGCTGTGCTCAGTTGCTTCAGGCATATTTGACTTTTTGTAACCCTGTGGACTGAAACCAACCAGGCTCTCTTGTCCAAGAGATTCTCAGGCAAGAATATGGGGAGTGGGTTGCTATGCCCTCCTCCAGGTTATCTTCCTGATCCAAAGATCAATTCACGTCTCCTATGTCTCCTACATTACAAGAGAATTCTTTTCCCACTGAGCCGCCTGGGAAGCCCTGAGAATGTTTCTAATTCAGTTCAATTCTAATGAATTCAGTTCACTGAACATATTTAGACATTTCTGGTTGCTCAGTTTCTTTCTGAGTCAGTGTTGGTAATGTTTATCTTACAGAACTTCTACCATTTCATTGGGTTTCAATTTGTTTTCTTTTTAAATATGCCTTATTTTTTATCTTTTAATTTAAAATTAACCTCAAATTCTGTTTACATTTTGGGTGAGAATTACATCAGGTGATCAAGAGCTCTCCTCATGGTTCTTCAAAACAATCCAAAATCTGTAGAGTATTCAGTGCCAATAAAATGCTATAGGTACAACACATGCGGAATTCCTTCACCTAGAAATTTAAACTCTAGGGATTTTTCCATATTTAAAAATTTTTGTGAACTTTAAAATTTTGAAAATAGTTTAGCTTAATTTTTATAATGAAAGCAATGAAGTTGATCAACAGCCTAATAAAGACCAGGACATCCATATGAAGAAACAGTATGCAAAAAACAGAAGTAGAGCAGCATGTGTTGATATGGGAGAGTATCTTTCATATATTGTTAAATGAAAGGGAAAATGGTGTATAACAGATTTTTGCAACATTTTCTTCAAAGGAATATGTAGATATCTGCTTACAAGATTTTTTAAGATTGTCTAAGATTATATTGCAATCTGGTTGGGCATGGGCAGTTTGAAGGATGGAAGGAATTTTATTCTCCATTTATAGCCTTCTGCAACAGTGACAGTCTCAGATTTAACAGGTATATATAAAATGAAATACAAATTTCAATAAATGCTTTGTAACTTTCACATGTCTGCCTCATTCCAGCACTGATTTATATTTTCCAGTTGTATCAGGTTGTAAATATAACTACCTGCATTAGGCTACTTTTATACTCTTCCTCCATGGAATTGGCCAGCTGGTGATCAGGGACATTCCATGGAGATAAATGTCTGCAAGAGCATTGCTTGGAATCATACAAAGGTACATGTATGAGAAGAGTGGAAACCTGAGACAATAGCCTAGAGCAGTTAGACTTAGGGGTAGAAACTTTCCATGGGGTTTTGGGGGTCCTCAGGGGATTTTCGTTGAGGTTAAGTTTTGACTGAGAACAAAATGCAGCCCTTTTTTGGATATTGGGGCATATTTTAGAGGTCAATTATGGATTTTCCTATTGGAGGGTGATGGAGCTGAATTTGGCTCCAATTATCAAGTGAATCCTGGGGAGAGCATAGGATAAAGAACAGAAGGGGTGATCTGCTCAGAGTTTGAGACATCTTCTGGAAGCCTAGACTTGGGGTCTTTGAGAAGGCAAACTTGAATTGAAAAGCCTCTGGTGAGATCTTGGGTTTCCCATTAAGCAAAAAAGTTGAAAAAGTTCTGAAACTTTATTGCTCAAGGATGGGAATGAATAAAAATTTGTACAGCTCTCCCCAGACTGCTTGCTGAGGGATGCCCTAAGCCTGAGCTAATTAAGAGCAGGGTCCTCAGTGACTAAGTGCCCTTGGGAAGGAGGGAAGTGGGAGAGAAGGAGAGGGAGACCCTTAGCTCCCCACAGCACTGTTATTTCTGGGTGTTTTCCCTGACTCCCCCCGAAGACACATTCCTTCACCATGCATGGACGCAGTACCAAGTAACTCTGAGCCCTGTGCTCAGCTCAGCAGGAGCCAGACGGGACCAGGCCTGCCCGAGCCCCAGAGAGCGTCAGGAGTGGCAGAGGAGCCCGTGCTTCGAGGTGAGTGTCTTCTCAGGGTTCCCCTGGACAAGGGACGTGTCGGAGAGGATGAGGATGGGAGTTCTGGCCTGTCTCCTTCCAGAGGAAGGACGCCGAGAGTCTGAAGACTGGGCAGGGGAGCTGCTGGGAAAAGGCTCCTCTCCTCATCCCCCTGCAGCGCAGAGGGCAGAGTCAGCTCCTCTCTGACCCGGCGCTCCTGCAGGCTCAGCTCCTGATGCCGGTCAGCAGGCTCCTCTCCCGTGTTTATCTAGTGATGGTTACCCAAAACTGGGGAGAAGCAGACCACAGAGATCCCCCTGAAGCCTGGATTCCCGTCAGTGAAAGATTTACAGAGGGATTGGGGAGGTCTCTGGAAGGAGAGAGAGGAAGGGGAAATGGTAGTAAGAAGGAAAGCAGACCAAGAATAGGATGGAGGGGACATGGCTTATGAGCCTTGGTCAGGACCTTGTACTTTTAAACCATATATTAAACTTTCATACGTCCATCTTCTACCAGAAATGGTCATATTTTCACCACTACTTGTTTCAAGAATAGCTTGCATATAATGTATTTTTCTGTATATGATTATGTATAATGCACAGAAGATGCATCTTTGTTCTCATGGGTTTATATCTAACATCATACATGGACCATGAATAAATAAAACTAAATTCCCTGTCCCTGCTTCTTGCTTTATTTTTCTATGGCCTGGTTAGTAAACTAACATCTTAAATATTTTCCTTCTTTGTTTTGTGTCTGGAATAATCTCCATTGCCTCCTTGGATATAAGCTCCACAGTGCAGGGATATTTGTTTTGTACACTGCTTCATTTATTTCATATGCAAGTAAGGTTGGGATAAACAATTAAACACAAAAATAATATCAGGTAATAATAAGTGCTAGGAAGAAAATGAAAGTCGAAGAATACCATGTCTTTGCAATGTAGGGGAGGGTGACTGCAAAGAGTTCCCTGATGAGATGACATTAGTGCGGTGGGATGGATGAGTGGTAGAGATTCAGGCAACTGGGGTGTCTGAGAGCCTTGGATCTAAACTTGTCAGTGCTGGGCACCATCTTTCCTTCCTCCTCAGACTTTGTGAAAAATAGAGTTAAATAGGAATGAATCTACCTAGAAATTTATCCCAGGCTCAGAGAGTTTCCATTTGGAGCACTAATGGGAATAGGGAAATTTTAAAATCTGGAGAAACCAGAGATAATGCTCTTAGACCCCCTTGCCTTCCTTCTGCTGACCCCAAGGTAGGTCTCTGTCTACCAATCAGGATGACGTATAGGGTAAATTTCAGTCCTTTGAACATCTTCTTAAATGCTACTATGTCACCTGCTACAATTAGCTTAAGAGAAAAGAACAATCCCCATATCCAAGGGGCTGACACACCATCAAAACTGGCTTCTTTCAAGTCTTAACCTTTGTTTCCTATGAGAAAGCACATCTAGTTGGGGAAAAAGCCAAGGGAGGTTTTGTTCACAGCATAGAGATGATGGTTTCTACATCCATTCCAAGCAGTGAGCTTTTAGCTGGATGTGAGGTGACAGCATTTAGATCTGACTTTGTACAGAGCATCCGAGTAGGGGCCCCTCACCTGGTCACCAGACTGGAAATAGTTCCTCATCCTAATCTGTGCTCCTTCTCTCTTAAGAGAAGGACCATGTGGAGCAGCATTTCTTTTCTTTTCATCTCTAGGTTTCCCAAGGAGCAGAAACCAGGACTGAATGATGAGCAATCACTCAAGTGCCACTGAATTCTGCCTTTTAGGGTTCTCAGGGTCCCACGAACTACACTACGTTCTTTTTGCTGTATTCTTTCTCTTCTACTCAGTGACAATAATCAGCAACATGGTCATCATTGTGATTGTCTCTGTCGATAAACGTCTGCAGTCCCCCATGTATTTCTTCCTTGGTCATCTCTCTGCCTTGGAGATCATGATCACGTCCCTTATCGTCCCCGTGATGCTCTGGGGGTTGCTGCTCCCTGGGATGCAGACAATATCTCTGGCTGCATGTGTCGCCCAGCTCTTCCTGTACCTTGCTCTGGGGACCACAGAGTTTGCATTGGTGGGAGCAATGGCTGTGGACCGGTACGTGGCTGTCTGTAACCCTCTGAGGTACAATACCATTATGAACAGCCAAACTTGCATCTCAGTGGTGATTGGGTCATGGGTGTTTGGGTTCCTTTCTGAAATCTGGCCAGTCTATGCCACATTTCAGTTTACCTTCTGCAAATCAAACATCTTAGACCATTTTTTCTGTGAACGAGGTCAGCTGCTCAAACTGTCCTGTGATAACACTCTTTTCACAGAGTTTATTCTGTTTTTAATGGCTGTTTTCATTATCATTGGTTCTCTGGCCCCAACAATTGTCTCCTACACCTACATCATCTCCACCATCCTCAAGATCCCCACCGCCTCTGGCCGCAGGAAAGCCTTCTCTACATGTGCCTCCCACTTCACCTTTGTTGTCATCGGCTACAGCAGCTGCTTGTTCCTCTATGTGAAACCCAAGCAAACTCAGGCAGCTGAGTACAATAAGATAGTCTCCCTGCTGATTTCTGTGTTAACCCCTTTTCTGAACCCTTTCATCTTCACTCTCCGGAATGACAAAGTCCAAGAGGCCCTTCGAGATGGAGTGAAACACAGCTGTCAACTCCTCAAGGATTAACTCTTCTCAGTTCCTTTTTTTGGTGGAACAGTCAGCATTAAGAATTATTCAGGAACCTAGAAAACACTAATTTTTCTCCTCTTTTGCCATCATCACCATCACAAAAATTAAATAAGATGTGCAGCTTCTGACCAGACCATGTAAAGACAGGTAAAAATAACACCCATTCTCTGCTCACTTGAATCCCATTGCCTTAGTTTAAGCTGCTATTTTGCATCCACTGTTGAACTCAAAGAACCAAATCTTTCGATGTGGGAGGAGCCAGAGAAATGACACTTACCCATGTTTCTATGTCCTCTGTTGGTCAAATTATCTCCTGGGGGAGAAAAGACATGAGGTGTTGTGCTGAGATATATGGCTTATTCAAGGTCCAAAGGCACAGATATTCTCCTTGTTTCTTTATCTGCTATTACTAGGTCTTTTCCTACATTTTTGTGAAATTTCTTGACAAGATGTCCATATGCTTTAAAGTGTCCCATGGCTCTCTTTTTCTCTGGTTCTTTTCATGTTATCCTGACCTGATTGCTATTGGAAAGTATGTATGATGTATACATCAAAAGAATACATATGAGGTATGTATACCTTAAAAGAATCTAGAGTGGTGGCATGTGGATTGGAGTCCTTCTTCTCTGGCGAAGCTTGGTGACCTAAAGAAGATGGAAATATCTGGGAGTTGGAAGCAGGAAAAAGCCCTGTTTGCTAAACCTCAGGGCATCGCTGTAGCCTCTCCCTTTTGAGTTTATGCAATGTCGTGATGGTTTGGTCGCTGTCACGTCTGTCTCTTTGAGACCCCATGGACTATAGCACAACAGGCTTCAATGTCCTTCACAGTCTCCTGGAGTTTCAGATTCATGTCTATTGAGTTGGTGATGCTATCTAACCATCTTTTCCTCTTCTGCCCTCTTTCCTAATGCCTTCAATCTTTCCCAGTATCAGGGTCTTTTCCAGTGAGTCAGCTCTTCACATAAGGTGGCCAAAGTATTGGAGTTTCAGCTCCAACATCAGTCCTTCCAATGAATATTTGGAACTGATTTCCTTTAGGATGGACTGGTTTGATCTCCTTGCAGCCCAAGGGACTCTCAAGAGTCTTCTCCAACACCACAGTTCAAAAGCTTCAATTCTTTGGTGCTCATTCTTCTTTGTGGTGCAACTCTCACATCCATGCATGACTACTGGAAAAAAACATAGCTTTAACTAGATGAACATTTGTTGACAAAGTGAAGTCTCTGCTTTTTAATATACTGTCTAGGTTTGTCATAGATTTTCTTCTAAGGAGCAAGCAACTTTTAGTTTCATGGCTGCAGTCACTATCTGTACTGATTTTGGAGCCCAAGAAAAGAAAATCTGTCAGTACTTCCACTTTGCCCCTATCTATTTGCCATGACGTAATAAGAACAGATGCCATGATATTAGTTTTCTGAATGTTGAGTTTTAAGCCAACTTTTCCATTCTCCTCTTTCACCCTCATCAAGAGACTCTTTAGTTCCTCTTCAGTTCCTGGCATTAGAGTGGTATCATCTGCATATTTGAGGTTGTTGATATTTCTCTTGGCAATCTTGATTCTGGCTTGTGGGTCATCTAGCCCACAGTTGGCATGGTGTACTCTGCATATAAATTAAATGAACAGGATGACAATAGACAGCTTTGTATTCCTTTCCCAGTTTTTTACTAATCAGTTGTTCCATGTAAGGTTCTAACAGTTGTTTCTTGACCCACATACAGATCTCTTAGGAGAGAGTTAAGGTGGTCTGGTATTTTCATCTCTTTCAGAATTTTCCACAGTTTGAGTTTGTTGTCATCCACACAATCAAAGACTTTAGCACAGTCAATGAAGCAAAGTAGATGTTGTTCTGAAATTCCCTTGCTTTCTCTATAATCCAATGAATGTTGACAATTTGATGTCTGGTTCCTCTGCCTTTTATAAATGCAACTTGTACATCTGGAAGTTCTCTGTTCAAGTACTGCTAAAGACTAGTTTGAAGGATTTTGAGCATAACCTTGCTATTATATGAAATGAGTGCAAATGTATGGTAGTTTGTACATTCTTTGGCATGCCCTTCTTTGAGATTGGAATGAAAAGTGACTTTTTCCAGTCCTGTGGCCCCTGCCGCATTTTCCAAATTTGCTGACATATTGAGGGCAGCACTTGAACATTCTTTTAGAATTTTGAATCGCTCAGCTGGAACTCCATCACCTCCACTAGCCTTGTTTGTAGTAATGCTTCCTAAGGCCCACTTGAATTCAGACTGCAGGGATGTCAGGCTTCAAGTGAGTGACCACACCATTGTGGTTTTCTTTTTTGTACAGCTCTTCTGTGTATTCTTGCCACCTCTTCTTAATCTCTTCTGCTTCTGTTGGGTCCTTACTGTTTCATCCTTCATTGTGCCCATCCTCGCATGAAACTTTCCCTCGGTATCTCCAATGTTCTTGAAGAGGTCTCTAGTCTTTCCCTTTCCACTGTTTTCTTCTACTTCTTTGCACTGCTCGTTTATGAAGCCCTTCTTATCTTTCCTTTTCTTTCCTCTGGAACTCTGCATTCACTGTATGTGATAGAGACACACTACGGTGAAGTGACTAATTCTGGAAAGAGTATCCTCTGTCTGTTACTGCTGAAAGGAGCATTGTCTAGACTCCTCCTAGACCCAGACTTCAGGCTACATAATGCCTTCTGATTCTTTGTTTCCAGTCCAAGTGTACCTTTCATAGATTTTCTCTGTGGGCCGACTATAACAAATGAGTCACTACCCACCTCATTCCCAGTTCCTCAATAATTCCAGGGCATGGCTATTAGGCATTGTAGTAGCTGAAATTTCATATTGTTGGAGGAAGGGCTTTGGAGGTAGGAGTTTGCTGAAATGACGGCACTGTACATCCTGCCAGCCCTCAATTGAGAGAGGCAAACACTTTCCCAGCAGGGGTTAATTGGTTCCCTTGTTTCCCAAGAGTCCTACGTGACGATGCCTACCTGTCGGGGAGCAGAGGCAAGACCGCCATGTCTACTGAGCTACTTGTACTGAATAGGAGCTCCAGACAAGGTGGTGAGTGAGTCCTTCAGTCCAAGCCAGGCTCTGCTACCAGCCGAGCGTCCCTGGGGGTCTTGCGCTGGCCGAGAAAGGATGGACGCCTCCAACACAGGTAGCCCCTGCCCTGTTCATTTCCCGAGGCCCGTGCTCACTAGAGGAACCGCATTGTTCTCACTCACTTCTGTTTCTCTAATTCTCACAAAAGCCTCCTCTGTCCCAGGCTGTCCTCGGGCTGCTGGCGGCAGTTCACGTCCGGGAAGAGCGCCGCTTGGC
Source organism: Muntiacus reevesi (assembly GCF_963930625.1). Classification (NCBI taxonomy): domain Eukaryota; kingdom Metazoa; phylum Chordata; class Mammalia; order Artiodactyla; family Cervidae; genus Muntiacus; species Muntiacus reevesi. Next base: position 100,586,257 of record NC_089254.1, on the reverse strand, counting down.
CTGGATTCCTGTTTCCTTGGCTCTTCCGCTTGTCATCACTGGGACTGTTTGGCTTGCCTCACGTTCACACCCCACTTCCCCGTCTCTTGGTCCTCTCCCTTTGTTCTCCAGTTCTCAGCTTCCTCTTTTTGTCCTTTTTTTCCATTCCCCCCATCTCGCCAGGAGTCTAGGCTCTGACCTCCCACTGCTGACACACCCCTCTTCCTCCCGTCCCCCTCCTCGCATCCTCTTCCTCCCGTCCCCCTCCTCCCACGTTCCATTCTCCTCCTCCTCCTCAATGGGTCAGGTTCCAGACAGCCTCTGGCAGGGCCCCTGCTGTTTCGCTCACTTTCCCAGATGAATCTGTCCAAGGAGGGAGGGGACATCCCCTTCCCCCGACTCTAGGATGTAAGACAAGAAGAGTCCAGGCAGAGTGCCTAGGGATGGAACGTTAAACATTCTTGTGCCCAGGTTTTTCTCTTTGTGTCTTGGTAGTGAATGAAGGAAGGTTATTAACTGCATCAGTCTCATTGGACTGCCTCTGAACTCTGTTGCCTGGGTGGCTTCAATACCAGGATTTATTTCTCACAGTTGTGGAGCCTGAGAAGTCCCAGATCATGTTCTGGTCAGTTCGGTTTTTGGTGAGGGGTCTCTTTTGGCTTCTCTCTTAATTCACATGTGGCCCTGAGGGGTACATATGGGGAGTGTGTGCTCTTGTGTCTCAACTATAGGGAGACTAGTTTTATCCACTGAAGCCCCCATCCTAACAACTTCACTTAACCTTAATTACTTAGATGCTCCATCTTCAACGCAGCTGCACTAGGGGTTAGGGCTTCAGAATATGGATTTTGAGGATATAAACATTCCATCTGTATCCCTCTGCTCCTGCAATGTAAGCTTATTCTCATCTAGGACGTCTACTTTATCTCCCGCTGGGTGCTGAGAACTAGGATCTGTCTGTCCACTGGGGGTTTCAGTGTCCTGAGTTACAGGTGTCTTCCATACAAAAATAAAACGAAAAGCCTCACATCCACCCCTGCTATTATATACATACAATGAAAGTTCAATAAGCTTATTGCTGTGTTTTTTCTGTCTACTGCTCACAACTGAGCACAGATGTAATTAATACAGGTATCTACAAAGAAATACTGATTATAGACTGCTATTCGAAAGGCTTTCCCCATGTAATTCAGTTCAGTTCAATTCAGTCGCTCAGTCGTGTCCGACTCGTTGAGACCCCATGAATCGCAGCACGCCAGGCCTCCCTGTCCATCACCAACTCCCGGGGTTTACTCAAACTCATGTCCATTGAGTTGGTGGTGCCATCCAGCCATCTCATCCTCTGTCATTCCCTTCTCCTCCTGCCCCCAATCCCTCCCAGCATCAGGGTCTTTTCCAATGAGTCAACTCTTCACATGAGGTGGCCAAAAATAGCATGGTGCAAAATAATTTTTATGTATACTTGGAGGTATATCAGATTGAACGTGTTTCCATTTTGACAAATTTCAACACTGGCCTCTGTTAACATAAACTTTGAGTTCTTAGTGATATGGTTACAGTGAATACAAAAACAAAACTAGAGGGAGTGCTACTTTCATCCTCAAGTTTTTAATAGTCTCTCTTCTGGAGTTGTTCCTTGGTGAAAGTAAAACACTTCCTGGCTAGTATCTGTGAAATATCTCTTAGAGGACATTCACTTTTTCTGTCTTATTTTCAATAGGTATTCCTCTGTAGCCACATTTAATGATGTATAAATATTGATATAGATGATATAAATTTAAATATTAATTTTCTACTGTATATGTATCAGGAGATAAAAAATAAAAAGGATGTGATATATAATTAAAACTACTATCCCTTCTGGATTGCCACCACAAACATTTATTTTTTCTGTACCTAATTCAAATATCTCCTTTTTTTATTACTATGAATAGTAATTCTCAAAACTGAACTACAATTGGGCTCAGGTTTATCTGGCTCCATGCTATGCTAAATCACTTCAGTCGTGTCTGACTGCGCGACCCCACAGACGGCAGCCCACCAGGCTCCCCCGTCCCTGGGATTCTCCAGGAAAGAACCCTGGAGTGGGTTGCCATTTCCTTCTCCAATGCATGAAAGTGAAAAGTGAAAGTGAAGTCACCCAGTTGTGTCCGACTCTTAGTGACCCCATGGACTGCAGCCTTCCAGGCTCCTCCGTCCATGGGATTTTCCAGGCAAGAGGACTGGAGTGGGGTGCCATTGCCTTCTCCATCTGGCTCCATAGTTAGCTCTTAAACTCTTTGTTATTTTGTTTCATGACTTTTTCAGTAGAGACACTGAATATAATTTTTATATCATGTGATTGATTTTTATATTTTGAATACCTACTGAATATAATAAACTTTGTTAAATGCTTTGGAAGCATATAAGTGGAAGGGAACAATTGATTGTACAGTAGTATCTTATAATTTCTCTATATCTTTATTCAATTCTGGCAATATTTCTGTAAGGTAAGTAATATGATCTCATTTTACAAATGAGAAAATAGAGGGTCAAATAGGTTAAGTAACTTGCCGAAGTTTACTCAGCCATCAACCATATCACATCCATTAGAGTGGAAAAAAATAGAATTATGGGGATACTAAGAGTTGATGTGAATTGTAAAGAATGGACTATTATTCATTTCAGATGTGAATATAAAATATTATGGTCTGTGTAATTAGAGAGTAGCAAAATTAATAAACATGAACTGTGTATATGCTGTGACCTATTTTCAAGTTGACGCTTTCTTCAGATGTGATCAGTCTGTTGGTAAGCATGTGAAAGGAATTCTCCATCTCTCATGCAATGTTTTTTAACTTATAATATTTTCATTTGACTCTCTCTTACAATGTTTATCTCTTTGCTAAAATTCCTCTCTTATATATGCCTGTTACCCACATTTTCAACTGCATCACATGGCATATTAATCATAGTTAAGTTACTCTGGCATTAGGTCAATATTTTCTAGTATAATATTTTAAATCCTTCATTGATTTTTCCTTTAATTTTTGAGTCACATTTTTAATGGATTCTGTGGCATTTACCAAATATGTCCTAACTTAGAATTGACTTTAGATTTATACTCACAATGCCCAATGGATGTAGAAACGTTACTCCTGTATAGCTCTATTCTCTTCTCCCCTTCTGTGCTATTATGCATGTTGCATCTCTATAATTACAAATTTAACTTTACATTATTCCCGTTATTACTTAATGTATTTTTTAAATAAATTGGAAGAAAATAGGAGCAAGTGCATATTTTTAGTATTTGTTATATGAACCTTGTTTACCCTTTCTAGTTCTTTTCATTTGTTCCTCAGATTCAAGATGACATTTAGTATAATTTCCTTATTCTGAAACAACTTTGCCTCTACTCACTTCCTTTGTGCTATTATTGGAAAATATATTACATTTCCATATGTTATCCACTCAACATTTATATTGTTACTGTTTTATATAGTGATTTTTTAGATCAGCAAATGGAAAGCAGGAAAAAATATGCACCCATACTGACTTTTACAATTACTAAATTATCTTTACCAGTGCTTTTTCTGCATCATATAGATTCTAATTATCATCTGGGGTCATCTGCCTTTAATCAAAGAACTTATTTTAGTATTTCTTATAAGGGGGGATGGGTAACATTAGTAAAAAGTTTTTCTGTTTTCGTTGATCTAAGAATGCTTCTATTTTGCCCTCATTTTTGAGAGACTGCTTTCCTGGATATAAGAATCTTGACTGTCTATTTTTTTCTTTCAGCACTTTAAATATATGATCCCACAGCTTTCTGGTCTTACTTGTTCTGATGAGAAGTCAGTATTAATCTTAACTGGATCTCCTATACATACAGTGTCATTTTGTTCTTGCTGCTTTGAAGATTTTTTCCTGTCTCTTGGCAGTTTTAATATTATGTGTTTCTGTGTGGATCTGGATTTATCCTTCTTGGATTTGTAAAGTAATGTTTACACTGTTTTGTGTAAAGTATTTTATTTTATTTACAATGTTTTACTTTACAACATTGACTTTGTAAAGTTTTCAACCATCTTTTCCTTAAGTATTTATTTCTCTCCTCTGTGTTTCTTCTGTTTTTTTTTTTTTTGGTAACATTCATATGTCATAGTGCACTTAATGGGGTCCCATATTTTTCTGAGGCTTTGTTCATTTTTTTCATTTCTTTTTAAATTTCTATGAAACATGAATAGGTTTTTCTAAGGGCAGCACAGATCTCTGTGTACTAAAAATTGTTAAATTTAACTACATAAGAGTGAATTTTATGTGTGAAAAAATATACAATAATAAAAGCATGAAATAAAGGTAATTTTATATGGACATAAATTTCACTTACAAAATCACAAGTTCAAAATAGACAAGGATAAATTGTTTTTAAAACCCTGAAAATAGCTAAACATGTTTAAAATTAAAGATTGGAAATTTAGCAATAATGTTTTAAAAATAATAGCTATTTTTCAGAGAATGTGCTGAAAATAATACCAGTGAACATAGTGGACATGATCTCTTAAATAAAGTATATTTGATGAAGAATATTATCTTCCATGGGCTTCCTTCATAGCTCAGTTGGTGAAGAATCCACCTGCAATACAGGAGACCCTGTTCAATTCCCAGATCGGGTAGATCCCCTGGAGAAAGGATAGGCTACCCTCTCCAGTATTCTTGGGCTTCCCTTGTGGCTCAGCTGGTAAAGAATCTGTTTGCAATGCGGGATGCCTGGGTTTGATCCCTGGGCTGGGAAGATCCCCTGGGGAAGGGAAAGGCTACCCACTCCAGTATTCGGGCCTGGAGAATTCCCTGGACTGTATAGTCCATGGGGTCGCAAAGAGTCAGACACAACTGAGCAACTTTCACCTTCATTACCTTCCACAATAACACACACACACACTCACTCACACAAGCAGAAACCTATACTTTTACAAGTAAAAGTGACTCTTTACAGAATCACTTTGATAAAGACACTGTAAGCTTTCCTTAGGCCTGAGCAGGCTCTTTGAGCACTCTGTGTCTGGGTGTGAGGAAGAGCTGAGCTGTGTTGCAACAGAGGCTTCAATCTCTCGGGAGCTCTGGGTTCAGGACGGCTCTTTAAACATGTCCTGATTTGTGTCCCTACCTGAAACACAGGGCTGGGCGTTTGCTCTCGTGCACCAATAGCCACTGGATCCTGGCTGCCTTAAAGTGAAAGTGAAAGTTGCTCAGTTATGTCTGATTCTTTGTGACTCCGTGGACTATACGGTCCATGGAATTCTCCAGGCCAGAATACTGGAGTGGGTAGCCTTTGCCTTCTCCAGGGGATTTTCCCAACCTAGGAATCAAAGCCAGGTCTCCCACATTGCAGGCGGATTCTTTACCAGCTGAGCCACAAGGGAAGCCCAAGAATACTGGAGAGGGTAGCCTATCCCTTCTCCAGAGGATCTTCCCGACCCAGGAACCGAACTGGGGTCTCCTGCATTGCAGGCGGATTCTTTACCAACTGATCCACCAGGGGAGCCCCAGCTGCCTTAGGGGAAGGCCTATCATCTTAGAAGAGGTGTTTTTCTCTCTTGAGGGCAATTTCTGGGGATAGTATCAGCTTTGGGCTGGAGGACTAGAGGCCTTAATCCTAAAATGGGCCTGGGCAATGCACACAGCCATTTACTATGAGGTATTTGGAGAGCATCTGGCAGGGACCCTGAATATGCCTGAGGGAGTAGGGAAGCATCTAAAAGAGAGTGATCATTAAGTGGCATCTGGCTCTAACCTGGCAGAGCTGGGTGGGATGCAATGAGCATTCAAAGAAGTGGAACTGCATGCAGTAAAACCTCTAAAAGAACTGGAAGCATATCAGTGTTTCTGGAAGCATAGGATGAAGATTGAGTAGCACAAGATGAAATTAGGGGGAAAAAAAAGCATTTCTAGAACTCATTCAGGGCTTTATAAGACTAGGGACTTTGACCAAAAGGCACTGAGAAGGTTTGAATCAGTGGAGAGACTCGATCCAGCCTGTGTTTTAAAACATCTCTCAGACTGCTGTGGGGAGAACAAAGAGGGAAGCAAAGGTGGAATGAAGGTCATTGGGGGGGGCATAGGAGGCCGTCAGGAAAGGACTGTTCTCTCATTCTTTCTTCAGTGGGTAGGAACTTGATGCTTGAGGTAATAGCTCCATCTATTCCACCGGGTCATCAAAATGGCTCTTTCTTTCTCTGGACTGGAATGACTTCTTGTCTCATCTGTGTCCGCATTGTGCTTATGTGGGAAAGTCAGTTATAGACATGGTATTGCCTTGAGTTTCTGCCAGGTTGAGTATGGATATTCACTAAGGAGTTTTACTCACCTGTAAAATCTAATAATTTAGACTGGGTTTAGGTCCTGGGCTTGTTGTAGCTTATAAATGCCCATGATATTATCTGGAAAGAGTTGAGTCTGACAAAAAGGTTATTTTCTCAGAGGGGTTCCATGGCAAAAGGGAATGAGAGGAAGTCTGAGTTGGGGCTGAGAGGACCAGGGTCCCATTAAGAACTAGTGCACCAGCTCCATTTATACTCTTTGCTCCTTCACCTTGGGCAAGCTAGGAATGAGGAAAAGAGACAGCATGCCCTGATGATTCACGTGAGAAAATGCAAACCAGAGGGTTGAGAGCTCACACTGAATCAAAGACACAGCTTATAAGTTGGAAAAGGAATTGGCATTCAGGTTCCTGATGCCAATTTCAGTGATTTATCCGTGACCTTACACTAGTTTGAACTCCTTTGGCTTTCACTTGGTTGTACACTTGAAGATTGTACTCTCAATGCTATAAGCTCTACTGCTGGGAGATATTGGTCTTCCTTTTTACAATGTTTCTGTTAAAAAAAATAAAGTTTCTATTCACCTCAGGTGTGTTTTCAGAAGTTGAGAGAACTTGGCCAGAGATACGTGTGTTTATGGAAAGGTCTGGGAGTTGCTTGTCACACTCTGATATCCCTTAGAGTCACTCATAACCCCTCCTCCTCCTATGTTCCTTTTGGTTCTCCCATTCCCACATCCAACCTACAGGGAGATTCTGCTTGTGTGTGTGTGCTCAACTGTGTCCAATTCTTTGTGATCCCATTGACCATAGCCTGCCAGGCTCCTCTGTCCATGGGATTTCCCAGGCAAGAATACTAGAGTGGGTTGCCATTTCCTTCTCCAGGGGATCTTCCCGATCCAGAAATCAAGCCCACAGCTCCTGCGTTGGCAAGCACATTCTTTACCACTGAGCCACCAGGGAAGCCTCTCACCTTTTTAGCTCCTCTTTAAATTCTCTCAGCAATGCTTTACAGTTTTAAGTGTTTAGGGCATGTACATAGCTTGTTGAATATGTCTTTTATTTTTTTGTTTGGATGTTATGAATTTTATTTTGGAAGAGGACATGGCAACCCACTCAAGTATTCTTGCCTGGAGAATTCCATGGACAGAGGAACCTGGGAGGCTACTGTTCATGGGGTCACAAAGAGTCAGACACGACTAACACTTTCACTTTCATAAATTATATTTATAACTTATAATATGATCATAATTTATAATTTGTATTTCCAATGTTCCTTGTTCAGTTCAGTTCAGTTGCTCAGTCACGCCTGACTCTGCGACCCCATGGACTGCAGCATGCCAGCTTCCCTGTCCATCATCAACTCCCGGAGCTTGCTCAAACTCACGTCCAGTGATGCCATCCAACCATCTTATCCTCTGTCATCCCCTTCTCCTCCTGCCTAATGTTCCTTGTTACTGTAGAGTAATTTTATAAATTTTTGTACACTGAGATTTTATCATGTGACCTTGATAAACATTTACTGCTTCTAGTAGCCTTTCTGTGAACTTGTTAATATTTTGTCCATATAGGATTATGTCCCTGTGAAGAAATAATTTTATTTCTTTGTTTCCTAACTCTACACTTTCAATTTCATTTTCTTGCTGTATTGGCTTAGCTAGGGCTTCCAGGACAATGTTGAGTAGAAGGGGTGAGAGCAAACATCTTTGTCTTGTTCCCTGTCTTTGGGGGAAGTACTGTCTCTCATCGTTAGATTTCATATTAGCACTAGGCTTTTGGTAGATGTTATTTCAGTTTGAGGAAGATTTCTTTTTTCCTACTTGGAGAAGACTTTTTAGTAATTAAATGTTGATTTTTGTTAAATGCCTTTTCTGCTTCTATTGAAGTGGTAATGTAGTTTTTCTCTTTAATACTGTTAAGCATGGTGAATTATATTGATTCATGTCTAAATGTTAAATTAACCTGGCGTGTCTGAAATGAAATCCCTAATTTTATATGGCACGGTATCCTTTTTTCTTATTGTTGAGTTTAATATTCAAATATTCTACCTATGAAGAATATTTGTCTGTAGATTTACTTTCCAGTGGTATCTTCAATATCAAGATAATGGTGGAGCAGTGTTCCTTCTACTCAGTTTCCTGACGATTTTGTATAAAATTAGTATTGGCATTATTTCTTCCCTAAACATTTGATAGAATCCACCAGTAAAGCCATCTGAACTGTAGCTTTCTTCCTGGGAATATTTTAACTATGATTCAGTTCATTGAGCATGTTGTTTATTTCTTTTTGAGTCAGTTTTGGTCACTTTTATCTTGCAAAACTTTGTTCACTTCATCAGGTTTTAATTTGATTTCTCTTTTAAGGAATCTTATTTTTGTTCTCTTCAATTTAAGGTTAATCTAAAATTTTGATTATATCTTAGGTTGATTATATCAAGAGCTCTCTTATCATACAGTCCTCATGGTTATACAAATCAATTTAAAATCTATGAATAATAACTCAGTTATACTCTGGGAAAATTCAGTAACTACAATACATATGGGATTCTCTCACTTAGAAATTTTAACTCTAGGGATTTTTCCATATGTAAAAAATTTTATGAACTTGCATATTTCTAAAATGATGTGTAGCTTAATTTTTGTGATAAAAATGAAAGCGACAAAGTTGATCAACAGAGGGCTACCTAATAAAGAATAAAACGGAACATACATATAAAGGAATACTACGCAAGAAAAGAAGTATGTGTTGATATGGGAGAACATCCCTTATATATTGTTAAGTGAGAGAGGAAATGTATTACAGATTGTCATGGCATTTTCTTCAAAAGAATATGTAGATACCTGCTTACAAGATTTGTCTAAGATTATATTGCATCTGGTTGGGCATGGACAGTTGGAGGGATAGAAGCAAGGTATTTCCCAGGGGAGGAAAGAAATGGGGGCAGTACTGGGGTGAGATAGATGGTGTAATCAAGGTCCAAAGGCAGAGATGTTCACTTTATTTCTTCAGCAGCTGTTGCTACTTCTTTTCTGACATTTTTGTGAAATTTGTTGACAAGGTGCCCATATGCTTTAAAATACCCTGTGTTTCTCTTTTTCTCTGCTTGTTGTTCATGTTATCTTGGCCTCATTGCTACTGCAATGTAAATATAATGTTATATACATCTTGCCACACAATGAATCTAGAGTGGTGATATGGGGATTGGAGCACTTCTCATTTGACAAATCTTGGTGACCATCTGGGGACTGAAAGAAGGAAAAAAAGTTTCATTTGCTAAACCTCAGGGCATTGCTTTAGCCTCTCCCCTCCGAGGCAGAGACTGGTAAGAGTGAAGTGACTAATTCTGGAAGGAGTATCCTGCGTTTGCTGCTGCTCAAAGCAACTCTTTCTGCCTGGCCCTATCCCATACCCAGACATCAGGCTGCATGATGCCTTCTGATTCTTTGTTTTCCAAATCCAAGGGTCAGCACCTTTCTCAGGTCTGCTCTGTGGACAGACTACAACCAGTGAAGAACTCCCCACTTGATTCCCGTTCTGAGGCAATTTCAGAGCATGGCAGTTTGGCAGTGAAAACGTCAAAATTTCATATTGCTGGAGAAAGGCTTTGGAGGTAGGAGTTTACTGAAATTAAGACGCTCAGTGTATTCTGCCAGCCCCGAACTGAGAGTGGCAGCTAAGCTGCCCAGCAGAGGGTGATGGGGTTTCTTAGGTTTCCTGAGAGCACTGTGTGAGGATGCCTTCCTGTTGGTGAGCAGAGGCAAAACCACCGTGTATACTGAATTATTTGTACTGAGGATGAGATGGCGAGCCAAACCAGCCCATATTCTGCCAGCCACCACTGACTGAGAAAGGGTTGGAGGCTCAAACACAGATATCCCCTGCCCTGGTTCATCTCATGAGGTCCGTCCTCACTAGAGGAATCCCATTGTTCTCGTTTGCTTGTGATTTTCCAGTTCTCACAAAAGCTTTCTGTGTCCCAGGTTGTCCCCTGGTGCTGGAGGCAAGTCAGGCCAGTGAAGGGCGCCTCATAACCTGGACTCCAGCGCTCAGTGAAGGGTGCTGAGCGTCATCATTTCAGTAATGCTTCCGTTCTTCCCACTTGTCATCACCATGCTCCTCACGCCTTGCCCTTCTTGTTTCAACTTCACCTACCACCTTCCCTGATTCTTCTTTGTCTCCTTTGTTCTCCAGGTCTCATCTGCCTCTCTCTCTCCTTCTTTCCACTCCCCACGTTGCCCCAGGAGTCTAGCCTCTGAACTCCCGCTGCTGACGCAGTCCTCTTCCTTCCCTCCTCCCCTCCCGCATCCCATTCTCCTCCTCCTCATCAGTGAGTCAGTTTGCAAACAGCCTCTCTCTCAACACTCTAGTCATCTTGCTGACTTTCTCAGATGAATCTGTCATCGAGTCTAGGTTATGAGAGGAGCAGGAGAGTTCCAGGTGAAGGGGTTAATAATTGGGACTAAAATCATCTTTTGTAACCAGGTTTTTCTGTTTAGTCTTTGTAAGTAAAAGAATCTGAGAGTCTCTGCATTAGTCTGCTTGCACTGCCATAATGAAACACTACAGACTTCAGCTTGAAATGTGGTGACAAATAGCTGAAATTTATTTTACACAGCTTTGGAGGCTAGAAAGATCCAAGATCCAGGGTTAGACCAATTCAGTTTCTGATGAAGCTTCTCTTTGTGGTTTGTAGGGGGCCACCTTCTCTGTATGTCCACACAGGGCCTTTCTTGTAGTGGGCGTATGTAGAGAGAGAATGAGTCTCCTTTATAAGGACACTCATCTTAACCATTTAGGATCCCACCCTTATGACCTCATGTGTGTGTGCTCGGTCACTCAGACGTGTCTGACTCTTTGTGACTCCATGGACTGCAGCTTTCCAGGCTCCTCTGTCCAGGGGATTTTCTAGGCAAGAATACGGAGTGGGTTGCCATTTCCTTCTCCAGGGAATCTTCCCAACCCAGGGATCCAACCCACATCTCCTGCATTGGCAGTCAGATTCTTTACCACTGAGCCACCAGGGAAGTTGTCTTATGACCTCAGTTAACCTTAATTAATTCCTTAGAGCCTCATCTTCAGACACGGTAGCCCTGAGGGTTAGAGCTTCAACATAGGAATTTTGGGGGATACAAACCTTCAGTCTGTAACGCTATCACTCTGCTTCTATAGCACAAGCTCATTCTCATCCAGAATGTCTACTTTGTCTTCACACTGGGAGATGAGAAACAGATGTCTGTCCACTAGGGGCTCAAGTTTCCCAAGTTGTAAGCATCTTCCATATACAAATAAAATGAAATGCTTCACACCCACCATGAAAGCTTAGTAGCTTTTCATTCCAGTTAATTTTTTCTCTATATTCCTCACAATTGTACACAGTCATAATCAACATAAGTGTCTAAAATGGAATACTAACCAGAGACTTTTCTGAATTTCTTATGCACGCACAATTACCACACTGTAAAATATTCTTATGTATACGTTCAAGTATGTCAGACTGAATACATTGCTATTTTTGCTTCACATAAACACTGATCTCTGTTAATATATACTTTGTGTTCTTAATGATATGTCATGAATAAAAATAAAAAAAGAACTAGAGAGAATATTACTTCCAACCAGGCAAATTTTTGATATTTTCTCTTTTAGAAAGATTCCTTGGCTAAAGTAAAATGCCTACCTAGATCGATATCTGTGACATGATTTTGATGAGACAGTCCCTTTTCCTGTTTCATTTTCTATAGGTATTCCTCTATATCCACACTTGATGGTGCCTAAATTTTGGTGTATATGATACAAAGTAAAATATTCAATTTTCTTCTTGATAATAATATTTCTAATTAGGAATTAAAGAATAAGAAGGGAGTAATATTGTAATTAAAACTTCTGTGCTTTCTGGATCACCACCACAAATGTTAATTTTGTGCCTAATTTAAAATCTTTGGTTTTTTATTGACTTCCCATATTAAGATTGATAGTAATTCTCAAAGCTAAACAAAATTACCATTTGACTCAGGTTTGAATGACTCTAAAGTTTGCTCTTAACCTCTTTATTTTGTTCTCTCATTAATTTTTTCAGTAGAGACACTGAATATAACTTCTATATCATATGATTGATTTTTATATATTGAGTTTTTATGTATTTTTAATATACTTTATATATTGAATATCTACTGCATAAAATAAACTTTGTTAAATACTTTGAAAACATGTGGAAGGTGGAAGGAAACAGTATTAATAGTATACTAAGTACCTTGCAATTTCTCTATATTTTTATTTAATCCTGACAATATCCTGTAGGTAAGTAGTAGTATGTGCATTTAACAAATGAGAAATAGAAGGTCAGAGAGATAAGTAACTTGCCAAAGTTTTCTCAGCTATCAATCATATCACATCCATCAGACTGGAAAAAAGTAAAGCTCTGGGAATATTAAGTGTTGATGTGAATTCTGGAAAACAGACTTGAATTCATTTCTGATGGGGATAAAATATTATGGTCTGTGTATTACAAAGTAGCAAAATTAGTAAACACGAACTGCATATGTACTATGGCATATTTTCACGTTGATCCTTTCTTCATCTATTTGCATCTACTGATAAGCCCATGAAAGGAATACTCCATCTCTCATGTGATGTTTTTTAATTTATAATATTTTCACTTGATTCTCTCTTACAATTTTTGTCTCTTTTCTGCAATTCCTCTCTTGTTTTTGCATTTTCCACCTTTTCCATGGTGGAAATATGTTACATCATATAACATATTAATCATAGCTATATTAGTTTTGAATTGGGTAAATATTTTCTAGTATGTCATTTAAAATTCTTTTTTTTTTTCCCCTTTTCACTTATATTTTTTAATGGATACCCCAGGGCTTACCATATATATCTTAAGTAAGAATTGACTTCAGGTTTACACTAACAGTGAAAAATTAGATATAGAAACTTTTCATACAAGGCTCTATTCCACCACTCCCAACTTTTGTGCTGCTGTATTTTTTTTTCAATCTATATGTGTGTGTTAGTCACTCAGTCATGTCTAACTCTTTGTGACCCCTTAGACTGTAGCCTGCCAGGCTCCTCTGTCTATGGAATTCTCCAGGCAGGAATACTGGAGTAGGTAGCTATTCCCTTCACCAGGGGGTGTCTTCCTGAGCCAGGGATCAAACCTGGGTCTCCTGCATTGCCGGCAAATTCTTTACCATCTGAGCCACCGGAGAAGCCCTTCTGTCTATATGGTAACAAACTAGACAATACATTGTTATAATTATTATTTTATATAATTTTAAAGAAGCTGGAAGAAGGAAGGAGAGCAGGTAAATATTTATAGTATCTGTTATTTGAGCCTTGTTTACCCTTCCTGGTTCTCTTCAAATATTCCTCAGATTCAAGGTGACATTTGGTGCCGTTTCCTTATTCCAAAACAGCTTTGTTCCTACTCACTTCCTTTGTGGGGTTATTGGCAAATATATTACATTTCTATATTTATCCACTCAAGAATATAATTATATACTGCATGTTTTATACAGTTGCTTTTTAAATAAGTTAATGGAAGGCAGGAGGAAAAATAGGCATTTACTTGCCTAGTGGCCTAGATGGTAAAGAATCTGCCTGCAATGTGGGAGATCTGGGTTTGATCCCTGGGTTGGGAAGATCCCCTGGAGGAGGGCATGGCAACCCACTCCAGTATTCTTGCCTGGAGAATCCAATGGATGTCAGAGAATCCCTCTGTCCATGGGGTCACAAAGAATCAGACATGACTGATCAACTAAGCACAGCATACCATATTTTATAATTACAGAATTGCCTTTACCCATGCTTGTTGTCTGTGCATGAGCTTGGATTTTAGTCACTATCTGGGTCACTTGCTTTTAGTTAAAAGAACTTCCTTTAGTATTACTATTAAGGTGACTCTTGTAGCAAGAAAAATCTCTTCTATCTGGGAATATCTTTCTTTTACCTTTATTTTTGAGAGAGAGTTTTACTGGTATAAGATTCTTGATTGACCATGCTTTTTCTTTCAGAGCTTTGAATGCATCATCCCATTATCTTCTGATCTTAATTGTTTCTTATAAATCAGCTATTTATCTTACCAAGTTTGCCTTTTATTGTGCTTGAGAAGTTATTTCTCTCCTGCTGCTTTGAAGTTTTTTTCTCTTTGTCTTTCAGTAGTTTTAATATTAGTATGTTTGTTTGTGGATCATTTGCATTTATCCCACATGGAGCTCATTTATCTTTTTGGATGTGTAAATTGATGTTTTCATTAAAATTAGAAAGTTTTCAACCATCATTTCCTTGAATATTTTTTATGCCCTTTTGTATCTCTCCTATGCTCTTGGCTATTCCATTTCATGTATATTGGTGTACTTAATGGAGTCCCATACACCTCCATCTCCAAGGTTCTGTTAATTTTTCATAATCTTTTTTCTCTTGATTCTTAAAATTGCATAATTTCTATTGATCTGTCTTCAGGTTTGCTAATTCATTCTTCTGTGAGGAAAATTCTACGGTTGAGTTCTAATGAATTTTCCATTTCACTTATTATATTTCCAACTCTAGAATTTCCATTTGCTCCTTTTAAAATACAATTTTGATTTCTTTGTTGATGTCTTCTGTAGGGAGAAACGTCATCATACTTCTTTAGCTTCTTTAACCGGTTTGTTTCTTTAGGTCTTTGAACATATGTATAATGGCTGCTTTGAAGCCTATGCCTGCTGGATGTGACATCAGTTTCTTTCACAAGCAGGGTCTGTCTTGTGCTTTCTCTCTTACGTGTGGGTCACAGCTCTTGTTTCTTTGCATGTCTTATAATATTTCACTGAGAACTGAACCTTGTAGATGCTGTATGTCACACCACTCCTAGGGTTCATTGTTGCAGTTTGCTTGCTGAATTATTTAGCGTCCTGGCTAGACTATTTTAGTGAAGTCCAATTTCCTTGGCAGTGTGCTCCTCAGAGACCAAATTCTTGGGCAAACACACAATCACCTTGATGTGACACTGCTTTTAACAGGGCTCTCTTTGTCTCTTCCCCTGATCACACCCACTTGTTAAGATCCACTAATTACTGGATAACTGTTCTATTGTTTTTGACAATGTCCTGGGGCATAAATTGCTTCATAGTCTTATCCAACTATACTGGGTTCCTTTACAGAGATATTCTTCAAGGTAAGAATTTGAGGTTTATTCTGACCTCAGCATGGTATTTCTTAGCTCTCTCTTTGATCCTCCCTGTTTAGTTAACTGGCCCATAGTTTGCCTTGTATCTGTCATGAAGTTACCAGCCTCCTCCTTTGCTCACCACCAAACCCTTCACTGTTTTTAAGAGTACCCTTCCCCACACTTTGTTTCAAATAAAGTCACTTCTTTCAGAGCTGGCTCTCCTCTTGAGAAAAATATCTCAGCCATGGCTCTGGAGCTGGGGATGGGGACAGTGGTACAATTCTACATGATAACTGTGCTTTTTGACTTGCCTCTCCTGGAGTGGAACCTTCATCCTACATGTGAGCTTGATGAAGGGTGATTGGCATTCTCAGGGTGCCACTCATAAGGCAGCACCTCTGTTCTATAGATGGAAACTGAGTGTTAAAGAAGCAGGAAGTCCCAGACCCTTTGTCTGCACTCTCCTGGAAATTAGCTTCTGCAGCTTAGAGTTGTGCAAGAGGGATGAGAAATGCTGACCACCTGCTTTTTATGGGAATTTACCATTGCCCTTGACTTGAAGCTGGGGGAAACCAACCAGCTGTACCTGCCTGGAGTGGGTTTCCATCACACTGAGTTGGGAGGAGAAGAGGAAGAGAGTAGGTCGTGATTCAAGTGCCACAGACTCTTGCTTTTTAAGCAAATTTTAGTAGATTTCCTTGATAAGTATTTCTTCATTTGTATGTGACTTTAATACAACTTTCAGAGATATTAAATGTTTTTTAAAAATGATAATTCCCACGAATTATGCCTCTCCAACTAGCCAGTCAGTCTGAGAAGAGTCCCTGTAAGTCACAGTTGTATTAAAGTCCCTCACTGATAGTTGCAGTATCTGGATCTGATCTGAGTTTAGTTCTGTTGTTTTTTTTTTTTTTTTCTCTTGAAAATGAGTTGTTTTTTCTCTCTGTGTGTGTGTGTGTGTGTTTGAATGGGTCTCATAAGGTTTTTTAACTTTATTTTTTTTAATTGGAGGATAATTGCCTTACAATATTGTGTTGGTTTCTGCCTTACATCAAAATGAATCAGCCACAAGTATACATATGTCCCCTCCCTCTTGAGCCTCCCTCCCACCTCCCACCCCATTTCACTCCTCTAGGTTGTCACAGAGTACTGGTTTGAACTCCGAGTCACCCAGCAAATTGCCACTGGCTATCTGTCTTATATATGGTAATGTATACATTTCCATGCTACTCTCTCAATTCTTCCAACCCTGAAGTTTTTAAATTAAATTCTGTACATGGTACATAGAACAGTTGAGACTGAGGTTGATAGCATTTATTTCTCGAAATTGGCAAGCCTGATTTTGGAGGGGGATCCACTTGTAAGTTTGAGGGGCCTAGTTAATCTGATAAGGAAGCTGAGCTGGATTGGGGGTATTTTGTTACCTTTAGTGAACTGTGCTGGAGAAGACTCTTGAGAGTCTCTTGGCCTACAAGAAAATCACACCAGTCAATCCTAAAGGAAATCAACCCTGAATATTTTTTTGGAAGGACTGATGCTGAAGCCGAAGCTTCCGTGAAAGACCCTGATGCTGGGAAAGATTGAGGGCATGAGGAGAAGTAGGTGATAGAGAATGAGATGTTTGCATGGCATCACTGACTCAATGGGCATGAGTTTGAGCAAACTCTGGGAGATAGTGAAGGACAGGGAAGCCTGACATGCTGCAGTCCACGGGATTGCAAAGAGTCAGACAAGACTGAACAACTGAATAACAGCAACAAATGCTTCAGATTTCTTTAGTGGTGGGCTGTAGTCTTGACTTTAGCATTTCTAGAAGGGGTATATGCATTGTTTGGATTTAACACAAACCAATGATTGCTTTACTACTTTACATTTGTGAAATATTAAAAATCCTCAAGTGTTCTCACAGCTCTTTTTGACACTGGTGATATTTTCTTGCTCTGGCCAGATAGATATGTTTGTATGAGCAATAGTTCTGTATACCCTGGTCATTGTTCTCAAACAGTTGTTGCTGAGACAGTCTGGTCTTGGTGAAACAATATTTTTATTTCTCTTTCTCTAGAATTTATTTTCTCATGTTCCCAAGGCCACAAATGTGCTAAGGCTGCCAAAAGAAAAGAGAATAATATGCATTAAAGCTTCTGTAAGAACTGTGTAACACACACTAGCAGGCACTGGGAGAGCCTGCCTGGAGAGAATCTTTGTTGTCTAGTCGCTAAGTCATGTCTTGACTCTTTTACAACGCCATGGGCTGTAGACTGCCAGGCTCCTCTGTCCATGGGATTTCCCAGGCAAGAATACTGGAGTGGATTGCTATTTCCTTCTCCAGGGGATCTTCCTGGCCCAGGGATTGAACCCATGTCTCCTGCACTGGCAGGTGGATTCTTTACCACTGGGTCACAAGGGAATCCCAGGAGTGAATCTAGAGGATGGTGAATCAGGAGATAGTTGGAATGTAAACTTAAATAAGGGAGAGCTTCTCAATTTGGAGCCATTCCTTCATCATACAGAATTAACACTTTGGCAAGCGTCCTGGGAAATTGGTCTGCTAAATGCTATTACCTGACTCATGGAATTTCGGGGAAAATTTATAGCCTCCATTAAGTTAATTGGTGTTGTTGTTGAGTTGCTAAGTTGTGTCTGAATCTGTGACCACAGGGACTGCAGCATGCCCGGCTTTCCTGTCCTTCACTGTTTCCTGGAGCTTGCTCAAACTCATGTCCATTGATTCAGTGATGTCATCCAACCATCTCATTCTCTGTCACCCACTTCTCCTTATGCTGTCAATCTTTCCCAGCATCAGGGTCTTTTCCAATGAGTTGGCTCTTTATATCAGGTGGCCAAAATATTGGAGTGTCAGCTTCAATGTCAGTCCTTCCAATGAATATTCAGCGTTGATTTCCTTTAGGATGGACTGGCTTGATCTCCTTGCAGTCTAAGGGACTCTCAAGAGTCTTCTCTAGCACCACAGTTTGAAAGCATCAATTCTTCAGAGCTTATCCTTCTTTATGGTGCAACTCTCACATCCATACATGTCTACTGGAAAAACCATGACTTTAACTTTATGGACCTTTGTCGGCAAAGTGATATCTCTGATTTTTAATATGCTGTCTAGGTTTGTCGTAGCTTTTCCTCCAAGGAGCAAGTTGTCTTTTAATTTTGTGGCTGCAGTCAATGCCCACAGTGATATTGGAGCCCTAATTAAGTTAATTAGAGATGCCTAAAATTGCCTCATAAGGCTCTGAAGGAAGGGAGAAAAGGCACATAAAAGTGGAAATACTACTATGGAGTGTTATATAGGACTGAAAAATCCACCAGTTGACCACATTCTTTGGGAGTGAGGCCTGGTTGGCATTCTGCTAGCAAGTTGATAAAAATGCATGACTAAGGTAAACATCAGCTGAACCTGTTAGGAGATGCTTTTACCAAACTGGGCTTCCTAGTGGCAGTGGGAATGCAAGTAACTGGAATGCAGAGGCCAGGGGGAAGCACTTAAATTAACTGTCAGCTGCTGCACAGTATGCCTACATGCTTTATTAGTTAGCAAGGTTGAAGTGGCAAGCAGGAGGAGCTTGGATTGCATGGACATTTGGGCATGGTGAGTGGTGTTCACGGGGAAAGAGATGAGTAACCAACACAGATACTGTCTGGTGTACATAGTTGAAAGAAATCAATAATGAATGAGGAGAAAGCTCAGACCACCAACCCCAGTGAAGTCACAATCCCTTTCCCAGTCTTCAGGTTGGAACCAGTCCTCAGACCCAGTAACATCAAATGTAAGGACCCGAGGTGCCAAAAGTTGGGCCCTGTAATAACAGGACAAGTATATCTGGTGGATTTCTCAGATTTGCTCCAAAAACCTGAAACCATTCACTTGAGGAACCATCACTGAGGAAAGGAGAATATTCATATATTTTAAGAGCTGTGGGATAGAGTATGTGAGTTGAAGCTCATACTCAGGAATCTAAAATACCACCTATGCTCCCCTTGTTAGGGAAACTTGTGGGATCTAGGTAATTAATGGAGTATGGGACCAGATTCATCTCACAGTAGTTCCATAGGACCTGTCCATTTCTTACATTCTTTCTCCTTTTTCTTCTTTCTTTTCTTCTCCATTTCCCCTCTTTCCACCTTCTCCTCTCCTCTCCTCTTCTACTTTTCCAGATTCCTCTCACCACCCCCACCTCCTGTCTCTTACACACACACAAGCACACACACACAGTCACAATGAACACTCATTCTGCAGCAGTCACGGTGCTAGGTACTGAGAAAGAGATGAGATCTAGATGCTTCCATCAGATCACTCATCATGAAGGAAGGAAGAAGGCTGCATTGGTGAGCAGCCCTTTGTAGTGAGTTCCCCCACAGAGTCATGCAGAGGGTAAAGCAGGACAGAGGGGGAAGCTCCAACTCAGCCAGGAGGGGACAGATAAAGAGGTGCTTCTCAGATCAGTCGCGTCTGGCTTCATTCTTGAAAGAAAAGTGAACATTATCTGGCAGAAAATGAGGAATCCCCTGTGTTCTTAGGGCTTCCCAGGTGGCTCAGAGGGTAAAGAATCCACCTGCAGTGCAGGAGACCTAGGTTCGATTCCTGAGTCGGGAAGATCCCCTGAAGAAGGGAATGGCAACCCAATCTAGTATTCTTACCTGGAAATTCTCATGGACAGAGGAGTCTGGAGGGTTACAGTCCATGGGGTCGCAAAGAGTTGGATACGATTGAGCAACTAACACCTTCACCTTCACCTGTGTTCTTATGTTCATGTTCCACTAGAACCTAACGGATTTCAAGGTTAACCTCTTGGCATGTATTTCTAATCATGGAAATAGACATTTCATGGAAGATGCAGCTGGTTTTCAACCAACAATAAAAGTCATCTTTAATTGTTGTTTTGTTGGTTTTCAACCAACAAAAAAGTCATCTTTAAGCAGGGAATTCTCTCCAGGAACTTGGATTCTAGAAAATAACTGGCTTCTGCCAGATTCTTTTATTTCATTCTCACAGATGAACTACCTTCTTGAAGCCTCCCAGAATATTCTATGATTTGAGCAGAAAACTACTGCTATTCAAGAAGCTATAAATGCAGAAGAGTAGCTTTCTAGTAGCCCAGATTCTTTCTTCTAAATTCCATCTTGCCTTTGGAAGATGATTAATGGAAAAACATGGAAACTATAACAAAACTCATGCTCAAGTCTTTGCTCTACCATCTCTGAGTTGTATGATTCTAGGGCAGTATTCAACCTCTCTCTGAGTAGTATGGGGTCAGACTCTTAGACAGTTGGAGAAAAATAAAAGTACAATATATGAAGGAACAGGTCCATATCAGATTCTCAGTAGTGTCAGAGGCAGAACAGCTGTTTGAGATCATCTACGCTTTCCTTGTACATAAATCATTGTCCAAATCTACATGTTAGTCAGTGTCCATGATACAAATTAAACCTGGATCTTTGGGCTACAAGGCAGAGGGCAGACTGGGAACAAAAGTTGTGTACTCACTTACTATGCAAGTTCATAAGGAACACTATGGATTGATTAAGTTCTTAGGGAACCAGTAGAAAACAGGAAAGATTCATGTTCAAATCCTGAAAGGAATTTTCTGGGGATCAGAAGGGAAGCTACAATAGGAAAAAAGCAAAAGAGATGAATGGTGATAGATGAAGGGGTCGATTGACTACTCTATAGACAGAAGTACAGACTCAGAGTGAGATGGCTCTTCTCTCAGATCACAGGCAGACATGATGGGCACAGGAAACTGGAGTCCTGGTGCAGAGACGATGTTTACTGGTAAGCCTGGTGATGCTTGTTCTCTTCCTAAGTGTCCTGAGATCTCTTTCTTTATAAGTGAGAAGCTCAAGGCCCAAACCATGCTAAAAGGAAAGGGAACCAGACCAAAATGTTTTCTTTTTGTTTTTAAGTTTAATTTTATCTTTTTTTATTGAGGTATAATCAATATGTAACATTTTACTAGCTTCTGATATACAATACAGGCTTCCCTTGTGACTCAGCTGGTAAAGAATCTGCCTGCAATGCGGGAGGCCTGGGTTCCATCTCTGGGTTGGGAAGATCACCTGGAGAAGAGAAAGGCTACCCACTTCAGTGTTCTGGCCTGGAGAATTCCATGGACCATATAGTCCATGGGGTTGCAAAGAGTTGGACGTGACTGAGTGATGTACAATATAATGATTTGATATTTATACATATTGCAAAATGATCACCACAATAAGCTTAGTTAATATCTGCCACTTTACATAATTAGGTTTCTTTCTTTTTAAAATTTAATTGTGGCTAATTACTTTACAATATCGTGGCGGTTTTTGTCAAACATTGACATGAATCAGCCACGTGTGTACATGTGGCCCCCATCCTGAAGCCGCCTGCCACCTCCCTCCCCACCCCATCCCTCTGGGTTGTCCCAGTGCACCGGCTTTGAGTGCCCTGTTTCACGCATCGAACCTGGACTGGTGATCTATTTCACATATGGTAATATACACGTTTCAGCGCTATTCTTTCAAATCATCCCACCCTCGCCTTCTCCCACAGAGTCCAGAAGTCTGTTCTTCTTTATGTCTGTGTCTCTTTTGCTGTCTTACATATAAGGTTGCCATTACCATCTTTCTAAATTCCATATATATGCATTAATATACTGTATAAGTCAGAAAGAAAAACACCAAAAATGTTTTCTACCATGACTTGTGGACCTCTTAAGGAAGGGAGGCAGTAGTGATGGTGAGCAAAGCTTCTGGAGCATTGTATGTATGAGAGACAGAGTGTAAGCTGTCTAGATAGACTTCAATGAATTATGGGATGAATTATCCAAATAAGCATTTTGAAAGAAGTTGGGGTACGGGAATAATGTGTTAGAAGTTTAGAGAAATTTAAAAAAAAATTAGAGAAAGGTTGACTATGTCTGATGACATGATAAGTTGACCAATCTCTTATTTATATGTAGATTACAATTATAACCCTTTTTCTTGAGTTAAGGTATTATGTGTGGGTGTAAATTTGAATAGGAAACTGGAGAGTCAAGGAAGAGATCTAATAGTGACTAGATATCAACATCACTTAAGACCGTGAAATGTTTAATGTATGGACTGAGTGGCCAGATAAATGAAAGTGAAAGTGAAAGTCGCTCAGTGATGTCTGACTCTTTGCAACCCCCTGGACTGTAGTCCATGGAATTCTCCAGGCCAGAATACTGGAGTGGCTAGCCTTTTCCTTCTCCAGGGGATCTTCTCCACCCAGGGATCAAACTCAGGTCTCCCACATTGTGGGCGGATTCTTTACCAGCTGAGCCACAAGGGAAGCCCAAGAATACTGGAGTGGGTGCCCTATCCCTTTTCCAGCAGATCTTCCTGAGCCAGGAATTAAACTGGGGTCTCTTGTGGATTCTTTGCAGGTGTATTCTTTACCAACTGAGCTGTGAGGGAAGCCCCAGATAAATGAAATACTCATCTATTGAAAAACATTGATGATTTTGCTTTTTAGTATTGTAAAAATTTTCTCAATTTTTTGTTGTTCAGTTGCTAAGTCATGTACGACTCTTTGCAACCCCATGAACTTCAGGGGTTCTCAACGAGGGGATATCAAAATGATCTGCTTTATAACTTTTCATGTCAAGTCGGGGATTTTCATAATTTTTGCCATTTCAAAGGGAGTCCCATAACATAAGGGCTGCATCTGCCTTCCCCAAGTCAGCCACCTTAGCCCAGGTTGTGCATAACCTGCAGACCGATAGCATGCACAGTCTGTGCACCCTTTTTGTGTGCAAAAATGTGTTGTATTCTTTACACAGGTGTGTGACTATGCGGTGCATGAGGAACACACTATGGAATAAATGACAAAGAAAGGCAACTGGGCTGAGTCTTGATTGCTTACTGCTGCTGCTAAGTCACTTCAGTCGTGTCTGACTCTGTGTGACCCCATAGCTGGCAGCCCACCAGGCTCCCCCATCCCTGGGATTCTCCAGGCAAGAACACTGGAGTGGGTTGCCATTTCCTTCTCCAATGCATGAAAGTGAAAAATGAAAGTGAAGTCGCTCAGTTGTGTCCGACTCTCAGCGACCCCAAGGACTGCAGCCTACCAGCTCCTCCGTCCATGGGATTTTCCAGGCAAGAGAACTGGAGTGGGGTCGATTGCTTAACTAGAACCTAAATGCTGTTAATGATAGTGACCAGAGATGATTTGAGGTGTATTTGGCTTGAAATTGTTTCTGCTTGATTATAGGCATCTTCATTATTGTTGTTGCTTAGTCGCTAAGTCAAATCCGACTCTTTGCGACCCCAGGGACTGTGCCTGCTAGGCTCCTCTGTCCACGGGATTCTCCAGGCCAGAATACTGGAGTGGGTTGCCACGGCCTTCTCCAGGGGATCTTCCCCACCCAGGGATCAAACCCAGGTCTCCTGCTCTGGCAGGCGGATTTTTTACCACTGAGCCACCTGGGGAGCCCCATATTCATCATATTTATCTCATTTTGTCCAAGTTAATTAATGTTAATAAACTATTATTGTTACTGCCTACCTTCCAAATTAAGAACCCGAATCTTCAGAGATCAAGAGTCCAAGCATCACAGGTGTGTACCTTCTCAGAAATGTGTGTACACTCCCACCTAGCGGCGGCTCTGAATAATGCAGCGGCAGTGCTGATCTCTCAGGCGATCGTCTGCAAAGTGGGGTCCAGGGATGACGTCATAGGGAAATGCGAGAACCAGAACATACGCTCTTTTTCCGGAGTAGCGAAGGGAGTGGAAGAAAAGGAAGATAATTTTAGGAACTTTTTTTGAAAACTTGATAATAAACTATTAGTTATTTCTGAGATAAATTAGATTTTCAGAAATTGAGGGAGATTTATGAGCAGAGAGACTGCCAGAGAAGAATGGTTTATTTCCATGAACAGGAAAACACAATTGAACGACTTTTAGCAGCTGGACTGAACTGTGGTTAAGAAAGTAGAATAACTGAAGGAGATTCTATACTGTTTTGATTCCCTCCAGATGAGCCGAGGAACTGGGGACTCATGTCGGTGAAACGGTTACAACTGAAAAACCCTGGGTTTTTCATAACCCTGGGTGCTATGTCTGGGAAAATCAGCTTCTCAGACACGTACTTAACTGGGCTGGTTATGAACATGTGGGGACTGTGGGGAGTAGACATTAGACTGTTTTTACTGGGTATGTTGCCCCATGTTAAATTAAGGATGAGAAATATGGAGTTACAGGGGTTCCAAATTACTTGCCTACACTCTCCTAAATACTCAGAAGTCAAGGTGGGGTTCAAATTCGGGTCTGTAATACCAGATCCCATTCTCTCCACCACATCATGTTGCTTTTCCTTGAACCATATTCATTTTAATGTTTATTTTAAATTGTACTTTGTTGAATTATTAATAAGCTCAGATGGTATAAAGTTCAAAATGTCTAAAAGTGTAAGAGCAAGTGAAAATCAAATGAAAACAAAAAGTGCAAGTGAAAGCAGTCTCTCTCCCACCCCAACCTTCATTTCCCCCTCCTAAGGCATTCCTCTTTTGCCAGCATCCTGCATACCTTTCCAGAGTATTTTATCCACATGTGTAATTAAGAAATGGTAACATCAAAATGATCGAGTCTTCAGTGTTAGCAAATTTTATGATTAATGCAGAAAGTCAGGAGGTTAATTAAGCCTCAAAATCAAAACTCCCTTGCCTGCTCCAATAGAGTTTAAAATTCAATCAAAATTAAGTATAGAGTATTTTAAAAATAAAATGTAATTCATCATTTCATTCACTCACTTGAATAGTTTTGAGTGACAACTAATGTAAGGCTTTAAAATGATTGCTTAATTTTTCACTAAAGCTTATATACATTTTCAACACCCTCTTGCAAAGCTTCCAAATCACCCAGAGTCTGTATCCCTTCTCTTTCTTTTATTAAAAATGTTCTTATTCCCGAATCCTTTCCTTGGTTATTAGATATACCCTTATGTAATCAAGTTGATTTTGGCTAACGACACTCTCATCAAGGAATCTGAGCCCAAAATGAAGTCTGATTTTATTTCTGGATTATATTATGAGTCAGCTAGCTGGTCATTTCTCCAACCAAATGTCTTAAAGTTTCTAAGATGCTCTAGAACTCTTTTCCCACATGTTGTTTTGGCAGTATGAGTCCAGTTTTCACATGCAAAGTGAATCAGATCCACCACACTCGGCTTTACAGTACATTTTTGCAAGATCTCCCATTTTTAGCTAAGTCACAGCTGAGCTTCACTTTCAGCTAATTAGTACTTGTTCTCAAATTGGGCAGTTCTAGCCCAAGCCAGGAGATGAGATGCAATTTACTTCCCCTCTCCTCTCCTAAAATTAACTGAGCTGTAAAATGTGAGCTTCCCTTTTTTTCCCCTTTGCGCCAAGGTTTGGTCCCATCAGAAAGAATCCGACAGAACTCAGAATGTTCCAAAGCAATCTTGCCGTTCCAATGTGAGCAAGAATGGGGTATTTCTTTTCTAAATCTCAGCTCCTTGGTTGCCAAGCAACCATTAATTTATTGTAACCAGCTAATATTTAACATAATACATGATGATTAACTAGAACAGTATGCTTTTTCATATTCATGACTATATACAGCTCCGGCCAGATCGGAATGAATATGGTTGGTCTTACAGAATCAAAAACAAACCACAAAGAATTCTTGAGATTAAAAAGGAATCCTCCTCATCCTTGCCTGAGCCCTGTTCTTAGAGAACACAGTGTATGTGGGGATTATGCAATCCGATGTCCACAAAATTGAAGGAGGCCCTGGTTCCGGAAGACCTTGTTCCTGAAGAGGAATGACATGGACTATGAATAAGATATAGGACTCCCTTGAGAGGCCCTGACAACACTTCCATTAACTCGGTTAGGCTGGATCTTTTAATCTATGCTTTTTTATGCAAGGACATTTCAAGTTGTGTGTAGCTGATTTATTAAATTAACTAAACTTAATGGAACAGGAAAAGGAAATGACTTTATTTTTCCCCCAACATTTATTTCCTTCAGATCTCCCTTCCCTTCTGTGTGACATTTAAGGTAGCTCCTGCAATGTTCTAGTCACTTTGCTTATAAAGACAGCTTCATATTATTCCTGGAGATCCGTTATCTGGTGTTGAAGCATGCATCCCAGTCTATGTTAGAATTTCAGTGTTGCATCTCATTTAAAGTGCTTCTTCTCCCTTGGTTGTCTTGACCTGTGACTTGGAGCCTTCCTGGTGGAGAGCAGGAACAGTTTGCTCATTCTCTCCTCCTTGCTGATCTACTTCTATTTTACATCTGCCCTGAGTCTTCTGATGTCAGGATAGGGAAGAAGAGGTTAAGGGGAAGGGGACTGGAGTTATTTTCACTTGTTTGGAGCTGTTTGTCCTTTCCTAAGCTACTGAAGCTGAAACCAATATGCTGGCCACCTGATGTGAAGAACTGACTCAAAGGAAAAGACCCTGACGCTGGGAAACATTGAAGGCAGGAGGAGAAGGGAACGACAGAGGATGAGATGGTAGGATGGCATCACCGATTCGATGGACATGAGTTTGAGTAAGCTCCAGGAGTTGGTGAAGGACAGGGAAGCCTGGCGTGCTGCAGTCCATGGGGTTGCAAAGAGTCGGACACGACTGAGCATCTGAACTGAACTGAACTGAACTGAACTGAAAGGACATCTGCATTTCACATTGCTTAGTGATCCTCTCTGCTTCATGTGTGGCTTGTTCAATTTCCAGCCTCTCAATGCCAGGAGCTCCTCATCCCAGGAGGTAGCCCTTTTAGACCAGGAAACTTGAAGATGGTTCACATTTTCCACAGTATCTACTTGGCCCCTTTTGCCATATCAGTGATAGGAATGAAGGCTTGCTCTCATTGCCATATTTGAAGAGGCAAGGGTTTTCCCTGCTCTCTCAAACTCTGAGGATAGTTGTTCATTTTGTCAGCTACTGATTGGCATTTGCCGACTTCCTCTACAAGGATTAAATCTTGTGCTGCCGCAGCTGCTGATTTTCAACATCCCCTAAAAGGAGTTCAGGTGGAGGGCAGATATGAAGCACTCTGTGCTCACAGAAAAACTGGCAGAACAGGTCTTCAGATAGTTGGGTATTTTCAGGAGCTGATTTTATGAGCTCAGTTCTTATATCTTCTCATATCTAGAAAAGCACTAAAGTCCTTCATGGTGACAGCCACTCATTGTAACTAGCAGGAACCTGCAAAAGATATATGCTTGATTGCACAAACTCTTTGCCTTCGCCAAAATCACATCGACACTGACCTTCCCCTCCTTGCCTCTTTGAAACAGTTTCTCAGAGTTATCTGAGATGCTGTCTCCCAGGCTATAGTCCTCATTTTGCCCTCAGTAAAACTCAACATGCAATTCTCATGGTGTGTATTTTTTTAAGTCAGCAGTTTCTTTCTAAAACTGTCACCATGCTGTTCTAATGGCACCAGAGTGGGCCCATGAAGTTTTGCATGCAACCAGGCAGTGGGACAAATAATAGACCATGCCTGCATTTCTAATCTCCACTGGTTTTATCTTGGAGATTGCCTCTACTTGCTTCGGGCATGAGGGACAAGGGTGGGGGAAGAACTATAGAACTCTATCCCTATAAATCTCTTCCCTCTCGTAACTATAGCCTTCTCTTTATAGCCTGGATGGATGGTGAAATGAAGGTCAATGGATTGTCATTCCATTTTTAGTAAGTCTTACAGAGTTGCATCAGGAATTTCTCCTTTAGAATTTGTGATATTTAGCATCTCTTTGCTGAGCATTGGCCTTTGAAACTCTGTGGAAATGAAATGTCCATTCAATATGTCATTATATGGACAATCAAAACATGAGCAACATTTCCATAAAAGAAACAAAACTGCAGGATGGTATGATAGTTGCCACCTTAGAGTCCACTGATTTTGCTCAGATGCCTTTGGTTTACTTGGCTTCCCAGGTGGTGCTAGTGGTAATGAACCTGCCAGCCAGGGAAGGAGATATTAGAGATGTTGGTTTGATCCCTGGGTCAGGAAGATCCCCCGGAGGAGGGCATGGTAACCCACTCCAGTATTTTTGCTAGAGAATACCATGGACAGAAAAGGCTGGTGGGTTTCTCTGAAGTGCAATCCACTGTTATTTCCCCCACACTTTTCATTCATTTCTTCACTCACAGCCAGGTGGACCTGTCACCCCTCCGCACTCAAGCTGCTCCAACCAAGGCAATCATTGTCTTCTGAACTGCTCTATTTCAATAAATGTGTGAGTTAAGAGCTCAGAAGTAAAGTCAACCAGGGATGATCATTGTGGATACAGGAATGTGGGAACAGCCAAAAATCTAAGGGAGAAAAGGAGGGGATAAAAAATATGAAAATTTTACAAAAGTAATGAAAGAAAGAGGCAGAGAAGTTAAAGAAAAGGGTAGAATTTAAAAATAGCTTTCAGGATATTGAAAAATCCTTTCAGACAGGCAGGCCAGGAAAATGCAGTTACTTCTTGGGGAAGATATTCAAACATGCCATCTTCTGAGTGACTTCATATTTTCCAGAAGAGGTCAGCAAAGACAGTAATATCAGTCTTCCCTGTCCCCTAGAGGCAAAGTAGTTAGCTAGGAAGGGATGTTTATCTTGTCACCTAGCATTTATACAGGTTTTTAACTTTCAGGACTTGTGTCTTTCTCTGGCCCTCTTCCCAGAGCTTCGCAGCTGCCTGTGCTCCTGGTGAAGGGATGGATCAGAGGTTATATGTCTCATGAAATGACAGGCCTTAAATTTAAATTTATATACTTCCCTTGTAAGTGAGTAAGTTAATGAAAACTTCTGGCAAGTTAGCCAATGCAATTAGACAAGAGGAAAAAAATGCAGGTGTAAAATATTAAAAAGGAGAGGAGAAAGTTAACCTTAATTTCAAATAACTTGATTGGCTGTCTGGAAAACTCAAGAAAAGAAACTAAAAGCCAGTAAGATGACTTGGTGATGTGGCAGGATACAAAATTGATATTCAGAAATAAAATCCTTCACATAAACCCCCCCCCCCAAAAAAATCTGATTAGGTGACAGGATGAACGAAAAAGACCTCATTTACAAAAGTAACAATAACAAAGAAATATAACTATTATATAAATTTTATAATTTAAGTTCAAGGTCTACATAAAGAAATTTGCTCCTGAGAGACACAAGAAGGCTTGAACAAAGGGAAAGATGAACTCAAAATGCAAAAATATCAATTCTCCCCTAAGTTTATCCATAAGAATTATAAAATTTCAATTAAAAATGACAGCAATTTTTAAGCTAGAGATCTGATTAAAATTTGCCTATGGTTATATAAGGAAAAAAGAGCCAAAAATGTTCAGAAAGAGAGTGATGAGGAAGAACAGCTGTAAAGAAGAGCATGTAGCTATAATTAAAACACTCAACGATGATCATTTGATAAAGGTGGATTATTCAATATATGGTGAAGCAACTAGGTGGCCATTTAGGAAAACAAAATAAGTTAAATCCATTCCTCCATATATTATACCAGGATGAATTTCAAATGGGTCAAAGGTATAAATATAAAAGATAAATGATAAAGTCAGCATAAGAAATTAAAGAATGATTATAGGAATGGACAAGCCCTTTCTAAGTGTGACATAAAACACAGAGGTCAAAAAAGAAAAGATTGACAAACCTGATTTTAAGAATTCTAAAAAACATGATTGTTGTTGTTTTTCAGTCACCCAGTCGTGTCTGACTCTGCAACCCCATCAACTATAGCATGCCAGTCCTCCCTATCCCTCACCATCTCCCAAAGTTTGCCCAAGTTCACATCCATTGTATTGGTGATGCCTTCCAGCCATCTCATCCTCTGATGCCCTTTCTGCTTCTGCCCTCAATCTTTCCCAGCATCAGGGACTTTTCTGATGAGTTGGCTGTTCACATCAGATGACCAAAATATTGGAGCTTCAGCTTCAGCATCAGTCTTTTCAATAAGTATTCAGGGCTGATGTCCCTTAAGATTGACTGATTTGATCTCCTTGCTGTTCAAGGAACTTTCAGGCATCTTCTCCAGGACCACAGTTTGAAAGCATCAATTCTTTGGTGCTCTGCCTTTTTTACCATCCCGTTCTCACAAGTGTTTGTGACCACTGGGAAGACCATATCCTTGACTATACAGACCGTTGTTGGCAAAGTAATGTCTCTGGTTTTCAATACACTGTCTAGGTTTGTCATAGCTTTCCTGCCAAGAAGCAATCATCTGATTTCATGGCTGCAGTTATCATCTGCAGTGATGTTAGAGCCCAAAATGAGGAAATCTGTCACTACTTCCACCATTTCCTCTTCTATTTGCCATGTAGGGATTACATGGGAAGTAAGGGATTCCCTGGTAGCTCAGCTGGTAAAGAATCTGCCTGCAATGCAGGAGATCCTGGTTTGACTCCTGGGCTGGGAAGATCCACTGGAGAAGGGATAGGCTACCCACTCCAGTATTCTTGGGCTTCCCTGGTGGCTCAGCTGGTAAAGAACCCACCTGCAATGTGGGAGACCTGGGTTTGATCCCTGGGTTGGGAAGCTCCCCTGGAGAAGGGAACAGCTACCCACGCCAGTATTCTGACCTGGAGAATGCCATGGACTGTATAGTACTTGGGGCACAAAAGCTGGACTTGACTGAGTGACTTTCACTTTCACTTTCAATGGGGGCCCGATCCCATGATCTTTGTTTTTTTTAATATTTAGTTTTAAGCCAGCTCTTTCACTCTCCTTTTTCACCCTCATCAAGAGGCTTTTTAGTTCCTCTTCACTTTCTGCCATTAGAGTGATATCATCAGCATATCTGAGGTTGTTGATGTTTCTCCCATCTGTCTTAATTCCAGATTGTCATTCATTCAGCCATCTCTCCTGATGTGCTCAGTTCAGTTCAGTTCAGTTCAGCTCAGTCACTCAGTCGTGTCTGACTCTTTGCATGAACTGCAGCATGCCAGGCCTCCCTGTCCATCACCAACTCCTGGAGTTCACCCAAACCCATGTCCATTGAGTCAGTGATGCCATCCTACCATCTCATCCTCTGTCGTCCCCTTCTCCTCCTGCCCTCAATCTTTCCCAGCATCAGGGTCTTTTCAAATGAGTCAGATCTTCTCATCAGGTGGCCAACGTATTGGAGTTTCGACTTCAACATCTGTCCTTCCAATGAACACCCAGGACTTATCTCCTTTAGGATGGACTGGTTGGATCTCCTTGTAGTCCAAGGGGCTCTCAAGAGTCTTCTCCAACATCACAGTTCAAAAGCATCAATTCTTCTGTGCTCAGCTTTCTTCGTAGTCCAACTCTCACATCCATACATGGCTGCTGAAAAAACCATAGCCTTGACTAGATGGACCTTTGTTGGCAGAGTAATGTCTCTGCTGTCTAATATGCTGTCTAGGTTGGCATTTAGGAAAAACAAAGAGGGTGAGAGCAGACAGCTCTGTCCTACTCCTTCCTCAATCTGAACCAATCAGTCCTTCCATACAGGGTTCTAACTGTTGCTTTTTCACGCACATACAGGTTTCTCAGGAGAAAGGTAAGATGGTCTGCTATTCCCTTCTCTTTAAGAGCTTTCCACAGTTCGCTGTGGTCCACATAGTCAAAGGCTTTAGTGTAATCACCTTTGTAGGCCACCAAAAACAGAGTAAATAGACAATGACAAACCAGGAAATATGACAAACCAAGAAACCATATCATAGGTTAATTTGCATAATCTATAAAGAGCTCCTACAAATCAATAAGAAAATGTAAAACAACCTAGTAGAAAAAAATTTTCAAAAAATAAGAACATACAAGAATAACCTCATCTTCATTCAAAAAGGTATAATGAAAATTAAAGCCACACTGAGATACCATTTCCACTTATTAAATATACAAATATCAAAGCTTTATAACACGCTGTGGGAATATAGGTAATGTAAAGTGAAAAAACCTGCAAACAGGGCAATTTTGTAATTTGTAATCTACCAAAGTTACAAATATACGCTGTGACTTAGCAATTCCTCTTCCAGGAATTGTCATTCAGCTATTCTGACATGAGGACATGAATTCTATATTTGATTATTAAATACATCATTGGTTGTAAAAGCAGCAAATTGAAAACAACTTAAATATTGATCAGTAGGGAAATAAATAATGGCACATCCGTATGATGGAATGGTTTGGAACCATTTATAAAGGGAAAAGAAAAAGAGGGGTCCTTCCATGTATGGATATATAGTAATTTGCAAGATATGTAGCCAGATGTTTGTGCATGAGTGCTAAGTTGCTTCAGTTGTGTTTGACTCTTTGCGACCCAACAGCCTGTAGCCCTCCAGGCTCCTCTGTCCATCGAATTCTCCAGGCAAGAATACTGAAGTGGGTTGTCATGCCCTCCTCCAGTGGATCTTCCTGATCCAGGGATGGAGCACGCGTCTGTTATGTCTCCTGCATTGGCAGGTGGGTTCTTTACCAAAAGCACCACCTGGGAAGCCCATAGCCAGGTTGTAGGACATATGCTTAATATATTGCCATTTGTACAAAAAAGGAAACTGTGTTTGCATATATTTGCATATATATGCTTAAAATATTCCTGTAAATGTAAACTAGAACCTTGATAACACTGGCTGACTGTGGGGGTTGGAGAGTCAAATGGATGGGGACAGATGGGAAGAAAAATGTTTCAAAATATTTTCTGAATTTTGAACCATGTGAATATATTATACACTGATGCTTTAATAGTTGAATATGGTTATATCCTCCTTTGATAGTCTGACACTTAACAATTCTATGTTTAGTATATCCTGTAATCCTAGTTCTCTAGGTTTGCTAATTTATATGTATAGTAAGATGTTATTCATCCAAAATTCAACTATAGCTCTACCTTCCCTTTCAAGATTCGGGCTATGATCAGGAAATAGAAAAATAAGTCATCAAGCAGGCAAATTAGATGTCCAAGTTCATGTACGAAATAAAACTGAGGTACGTCACTCACCAGAAGTCTATTGGGATTCCTTCATTCTATCAATTTAATGCATTTCTTCAAGATAATTATATCAAGCTTGATAATAGGCTTTACTCATGGCAAATCGATAGGAAGGGGCAGGGTCTACCGAAAGCCCTGTGAGTGTTAGCTCTCACTCCAAGAGGCATGCTGAAAGGAAAAGATCCACAAAGCTCATCTCAGGACCTAAGACAGCAACATACTGGTCCAGTCTGTGCAGGGACAAACCTCGGAGACCGAATCTTTGTGACGATGAGCTTCTAATGGTGGTCATGGGGGACCAAATCACCCTCAGGTACTCTCAGCAGGATCTGCTGAGACTGGTTTTCATACCTGAAGTTTAAGTGAAATAGAAAAGCTTTTGACAATAAAGAGTTTAAAAGTTAGGCTCTTTGGAAAATGAGACAGTAGATTTCATACTGGTGGTGTTTGGAGTATGTTCTTTAAAAACGCTTAGCTGGGAGATGCCATCAGAATGGCATAATCACTGGTCAGAGATTCCTTTTTCTAATGAACATAAGAAAATTCCAACATAAATTCTCAACAAATGAAAACATCAATATCTAAAATTCACAGTGGATGGGCTTTCCCTGGTGGCTCAGCTGGTAAAGAATTGGCCTGCAATGTGGGAGACCTGGGTATGATCCCTGGGTTGGGAAGATCCTCTGGAGAAGGGAATGACCACTCACTAAAGTATTCTGACCTGGAGAATTCCATGGACCCTAAAGTCCGTGGGGTAGCAGAGAATTGGACATAATTGAGCGACTTTCACTTTCATGCAAAAATGAGGGAAGAACAATATTCTAGCACAGTAAAACAGTCACATAATACGGAAGAGCCCAGAAGAAATTCTAACTTCTTTGTAATGGAATAATTTCAAAAATCACGAAAAAGTGTAAGGAATGGAAACTTCTGAGCAAAGATATGAGAGGAGTTGTAGCAGTCGTGAAACCGGGACAGTTTAGAGATAAGAAGCAGAAACATAATTATTAACTATCATAGGGTAATTAAGAATATTACTGGCATACTCTTTGACCTAACTATCCATTTCTAAGAATTGCTCTTTTAGATATACTTGAACAAGGGTGCAGACATATGGTCACAAGGATATGTGTACCCTTGTTGGAAACATACATATCCTTTGCTCTGGAATAATAAATCTAGGATAACTTGACTACTAACTGAAAAGGGGCTTTAAACAAGTTATGCTTTACCTATACACTGAAATTCTATGTAGTTATTAAGCAGGGAATACTGTATTTACACTGATGTATAAAACTGAGCACTTTAAAATCAAAAGATAAGTTGCAGAATATTATGTAAAACAGTATTATGTTAAAAAGGTATATCTCTGTGTATGTATTGTGTGTGTGTGTGTCCAGACACTTGTGTGTTAGGATATGAATGGGAAAAAACTTACAAAGATACGTATCACACTGTTACATCAGTTGATTGGAGATTTGGAAGAATGGGCAACAGACCAGAAACTGTATTTTATTTCACCCATAGCAATAGTATTTGACTTTTAAAAATTATTTTTAAGTGTTTAGAAAGAAGGATGTTGTTGTTAACTCTTAAAAGTTCAATTGATGGAATAGATTAGGAAATTAAACCCGAACTATAATTGTAGTAAGATGAAGTAATAAAAGCAACTGAGCTTGAGAATGGGGTATAATAATATGTCTTGGGTTTAAAAAGAATTCCTGAATAGGTGGTTTTAAATCAGTTATTGTTGTCGTTCAGTCACCCAGTCATGTCTGACTCTTTGCGACCCCATTAACTGCAGCACACCAGGTTTCCCTGTCCTTCACTATCTCCCAGAGTTTGCTCAAACTCATGTCCATTGAGTCAATGATGCCATCCAGCCATCTCATCCTCTGTCATCCTCTTCTCCTCCTTCCCTCAATCTTCCCCAGCATTAGGGTCTTTTCCAGTGAGTCAGCTCTTCACATCAGGTGGCCAAAGTATTAAAGCTTCAGCTTCAACATCAATCCTTCCAAAGAATGTTCAGGGTTGATTTCCTTTAGGATTGA
Source organism: Muntiacus reevesi (assembly GCF_963930625.1). Classification (NCBI taxonomy): domain Eukaryota; kingdom Metazoa; phylum Chordata; class Mammalia; order Artiodactyla; family Cervidae; genus Muntiacus; species Muntiacus reevesi. Next base: position 100,550,851 of record NC_089254.1, on the reverse strand, counting down.
CTGGTTTAATCTCCTTGTGGTCCAAGGGACTCTCAAGAGTCTTTTCCAGGATAATAACTCCTCCTTTAAATCAGTAGAAGTTATTATCATGAATAGAATTGTTTTGTCTGCCTAAAACTCCTCCCTCCTTTCTCTGAGGCAGCACCTCTTTCTCTTGGTTTCTTTCCCCTTTGCAAACATTTGGCTTAAAAAATATGCAATTTTCTTTCCAACTTCAAGCTCCCCACAAACATAATAGTCAGCCCCAAATCCAAACTGAGTCAATCATGTAACCAACCACCTCACCCCAATTATAACTGATCATGTAGGTATCTAGCTGACCCTGGTAAGACCATTCACAGCTCTTCTTCTTCACTTTTCAAACTGGACTTGGAGGAGAGTCACTCCTTCCTTGACAGTGAAAATTAAGAGACATGCATCCTTGGAACTGTAACCACCCCTGTGAAAGAGGCCAGGCCGCACAAGATCACGGAGTCAATATTAGAAAGAAGCCGTGAAGAAAGATGGAGAGCAAAGTAACCCAGCTATACCTACTGGTTTGCATTCCTTCTCACTGTTAAATGGGGGAAATTTTTCCTTTTTGATTAAGTTAGTTCAAGCTGAGTTTCTGTCCTTCACAACCAAAAACATACTGGTTAACTAAAACAGCAAAACAGAAAAGGATGGGCACGCTAATATGTTTATCTGCTTCCAAATTCATTTCAATGACAGTGTAGTAACGCTAAGTTGCTTCAGTCATGTCCGACTCTCTGCGACCCCATGGACTGTAGCCCGCCGGGCTCCTCTGACCTTGGGATTCTCCAGGCAAGAATGCTGGAGTGGGCTGCCATTTCCTACTCCAGGGGATCTTCCCGACCCAGGGATCAAACGCACATCTCTTATGTTTCCTGCATTGGCAGGTGGGTTCTTTACCACTATGTGAATCTAAAAAAGAGCTGATAATACTTGCAAGTCTACAGGTTAGGATAACTATAACTTTTAAAATCTAAATCATAAAGTTCTGGAATAGGGGAGTATTTGTATATTCTTAAAGAATATGTTTCCCCAAAGACCATTTTTCTCATTGAGTAATCAATCATTTGGGGAAAAATAGTAGAATGAATATTCACAGGTTCAAAGACCAGGGAGAGATCTTCTGACCATGTATCTCATCTCCAAATAAATTCAAAAGTTATTTTCAGCAGCTTACTGTGTGAAAAAACTAAGTTGAAAACAAATGCTAGGTGAATATCATAATCGCTATAATGCTGAGCTTGAAAGAATGTATGAGATCAAAAAGGGGAATTTAGACATGGCACAATTAGTGCAAAGCTTCATGTCAGAGAATGGAGTCCAAAGTTCCTGTTTCTGGTGTTTAGCATGGATAGAGATAAGAGTGTTTTTGTTGTTTAACCTTTAAGAATTGAATTAAATGAAGATATCTTCAACCCATTTTAGAAAATAGTACATGTAAATGTGGTCTATGTATAAAAAGGCATAACTGCTAAAACAAAACAAGATGACAAGTAGAGAGGGGAGAAAAACAATTTAGTAGAGTGGATTTCAGGCTTCACTACTATTTTTCAAAAAGATAAAATTCACTTTTCCAGAGAAGTCTCATTCTATATTTAAAAACAAAGCTAATTTATAAAGCTTAGAAACAGAAAATGAACTAAGACCTCACTACTAATTTATAGAAAAGGTGTAAATGGCATTCAATATACTAGAAGACAATGCGTAAATCATAACAGTCACTGAATACATAGTGAAAAGGCACAATAAAAAGAGAACATTTAAAAAATTTTACATTCAGTCAAGGTGAGCCTTAAGACATGCTGGTGGTGGTGTTGTTCAGTTGCTAAGTTGTTGCTCTTTGCGACCTCATGGACTGAAGCATGCCAGATTTCCCTGTCCTTCACTATCTCCCATAGTTTGCTCAAACTCATGTCCATTGAGTTGGTAATACCATCCAAACATCTCATTCTCTGTCACCCACTTCTCATGCCCTCAATCTTTCCCAGCATCAGGATCTTTTATTGAAACTTCAGCCTCAACATCAGTCCTTCCAATAAACATTCAGAGTTGATTTCCTTTAGGGTTGACTGGTTTGCTCTCCTTGCAGGCCAAGGGACTCTCAAGAGTCTTCTCCAGCACAGTTCACTAAAGGTAACAAAATACCTCCAATCCAGCTCAGCTTCGTTATCAGAGTAACTGGACCCCTCAAATTTACAAGTGGATCCCCCTTCAAAAAAGGGCTTGCCAATTTCAAGGAATAAATGCAATCAACCTCAGTCTCAACTGTTCTATATATAATGTGCAGAATTTAATTTAAAAACTTGAGAGTGGGACGAATTGAGGGAGTAGCCTGGAAACGTATACATTGCCATATGCAAGACAGATAGCCAGTGGCAATTTGCTGGTGACTCAGGGAGCTCAAACGAGTACTCTGTGACAACCTCGAGGGGTGGAATGGGGTGGGAAGTGGGAGGGAGGCTCAAGAGGGAGGGGACATATGTATACTTGTGGCTGATTCATTTTGATGTAAGGCAGAAACCAACACAATATTGTAAGGCAATTATCCTCCAACTAAAAAAAGTGCTGCAGTCAGGTTCCAGTGGAACATGAGCATAACAACACAGGTGAAGGTGAAGGTGTTAGTCGCTCAGTCGTGTCCGACTCTTTGTGACCCCATGGACTGTAGCCCACCAGGCTCCTCTGTCCATGAGAATTTCCAAGCAAGAATACTGGAGTGGGTTGCCATTCCCTTCTCCAGGGGATTTTCCTGACCCAGGGATTGAACCTGGATCTCCTGCACTGCAGTGGATTCTTTACTGTCTGAGCCTCCAGGGAAGCCCTAAGAACACAAGGGATTCCTCATTTTCTGTCTGATCTGTTCAGTCAGTTCAGTTGCTCAGTCGTGCCTAACTCTTTGCGACCCCATGGACTGCAGCACACCAGGCTTCCTTGTCCATCACCAACTCCTGAAGCTTGTTCAAACTCATGTCCATTGAGTCAGTGATGCCGTCCAACCGTCTCATCCTCTGTCACACTCTTCTTCTTTTGCCTGCAGTCTTTCCCAGTGAGTTGGCTTTTCCAATCTGGTGGGAAAAGTATTGGAGCTTCAGCTTCAGCATCAGTCCTTCCAATAAATATTCAGGACTGATTTCCTTTAGGATTGACTGGTTTGATCTCACATTCCAAAGACTCTTGAGAGTTTTCTCAAGCATCACAGTTCAAAAGCATCAATTCTTCAGCCCTCAGCCTTCTTTATGGTCATCCGTACATGAGTACTGGAAAAATCATAGCTTTGACTATATGAACATTTGTCAGCAGTGATGTCTTTGCTTTTTAATAAAACATACTAATGATAAATTATTTAAAATGGATGAAAGAATGGCAATAGTCAGAACTCTTCTTGCAGTCCTGCAAGTCCATGTACTAATTGAGGAGAGTGCCAGCTGCTGGCTCCAAAATCCATCACAGTGGGAGGCTCTGCCCCCCAAGGCTGTTTCCATGGCATCTAAGGCACATCCATCCCTGAAGACAAGGGACTCCTCTGACTGATGCTTTAGTGTGAGGACTCCCCAATGATTTCCCATGCCTCCTTCAACTCTGTGGCAGTTTAATACTCTTCTACTTACCCTCTCTCCTTCTTCCCTTCACTCCAGGTCAAGCACTTCATGGTACTTGATGCATCTCCCAGCCTTCTCTGGCTCCCTCCCCATATTCCCTCCCAGGCATTCCCCTAGCAAACATATGCATAGTTAACCTGCTTCCCTGTATAACCCAGACTAACCTAATTCAGTTCAGTTCAGTTCAGTCTCTCAGTCGTGTCTGACTCTTTGCGACCCCATGGACTGCAGCATGCCAGGCTTCCCTGTCCATCACAAACTCCTGGAGTTTACTCAAACTCATGTCCATCAAGTCGGTGATGCCATCCAATCATCTCATCCTATCATCCCCTTCTCCTCCTGCCTTCAATCTTTCCCATCATCAGGGTCTTTTCAAATGAGTCAGTTCTTCACATCAGGTGGCCAAAGTATTGGAGTTTCAGCTTCAACATCAGTCCTTCCAATGAATATTCAGGGCTGATTTCCCTTAGGATGGACTGATCGGATCTTCTTGCAGTCCAAGGGACTCTCAAGACTCTTCTCTAACACCACAGTTCAAAAGCATCAATTTTTTGGCACTCAGCTTTCTTTATAGTCCAACTCTCACATCCATACATGACTACTGGAAAAACCATAGCCTTGAATAGACAGACTTCTGTAGACAAAGTAATGCCTCTGCTTTTTAATATGCTGTCTAGGTTGGTCATAACTTTTCTTCCAAGGAGCAAGAGTCTTTTAATTTCATGGCTGCAGTCACCATCTACAGTGATTTTGGGCCCCCCCAAAATAAAATCTGCCACTGTTTCCACTGTTTCCCCATCTGTTTGCCATGAAGTGATGTGACTGGGTGCCATGATCTTTGTTTTCGGAATGTTGAGTTTTAAGCCAGCTTTTTCACTCTCCTCTTTCACTTTCATCAAGAGGCTCTTTAGTTCTTCGCTTTCTGCCATAAGGGTGGTGTCATCTGCATATCTGAGGTTATTGATATTTCTCCTAGCAACCTTGATTTCTGCTTGTGCTTCATCCAGTCCAGCATTTCTCATGTTGTACCCTGCATATAAGTTAAATAAGCTGGGTGACAATATACAGCCTTGATGTATTCCTTTCCCTATTTGAAACCAGTGTATTGTTCCATGTTAAGTTCTAACTATTGCTAGAACAAGATGACCTGCATACAGATTTCTCAGGAGGCAGGTCAGGTGGTCTGATATACCCATCTCTTTTAGAATTTCCCACAGTTTGCTGTAATCCATAGTCAAAGGCTTTGGCATAGTCAATAAAGCAGAAGTAGGTGTTTTTCTGGAACTCTCTTGCTTTTTTGATGATCCAATGGATGTTGGCAATTTGATTTCTGGTTCCTCAGTCTTTTCTAAATCCAGCTTGAACATCTGGAAGTTCATGGTTCATGTACTGTTGAAGCCTGGCTTGGAGAATTTTGAGCATTACTTTGCTAGTGTGTAAGATGAGTGCAATTGTGCGGTAGTTTGAGCATTCTTTGGTATTGCCTTTCTTTGGGATTGAAATGAAAACTGACCTTTTTCAGTCCTGTGGCCACTGCTGAATTTTCCAAATTTGCTGGTGTATGGAGTGCAGCACTTTCATAGCATCATCTTTTAGGATTTTAAGTAGCTCAACTGGAATTCCATCACCTCCACTAGCTTTGTTCATAGTGATACTTCCTAAGGCCCACGTGGCTTCACATTCCAGGATGCCTGGCTCTAGGTGAGTGATCACACCATGGTGGTTATCTGGGTCATGAAGATCTTTTTCGTATTGCTTTTCTATGTATTCTCTCCACCTCTTCTTAATATCTTCTGCTTCTGTTAGATCCATACCATTTCTGTCCTTTATTGTGCCCATCTTTGCATGAAATGTTCCCTTGGTATCTCTAATTTTCTTGAAGAGATCTCTAGTCTTTCTCATTATATTGTTTTCCTCTATTTCTTTTCACTGATCACTGAGAACGACTTTCTTATCTCTCCTCACTACTCTTTGGAACTCTGCACTCAAATGAATATGTCTTTCCTTTTCTCCTTTGCCTTTCACTTCTCTTCTTTTTCACAGCTATTTGTAAGGCCTCCTCAGACAACCATTTTGCCTTTTTGCATTTCTTTATCTGGGGGATGGTCTTGATTACTGCTTCCTCTACAATGTCATGAACCTCTGTCCATAGTTCTTCAGGCAGTCTATCAGATCTAATCCCTTGAATCTATTTATTACTTCCACTGTATAATTGTAAGGGGTTTGATTTAGGTCATACCTGAATGGTCTAGTGGTTTTCACTACTTCAATTTAAGTCTGATTTTGGCAATAAGGAGTTCATGATCTGAGCCACAGTCCACTCCTGGTCTTGTTTTTGCTGACTGTCTGTATAGAGCTTCTCCATCTTTGACTGCAAAGATTATAACCAATCTGATTTTGGTATTGACCATCTGGTGATGTCCACATCTGGGGATGTGTCCAGTCTTCTCTTGTGTTGTTGGAAGAGGGTGTTTACTATGACCAGTGCGTTCTCTTAGCAAAGTTCTGTTAACCTTTGACCTGCTTTGTTTTGTACTCTGAGGCCAAATTTGCCCATTACTCCTGGTATCTCTTGACTTCCTATTTTTGCATTCCAGGGCCCTATAATGAAAAAGACGTATTTTTGGGGGGTGTTAGTTCTAGAAGTACTTGTAGGTCTTCATAGAACCATGCAACTTCAACTTTTTCAGCATTACTTGTCTAGGCATAGACTTGGATTACTATGATGATATTGGATGGTTTGCCTTGGAAACAAACAGAGATCATTCTGTTGCTTTTGAGATTGCATCCAAGTACTGCATTTCGGACTCTTTTGTTAACTATGGAGCTACTCCACTTCTTCTAAGGGATTCTTGTCCACAGTAGTAGATATAATGGTCATCTGAGTTAAATTCACCCATTCCAGTCCATTTTAATTTGCTGATTCCTAGAATGTCAATTTTCACTCTTACCATCTCCTCTTTGACCACTTCAAATTTGCCTTGATTCATGAACCTAACATTCCAGGTTCCTATGCAGTATTGCTCTTTATAGCATCAGACTTTACTTCCATCACCAGTCACATCCACAACTGGGCGTTGTTTTTGCTTTGGCTTCATCTCTTTATTCTTTCTGGAGTTATTTCTCCACTGATCTCCAGTAGCATATTGGGCACCTACTGATCAGGGGAGTTCATTTTTAGTGTCCTATCTTTTTGCCTTTTCATACTATTCCTGAACATTCTGTTCCAGTACTGTTCAGTACTGTTACATACTGTCTTGGGGTTCTCAAGACAAGAATACTGAAGTGGTTTGCCATTCCCTTCTCTAGCAGACCACGTTTTGTCAGAACTTTCCACCATGACCCATCCATCTTGGGTGACCCTACGTGGCATGGCTCATAGTTTCATTGAATGAGACAAGGCTGTGGTCCATGTGATCAGATTGGTTAGTTTCCTGTGATTGTGGTTTTCAGTCTGTCTGCCCTCTGATGGAGAAGGATAAGAGGCAGAGAGGGTGAAAAAATGATGCATTTGAATTGTATTTTATATGTAGTCAGTACTCAATACTGTCAGAGTGCATAGTGTCAGGACACAAGTGAGCTTGGCAAGTTCAGTAGCAGGCATGCTAGAAGCTTCACATGTTAGATGTGGCAGCAGAAGGCAGCGAGAATTAGACTTAACAACCTACTGGCTTTCCAAGGTGGGTAGATCCCAGGGGCAGACAGATTTGGAGGAAGCAGAGTTCGGCACTTTGAGAAGGTCCCCAGTGGGGCCTCAAATGCAGGACGTGTTAGCACCAGGTAGTAACAGGGACACATAATGGTAATTGGCTCATCTATTCATTGAGAGCCAAGGGTTCAGGGAGCAGCATCAAGCTTCCCAGGGAACAGCAGTCCTAGTGGGTGGGATCACAGACAGAAATGGACACAGAAGTTCTATGGCATCGGTCATTGTGGAGGTCACAGTAGGAAAGTGATGACCCAGGAAGCTCATCCAGCCACCACCAACCATCTGTTAGGAGCACTCCTCGCAAACTCTCAGAGTACAAATACCTGTATGCAATCTTATTGGTTAGGATTACCTCACAGGATGGTGATTCTTAGAGACAGGAAACGCAGAGATGGACAATACCAACATTATAAAATAGTAAATGAAAATATTAAAGATGTGGAGGGTCCAGTTATTCAGGTGATTTAAATAAGTGCTTAGAAATTAGATGACAAAATGCAGGATACACTTGTATATACTGTCACCCAAAAAATTACAAACAAACCATGGATGTATTTTTAAAATATCAGCCACCAACCTCCTAACAGCAGGAATTCTGCTAAGAAATTCTCTAACCGTAATCCATTTGAAGAAGAAATGAATAATAAAATTATTAACAAATTGTTTAATTTTTTGGTATATTAAAAAATACTTTTAGTAAGTAGTAATTGGCTTAGGAAAGAAATTAAGAATGCAATAAAAACTATTTTAAAAATAATAAACATATTATTCTGCATATCAAAATGTGCTGGGATGTGGCCAGAACAGTGTTTAGAAGAAAATGTACTCATTTAAAGGTCTTTAATAAGAAGAAATGTTTAAAAAGAGATATTAAGGAAAAAATCATATGGTAAAATTCTAGAACAGAATGAAGTTTACCTTTAAAGCAAGATAGAAAAATAATGTAAAAGTATAAATGAATAACATGGAAAATAACTGGTGTAAATTATTTATAAAATTAAGAACTAGCTATTTGAAGAGGGGAAAATTAATAAACTTCTAATAAATTAAGACATAGAATAATTCTAGTGCATAGAGAAATCTGGATAGATGCCCACACATCTCTTGTCCCATCTCTTGGGTTGTCTGCAACATCTACCTATTAAAATATCAAATTACACACACATTCGAGGGCATTAACACACACACAGATGAAGAATCATAAAATTCCCCCCAATTTATCTTCTTTGTTGGCTTCTCTTTCTGGTCTTCAAGTATTGGAGAGGCCTGTGCTCTCATCTCTTAGATTGATCTCTGTGTGATGTCCTTTAGTCTCTTGGCATTAAAGGTAGTCTTTTAAAATTCAAATTTCCAGTGTGTTATCTCCATCTTTGACTTTTCTGTAGATCTCTAGATGTTTATATTTAATTCCCTACTCAACATCTCAACTTCTACATCTAATATCTTTCTCCAGGCACCCACTCACTGTTTGTTCCTCTCTCAATGTTCTTTCCCTTAGGAAATGACGCCACGATTCATCCAGTTATTCTGGTATCAAACTTAGGCATTATGCTTGATACCCCTCTCTCTCTTTTCACTGCACATAGAATCCATCAATTTGTCTTATTGGCACTGTCTTAGAATATGTCTAGATTTCAGCTGCTTCTTACCACCTCCATTGCTATCACTTTAATCCGTATCTTCATCATCTCTTGCCTGGATTTTGCAATGATTCTAACAGCCTCCTGCTTCTATTCAGCACCACCTCCCCTGGGAGACTGGGTGACTCTTTAAAAAACTCTCCAATGTCTTCCCATCAGACATAAAGGAAAGTTCAAAGTCTTCCTTCCAGTCGCACGGCTGACTGACTCCTTCAATCTAATGCCAGAACAGATTATCAAAAAATGGAACTTCATCATTACTAGCCTCCCCATCTCTCTCCAATCTGCTTTATTTTTTCTCACAGTTATAGCTACCAAAAACAGTTATAGCAGTTATAACTACCTAAAATTGCAGTATTCACTTGTATATTGTTTATTGCCTGCCTGTCTGTCCCTCTGGGTGCCATAGCACTGCACACACCCTTGCCCTGCCCCTGACCCACCTTTAATACTTAAAAAAAAAAATCTAGAAACAGCAATTTCCAAAAACAGGCAGAAAGGTTGCATGGAAATCTAGAAGGTAGTATATGGTCTGAAGCTGTGGGAAGCCTCCATGTGTCATGGTCAGAGACAGGTAAAATGAGCACAGTAGTTTCAACACACTCTAGACATTAGAGTTTTTACACAAAATTAAGAAGCTATGACCTCAGTTGAAAACAAGTGTAGTAATGAATGCCTGCTAGAAATATAGGCAAGGCCTGGAAGTGCTCCCTGCAAGCCATAAATAAGAGAATTGGAGCTGAAGGTCATTGGTTTAGATTTTCTAGTTACTAGGTCACTTCATGGCAAATAGATGGGGAAACAATGGAAACAGTGAGAGACTTTATTTTGGGAGGCTCCCCCAAAATCACTGCAGATGGTGACTGCAGCCATGAAATTAAAAGACATTTGTTCCTTGGAAGAAAAGCTATAACCAACCTAGATAGCATATTAAAAGGCAGAGACATTACTTTGCGGACAAAGGTCGATCTAGTCAAAGCTGATTTTTCCAGTAGTTATGTATGGATGTGAGAGTTGGGCTATAAAGAAAGTTGAGCCCTGAAGAATTGATGCCTTTGAACCATGGTGTTGGAGAAGAGTCTTAAGAGCCCCTTGAACTGCAAGGAGATCCAACCAGTCCATCCTAAAGGAAATTAGTCCTGAATAGTCATTGGAAGGACTGATGCTGAAGCTGAAACTCCAATACTTTGGCCACCTGATGCGAAGAACTGACTCATTGGAAAAGACCCTGATGTTGGGAAAGATTGAAGGCAGGAGGAGAAGGGGATGACAGAGGATGAGATGGCTGGGTGGCATCACTGACTTGATGAGCATGAGTTTGAGCAAGCTCCGGGAGTTGGTGATGGACAGGGAAGCCTGGTGTGCTGCAGTCCATGGGGTTGCAAAGAGTCAGACACGAGAGAGACTGAACTGACTGAGGTGGAGCTAGAATGGGTATATTTCTCTAAGTGCATCTCAAGGTATCAACAAAGTGTGCCAGCTTTAACCCACCTTTCAGGGAGAAACTTAGATCAAAGAAAGGATGAGAGAATTATTTTATGACATCTCACTACTCCAGGGGCAGACAATAAATGGAAGTGCTTGGAGAGAAGTCTGGGGGTCATCACCTTGACGGTCTGCATGCCCTCCAAGAAGCTGGCTGTATGTTTCACGAACCTCAGGGAGTTCAGGAGTAGTAGCCTGCACAGAGGTGCACGTCCCATGGCTTCAAATATCCACAGACAGATAGCCTCTGGATCACCTCTTTTCAGGAGAACCACAGAGTGTAGTTCTGACCCTTATCAAGAGTGGCTAAGCATTCCAAGCACAGTTTAACTCACTAGTCTTTTAAATATAGATTGTAAAAATCCAGCAACACTCTTACATTTCAAACATAGCATTGGCACCAAAACCCAAACTGCTGTACTAAAATCAAGCTACATCCGCCAGTTCTATATTTATGGACCACAGGCTTTAGAAAATGTAGAGGACAATCTGGAAAGCAAAGTAAGAGAATTTTATGTCAGAATAGCATTTGGTTGGGCGACTCCAGTCCCCAGGAAAGAGTTGTCCTGAAGATACCTTACCAAGATAATCGATCACACAAGTAGATCTAAAGCAGGGATGGAGGCAAAATACACATTTTCTTGCTGTCATATAACAAAGCTGAAAATCTTATTTTGCTAAGAAGTAAAAACCACCTGGGAGCAGAGTTATGAGAATCTGGTGTTAGGAACTCAAATGGGATGAGGACACTTTTTCATCTCTCTACTTTTAACTCCATCTCCTGAATATAAGCTCTATTTTCATATGGGCTTCCTGCAGCTCTGGGGCTATGCGTTTTCTCCATTACACTAGGCAGACCTGGATGGTAGTAGAAGGAAGAAAACTTCCAAAAAACACGAGTCTTGGGTTTCTTAAAACTGGACCAACCTAGGTCATATGCTCACTCTTGAACCAATCCATGGCCAGAAGAATGTCTAGCACTGTTTGATTAGAAGTGAACTAATCACCTTGGTGGGACTTTGGGGAGTGTGTGTGTGTCTGTGTGTGTTTGTGTGTGAAATCATTCTGATTGCCTTAGACCGAATAGTTTGGTGGTAGAATCAAATGCACCTAAACTGCATTTACCATGGAATATGAGTAGAATAGGTATTGAGGAATTCATTAAAGTTATTACTGGATCCTAAATTTCAAATGATTTTTGTCTTCTTTCTTAGGGCTTTTTTTGGTTTTCAAAGTGGTTCCAATGAACTTGTATTTTGTAATTTAAAAAAAAGAGCTGAAATAAAAAAGAAAATTAGAGGTAAAAAGAATCTGTAGCAATGAAAGAAATGTTGAAACTAAGAAATGTTAGGCACACTGAAATCAAGCAAAAAGGTCACTGAAATGAATGCCTTGTTAATAAAAATACAATATACCAATACTGAATCAAGATATAAGGAATAAAAAGAAATGAAAGGGACAATATGTAACTTTCTTCCTCCACCTACTCTATTCAATAGAATTTGAAAATTTTCTTTACATTTTCAAAAAGTAAATAATCCCTTTTTGGCAGAACATGGTATTATGACTGGGATAGACATTTGCCATGTTTGGGTCTGACGAGTATCTTTTGAACACCTTACTATTTGGGGAGAGTTTCCCACATTATAAACCCCTCTTTTCTAGGGTAGGACCGAGGCCATGCTCCCTGAGACCCTCCTGCAGTCAGGCACAGTAGAGACACCTGCACCAGATATTAGTGGCAGAATAAATAATAGGAGAAAGAGTGCAGAGTGTGGATCAACTCTGGGCAAATGTGGCGCAGAGCTTCTGCTGTCTGTCCCCAGCATCGCTCATGGTGGCCACAGGATCCTGGCAGCAGTGGTGGCAGGAGGGGGTACTTTGGTCAGAGCATGGTGATCCTGGTCTTTTTGCTGCATAGACTCTGACTCTGCCTATCTCCGATATCTCAATATCTTTGAATAGATTTTCTTTCTGACTAAACTCTCTAGAATAAATTCTGTTGCTTGTAATAAGGAATCGAATTTTTTCATTATCCAGTTTGCTCTATGGGACAACTTTGGACCTATCTTGCAACTTGGCAATAAAAACTTGGCAATAAAATAAAATAAAATAAAATAAAATTTTATATTTTAAGATAGCTCAAGATTCACAAGTAGTTGTATGAAACAGCATAGTGAAATCCATGTACCCTTTACTTAGTTTCCACAATGGTAACATCTTGCAAAACTGTAATAAAATTTCACAACCAGGAGATTGATGTTGGTATGACACTGATACAATCAACATATATAACACATCCATCACCACAGTTCAGTTCAGTTGAATCGGTCAGTTGCGTCTGACTCTCTGTGACCCATGGACTGCAACACAACAGGCTTTCTTGTCCATCACCAAGCCCCAGAGCCTGCTCAAACTCATGTCCATTGAGTCAGTGATGCCATCTAACTATCTCATCCTTTGTTGCCCCCTTCTCCTCTTGCCTTCAATCTTTCCCAGCATCAGAGTCTTTTCCAATGAATCAGTTCTTCACATCAGGTGGTCAAAGCATTGGAGTTTCAGCTTAAGCATCAGTCCTGCCAATGAATATTTAGGATTTCCTTTAAGATTGACAGGTTTGAGCTCCTCGCCATGCAAGGGACTCTCAAGACTCTTCTCTAACACCACAGTTCAAAAGCATCAATTCTTCAGTGCTCAGCTTTCTTTATAGTCCAGCTCTCACATCCATACATGACTATTGGTAAAATCATAGCTTTGACAAGACGGACTTTTGTTGGTAAAGTAATGTCTTTAGTTTTTAATATGCTGTCTAGGTTGGTCATAACTTTTCTTCCAAGGAGTAAGTGTCTTTTAATTTCATGGCTGCAGTCACCATCGGCAGTGAATTTGGAGCCCAGAAAAATAAAGTCTGTCACTGTTTCTGTTGTTTCCCATCTATTTGCCATGAAGTGATGGAACCAGATACCATGATCTTAGTTTTCTGAATGTTGAGTTTTAAGCCAACTTTTTCACTCTCCTCTTTCACTTTCATCAAGAGACTCTTCAGTTCTTCTTCACTTTCTACCGTAAGGGTGGTGTCATCTGCATATCTGAGGTTATTGATATTTCTCCTGGCAATCTTGATTCCAGCTTGTGCTTCATCCAGTCCAGCATTTCTCATGATGTACTCTGCGTATAAGTTAAATAAACAGGGTGACAATATACAGCCTTGATGTGCTCCTTTCCCGATTTGGAACCAGTCTGTTTTTCCATGTCCAGTTCTAACTACTGCTTCTTGACCTGCATACAGATTTCTTGGGAGGCAGGTCAGGTGGTCTGGTATACTTATCTCTTTAGGGATTTCCCACAGTTTTCTGTGATCCACACAGTCAAAGACTTTGGCATAGTCAGTAAAGCAGAAATAGATGTTTTTCTGGAGCTCTCTTGCTTTTTCAATGATCCAATGGATGTTGGCAATTTGATCTCTGGTTCCTCTGTCTTTTCTAAATCCAGATTGAACATCTGAAAGTTCATGGTTCGTGTACTGTTGCAGCCTTGTTTGGAGAATTTTGAGCATTACTTTGCTAGTGTGTGAGATGAGTGCAATTGTGCAGTAGTTTGAGCATTCTTTGGCATTGCCTTTCTTGGGATTGAAATGAAAACTGACATTTTCCAGTCCTGTGGCCACTGCTGAGTTTTCCAAATTTGCTGGCATGTTGAGTGCAGCGCTTTCACAGCATCATCTTTTAGGATTTGAAATAGCTCGACTGGAATCCATCACCTCCACTAGCTTTGTTCATAGTGACACTTCCTAAGGCCCATTTGATTTTGAATTCCAGGATGTCTGGCTCTAGGTGAGTGATCACACCATCGTGGTTATCTGGGTCATGAAGATCTTTTTTGTATAGTTCTGTGTATTCTTGCCACCTCTTCTTAACATCTACTTCTGTTAGGTGCATACCATTTCTGTCCTTTATTGTGTCCATCTTTGCATGAAACGTTTCCTTGGTATCTCTAATTTTCTTGAAGAGATCTCTAGTCTTCATGTTCCACTTTAACGGCTATGCCCACTTCCATACTATGTCTACCCTCCTTAGCCCCTGGCAACCGCTAATTTACTCTTCTTTTCCATAGTTTTGGCGTGTAAAGTGTGTTATGTAAATGGAATGCTATAGTATGTAATCTTTTGGGATTGACTTTTTCCACTAAGCATAATTCTTTGGAGATTTATCCAGCATGTTGTATGTATTGATAGTTTGCTGCTTTTCATTGTTGATAAAACTTCCATGGTGTGGGTTCAGTTCAGTTCAGTCACTCAGTCATGTTCGACTCTTTGTGACCCCATGAACTGCAGCACGCCGGGCCTCCCTGTCCATCACCAACTCCTGGAGTCCACCCAAACCCATGTCCATTGAGTCGGTGATGCCATCTACCCATCTCATCCTCTGTCGTCCCCTTCTCCTCCTGCCCTTAATCTTTCCCAGCATCAGGGTCTTTTCAAATGAGTCAGTTCTTTGCATCAGATGACCAAAGTATTGGAGTTGCAGCTTCAAAATCACTCCTACCAATGAACACCCAAGACTGATCTCCTTTAGGATGGACTGGTTGGATCTCCTTGCAGTCCAAGGGACTCTCAAGAGTCTTCTCCAACACCACAGTTCAAAAGCATCAATTCTTTGGTGCTCAGCTTTCTTTATAGTCCAACTCTCACATCCATACATGGGTTACTATAGTTTGTTTTCCTCATCTACCCATTGAAGGACATCTGAGTTGTTTTCCAGTTTATCTATTATGAATAATGCAGCTACAAATATTTGTGTACGGGTTTTGTGTGAATATAAACTTTTATTTCTCTGAGATCCATGCCCAGGAGTGCAATTAGTGTGTCATTTAGGAGTTGCATATTTAGTTTTTTTTACAAACTGCCAACTGCTTTCTAAAATTGCTATACCATCTTACACTCATGGGAAATGTATGAATGATGTAATTTCTCTTCGTGCTCACTAGTGTTTGGTTGTCACTGTATGTTTTAGCCACTATGATATGTAGTACTGATATCTCATTTAAGTTTTCATTTGCATTTCTCAAATGACTAATGATATTGAACATCTTTTGGTGTGTTTGTCATCCTTATATCCTCTTTGAAGAAATACATTTCCGTGTCTACTGCCCATTTTCTTTTTAAAAATTAATTAATTAATTTTCTCTTTCTTTTGTTTCAAATTATGAAAGGATGATAATACATTTACAGGAGACTTGGAAAATACAAAACAAAGTTACATATTGTTCCATTATATGTGTGTGCTAAGTCACTTTAGTCATGTCTGAGTCTGCGACCCCGTGGACTGTAGCCCTTCAGGCTCCTCCATCCATGGGATTCTCCAGGCAAGAATACTGGAGTGGGTTGCTACCCCACCCTCCAGGGAATCTTCCTGACCCAGGGGTTGAACCCCTACCCTTACATCTCCTACATGGGCAGCGAGTTCCTTACAACTAGCGCTACCTGGGAAGCCCAGTTCCTCCATATATACTGCACATTTGCTAACTGGCTTGTTTATTTTTTTTAGGGTTGAGATTTGAGAAGTTTTTAAATGTGTGTGTACGTGTGTGTGTCATATATATATGACTTCCCTGGTGGTTCATATGATAAAGAATCTGCCTGCAGTGCAGGAGCCGTGGGTTCTATCCTTGGGTCCAGAAGATCCCCTGGAGAAGGAAATGGCAACCCACTCCATGACTTACTGACTAAAAAAAACAACAAGCAAAGGACATTTAAATCTACTCTCCACAACTTTCAAGTATAAAACACAGTATTGTTAACTATAGTCACCATAATAGATCCCCCACATTTATTCATATTATAACTGGAAGTTTTTACCCTTTGACCAACATCAGTCCATTTTTCCCACCCTTTGTCACTGGCAACCACTATTCTAATCTTTGTCTCTACATGTTCAACTTTTTTTTAGTATCCACATGCAAGTGTTATCATATAATATTTGTATTTCTCTGACTTACTGCACTTGGCTTAATACCCTCAGTGTCTATACATGTTCTCACAAATGGCAGAATTATCTTATTTCTTATAGTGGAATAGTATTCCACATATATTTTACCACATTCATATATACTATGTATATACTTATGGGCTTCCCAGATGGCTTAGTGGTAAAGAATCTGGCTGCCAGTGCAGGAGCCGTGGATTTGGTCTGTCTTTTTGGTCGTAGTCACTCTAACAGGTGTGAGATGATATCTCACTGTGATTTTGACTTTCATTTCCCTGACAATTGCTGTTGTAGAACAACTTCTCACGTATCTGATGTCCTTTTGTGTGCCTTCTTTGGAAAAATGTCTATTCCATTCCTCTCCCCATTTTTAATGAAATTATTTATTTCCTTGGTAATGAGTCACATGAGTGCCTTACGTATTTTGCATATCAATCCTTTATCTGATATACCCTGGTGGCTCAGACCATAAAGAATCCACCTGCAATGCAGGAGACCCACATTCGATCCCTGGGTTGGGAAGATCCCCTGGAGAAGGGAATGGAAACCTACCCCAGTATACTTGCCTGGAAAATCCCATGGATTGGGGATCCTGGTGGGCTACAGTCCATGGGGCCGCCGAAAGTCGAACACAACTGAGCAGCTAACACTTCCACTTTGAAAATATTTTCACCCATTCTATAGGTTGTCTTTTCATCTTGTTAATTGTCTCTATTGCTTTGCAGAAGCATTTCAGGTTAATGTAGTCCCATTTACCTATTTTTGCTTTTATTGCCTGTGTTTTTGGTGAAATATCCATGAAATCTTTTCTGAGATCAATGTCAAGAAGCTTCTAACCTATATTTTCTTCTGAAAGTTTCACAGTTTCAGGTGTAAGACCTAAAATTAAAATTTTAACTCATTTTTACATTGATTTTTGTGTGTGGTTTCAGATAAAGGTCTAATTTCATTTTTTTGTTTGTGGATATCCCATTTATTGAAGATACTATCCTTTTCCCATTGTGAATTTTAGACTCCATTGTCTATGATCAGTTGATTATATATGTGTGGGTTAATTTCTGGCCTGGCTATTCTAGGTTATTAGCCTGCATGTCTGTCTTTATGCCAGTGTCATACTGTTTGTTTTTCTTTTTTTTCAGGTTTTATTTGGTTAGAGTAGTTTTAGTTTTAAGTTCGCAGCAAAAGTGAAGCTGAAGTACAGAGATTTCCCACAGTTCCCTACCCTACCCAAGCAAAGCTTCTCCATTTTCAACATTCCCTACCAGAGTGATATATTACCATTGATTAATCTACACTGACGCATCACAAGCACCCAAAATCTGCAGTTTACAAGAGTTCACTCATTGTATAGTATATGTGTTTGGACAAGACTGTAATGACATGTATTCATCAGGGTTGTTTCACTGTCCCCAAATTTCTCTTTGTCCCACGTATTAATCCTACCTTCCTCTTCCGAAATCCCTGGCAACCACTGATCCTTTTACCATCTCCATAGTTTTGCCTTTTCCAGAATATCACATAGCTGGAATCATACAGAGTGAAGTCTTTTCAGATTGACTTCTTTCACTTAATAGTATGCATTGAAATTTTCTCTATAGTTTTTCATGACTTGCTAGTTCATTTCTTTTCGGTGCTGAATAACATTCCATTGACTGGATACACTACAGTGTTTTTAATCCATTCTCCTACTGAAGGTTGCTTCCATGCTTTGTCAATTATGAATAGAACTGTTATAAACATATGCTGTGCAGGCTTTTGTGTAGACATAAGTTTCACTGACTCAATGGACATAAATTTGAGCAAATGCCGGGAGGCAGTGAAGGACAGAGGAGTCTGGTGTGCTGCAGTCCATGGAGTCACAAAAAGTTGTGCACCACTTAGCGACTGAACAACAACAAAAGTTTCCAATTCCTTTGAGTAAATACCAAGGGGCACACTTGGCTGGATCATACAGGAAGAGTATGCTTAGTTTTGTAAGAAACTGCCAAACTGTTTTCCAAGGGGGCTGTGCCACTCACACCAGCAGTGAATGAGAGTTCCTGCTGCTTGGCTTCCTCTCGAGCCTTCAGTGTGGTCAGTGTTCTGGATTTTGGCCATCCTACTAGGTGTGTGGTGGTATCTCACTGTTGTTTCAATTTGTATTGCCCTAATGATGTGTGGAGAAGGCAATGGCACCCCACTCCAGTACTCTTGCCTGGAAAAATCCCATAGATGGAGGAGCCTGATGGGCTGTAGTCCATGGGGTCGCTAAGAGTCAGACGTGACTGAGCGACTTCACTTTCACTTTTCACTTTCATGCATTGGAGGAGGAAATGGCAACCCGCTCCAGTGTTCTTGCCTGGAGAATCCCAGGGATTGGGGAGCCTGGTGGGCTGCCGTCTATGGGGTCACACAGAGTCGGACACAACTGAAGCGACTTAGCAGCAGCAGCAGTAGCAGCAATGACGTGTAATGTGAAGTATCTTTTCAAATGCTTGCTTGCCATTTGTATATCTTCTTTGGTGAAGTGTCTTTTAAGATTTTAGAACCGGATTTTGATCAGGTTGCTTGTTTTCTTAAGCATTATTTGTACGTTTTGGATAACAGTTCTTTGTTGGATGTGTCTTTGGCAAATATTTACTCCTAGTCTGTAGCCTATCTTTCCATCCCATTGACATTGTCTTGCACAGAAGAGAAGTTTTAAATTTTAATGAACTCTGACTCAGTCAATTATTTCTTTCATGGATCATGCATGCCTTTGGTGTTTTAGCTAAAAAGCTATTGCAAGGCCATAGCCTGGGTCATCTAGGTTTTCTCCTGTGTTATCTTCTAGGAGTTTTATAGCTTTAAATTTGATATTTAGGTCTGTGATCAATTTGGGGTTAACTTTTGTGAAGAGTATAAGGTCTGTGTCCAGATTCTTTTTTTGTTCTTTTGCCTTTGGATATCTACTAATTCTATCATGATTTGTTGAAGACTCTCTACTATAAAGCACAGGGAACTCTGCTCAATGTTTTGTAATAACCTAAATGGGAAAAGAATTTGAAAAGAATAGATACATGTGTATGTATAGCTGAATCACTTTGCTGTATTCCTGAAAGTAACATAAAGTTGTCAATCAACTATATTTCAATATAAAATACAGATTAAAAAAGAAGAGTCTCTTGCTACATTCTCTTGCCTTTGCTCCTTCATCAAACATCAATTGGCTATATTTATGTAGGCCTTTTTCTGGGTTGCCTATTCTGTTCCATTGATTTGTTTGTCTATTCCATCACCAGTAGCACACTGTCTTAATTATTGTAGCTGTATACTAAGTCTTGAGTTTTGTCGGTCCTCTAGCTTTGTTCCTTTCCTTCAATATTATGATGGTGAGTATTTCACTTCTCCATATAAATTTAAAATCAATTTGCCAATCTACGAATAACTTGCTGGGATTTTGACTGAAATTTCACTAAATTTATAGATCAGTTGGAAAGAACTTATGTCTTGACAATGCTGAGTTTTCCTCTCCATGAAAATAGAATACTTTTTCATTTATTTAGTTCTTCTCTGATTTTGTTCATCAAAGTGTTGTAGTTTCCCTTACATAGATCTTGTACATATTCTGTTCTATTTCTACCTAGGTATTTATTGGGGGGAGAAGCACTGATGTAAATGTTATTGCATTTTTAATTCCAAATTCTGCTTGTCCATTGATGGAGTGCCATGTCGTTTTGAATATATTTTGAAATCAAGAAGCATGATGCCTCTAGTTTAGTTTTTCTTTCTCAAGATCACTTTGATAGTCTGGGTCTTTTGTAGTTCCATATGAAATTTATGATTGCTTTTTTTATTTCTGTAAAAGAAAATATCATTGGAATTTTGACAGAGAATGTATCTAATCTGTAGATTGTAGAGTATCAGAGGAACAACCATGTTCATCTGAAGGATGCTATTTCTAGATGATGAAAAACATCTAAATCTCAAGATACTTACGAGATTTATATAAGAGAAGATAGAATTTTCTTCCCAGCTTTGAGTCAACATTGATTATCTGGGCTTTGAAGCAACAATGCATGTGCCCAGTGCCTTGCAAAGTCAAATACTCTTCAAATCACTTGATTCTGTTTGCATATCAGTTACCTGACCTCTTCTGTCCTCTATATCATAGGGTTCTAAGTTTCCTAAGGCTCCCTCCTCTGTGAATTTTAGGGAAATTCAGCCAAGAGGAAGAGGGTGGAGGTGCAGTCAGAGCCAGGGGATTCACCCTTCTCTCTCTGCTTCAGGTAACACCTCCTGTGCCAGCGGTATCTCCTCTGGGGCTACAGCTCCCACTGGACTGCTTTTTCTACTACAGTCCAAGCTTGCTGAGCAGATCCAATATGACTCCATCTTTGCTGGGCAGCCCCAACTCCAAATCTCTGGTAACTTTCATCCCTTTGTTCTCCTAGCCTAAAGGATCGTAATAAATTCTTGATGTTAATTTTTGGGTTGTTTCTCCCCAGCGCCACCCCCTCCATTTGACTTCTCAATTCTTGCATCATCTGTGCACCCATTTACATGTATCAAATTTCCTCTGTTTGGAATATCTAGAGTGGTTTCTATTTTCCTTGGACTTCAAATTTTAAAGGCTCTTATAAAAATAATGCCAAGTTGAACAGTTTGAACAAGGACATCAAGGTCTCTTGGCGAACCATAAAGCAGTATAGGGATAGCATGGCAATATGAGATCTACTTGCTCATTCACATTATGTCACTTGTTAAGTATAGGATTGCCTTGTGACACCATGATATGAAAAACCATTCTATTCCATATACCTGGCATTCCTTAGCGTTGTGCAGTTCACAGCATGGTCACCTGTATCTAACAAATTTGGGTAGGTAGATACTGCCCAAGCATCATTTTTCTTGGTTAGTGACATTTAGTTATTAGTAGGACTAAAGTCAACTCAAAGATAGAAAGAAAAAAAAAACAGTAATCTAAATAAAACAGTAATTTTCTCACATATAAAACTGTGTAGGGTGAAGGATGCAAATGGGAAGTGGATGTCATATTATAAATGTATCCAGTGGGCAGTATGAAGACAGATTGTGAGGACCCATGGGGACAAAGAGCCTGTTGAAGATGAACAAACAAGTTGTGTTTTTAAGTAGTTGTGAAATGGAAATGGATTATTTTGTTAACTGAAGGTAAAAAATGGCAGCAACAAAGACCTCATAATGGGGCATTTTTCAAAATTATTAACTACTTTGGCCACTTCAATGTATTTCTTTTAAGAATTGACTGGTTTTTAAATTTTTACTTATTTACCTCTGGCTGTGCTGGGTCTTTGTTGCTGTGTGGGTTTTTCTCTAGTGTGGCGAGACAGGGCTACACTCTAGCTGCGGTGTGCGGGCTTCTCATCGCGGAGCACAGGCTCTAGGGCAGGCAGGCTTCAGGATTTGCAGCCCGTGGGCTCTAGAGCACAGGCTCAGAACTGGTGCATGGGCTTAGTTGCTCCACAGCATGTGGGATCTTCCTGGATCAGGGACTGAACCGGCGTCTCCTATGGGCAGGTAGATTCTTCTCCACTGAGCCACCAGGGAAGACCCTGAACAATTTTTAAAGCAAAGTAAAGTAAAAAAAAAAAAAAAAAAAAAAAGATATAAATAAACCAATGTGGGTGTGCTAAGCTGCTTCAGTTGTGTCCAACTCTTTGTGACCCTGTGGAACTGTAGCCCACCAGGCTCCTCTGTCCATGGGATTCTCCAGGCAAGAATACTGGAGTGGGTTGCCATGCCCTCCTTCAGGGGATCTTCCAGGCCCAGGGATCAAACCAGCATCTCCTATGTCTCCTGCATTCGCAGGTGGGTTCTTTACCACTAGCGTCACCTGGGAAGCCCCAAATAAACCAATATTCAATATTAAAAAATAAGTCCGTAGGGATGCAGTTCGGGGCTGGTATGGGTCCTCATCTCCACAAAGTCCACAGTCACCCAGACACTGGATTCCTTCTAGTTCACCAATTTGCTGTGTCTCAAGTGTGAAACTTATTCCTACTATCCATGAAGCAAGTTGCTTCCAGACAGCAGACTGGAAGGAAAGACCAAAAAAAGCAGGAGGAGGGGATAGGCAATGAGAAATGCCAAATATCCCCTAAAGAAGATTTCAAATAGCTACCACATGACACTTCTGCTTGGGTAACCTTTGGCCAGAACTTCCAGGAGTGGGGGTGGGAGGGCCTAGTTTGTTCCTTCTCTGGTTTCTGCTTATTTTTAAAGGGAAAAGAGAAACAGTTCCCATAAGTTGATGCTGATGCTCTGACCTTGTATCTATAGAGACTTCTAAGACCTCCAGAGAAGGAAGAAATAGAGACTAAATCAGAAACCTAGATTCACAGGCTTTGAATATTAGATTTCACAGCTGTGGAAATGTAGGTAAAAAGCACACAGCTAGTTCGTGAGAAATGTAGGATTGAAAACCAGGTGTTCCGATCCCTAGTTCAGTGATCTCTTCGTGATGTATCACCTCACAGGGAAGGTTGTTCTTTGTTTTCCCTGTGGCATGTCGTTCCGCCACTCAGTCGTGTCTGACCCTTTGGGACCCCATGGACTCTAGCCTGGCAGGCTCCTCTGTCTATGGAATTTTCTAGGCAAGAATACTGCAGTGGGTTGTCATTTCCTCCTCCAGGGGATCTCCCGACCCAGAGATAGAACTTGTGTCTCCTGTGCCTCCTGCCTTGGCCAGATGGATTCTTTATCACTCAGCCACTTGGGAAACCCATAGCCAGGAATTCAGCTGCAGGCTCTCTCCTTAGATGGTGGGGTTTACTTTTCTATTCCTTGAGTCTGGGCAGGCACTGAACTTGCATTGACCAAGAGAATATGGCAGAAGTGATAAATGAATTTCAAGCCTAGGTCTCCAGATATTTGCAGCTTCCCCTCTAATTTTCTTGGAATCCAGTTGCCATGGGGCCTCTAGACGGGTCCCGTGGAGAAGATTAAAGATGTCTTGGTCTGGCTGACTCATGTCAATGTATGACAAAAGCCACTACAATATTGTGAAGTAATTAGCCTGCAACCAATAAAAATAAATGGAAAAAAAAAAAAGATGCCTTGGTCAACAACCCCAGCCAACCACCAAATAGGTTAGTGAGACCATCCTGGGCAAGGCAGCCTTGAGCTGCCGTTTGAAACCAAACACATAAATGAGCATAGCTGACACTCCAACTGTACCTAATTTACCAAGCCATAGGATGGGGAGACAACACATTTTTTTAAGGCACTAAATTTGGACATTGTTTACTATGGAACAACAAATAACTGGTATATTTCTTAACGAGCCAATCAATCATATTTCTTGTGGATTTTTTTTTAAGGTTCACAAAGGAAGACCACATAATGTGTTCCATTCTCCTATTTTCTATTGTTCCAAGTGGGAAAGTCATTGTTCACCAATCCTTTAAGCAAAACAGAATACTCACTGAGCATTAAATAGGACCAGTCCATGCTAAATGCTTTATAGCATTCATATTATTAAGGTAGATCAATGCGTAAGTGTGTGCTTCCCAGGTAGCTCAGCTGGTAAAGAATCTGCCTGCAATGTGTGAGACCTGGGTTCAATCCCTGGGTTGGGAAGATCCCCTGGAGAAGGGAAAGGCTACCCACTCCAGTATTCTGGCCTGGAGAATTCCATGAACTGTATAGTCCATGGAGTCACAAACAACTGGACACGACTGAGCAACTTTCACTTTTCATGTATAAGTGTAGTTCTCTCATTCTTCTCATGATAAGAAAAGTCAAGTTCTTGTCCTTGATCATGCAGCTAATGTAGTTGGTTTAATAAAGGAATTAGACTCCTCAAGGCCCAAGACCAATTGCCTTTATTCTCTCTTACAACTGTTCCCATAAAACATGTTCTATTTAACCTTTTCATAACTACTGGATGAAATTTTTCACTTCTGGGTAAAATCTGGGGGAAGTCCAGTAGCTTTTCAGTTACTTTAAGTAGTAAGAAGCTCTCCGGTTATTTCCAGCTAATAGGGCATTCTTGTCTACCCCCAAAACTTTGGACTGTTGTTGCTTTCAAAGTTTTTCCCCTTCCCAAGTTTGCACTTGCCTCAAGCTTCATGGCTATGGTGGCAAATGCAGGTCATGGTCAAGTTATAGTCTCTCTCTCTGCCTGGCTTCTTTCTAACTTGCAACTGCAGTTTTGGTTCCTTATAGGCTGATGCTTGGGAAGGAAGGAGAAGTAAGGGATGGAAGTAAGGGCTTCCTTACTTACTCAAGAAGAAGTAAGGGCTAAAGCCCTCTAGATGCAGCCGATATCCAAAGTTGTCTCTTTTATGGATTCCTTTGTGGGCTCTTCAGAGTTGTTTTCACTAAAAACATATGCCTCAAATTGTCCAAACTGAATTACACTTCCCCTGGCTTAAGTAAGTAAGTCTAAGTGAAAGTTGCTCAGTCATATCCAACTCTTTGTGACCCCATGGACTATACAGTCCATGGAATTCTCCAGGCCAGAATACTGGAGTGTGCAGTCTTTCCCTTCTCCAGGGGATCTTCCCAACCCAGGGATTGAATTCACGTCTCCTGCATTTCAAGTGGTCTCTTTACCAGCTGAGCCACCAGAGAAGCCCCAGAATAATGGACTGGGTAGCCTATCCCTTCTCCAGTGGATCTTTCCGAGCCAGGAATTATACTGGGGTCTCCTGCATTGCAGGAGGATTCTTTACCAACTGAGCTTCCTGTCATTCATACTTTTGCCTTTATTTTTAATTCCAAAGGTGCCTGTCCATCCTCTTTCTTCTGGGTGGTCCCTCTCCTGGCAGAAAGCCCTGCATCGCATACATTTCATATCAACTCCTGGCCAGCTCCTTTCCACGGGATCCACAGAGCACGGATGGTTCATTGAACGTGGACATCTGCAACAGTGCGCCTAGTGTCCACGACAGTGTTCTTTGCTCTACAGGTATCCAGACAAATTCTTTTGTCTTTACAATGTTCAGGTACAAGTCATTTGCTACTTCCTGACATTTCAAGTTCTTCAAATCATTCTCTTTCATCTCCATATTTGGCTCAAAGTGAGTGATAAACATGATTCATGGTGAGGCAAGGAAAAACACACAGTGTCCCCAAATTCTTTTTAGAGAAGACATTCTCTAATGTCTTCAACCTCTCGGCAAATTCTTAGCCTTGTCTGATATTCCATCGGGATCTGAGACAAACCAGAAGTGGAACAACCAGGTTCAGAATCTTTTATCCTTTACTGCACAGATGATCTGATACTATTGCATTGCTCTTGGAAACTCTGAAGTGATACAAACAAACACACGCAAGTGGTGATAGCAGTCATTTGTTGTTGGTCTACAATTTGCAAGGCAGTGTACAAAACACACCTTTCTTTATTTAGTCCTTATGGTAATCTGTCATGAAAGGTGTTGTTGTTCAGGCGGTAAGTCCTGTCCAAATCTTCCGTGACCTCATGGACTGCAGCATACTAGGTTTCCTTGTCCTTCACTATCTCCTGGATTTTGCTCAAACTCACGTCCATTTTATTCTGTGATGGTATCCAACCATCTCATCCTCTGTCACTCCCATCTCTTCCTGCCCTCAATCTTTCCCAGCAACAGGGTCATTTCAAGCGAGTCAGTTCTTCGCATCAGGTGGCCAAAGTATTGGAGCTTAAGCTTCAGCCTTCTCGTTCCTTCCCGTGACAGCTCCAGCCCCAGTCACGGAAGGTAAGATGATTTACGGAAATTAGAGGTACGGATTCATTAAGAGATTTTCCCAAGATTGCATGACTGTAACTGGTAGAACCCAGATTCAAATCAACTCCAGTGTGTCTAGAGCTAAAATTCCTGCTTTACACTAGACCACATCATTTCTATTGCAAAATACACCAAATATATTTACTAAGGCTGTCAGGTGAAGAATGATAGAAGCAAGATAAACAGGGAGATGGGGGAGGTGAGACCACAGGAAAGATGTGACCTGTTGAGATGTCAGCCTCTCTGATTGTCCTGCTGCTGGGAAGGAAAAAGGGAGAGAAGATCTAAACAGTCTGTCAACAGTTCCAGCAAAAGGCAGATCTTTAAAAATAAAGGAAACAGAAAGCTACAATCCGGGAAATGATATTTTTTAGATGATGTTCTCTGTGTGTGCATGTATGTGTTTCAATAGAGGCAAAGGGTTTAACTGAATTTTAGGGAGAAACAAAGGAAGGGAAAGAGTAAAGGGTTGGAGATATGACTGTGATTCTCAATTTCAATTCAGAGTAGACGTCCCCTTTTGGGTGACAATACAGTTAATCAACAGATAGTGAATGATATTGGTAGCAGATGCTCTAACTTAAGAATCAGGTGTCAGTGAAAAAAAGATGCGGCATACACACGCACATATGTAGCTGTAGCTGCATATAGACATATATGTATATATGCATATATATATATCAATACACACACATACACACACACAATTGGGTATTACTCAGCCATTAAAAGGCTTCCCTGGTGGCTCAGTGCTTGCAATACAGGAGACACGGTTTTGGTCCCTGGGTCAGGAAGATCCACTGGGGAAGCAATCTACTCCTGTCTTCTTACCTGGGAAATGCCATAGACAGAGGACCCTGCTGGGCTACAGTCCGTGGGGTTGCAAAAACGTCGGACACGACTTAGGGCCTAAACAACAACAAAACAGCCATAAAAAAGAGTGAAATATTGCCACTTGTGACTACATGGATGGAGGCTTTATGCTGAGTGAAATAAGTCAAAGAGAGAAAGGCGAATACTGTATGATGTCATCTATATGCAGAATCTACAAAACAAAACTAATGAAACAAGCACAACAAAACAGAAACAGAGTTATGGATACAGAGAACAAATAGGTGCTGGCCAGAGGAGAGGGGTTGGGAGGAAGAAAAACAGTAGGTGAGGGAGATTAAAACGTGCAAACTTCTAGCATGAGTCATGGTATGAAATGTACAGTGTAGGGAATATAGTTAATACCTATGTAATGTCTTTGTGTGGTGACAGGTGGTAACTAGACTTATCATGGTGATCATTTTGAAATGCATAGAAATATTCAATTACTATGTTGTAGAAAAGGAGCTAACATAGTGTTGCAGGTCAATTATACTTCAAAAACAAACTAACTAACTAATTTAAAAAGAGATTGAATTTCTGGTAACCAGAGGCTGAGGTGGGGGAGGGGAAATTGGATGAAAGTAGTCGAAAGGTACGAACTTCCACTTATAAGGTAGATAAGTACTAAAGATGGAATATACACTATGAGAAATATAATTAACACTGCTGCATATTATATATATAAATTGTTAGGAGAATAAAAATTCATAAGAGTTCGCCTCACAAGGCAAAATTTTGTTTCCAATTTCTGTATTTTTTCTTTTCCTTTTCTTTATTTTTAAAAAAATTTTTATTTTATATTGGGGTATAGCTGATTTATCATGTGATAGTTTTGAGTGAAGAGAGTAGGGACTCAGCCATAGGTATAAATGTATCCATTCTCCCCAGACCTTCCCTGTCATCCAGGATGCTACATAACATTGAGCAAAGTTCCATGTGCTAAACAGTAGTTTCTTGTTGCTTTAATTTTGTATCTGTGACGTGAAATATGTTCTACTCTATGCTCTACCAGTAAAGACACCTTTTCAAAATGTAAGTTTCTGAACCCAGGTGAAAAGAAGCCAGCTACTTTGGAAGCCATCAGCTACTTCCTCTCCAGTAAGTGCGGAGAGCTGGGGGGACGCGAGTCTCAGTCATCTGCTGCATCAGCCATCTTTTACAGTAAACAAGGAATTAGGAAGTGAACAATAAAGAAAGCAGGATTGGCCCCAGGTAGCTAGATGCATATGAAAGAATGCTTTCACCAAGCCTGGACCCTTGCATCTTCCCATACATATAAGATTGCTAAATCTCTTCACGTGAGAGATTTAGGTTTTCTTACTTAACCTTTCAATATTCAGATTACCTGCCCCTTGCTGCAAACTTGTATATAGCCTGGCTCCTCCCCTGCTTCCTCAGAGTCATCTTTCTTGGGGTCACCTGAGAAACTGTCTCCTGGGCCCAAGTCCTAACATTCCCACCGAATAAAACCAAGCTCTCAAAACTTTTAGGTTGTGTCTATCTTTTTCTGGTTGGCATATCTATATGAGATGATGGATATTTACTAAACGTATTGTGATAATCATTTCATGACATATGTCAGTCAAATCATTATGTTATACATCCTGAACTTAGAGAGTACTATATGTCAGCTATGTACCAATAAAAAAAGAACAAAAAAAAACTGGAAGCAGGGTTGCAGTGGGAACCAAGTCAGGGCATGGGGCCAGGCAAAGGGGATTGTTTGGACACCAAAGACACCACACACAGCTGACTGCTATCTCTGCAAATTTCTCCAGGCTCTAAAGTTAGACTCTGCTTTGTGTTGGCTCAGCCTATCAATAACTAATGTGCTTAAACCAGCTCTTGTGGTGCTTACTATGATGGCAAGATGCCTTTTAGCAATAACTACCAGGAAGCTCTGAAAAAAATAAAGGTTTATCACTTGCAAGACCTGGAAATTACATAGCACACCTGGGGCCACACGGTGAGGTCGCGATTAGGAAGAGAGAGAACGCAGGAGCTTGGGGTTCTGCTTTTTTGGGGTCAAGAGCGGGGGCCTAGGGTTTTCTGGCTTGCTCTTTATTTGGTGAATTTAAAACATAAGAGGGAGAATTTAAAGCACAGGAAGAGGAATAAAACAAGTAGCCCAAATGGTCAGTTACTGAAATCAACCAAGATCTCTAATACAAAGATCTCTAATACAAAGCATCCTCAGTAGGGGAGGCGGCCTGGCCCTTTATCTACGGCTGGAGATAGTTGGCTTTGATGCCTCCTGAAATGGACACCTAGGCAATGTTAAGTCAGGCGCCTGCATCACAAAAAAGGAATTACAAAAACCAAGAACCACCTGTCAGGATACCTTCTTCTGGAGCCTAGTCTCCTTGCCAACCCTGGCAGCTTCATTCCATCTCTAGTTCTTGAATTCAACACAGCTTACTGATGACCTGGCCTCGATTTTGGAGTTTTTCTACTCAGGTTTTCCAAAGAATCTCTACCATCTGTAATCCCAGTTTATGGTCCACCTGGGGTATTACCCAATCAGTGCTGCAGACTGAGAATAGAGCTGTCTGGGTGTGGAGTAGACTATAAGACCTTTCCTGATTCTGCCGGCAATTGAAGATCCAAGGCATGAATGCAAGCCAAAATTCTCACAGTTTTTACAAGTTTAAACCTGCATAGACAAGCTCAGTCAACCCTGAACACTCATTGGAAGGACTGATGCTAAAGATGGGCTCCAATGCTTGACCCACCTGATGTGAAAAGCATCAGGAAAAGCCCCTGATGCTGGGAAAGATTGAGGGCAGGGGGAGAAGGGGGTGACAGAGGGTGAGATGGTTAGATAGCATCACCGACTCAGTGGACAGGAATTTGAGCAAGCTCTTGGAGACAGAGAAGGACAGGGAAGCCTGGCGTGCTTCATCCATGGGGTCACAAAGTTGGATATAACTTAGCTACTGAACATCAACAACAGCAAATCAAGTTCAAGGATCAGCAGTGAAGGACGTGTGCTAGACCTAAAAGAGGGGACAGAGCCGAGAGTCAGCAGAGAACCAGAAAGAAATTAAGTGATTCAGATCTAAATTAAATTGGGAAGTTTTGGAGAAAATTTTTTCTGCAGAAGTAGGGTGGCGTTTGCATGAGTGGACATGCTGGTGTAAAGTTTCATGGACGAAAGAATGTCACATCACCACGTGTCCTGAGATGCCCTGCAGTGCCTGAGGGCAGATGAAGCAAGAGCCACCGTTAATGTGGCATAAGAGTCTGTGGGCTTTCCTCACGTAGAAGGCTGACCCATTTAGGTTCCTGTCATTTCTTTCCTGGATAGTTTTTGCTGGTTTCACTTAGGTGTTAATATTTCTGCTACCACACAGGTGAACCAAGCCCTCTCACACCAGCTAGAAAGTATGCGACGTTTTCAATAAAGTAGGTACAATAGTTTGGATTATTATTTAGCTGATATTTAATTATTCTTCCCCTCCTATGTGCAAAGTGTTCTTCCTCCTGGTCCATTGATGTTGACTTTGGCCATATGATTAACTTTGACCAAAGGAACCCTGATGAACATGATAAAAACTGAATCTTAATTGTGGTTGTTGTTTAGTCATTAAGTCGTGTGTTGCAACCCCCATGGACTGTAGCTCGCCAGGCTCCTCTGTCCTTGGGATTTCCCAGGCAAGAATACTGGGGTGGGTTGCCATTTTCTTCTCCAAGATCCCTGCAATCTTCCCAACCTAGGGATTGAACTGCATCTCCTGCATTTAGGCATATTCTTTACCACTGACCACCTGGGATGCCCTAGTCTTAATTGCTTGTATGGCTTGGCTTGAACCTTTGTACTCTGGTGATTCTTTATGGGAAAACACAGCTTGCTTAGCTTCTGTCCCTTCAGCCTGGGCCTGGAAGAAACACATGCAGCAGACTTACAGAAATATATAGCCTAGATCCAGGCCCATCCCAAATGCGGCCCAAAGCACAGATGAACATGGTTTACATCAGTGGAGACACACCAGATCTTTGAACATGAGAACAAATGCTTGTTTTTGCAACCACTAAGTTTTGCATGATTTGTTACCAGGCATTATTATGGTGTTAGTTGACTAAGACAGTAGACTTAGCAAGATCTTATGCAAATTCTTTTTGAGGACACATAGGGAGGGATTGGGGGCAGGAGGAGAAGAGGATGACAGAGGATGAGATGGCTGGATGGCGTCACCGACTTGATGGACATGAGTTTGAGTAAACTCCGGGAGTTGATGATGGACAGGGAGGCCTGGTGTGCTGCGATTCATGGGGTCACAAAGAGTCGAACACGACTGAGTGACTGAACTGAACTCAACTGAACTGATATTGAATTGAAACCTGTGTTGATTAGAGTCTCCTACATCCACAGTATTGCCCTGGACACCTGTTGAATTGCGAAGAAGGGAGTGGTGCATGCATGCTAAGTCACTTCAGTCATGTCCGACTCTTTGTGACCCCATGGACTGTAGCCCACCAGGCTCCTCTGTCCATGGGACTCTCCAGGCAAGAATACTGGTATGCGTTGCCATTTCCTTCTCCAGGGGACCTTCCCGACCCAGGGATCGAATCTGCGTCTCTTTAGTCTCCAGCACTGGGAGGCGGGTTCTTTACCACTAGTGCCACTGGGAAGCCCTAAGAGAGTGGCAGCTTGGAGTAGATACTAAGAAAAGTGAGGATGAGGATCCCCCTTTTGAGATGTGTCAACTTACACGTTACAAACTTCAGGCTTTGAGGTGCTACCTTCAAGTTTTTGCCATATTCAATACCAACCAAACTATCATTGTTAAATA
The DNA here is from genome assembly GCF_963930625.1 of Muntiacus reevesi. Classification (NCBI taxonomy): domain Eukaryota; kingdom Metazoa; phylum Chordata; class Mammalia; order Artiodactyla; family Cervidae; genus Muntiacus; species Muntiacus reevesi. The sequence goes on along the minus strand of NC_089254.1, from coordinate 100,519,046 downwards.
TATTTTTGGTTGATTTACTATTTTATTTGAACAGGGAGTATGTATTCTAAAGTGAAAGTGAAAGTTGCTCAGTCATGTCCAACTCTTTGCAACACCATGGCCTATACAGTCCATAGAATTCTCCAGGCCAGAATACTGGAGTGAGTAGCTGTTCCTTTCTCTGGGGGATCAACCCAGGGATCGAACCCAGGTTTCCTACATTGCAGGCAGAGTCTTTACCAGCTGAGCCACTAGGGAAGCTGAAGAATATTGGAGTGGGTAGCCTATCCCTTCTCCAGCAGATCTTCCTGAACTAGGAATTGAACCAGGGTCTCCTGCATTGCAGGTAGATTCTTTACCAACTGAGCTATCAGGGAAGCTATGTATTCTAATCATATCTATAAAAGAAAAAGTATGTATGCAAATTAAAATATTAAGACCATTCCATCTACTTGCCACTTAAATTGCTTTAAAAGCCATAAATTCTTCTTTACCAAATGTGATCTTCAACTCTCAATAATGACTTCTTTTGAAAGAGCAATTAGAATGCCCCAAACTGACCCAGGAATGTGTTTCTTCCTTGTCTTATCAAACTCCTCGACATTGCCTATAACATCAAGGCTTTCTCTGGCTCATTCAGAAAGAGGTTTATTGCCCCTTAGGAGGTAGCTTCTTGGTTGTTAGTACCAAAATCAAGCAGTCTTAGAAGATAATTGCCACCGATGGATACATGTGAGAGTGCCATCATATGTAGACAAATGGCACATTCTTGATTTTGATACTTTAACCATTGTAGATGGTGGCTGATTACAGACACACAACAAAGACCATGGTTTTCCAAATGCGAGATTAGATGTTCGCGTGTTTGGAGAATAACACCCCTCAAGGCAGTCATAGAACAAAGTCAAGTCCATAAGGATAGATAGTTCAAAGAGTTTAGACAAAAGACTGACTAGGAAGAGATTTCCAAACACTAAATCTTAGTGACTGAGAGATTTAATTGTTAAGGCTTTGGTTCCATTCCCAGCTCTGATAATTATCGACTTTATAACTCTGGGTAAGTTTATTGTACTGGAGAACGGAATGGCAAACCACTTCAATATTCTTGCCTTGAGAACCCCATGAACAGTATGAAAAGGCAAAAAGATAGGACACTGAAAGATGAACTCCCCTGGTCGGTAGGTCCCTTACGATTATACAGTGGAAGTAAGAAATATATTTAAGAGACTAGATCTGATAGAGTGCCAGATGAACTATGGATGGAGGTTTGTGTCATTGCACAGAAGACAGGGATCAAGACCATCCCCAAGAAAAACAAATGCAAAAAAGCAAAATGGCTGTCTGAGGAGGCCTTACAAATAGCTATGAAAAGAAGAGAAGCCAAAAGCAAAGGAGAAAAGGAAAGATATACCCATTTGAATGCAGAGTTCTGAAGAATAGCAAGGAGAGATAAGAAAGCCTTCCTCAGTGATCAATGCAAAGAAATAGAAGAAAACAACAGAATGGGAAAGACTAGAGATCTCTTCAAGAAAATTAGAGATACCAAGGAATATTTCATGCAAAGATGGGCTCAATAAAGGACAGAAATGGTATGGACCTAAAAGATGCAGAAGATATTAAGAAGAGGTGGCAAGAATACACAGAAGAACTGTGCAAAAAAGATTTTCATGACCCAGATAATCATGATGGTGTGATCACTCACCTAGAGTCAGACATCCTGGAATATGAAGTCAAGTGGGTCTTAGGAAGCATCACTACAAACAAAGCTAGTGTAGGTGATGGAATTCCAGTTGAGCTGTTTCAAATCCTAAAAGATGATGCTGTGAAAGTGCTGCACTCAGTAGGCCAGCAAATTTGAAAAACTCATCAATGGCCACAGGACTGGAAAAGGTCAATTTTCATTCCAATCTCAAAGAAAGGCAATGTCAAAGAATGCTCAAACTACCGCACAATTGCACTCATCTCACATGCTAGTAAGGTAATGCTCAAAATATTCTCCAAGCCAGGCTTCAACAATACAAGAATTGTGAATTTCCAGATGTTTAAGCTGGTTTTAGAAAAGGCAGAGGAACCAGAGTTCAAATTGCCAGTATCTGTTGGATCATCAAAAAAACAAGAGAGTTTCAGAAAACATCTATTTCTGCTTTATTGACTATGCCAAAGCCTTTGACTGTGTGGATCACAACAGACTGTGGAAAATTCTGAAAGAGATGGGAATACCAGACCACCTGACCTGCCTCTTGAGAAATCTGTACGCAGGTAAGGAAGCAATAGTTAGAACTGGACATGAAACAACAGACTGGTTCCAAATAGGGAAAGGAGTACGTCAAGGCTGTATATTGTCACCCTGCTTATTTAACTTATATGCAGAGTATATCATGAGAAACACTGGGCTGAAGGAAGCCCAAGCTGGAATCAAGATTGCTGGGAGAAATATCAAAAACCTCAGAGATGCATATGACACCACCCTTATGGCAGAAAGTGGAGAAGAACTTAAGAGTCTCTTAATGAAGGTGAAAGAGGAGAGTGAAAAAGTTGGCTTAGAACTCAATATTCAGAAAACACAGATCATAGCATCTGGTCCCATCATTTCATATCAAATAGATGCGGAACAATGGAAACAATGGCAGACTTTATTTTTCTGGGCTCCAAAATCACTGCAAATAGTGACTGCAGCCATGAAATTAAAAGACACTTACTCCTTGGAAGAAAAGTTATGACCAATCTAGATAGCATATTAAAAAGCAGAGACATTACTTTGCCAGCAAAGGTATGTCTAGTCAAGGCCCTGGTTTTTCCATTAGTTATATACGGATGTAAGAACTGGACTATAAAGAAAGCTGAGTGATGAAGAATTGATACTTCTGAACTGTGGTGTTGGAGAAGTCTTGAGAGTCCCTTGGACTGCAAGGAGATCCAACCAGTCCATCCTAAAGGAAATCAGTCCTGAATATTCATTGGCAGGACTGATGCTGAAGCTGAAACTCCAATACTTTGGCCACCTGATGTGAAAAACTGACTCACTGGAAAAGGCCCTGATATTGGAAAAGATTGACAGCAGAAGGAAAAGGGGTCGACAAGGATGAGATGGTTGGATGGCATCACTGACTCAATGGACATGAGTTTGAGTAAACTCCTGGAGTTGGTGATGGACAGGGAGGCCTGGCATGCTGCAGTCCATGAGGTCACGAAGAGTTGGACACAAGTGAGTGACTGAACTGAACTGACCAAAGTTTACTGTACTTCCATGTAGCTCAGTTTTGTCATCTATAAGATGGAAGGGAAAAAAGATCTTATCTCCCTCATGGAATTACTGTGAAGGCTGAATGGGAACATATATGGAAACAAAGCATTTATTGTAGCCCCTAAACAGTAGGAACTGCTCAGTAAAAACTGTGTTCTGAACATAGCTGCTATGATTTTTGACATCATTATGGTATCAAACAAAAGATCTTGGGATTGAAATGCACAGAACCATGAAAACAATCCGGAGGCAGTGTCAGTGAAGATAAGTGTGTGTCTGCTCCCTGGGCCTTGCTTCTGAGCTGTGGAGCCGCCTTGCCTTGAAGTCAGTCAGGGTGTGGAGGGACTGGGCGTAGCCGGGGAGGCGTGGATGCTGGTGATGACGCAACGTGGAAGATAAGGTGCGTTAGGCTCCAGAGGCAGCAGTCAGAGCAGAGGCTTCTCCGCCTTCACTAAGGCAGCAGGATGGGGAGGGGTGGCCTGGCAGCCTTATCTCCGAGGTTGGCCCGGAGCCTAAGCCCAGGCCACGGTGGCTGTTTACAGGGCTGGTTATAGGGCATGCTTGTGCCTCAGCTTGCTCTTATCTAATCTGAATTGTCCTTGTTATCATTTCCTCGAAAAACTGCAGCCCAGAGGACTTGGTTGGTGGAACAGGATCGGGGAGGAGGGGTAGGTGTGAAAGAAGCTAGAAGTCCATCTGTAGAGAATTGGACTTTAGGGGAAGGGAAGGGGACAGAGAAAGCATGGTAGATTTGTATCCAAACAGACCAAAAGCTCTCAAAGTCCTGAGTCATCGTTTCGTTCTCAGTCCTTAACCTGCTGGCATGACTGTCCTGCAGGCGTGCTCAGTCATTCAGTCATCGTGACTGTTTGTGACCCCACGGACTGGAGCCAGCCAGGCTCCTCTGTCTGTGGGATTTTCCAGGCAAGCCTATAGCAGTGCCCAGGAGATCCTCCCAACCCAGGGGCTGAACCTGCATCTCCTGCGTCTGCTTGCGTTGGCAGGATAATTCTTCACCACTGAGCCTCCTGGTAAGCCCCCTAACTCAGTGGATCACCGTTCTCTTAGACATTCAGAATAAAACGGAGAAGCTCATCTGTGGCTGCTATCCACTGACTCCCATCCCACCCCACCCCCATTTAATTGGTTTCCTTCACTTTGTTTTCCTCTGTAAATGTTATCTTTCCATGTGTTCACCCCTCTGCCCTCAGCCAGAGCCTGGCCTCTCTATATCACTCCTGTTCCGTAGAACCAGCACTGTGTCTCTTGTCTTTTCTCAACCCAGAACCCCAGCACCAGCCATTTGTAGGGATTATTTTCATCATGTCATGAAGTGAAGTGAAGTGAAGTCACTCAGTCGTGTCCGACTATTTGCGACCCCATGGACAGTAACCTACCAGGCTCCTCAGTCCATGGGATGTTCCAGGCCAAGATACTGGAGTGGGTTGCCATTTCCTTCTCCAGGGGATCTTCCCAACCCAGGGATCGAACCCAGGTCTCCTGCATTGTAGGCAGATGCTTTACCGTCTGAGCTACTCTTCCTCAAAAGCCTTTGGTCCCTTTTTTCTGACGTTGAAGTCATGACTTTTCTTCGAAACTTTCATGGTGCTTTACAATATGGTATCCGTCAACATAGGAGCTTTATTCCTCATCTCCAGCCATGGAGCCGTTTGTCCTTACCCACATCCCAACAAATGCACCATAACACAGTACTGGTCGGGAAATACTGCTGAGGTATCATTAGCGTGACTGTCCCAGTGAATCCCATTTTACCTGAGATGGGGAAGCAAAGAATGGTGTTGAAATAAATACTTTCTTTCATAAATGTGCTAAGACCCACCCCAGGTGAGGACTCAGTATGATGTGGGAAAGAGAATTTCTGGCTTAGAGTGCAGTGCATTCCTACACGTGTTTACAAAACATCTTATGAGGGTGTGAAAGAGAAAGGAACCTTGTTCCTGTTACCAAAGAGTTTGTAATCAATAGAGAGAAGTCGCTTCAGTCGTGTCAGACTATTTGCGACCCTATGGACTGTAGCCCACCAGGCTCCTCTGTGCATGGGATTCTCCAGGCAAGACTATTGGAGTGGGTTGCCATAAAAGGCAACTGGGTAATAGCTTAAGAGGGTCAGTCATGCCTCTCTCAACAGGAAAAAAATGCACAACTTGAAAGTTGAGAATTATGTTTTATCTGGTGGACTTAATGAGGACCCAAGTCCAGGGTACAGCCTCTTAGATAGCTCTGAGGGACTGTTCCAAAGACGTAATGGAGGAGCCAGGTTATATAAGAGTTGTTGCAAAAACAGCAACAACAAAAAAAAGGTAGTAGAATATCAAAAGTATGTTAGTCGCCCAGTTGTGTCTGACTCATTGTGACCCTATGGACTGTAGCCTGCCAGACTCTTCTGTCCATGGAATTCTCCAGACAAGAATACCAGAGTGGGTAGCCATTCCTTCTCCAGTGGATCTTCCTGACTCAGGTCTCCTGCACTGCAGGTGGATTCTTTACCACTGAGCCGCCTGGAAAGCCCATCAAAAGATTACTGCTAATTAAAGAAAAACCATATATCTCAAGTTCATGACTTTAGTGCTTTTCTATGCATGGGAAGATGCAGTCATCAGGACTTGTTGACATTATTCCTTTGATATGTACTGTACTGTCTAGGGCCAGTATCCTGTTTTTCCTCCATCCTGAATCCTCTCAGCATGCACCGTTGGGACAGCTGCCATGGCTGATGGCTTGACGGTTGAAGCATCCTTTGCTTGCTGATATGACAGGCAGCATTCTCTGTCCACACTTCATTCGTTGTGGAAGGCATGAGACCGGGTGAGGCTTTCAAAGGGAAATATCATCCTTGTTTTCCAAATGGTGAAACTTACCTGCCTGAGAGTTTAAGTGGTCATTCACAGTCACAGGGCTAGTAATGAGCAGATTAGGGTCTCCTAGCTTGTTGCTTTTTTTTCCTGGACTGTTCTGCCTGCAACCTGCAGGGCTATGACACTCCCTGGGAAGCTATCAAGCATGCTTGGGAGCAGGGGGAATGGGCATGGAGCTGGCAGACCTCCCAGGGGAGGGGACATCTGACCTGAGAATTAAAAGGCTCAAGATGTTCCCATCATATTAGAAAGGAGAGAAGAAAGAATATTCCAGAAATAAACTCTGTGAGCAGAGGCACAGAGCAAGTCAAGAGGAGCTGCCCAGGGCAGGATTGCTTGGGGAATGGAGACTGCCTCCCTTTGCCTCCCCTGAGAGGCTGAGATAAAGGAGCCAGGAGAGGCTGGGGTGTCTCCAGACCGATAAACAGGCTCCACCCAGAGGCCAGTAGCATGTGTGTGGGGACAGGGACTGCGGGTGGCACATGCGCCCTTTCTCCAAGAAAAAGGAACTGGGGTGGGGGTCAGAGAGAGGCTACTTCCTGAATCCCCGTCCTCAGACTCAGCACCTAGAGCAGAAGAAGGACAGATTCTGAGAGCAAGAGAGACGGCCAGACAGACGGCAAGTCCCCTAGAGAAGGCCATTCCCTTTGGGAGTCAGACGCCTAGGGTGGGAGGTAGAGCCGGCTGGTGTGTGTGTGTGTGTGTCTCTGTGTGTGTGTGTGTGTGTGTGTGTGTGTGTGTGTGTGCGCGTGCATCCCCTGTCCCCGTCCCGAGAGGATGGATGTGGGACTTGGAGAGTAGGAACCAGGGAGAAGAGGCAGGTGACGGGAGACGGAGGGAGGGGGGAACCTCAGGAAGAGAATTTCATTCTGAAGCCTGCCTAGGAGCACTGCCCTGGGATGAGCATATATGTGTGTGTTGGGGGTGGGGGGGAGGTAGGGAGGCAGGTGGGCAGGAGGTCTCAAAATGACCTGACATAACTCTCTGTGATGTACCCCCTTCCTGAACCAGCTTCTCTGTCCTGCCTCCAGTTCAGGAGGGTGGAGACAAAGAGTCGGTGGGGAGAGCCATGCGGACTGAGCAAGCGAGTGGATCGGGGACACGCAGGAGACGGGTGGTAAGTGCGCAGGGCAGCATTCTGACAGCCCTTCCAGCTCCCAGGGGTCCAAAGAAGACTGGGTTCAGGAGAATAAGGGGCGTTATCTCTGTACCAGGGGACCCCAGCACCAACTATCTGTTCCCTCTTCCTCCTTTCCCCTCCCTCCCCCATCCCAATTCTCTCCATCATGTGTTTTTTATTTCCTGGTTCTCTGCACAGAGATTTCCAGAAGAGGAGCCGCCTACCGCACAGGATGGATGGTGGCAAAAGACCTTGCGGGCTCTAAAGACCCTTCTGCTCTTCAGTATAATCCTTGGTGTTTCTCTGCTGCTTTGGGGCTACGTGTTCCAGGGCTGTGGTCCTTGTAAGTGAGATCCTAGATCCCCCCACAAGCCCACTCCCCATCCACCATCCATCATCCCGAGACCCACCATGCATCCTGACCCCTGGGGGCCCTGGGTTCCCAGGCTCGTGCCCCGTGAATCCCTCTCCTGCCCATCAGTCAGACGATTTGCTCCTCATCAGGGTCTCTGCCCCTTTCCCTAACCAGACGTTTCTTTGCTTAGCCCCTGGGGGGGGTCCTCACCGCTTCCTCTTTCGCAGCTCTGAGCTTTTCCCCACAGCCCCTTGCAAGACACCTGTGTGTCAGGACCTCCTGGCTCTCTACCTGGCCTCTGGGAACACCAGTGTGGCCCCCTGCGCTGATTTCTTTAGTTTCGCCTGTGGAAACGCCAACAGGACCAGCAGTCCTTTTCAGGCTCTCGAGGAGGAGAACAAGCGCCGAGTTCGAAGAATCCTGGGTAAGGGAATCAGGATGGAAGGTTCTCTTGCTGTAGGTGCCGCGGAGCCTGGAATGATCACTGCTGTCCCTCCCAAGCCTGTGTGGCTAGGGAACAACCAGTTTGTACCACGCTCCACTGGCTCCTAGGGACCTGCTCGATTTGCTTCTCCATCGTCATACATTTCACAGCAGATCCTGCCTCTCTTCCATCTCTTCTGGTCCCTCTCATCCTCGTTTCTTTACCTAGTCCCTATTCCCTCACCTTTCCCATCCATCCACAGATATCTGTGTTATCTCCCTTATATTTTCAGTTTCTACCCCGTGCCTGATGTCTTCCCACACTGGCATCTCCTCAACACCTATTGCACTTTAATCCTTCTCCCCATCGCCCTCATTCTCCAGCCTTCAAATCCTTCTTGTCCCCTAATGCTCCCTGTGAGTGTTACCCTCTCACTCCCATCGTTCCCCAGATCCTCGCTCTCACAGTCATCTCCCATCCTCCCTGAAACCTTGGACCATGGCTTGCCAGTTGAAGTGGAAGAAGCTGAAACTGGGCTGCCGGAGATGGGTGATTGGAGATGATGGTGGGAGGAAAGAAGTGGCAGAATGGGTGAGAAGTGATGAGGGGCTTTATCTGGTTGTGTGTAAGGGAAGGAATACAGAGGGACGCAAAAGACATGCTGGAGGAAAGGGGGGACCAAGTTACAAACCCTGGAGGTAGGAAGATTTCTGTAGATGGTGGTTCTGTTGAAAAGAACCAAGAGGAGAACCATGAGGCAGGAACCCAGGCCACACAGGAAGGAGGAAGGTGTTCCCAGGGTGTTGCTGGTTGATGATAAGGACTAAGGGATGAGAATGCAACCAACAAGATGCATTTTCTCTATAAGGGAGCCCAGGGAACCTGTTGATAGTACCAGTAGGAATTTGGAAGAAATAAATGTTTCCCTTTACCCTCCTTCTTTTGATGGGAAAGAGTGGAGGTGGGTACTCCCTGCATAGCAGAGGGCCAGGCTTTCATGTAAGGTACAGAGATAAAAAGCAAATGTACCCTTCAGACAGATTCTGTGGCCCACAATAGAACGAAAAGAAATCAGAGGACATGAGTAAGTGGAGTTAGATAGGAGAGGGTGGAGGGCTCCAGTGGTGTGTGTTTGGGTAATTGTCATGTGTGTTTGTCTGCTGGGATCAGAGAGAGGGGAGAGTCCAGACTAGGGGAGCCCTCACCAGCCTTTACCAAACCCTTCCTCATGCTCTTCTGCTCCAATCCCTCGAAAGTTCTCTGAATTCTCCGATTTTTCTGATTCCTTCGCTCATCTCCCTCTTACCTCTCATTTCTACTCTTTCTGCTTTTTCCATACTCCAGTTATTCCATCTCTTCCCCCCACACCCTTGTCTCTTCCTCTTTATTGCCTTTCTCACATTTGCTTTCCTTTTTTTTTTTTTTTTATGGTAGCCATTCCACTCGTCTTGTGGGATATGGGATCTATCTTACTCACACCAGCCCCCCAAGCCAAGGATTGAACCTGGGCCCTTGGCAGTGAGAATGCAGAGTCCTTACCAGGGAATTTCCTCAACTTTTCTTTATCTTCCTCTTTGTCTTCTCCACGTTCTTACTCTTCCAACAAATTGGTCCAGCTCATGACTTGCCTGGTGGTGCAGTGGTAAGGAATCTGCCTCCCAAGGCAGGGAATGTAGGTTCAATCCCTGGTTGGGGAGCCAAGATCCCACATACCACGGGGCAACTAATGAAGCCTACATACCTCATGAACTCAGCAGAGCAAAAAAGAAAGAAAAGAAACTGTTCCCCTCATCCTCATCCCTGGGTTCCCCCCCTTCCCTCCTTTTCCCTGGGAATCGTCCCTTCCTTGCCTATAACCTTTCCATCTCCCACCTTCCCTGCTTGTTTCTAAGCTGCCTCACTCCTTTAATTCTCCCCTGCTTCCTTTCTAGAAACTCCAGGTTCCTGGCGCCTGGCCCCTGGGGAGGAGAAAGCCTTTGGATTCTACAACTCCTGCATGAACACGGGTGCCATTGAGGCGGCAGGGGCCGGTCCCCTCAGACAGGTTATTGAGGAGGTGAGACTGGCACATCTACTTTTCTGGATGCAGAAAACACACAAGACCAATGTGTGCTCAGGGCTGCCGTTTTTTCTTGCCCATAGAGGATGGATCTCCTTCCTAAGGGTTTGGGAGGGAGGTGGACATGGCAATGATCTGTGGACATATCAAGACCTTGGCTGAAGGTAGGAAAAGGGGGACAGAGGTGGAGCCCTAGAAGGGGCAGGGGACTCAGGGTAGAAGTCAGGATGTAGTCAGAAGTCAGCTGGTGAGGGATGTGTTCTGAGAGACTGTATCCCTGTGTTGAGCGCTGTTTCTTTTCTTCCCAGCTTGGCGGCTGGCCGACCTCTGGTAACTGGACCCCGTCAGATTTTAACCAAACTCTGAGCCTTCTGATGAGTCAATATGGTCACTTCCCATTCTTCAGAGCCTATTTGCAACCTCTTCCCACCCCTCCATACCTGCCAGTCATCCAGGTGAGGGATGCGCTGGCAAAAATGCAGGCCTGCCTCAAATTTGTTCTTAGGCCAAAAAATGTGCAATCCAGGAAAGTGACTTAACTTTCTTGTTGTTACTGTTCAGTTGCTGTGTCCTGTCTGACTCTTGGAGACCCCATGGACTGCAGCATGCCAAGCTTCCCTGTCCTTCACTGTCTCCCGGAGTTTGCTCAAACTCATGTCCATTAAGTCAGTGATGCTGTCCAACTATCTCATCCTCTCTCATCCCCTTCTGCTGCCCTCAATCTTTCCCAGCATCAGGGTCTTTTCCAAGAGTCAGCTCTTCCCATCAGTTGGTCAAAGTGTCAGAGCTTCAGCTTCAACACCATCCTTCCAATGAATATTCAGGGTTGATTTCCTTTAGGATTGACAGGTTTGATCTCCTTGCTGTCCAAGGGATTCTCAAGAATCATCAGCACTGCAATTCAGAAGCATCAATTCTTCAGCATTTGGCCTTCTTTATAGTCCAACTCTCACATCCATACGTGACTACTGGAAAAACCATAGCTTTGACTACATGGACCTTTGTTGGCAAAGTGATGTCTCTCCTTTTTAATACACTATCTAGGTTTGGCAGGGCTTTTCTTCCAAGGAGCAAGTGTCTTTTAATTTTGTGGCTGTAGTTCACTGTCCACAGTGATTTCGGAGCCCAAGAAAATGAAACTGGTCACTATTTGCACTTTCCCCCTTTCTATATCCCATGAAGTGATGGGGCCAGATGCCATGATCTTAGTTTCTTGAATATTGATTTTTAAGCCAGCTTTTTTACTCTCCTCTTTTACTCTCACCAAGATGCTCTTTAGTTCCTCTTCACTTTCTCCTATTAGAGTGGTATCCTCTGCATATTTGAGGTTATTGATATTTCTCCCAGCAATCTTGATTTCAGCCTGTGATTCATCCAGTCCAGCATTTCACATGATGTACTCTGCACATAAGTTAAATGAGTAGGGTGACAATATGTAGCCTTGACGTAGACTTCCCTGGTGGCTCAGATGGTAAAGCATCTGCCTACAATGCAGGAGACCCAGGTTCGATCCTTGGGTTGGGAAGATCCTCTGGAAAAGGAAATGGCAACCCACTCCAGTACTCTTGCCTGGAAAATCCCATGGACAGAGGAGCATTGTAGACTACAGTCCATGGGATCACAAAGAGTCCGACATGACTGAGCGACTTCACTTTCATTTAATTCCTTTCCAAATTTTGAACCAGTCAGTTGTTCCATGTAAGGTTCTAACTGTTGCTTCTTGACTTGCATACAGGTTTCTCAGAAGATAGGTTTGGTGGTCTGGTATTCCCATCTCTGAGAATTTCCCACAGTTTATTGTGATCCACACAGTCAAAGGCTTTACCATAGTCAATGAAGCAGAAGAAGATGTTTTTCTGGAATTCTCTTGCTTTCTCTATGATCCAACGAATGTTGGCAATTTGATGTCTGATTTCTCTGCCTTTTCTAAATCCAGCTTGTACCTTTGGAAGTTCTCAGTTCTTGTACTGTTCAAGCCTAGCTTGAAAGATTTTGAGAATTACCTAGCTACCATATGAAATAAGTGCAATTGTGCAGTAGTTTGAACATTCTTTGACATTGCCCTTCTTTGGGATTAGAATGAAAACTGACCTTTTCCAGTCCTGTGGCCACTTCTGAGTTTTCCAAATTTGCTGACACGTTGAGGGCAGCACTTTAATGGCCTCATTTTTTAGGATTTTAAATAGCTCAGCTGGATTTCTATCACCTCCACTAGCTTTGTTGGTAGTAATGCTTTCTAAGGCCTACCTGACTTCACATTCCAGGATGTCTGGCTCTAGGTGAGTGACTACACTGTTATCTTTAGGGACATTAATTAATGTTGGAACCAGGGACTTGAGGTGAGAGGGAAGAGAGCAGCAGGGCCAGTTCTGGGAAGACCATCTTTCTGGTCTTCCTTGTTGCTTCTCTGAATCATCCCTGGGCACTGGACTCATTCCTCCTGTGGCCTCTACTGCTCTTCTCTTATTTACTTTTCAGTTTCCCCAGAGGGAGCTTTTTAAACCAAGAGCTAATTATGCTATTGTCTCTGTTTAAATGCCTTAAATGGCTCACTGGGTCATCAGGATCTGACTCTTAATCCTTAAGGAAGACTTGCAAGTCTCCCTCTTACAAACTCCTCCAGGCTTATCTCCTCCTTGTGCCCCAAGGCAAGCTCGTGCACTTACAGCTCCAAGGAGAGTTCTCGGTTCTTTGCGTACATGGCTCCCTTTGCCTGAGGCACCACTCCTCAATTTGCACACTCAGCCTGGAGAATTCCTACGTTTCACGTTTTGGTCTTGATGACTGTCCCTTCCAGGATGTCTTCACTGACCCCCTGGCTGCGATGGGAGGTGGGCCTCTCTGTCCTCCCATTTCACGTGCTCTCAGCCTTGAGCCCTGTGTTGAAGATTCAGCCTCTTAAGGACAGGCTTACACTTCATTCATCTCTGGTCCTTGGGACCTGGCACAGGGCCAGGCAGCTAGAGGCCCATGCCAGGTGTTTATTGAGTGGGTTAATAAATTAAAACCTTGGAGGCATCAGTATTGTGGGAGGCAGTGTGATGCTAAATATTTGGCCCCTACTTTCCAAAATTCCACAAAATTACATGAGCGTGAATATACAAGAACTGATAATCCTTGTGAGGTTTTCTCAAGTTCAGCTCTACATGGTGTGCTGAGGAGTGTAACTGGTGCAGCCTTAGGAAATTAGTTAAGATCTGAAATGGTTAAGGAGAAGTTCAGAAGGGAGAACGTGGGCTGAGCCCTGAAGCCTGATTGATTCACCCAGGTGACAGTGAAGCTAAAGGGACTTAAAGGGCTGTAGGGAAGTCCTGATATTAGGGAGGAGCCAGGAACAGTGTGACCCTTCTGCGGGTCAGTGAGGAGGCTGGTCTGTTGAACAGAGGATTTGGGGTTGGGATGGGATGCGGTGGGAGGCAAAAGTCAGGCTGAAGACATGAGGTTGAACCTGACTATTCCCAGTCTACAACATCAGACCAAGGTGATAACTGTTGATGTAATAGGGGGAAAAAAAAAAAAACAGCTATGGAAGACTTTCAAGTGTGATGGTTTTACATAATGCCCAGGTAGAGTCAGTGGTTTTTGAGGTCAGTCTGGAAGTGCTAAGAAATCTAGTTGAGCAACCTTGATTCCAAATGGAGATGATTATGACAGAAATGGAAATTGGGGTCAGGAGGATGTAGACAACTTCATCCTAGTGGTGACTGATGGTCCATGGTGATTGGAGAGGACCTGGTGACTGACTGAATATCAATAAAAGAAGTGGAGAAATTAGAAAAGGACCCCACAGAGTTGGTTTGGTGTGAATGGAAGGAGGGTGGCTCGCATTACCTTGAGACTAGATGGTCTCTGAGGGATATACAGGTGGAGAAAATGACTTGAAAAGGGACACCCCAATGAGGTGGGGCCAGAGGGGAGGAAGGAGGGCCAGGAAGTGGGAGTCAAACCAGTTCCACCGAGTCACAAAGAGCAGGGGAGAGGCCCATTCAGGTGGGAGGAGTCATCTTTGATTCCAGAGACTTCTGAGCTCGGAAAATTATGGAATGAGGAGACACCATTGGAAACCTTCTAGTTGTTGCTCAGTCCCTAAGTCCTGTCTGACTCTTGTGACCCCATGGACTGCAGCACACGAGGCTTCCCTGTCCTTCCCCATCTTCCAGAGTTTGCTTAAACTCATGTCCATCGAGTCGATGATGCCATCCAACCATCTCATCTTCTTTTGACCCCTTCTTCTCCTGCCCTCAATCTTTCCCAGTATCAGGGTCTTTTCCAATGAGTCGGTTCTTCCCATCAGGTGGCCAGAGTATTACAGCTTCAGCTCCAGCCCTAATCCTTCCAGTGAGTATGCAGGGTTGATTTCCTGGTTTGATTTTCTAGACATAACGTCAAAACAATCATGAAAATGGATTCAGTTTGTGTGGAGTTAGGAAGGAGGGAAGTTGAAGTAGATGCATAGATTACTTTTAGGTTTTTAAAGTTTGGACATGAAATGTGACCGAAGAGTCAAGTGAAAGCTTTTTTCAAGATAGCAGAAAAGTTCATAGCTCCAGGAAGAAGTCTGGGATTGAAGTCAGATAAGACAAGCCAAAAACATGGGGGAAAAAATCTTCAGGACAGCGATAAGGACACACCAGTGCCAGAACTAGAGTGAGGCACATGAGGGTAGTAGGCTATTTTCCTGGGGTGAAGAATTTAAGAGGGTACCAAAAACTCACTAATCAAATAGTATTTCAATAAATATTTTTTAAAATGTCAAAACCAATGCAAAAACTCACGATGAACAAAACATCACAGTTTTGTTCACTGTGAATTAAAAAAAAATTTTTTTTCCTTCCCAAAATGGATCAAAACTCTATTGCAGACTTTTGGGGAGATATCTGTGATTTTAAAAAATGATCAGAAATACATTGTGGATTTTAGGGGGAAATGCATGATGAGCAAAGTTTTACTATTATATTCTGTATAGATTTTTTTAAAACATTAATTTAGATTTTTTTCATTTATTTTTATTAGTTGGAGGCTAATTACTTTACAATATTGTAGTGGGTTTTGTCATACATTGACATGAATCAGCCATGGATTTACATGTATTCCCCATCCCGATCCCCCCTCCCACCTCCCTCCCCGTCCCATCCCTCTGGGTCTTCCCAGTGCACCAGGCCCAAGCACTTGTCTCATGCATCCAACCTGGGCTGGTGATCTGTTTCACCATAGATAACATACATGTTTCAATGCTATTCTCTCAAAACATCCCACCCTCACCTCCCACAGAGTTCAAAAGTCTGTTCTGTACTTCTGTGTCTCTTTTTCTGTTTTGCATATAGGGTTATTGCTACCATCTTTCTAAATTCCATATATGTGTGTTAGTATGCTGTAATGTTCTTTATCTTTCTGGCTTACTTCACTATGTATAATGGGCTCCAGCTTCATCCATCTCATTAGAACTGATTCAAATGAATTCTTTTTAACAGCTGAGTAATATTCCATGGTGTATATGTACCACAGCTCTCTTATCCATTCATCTGCTGATGGGCGTCTAGGTTGCTTCCATGTCCTGGCTATTATAAACAGTGCTGCGATGAACATTGGGGTGCACGTGTCTCTTTCAGATCTGGATTCCTCGGTGTGTATGCCCAGAAGTGGTATTGCTGGGTCATATGGTAGTTCTATTTCCAGTTTTTTAAGAAATCTCCACACTGTTCTCCATAGTGGCTGTACTAGTTTGCATTCCCACCAACAGTGTAAGAGGGTTCCCTTTTCTCCACACCCTCTCCAGCATTTATTGCTTGTAGACTTTTGGATAGCAGCCATCCTGACTGGCGTGTAATGGTACCTCATTGTGGTTTTGATTTGCATTTCTCTGATAATGAGTGATGTTGAGCATCTTTTCATGTGTTTGTTAGCCATCTGTATGTCTTCTTTGGAGAAATGTCTGTTTAGTTCTTTGGCGCATTTTTTGATTGGGTCATTTATTTTTCTGGAGTTGAGTTGCCGGAGCTGCTTGTATATTTTTGAGATTAATCCTTTGTCTGTTGCTTCATTTGCTATTATTTTCTCCCAATCCGAGCGCTGTCTTTTCACCTTGCTTATAGTTTCCTTTGTTGTGCAAAAGCTTTTACATTTCATTAGGTCCCATTTGTTTATATTAATTTAGATTTTAAAAATTTCAATGAAGATATGATTGATCTTGATTACTGAGTTTTCAGTACCTCTTTTTTTTTTATGGAGCATAATTGCTTTACAATGTTGCATTAATTTCTGCTCTACAACAAAGTAAATCAGCTGGATGTACACATATATCCCCTCCCCCTTGAGCCTCCCTCCCATGGCCCCTACCCCCCTCCTGTAGGTCATCACAGAGCACCAAGATGAGCTCCTGTGCCATACAGCAGGTGCCCAATAGCTATCTATATGAAGCATGGTAGTGTATTTATGTCAATCCCAGTCTCTCCATTTGTCCATCCTCCCCTTCCCCCACCCCCACCCCCATCCACATGTCCTTTCTCTATGTCTGCGTCTCTGTTCCTGCCCTGAAAACAGATTCATCTGTAACAGTTTTCTAGATTCCATGTATATGTGTGCATAGATGATTTTTTTTTTCTTTCTGATCTATTTACTCTGTATGACGAACTCTAGGTCCATCTACATCACTACAGATGACCCAATGCCATTCCTTTTTCGTGGCTGAGTAATATTCCATAGTACCACATCTTCTTTATCCATTCCTCTATCAATGGACATTTAGCTTGCTTCGTGTCCTGGCTATTTGCACCCAAAATGGGCATCTCACACCATTTATCCTGGCCCTGGCCCTGGCACAGGCAACAGTTCCCGACAGGACATGGGTTATTATGCTTCTCTCTTGCTGAGCACCCCCAAACTAGTTGAAACACCCTCTTTGTACGTTTGCATGTTGGTACTCTTCCCCTTGTCCCTTAGCCCCAGTCCCCTCTCTTCTTTCGTTCTCCTGCTCCTCCTGCACTCCATTTCCTGGGTCCCCCTTCCTGGTCCATCCCCATAGCCCCACACCTGGCCTCTCCTTCCTCCACATTCCCCACTTCTCTCAGCCTCTCTTGTGTCCAGATAGACCAGCCAGAGTTTGACGTTCTCCTCAAGCAAAAGCAGGAACCGAATTATGCCCAGGTAAGATGGTGTCACGGACAAAGGTCCTAACCTCTGACTCTGGAGAAAGGCAGGGGTCGATGGTGGCTGTGACTGAGGTTGCCTTTCCCCCAGATCCTGCGGGAATACCTGAATTACCTGTATCGCCTGGTAACCTTGCTGGGAGGAGACCGAAACCAAGCGCAAAAACACGCCTCCTTTTCCCTCGCCATTAACTCACAGTTGAACCAGATGGTGGGGCCTGGGGAGCAGCAGCGTGCTCAGGACAAGGTCTTCGAGATGGTCACGATTGACCAGCTGCAGGTGCCTCGAGCCAGGGACTGGGAGAAGATGGGCATGAGGGTCTTGCTCCCAAACTTTCTTGATCTTCACGCCTTCTTTCTCCTCACTTCCTTAATTCTTAGTCCATCCCCTAACTTTCCTGACTCCATCCTTTTCCCGACCACCCCCCTTCTCACTCCCTCCTCTATCCTGAGGGAGGGGAACCCCCCTCCCTTTTCCTGTCCCCCCACCCCCAACCTCTGTCTCTCTCCTTTAAGAGAATGGCCCCTACCATTGACTGGTTGTCCTGTTTGCAAGCGACGTTCACACCGATGGCCCTGAGCCCCTCTGACCACGTTGCAGTCCATGACCTGGCATATTTGAAGAACATGTCGAAACTGCTTGAGATGAAGCTGTCGGAGCACAGGTTTGCTCCACATTGGGGTGGGGGTGGTGGTGATGGAAAGAAGGTCTGAGGACCTGGAGGTCTCAGGGACAAAGGACACTGGAGGAGGCAGACTAATAAGGGCCTTGCAGGAGGATGGGAGCGATCCAGGGCCATGTGAGGGCAGGGAGGGGGTGGGATGGACAGCCTAGGAGGGCTTAGAGGAAATAGGAAGAGGGGCTCGGAGGGCATGGGTAGAGAAAACACAGACAAAACGAGGGATCCAGGTAACCAGTAAGACACAGGGCGTGCTGAATGGAGCAGAGGACATTTGCGGCATTTGTGTCTTGTCAGCAGCTGAGGGGTGCGGGTGAGAGAAGGAGGCACATGGAGGGGTTGGTGGAGGAGACAAAGGCTGGGGAAAGCTGGGGAAAGGCTGCTCCTCAGCTGTATTCGAGGATTCTGGGCCACTTGTGGGAAAGATCAGGAAGGTCTTGATGGACCCTGAAGGTCCGGAGAGGGAGGGTGAGGCTCTGTGTTGGGCTCACTGCTGGCCCTGAGACTGTGTGGCCGCCCCTCGGATACAGTGACTTCCTCCCGGGACCTTGGGCTCAAAGCCGTTCTTCATAGTAACTCAGTGGCAGCAACATTTAGAAGTTCCTTCAGAGGGAAGCAAACAACCATTCACACAGGTGCAAACCAATCTGTGTAAGGATAAAAGTCAAACCCAGCGAGAAAGTTGCCAGCAGGGCGGAGAAAGGTCCCGGGTCCCAGCTTTGGTGTTCTTAGAAGATGCCTCTTAAGAGAAGCGGAGGTGTCTCGGTTGTGGAAGTATTTGAATCTGTTTCGTTAAATCGAAGTCCAGCCTTCTCCCCACTGTGAGTTGAGAGGTCTCCCTCTTCATCTGGTTCTTTCTTTCGTCATTCTCCACCGCCAAGCCAACCCGCATCAAGCAAGTGTTAGTGTTAGTCATTCAGTCATGTCTAACTCTTTGTGATCCTATGGACCATAGCCCACCAGGCTCCTCTGTCCATGGAATTCTCCAGACAAGAATACTGGGGTGGGTAGCTATTTCCTGCTCCAGAGGATCTTCCAGACCCAGGGATCAAACCCAAGTCTCCTGCATTACAGGTGAATCTGAGCCACCAGGATAGAAAAACTCTTTTTAAAACAGAGAAGTTTTGAACAGTGGTTGCCAGGGGCTGAAGGGTGGAGAAATAGAGATAGATTGGTGAAAGTGTGCCAACTTTCTGTTATAAGATGAACACTCTCAGGCTCCAGTATATTGGGTAGGCCAAAAGGTTTGTTCTGGTTTTTCTGTAAGAGATTATGGCAAAGATTGAGGGCAGGAGGAGAAGGGGGCGACAGAGGATGAGATGGCTGGATGGCATCATTCATTCAGTGGACATGACTGAGCAAACTGGGATGTGGTGATGGACAGGGAAGCCTGGCATGCTGCAGTCCATGGGGTCACAAAGAGTTGGACATGGCTGAGCAACTGAACACAGCAACTATGGAAAAACCTGAACGAACCTTCTGGCCAACCCAATATAATATGGCGGCTATAGTTGATAACGTATTACAGGCAGAACTCATTTAATTTTGCTTTGCTGTATTTCACTTTGTTGTTGTTTGTTTGTTTATTCTAACAAATTAAAGGTTTTTGGCAACCCTGTGTCAAACAAGTCTGGGGGCACCATTTTTCCAATAGTTTGCTCGTTTCGTGTCTCTGAGTCACATTTGGGTGATTCTCATGATATCTCACCCATTTTCAGTATTATTTTAATGGTTAAAGTGATCTGTGATCCATGAGCTTTGATGTTACTATCCCAATCATTTTGGAATTTTTTTCACAGTGAAGTGTTTTTAAATTAGGGTAAACAAGAAAAAAAGAAAAGCTCTTCTTGACATGTTCACATGTCGGGTAGTTATTCTCTATAAAGAAGGTTTCCCTCGTAGCTCAGATGGTAAAGAATCTGCCTGCAGCGCAGGAGACCCAGGTTCGGGAAGATCCCCTGGGGAAGGAAATGGCAACCCACTCCTGTATCCTTGCCTGGAGAATCCCATGCACAGAGGAGCCTGGTGGGCTGCAGTCCATGGGGGTCGCACAGTCGGGCACGACTGAGCGACTAATACACACACACACCAAAGGGAGGGTTTTCTGGGGGCTTTCCCGGAGCCTGGGGTCTACCATCGGTCTCTTTTCTCTCCACAGGGACTTGCTGCAAAGCCACATGATCTTCGGGCTGGTGAAGACACTTTCTCCAGCCCTGGACAGTCAGTTCCAAGAGGCACACAGATCGCTGAACCAGAAGTTGGGGGAACTGACAGGACACCCACCCATGGTGAGGAGAGCAGGGGAGAATTCTCCCAGGTGGGGTGCTAACGGAGCATCTGCCATCTGGGGGACTCACGTGGACACAGCTCCCTCGGCAAGGGGCGTGGGAACTAGATGTCCCCCAACATCTGGGGGGGGGACAGAAGCCCTTCCGCAGAAGCCCTCAGCGCTTGCACTGAGAGCTGGGATGCCAGGGAGCAGACCTGTGGGCACATGTCTGGCTACCTCCAGGGCCTTTTGCTGAGTATTAAAATCTAGATAGACAGCTCTAAGCTGATCAAGAACTGCTTTTCCTTTGTCGTGACCCCTAGACTATTTGCCGGGTTATCCTGGGCACTGTGACTTGAGGAGCTGGACGCACAGCCTAGGGTTCACTAGAGTGAGACACGGTGTGGTGGGCAAGAGCCTTTGCTCCGTCAAGGTGGTTCCAGTGTTCCGTGTCCAGATATGCTTCATCAAGAGCTCATCCCTGACCACCCCCGGGGTCTGTCAGCCGCGCCGTGGGTTTCGTGATGCCGATTCTGATATATCAGAGCACGGGGCTGTGTACCAAACGTGCTCCACTAACCAAAATCCACTCTGACCGTACTCGGGACTGTGAACTTTGAAATCCTAGGTGGACTCAGCCCAATGTAAGAGGAAGCATCTAGAACATTAGATGCCCTCCAGCCTCTGTGAAGCTTCAGGGCAGTCTTGCTCATCACTGGGTTTCTTTTCTTAGTAATTTGTGGATCATTTCTCTGCCTTGGAGGAATTCGTGGCTTTGGCAAATCTGACCTATCTATAGAATTTGAAGAAGGGAATTGTAAACACGGGGTCTGGAATGTAGTTGTTGCCTATGGAGACTTTAAACTGTGCTAAGCATTTTTCTAAGCCCTTTAAATGTAGGAGTTTATTTGATCCTCACAGCAGTTCCATGAGGAGGACAGACCATGCGGACCCTGTTTAATTGGTAGGTAAACTGAGACCCGAAAGTTAAGGATCTCACTCAAGGTGATAGAGCTGCTGGGTTTTTAGAGCTAGGATTTGAACTCTGGCTTCAGCATCTGTGTGCTTAGTCATTGCAAAGAACAAACAAAAAAACCCACAAAACACAAAACAAAAAGAATTCACTCGGCTCTTCCCTCAGGTGGGCTAGTCCCCAAGAGCCTTCTGCCCAGCCTTTCTCTTGACTCAGATGAGACAGAGCCCCAAGCCCTCATAGCTGGGATTGCTAGAAAATCCCCAGCAACAAACAACTTTGTGTAAATTCCAGAACTGTGGCCTGGTAGTACTTTTTGAAGGGTATAAGAATGCCAACATTGAAATTCACACTTAAAAAATTTAGAAGGCTTACGAATTTCTAAAGTCATCACCCTTTATACATACATACATACATATATCCTAAACATATATATGTATATCCTATACATATATGTATTATATAATCCTTATCTCTCTCCATTTGTTATTGCTTAGTTGCTAAGTCATGTCCGACTCTTTTGTGACACCGTGGGCTATAGCCCACCAGGCTCCTCTGTCCATGGGATTTCCAATGTAAGAATGCTGGAGTGGGTTGCCATTTCCTTCTCCAAGGGATCTTCCTGACCTAGGGATTGAACCCATATCACCTGCATTGAACAGGTGAACTCTTTACCACTGAGTCATCAGGGAAGCTTTTAGGATGTGTAATTGTCCTTGGACTTAAAAGCTGAGTCAGACTCTACCAACAGATAGCTCTGTGACTTGTTGAAGCCCTTTCCCTGGTCTGGAATGGCACCAAATATGATGCCAAATATGATGGCAACACATAATAATAATAGCTGAAATACGTTGAGTAGTTACTCTATATCAGGCAGTGCTTATTTTATTTACTACTCTCAGAAATGCTCTGAGGTCCTCAAAAGGACAAGTAACTTTCCCAAGACCAAACACCTCATAAGTGAAGAAATAGACTCTAGAACAGGTCTGCCTGAGCTGTGAGGTCACATTTTTAACCATACACTGCAGGGTTGAGAAATAGTGGGTGGTAACAAAAAATGCCTTGGCAAATTCTTTCTATAAAGATCAAGATAGTAAATATTTTTAGCTTAGTGGTCTATGTGACCTCTGTTGCAACCATTCATCTCTGTCCTTGTAACATAAGAGCTATCATATGCTCAGTAAATGAATGGGTATAGCTGTGTTCTAAGAAAGATCTTATTTAGATGCTCTCAGAATTTCCAAGAGAGAGAGATCAGGGTTTAAATGGTCAGTGAGATAGCTGAGCAGGAGGTAGGAAGTAAGGAAGCAGTGTCTAGGGAGAGGAAAGGGTTTTCCGGGAAAAGAAAGAATGTTGTCTCATTGTGACAAAGGAAGGCTAGTTGAAGCATGGTGCAGTGTGAGGGACCCTCTCGGTGGCTCTGGCTGAGAAGAGGTGACAGGGCTTGCTGGAAGGCTGTCCTGCTTGCCTGGGGGGTTGAGAATCAGCCTAGAAACCAGTGCAGTTGAAGCAGAGAAAGCAAATAGAGTAAGAGTAGGGAGGAAATCAGGGCTTCCCAGGTGGCTCAGTTGGGTAAAGAACCCGCCTGCAATACAGAAGACATGGGTTCGATCCCTGGGTCAGGAAGATCCCTTGGAGGAGGGCATGGCAACCCACTCCAGTATTCTTGCCTGGAGAATCCCATGGACAGAGGAATCTGGGAGGTCACAGTCCATGGGGTCGCAAAGAGTCAGACGCTACTGAAGCGACTAAGCATCGGGGGGGGAGGTAAGTGTGGGGAGAGGAAATCAGAGAGGGGAGGAGGGGATTGTGCCAGGCCCTGGTCAGTCACCGCAAGGTCTTGGGTTTTTCTCTGCATGTAACAGGGGCCTGGAGAAGGATTTATCTATTTTATGTTTTAAAAGAATGTATTCTGTAGGTAAGCAACAGTCTCCTGATGGATGTTCAGTGTGAGAGGGGGAGTCAAAGATACCATGAAGCTTTTGGCCTTAATTGGACCAAAATGTGTATCTCTATCCGATGTTTATGAACTACAGCTGTCTCCCCACGTTCCTCTGAATGAACTCCAATTTGTAATGCTCTTATTCAGAAGGACTGTCAGGTCTCATCTGACCATATTTTGTTTATTAATTTTGGGTATATGTAGTCAGCGAAAATGGCTGTCAAGCCAAGTTTTTCTCTTATTAAACTTGAGCTGAGTTTGGGAAATTAAGAGCAGAACTTCACATTAGTGCCTGTTAAGAGTGAACTATTTATGTTCACGCCAACATCTGTGTTTACTCAGGGGATTTCAGCCTTTGTTTTAGTGATCTGTGATCTCTGCCTTGGGTCATTTGTGGTTTTATTTACTGCGTCTTCATCTAGATTATTGGTAAGATTCTGCAGAGGAAAGAGTATTGACTCAGGTTATTGAAGACCAGTGTAGTCAGCAATCCATTTATGCAACAAATATTAATTGAGTCCCTATTATATGCCAGATGCTTCTCTAGACTCTTTGGATTCTTCATGAACAAAATAGATAGAAATCTCTGTCCTCAAATGCTTCTATTCTAACAGAGACAGAAAGACCATAAGCTAAATAAAATACATTGGATGGTATTGGAAAAAAAAAAAGTGAAAGTGTTAGTTGCTCAGTCACGTCCCATTCTTTGTGACCCCATAGACTTGCCCACCAGGCTCCTCCATCCATGAAATTTTCCAGGCAAGAATACTGGAGAGGATAGCCATTCCCTTCTCCAAGGTATCCAGACTCAGGATTCGAACTCAGGTCTCTTGCATTGTACACAGATTCTTTACCATCTGAGCCACCCGTGGTGGTATTAAGTGTTATGAAAAAATAAAAAAAGGAAAGAGGGAGAGAGATAGCTAGTGTGGACATGTTACAGTGTTGGTGGGGCAGTCAGGGAAGCTGGTACTAAATTGGAAACATTAATCACTGACATTCCCTTCTGGGTCAGCCAGTTCAGAATCCACTCAAACAACACTGTTATTTAACATGGATTTCTCCATTGATTTCACAAGGACATAACTTATGGTTTTACCAGATGGTATCTTGAAATCAAGATAGCACCAACAGAATGGAGTAGAACTTTAGAATTTACAGAGCACGTTCTGTGTAGTATTTCCCCGGTTCTCCCAAGCAGCTCTGTGAATCAGAACAGGCTCCTATATACAGCTTGTGTAATTGAAGTGCGAGGGTGTAAGTTATTATAGTAATTCACATTTAGTAAATGCTGAATTCTCTATGCAGAGGGAGAACTGCCGTGATCCTGGAGGATGAATCCGGCTCATGGGTGTGTTTTGTTGGACTCTAAAGATTTTAGAAACTTTTAATGAGTGGCTGACTTTCAAAAATTAGGCAATAACACACAAAAAGAGTTCCAGCCCTTTGGGTTGTTGTTTTCAACGTGAGTGCTGAGTTAGCCTTCTCCCGGGGCAGCGGATGACTGGAGCTGAGGGATGCAGCCATAGGCCTGGATGTGGGTTTGCCATCACCCCTTCTGGTCCTGGGGTTCTGATGCTGGGTTGCTTCTGTTATTTATGGTACCTCACAGCCCCTGTTTGAGTTTGTGGCACTTGATCTGCTGTTCATTCTAATTTAGTGACCCTTTAAAAGTGATGACATTTATTTTTAGTGCTATAAATGTGTTTATTCATACAGTCACATTACTTTTAAAAACTATTTTATATTGAACTATAACTGATTAACAATGCTGCAATGGTTTCAGGTGAACCGTGAACGGACTCAGCCACACATACATGTGTCCATTCTCCCCCAAACCCCTCCTCCCATCCAGGCGGGCACATAACACTGTTCAGAGTTTCCTGTCCTATACAGGAGGTTCTTGTCGCCCAGTCGCTCAATCGTGTCCGATTCTTTGCAACCCTATGGACTGTGGCCCGCCAGGCTCCTCTGTCCATGGGATTCTCCAGGCAAAGATACTGGAGTGAGTTGCCATTTCCTCTTCCAGGGGATCTTCCCAGCCCAGGGATCAAACCCGTGGGTTGAATCCAC
The DNA here is from genome assembly GCF_963930625.1 of Muntiacus reevesi. NCBI lineage: Eukaryota > Metazoa > Chordata > Mammalia > Artiodactyla > Cervidae > Muntiacus > Muntiacus reevesi. Next base: position 100,493,907 of record NC_089254.1, on the reverse strand, counting down.
ATCTCCTGTGACTCCTGCATTGGCAGGCAGATTCTTTGCTAATAAGCCACCTGGGAAGCCCTCAGGTCCTTGTTGGTTACCCCTAAAAATGATGACATTTGAAAATAATTTTGACATTATTCATCCCCAGTTATCCTACACGGGCCCTCAGAGCGTTAGTCACTCAGTCCTGTCCCGAATACTGAAGTGGGTTGCTATTTCCTTTTCGAGGTAATTGTCCAGATCCAGGGATTGAACCTGGGTCTCCTGCATTGCCGGTAGATTCTTTACTGTCTGAGTCAGTGAAGCCACCACCAAGGGGCCCCAGAAGTTACACATTATTTTCCAAGTGTTCAAAAATAACCGGTTTAATGATTCATTCTAGAATTGTGTTTCAAAATGCACATTAAGGATTCCTGGCTCACCTGTAATCTCTAAAATCTACTTTCCCCTTACTGAAAATTGCACAGAAATCCGCTTTCCTCCAGACTCTTGGAGTTTTTCTTGATTTCTGTCATGTTTGTCATTACTCATGGTTCAAAGGTTATATCTGTAAATATCTTTCTTTCTTTTTTTTTAATTTTATTTTATTCAAGTAATTGATTTAGAGTATTTGTTAATTTCTGTGGTACACCAAAGTGATTTAGTTTTTTTTTTTTTGATTTAGTTTTATATATATATATAATTTATACAGCATGTTCTGGGTAGTATTTCCTCTGTTCTCCCAAGCAGCTCTGTGTGTGTGTGTGTGTATATATATATATATATATATATATATATATATACACACACACATCGTTTTTCATAGTCTTTTCCATTATGGCTTATCACAAGATGTTGAATATAGTTCCCTATGCTATAAACAAGTAGGACATTGTTCATACACTCTCTATATAATAGTTTGCACCTGCTAATTCTGAACTCCCAATCCATTTCTTTGCTACTCCCATCCCTACAATTTTTTTTCTGTTTCTTGATATACTGAGCCTCATTATTTTGGATTTGAAATATTTCTTCCATCTTTTATATTTTAACAGTGATTTTTTTTTCTCTTTATCTACAATTAATATGGTATACTCTATCATCTCACATTTTGAGACAACTCAGATACTGATAACCCCCAGCAGATGAATACATAACCTGTCAACCTCCACCCCTGAGACTTAACATTCATTTGTAGATCCTGGAAGTTACTTTCCTGCGTATAGAACATACGACTCAGCACAGTTGTGACCAGAAGAGTCGCAGAGTGGCGCAGGGACAGCAGTGAGTGGTCCGAGGTGGTCTCCATATGCTTCAGGAACCAAGTCAGGGTCTACCACGGCCCAGGCTATGGGCCCCAGCATGGAGCTGACAAAGCCTGCTAAGGGCAAGTGTCGGCAAAAGGGATCAGGAAACAACTCGAGAACCAGGAGGGGCAGGTGGGGCAGGCAGAGCCACATCATCAAGCTCAAGGCTCATGTGCTCGCTGCTATTCTGGGTGCAGCCCTCCACCCCCTTCAGCTGTCTGCTGAGAAACAGTCTCAGAACTGAGCTTGTCCTCCGGAGGCTGCAGGAGATGAACCCAAAGGTGGCCAGCAGAGTCTGCTCCTGTTCCCGGCATTGCTGTCAGACCCAGGGGACTTTCTATTTGTTTTTCATGTTTGTGAGTTTCAGAGCATCAACTAATACAGTATCAAAAGTGTCTGAATCCCTACTCACCAGGAGAAGGTCCTTAATAGACCTCATGCTGAGGGGGCAGACAGCAACACAGAGACGTGGGCAACTGGGCCTGGAGCAGCCTCCAAAAAGGTAACCATTCTAATAGGCAGGCCCAGGAGTGTCTTCAACAACAACAGTACTGGCCCTCCTTTCTCTTTCCTCTTCCATGGGAAGCCCCATAAGCAATCTCCAACCTTAGGACCAGAATGTATGGTGGCAGACTACGCCACTTTCCTGCCAGGAGGCCCCGGCGGGTAAAGAAGTAACAGGAATGAAGTCTTGTGATTTCATCCCACTCAAACCAAATTAGCATATTAATATGTTAATATGTTTTTCCTAAGTCCCTGCTCAGCTCTCCTTACTCTTGCTTCCTTGAATTTGTTTCTCACCTGCCCTGTGTCATCTCTTCAATGCCATCCACACCAGCATCTCTCTCTTGTTCCTTATTCTTTCCATCCTGCTGTTTAAAACCACCCTGATTGCCAAAGTCCTCTTTGAGTTTTTATCTATCTGTTTCTCCACCTTTGAAGATGTCCATCATCTCATCCTATATTCTTTTTTTAAAAAATATTTATTTTGTTTTATTTATTTGACGGTGTCGGGTCTTAGTTGCAGCACATGAGATCTTTGTTGCATCGTGTGGGATCTCTAGTTGTGACACTTGGACTCTCTAGTTATGGTGTGGGCTCCGGAGCACATGTGCCTGTGGACTTCATTGCTCTCTGACATGTGGGCTCTTAGCTCCCCAAGCAGGAATCGAACCCACGTCCCCATCCCCTGCATTGCAAGGCAGAGATTCTTAATCACTGGACCACCAGGGAAGCCCCTCATCCTATATTCTTTTCCCTGATTTGGCAGAAAGCTCCTTAGGTCTCCAAATTGCATATATTTTGTCTTTTCTTTTTTCCTCATTCTCCTACCAAGGAATATGGTATCTAAAACTCAGTTACACTCTGATAACTTTCTTCTTTATAAGAGAAGGTCTTACCATTTGGAGAGAGGGGGAGGAAGACAGGAGGCAGGGAAAAATTTCCTTCTTCAATTCCTAGTTTAGGTAAAGAAGCTTGGGAGAAGTCTTCACTGGGATCCCTGAGCCATGCACACGGTGGGAGGCGTGTGTGGTGGGCAGGGACGAGGTGGCAAGCAGACCTGCCCAAGTGAGAGGGTGGACTCTGTGTATTAGTCGCCCAGTCGTGTCTGACTCGTTGCAACCCCAGGGACTATAACCTACCAGGCTCCTCTGTCCATGAGATTCTCCAGGCAAGAATACTGGGGTGGGTTGCCATTTCCTTCTCCAGGGGATCTTCCCGCCCCAGGGATTGAACCCGGATCTCCTGCATTGTAGGCCAATGCTTTATCACCTGAGCTACTAGGGTTGAATCCAGTCTTGTCCTTCTCAGGAGCCCTTTAGTTATCCAGAAGGATGCCTCCCAGAGGCCTTGCTTTCAGATTCAATAGGCAATAAACAAGGATAGTTTGCCCTGCCCAGCCTCATGACTGATGCTGGAGAAACTCTGAGCCCCTTTGTGCTAAGCAGCGAAGCCCCGTGTGTGTCACCAAAAGGGTTTATAGACCGAAGGGAGACAGACCCAGGAAGTCCAGAAAAGAGAACGTCCCCTGGGGGAGAGGGTCTAGGCAAGACTGGCCCAGAAAAGTGGATGAGGACGAACCCTTGGCAGGAGCCGCTCATTCCAGCTTTGTCTCCGCAGCCAGTCCACCCTCGCTGGATGATGTGCATGGAGAAGACAGAAGCCTTCTTCGAGCCCACACTGGCCACCTTGTTCATCCGGGAGACTTTTAGACCCAGCACCCAAAGTGCTGTACGTGAGGGCTCCTCTTCAGCCGATGTCCCCCCACCCCTTCCCACCCAACCCATCTTCTCCACTTTGCCCTTCTTGATGGTTTCTGTGGTCAGAGAATCAAGCAGTTTAGAGAATCCAGAGGGGGACACGCTGCACCCCTAGAGTCTGCACGGTTTAGCTCCGAGACCCAGAGTCCGCGCGGCACACACTAACCTGAACAAGCCTCCCAGCCTTACTGCTCATGTGTTTCTTCAACCATAAAATGAGAAAACTGAACTCCGTGACCTCTAAGCCTACTCCTTTTCTGTCTACGACTTTTGAACAACTGTGAAACGATGTAAGACTGGCATGCTACCACTGTAAGAAGCACCCATGGTAACTACTGAATGCTTAGCAATGGCTACCATGTGCGTGGTACTCTTGCAAGCGATTTGCATGACCTACTTTAATTCCTGGTTTCACAGAGGGGTTAAGTGATTTGCCCAAGCCCACACAGGTACTCCAAATAGTGGAGTCAAGGTTTGAACTCAGGTTGCTGATGCTGTCATCTATTTTCCTCCATCTAGAAAGGAAATACACAGGATGGTAGACGGCAGAGAAAGTGCTAACTCCACAGTCAGGGTGCGAGGCTGGGACAGCTTTAGCTTGTTAGGAAGTGGACGAACCCAGGAAGATGGGGAGAGGAGATGAAGGCCTCCAGAAAGATGGTGTGAGGAGGGCTCTTGAGAGCAGAGAAGGGGATGGTGGTCCTCTTCCTTCCCCAGCCTTCTGAATGGATTGCCTGGCCAAAAGGATGGTATCTCCCCCGCAGGCTGAGGTCTCCCCACAGAAAGGAGCTGTCTCCCCCATCGGTTCTTAAGAGGCACCCATCCCCACCTTCCTGTTTTGTGTTTGGTACTGCCTTTCCATCTCCACAGCTCTCTGCCCTGAATTTTTGCTCACCTAGCAGATGCCACTTCCTCTTTCTGAGGTCTTCCTCCTCCTGGCAGCTCCTCCAGGCCGAGGCCCCTTCCTGGAGAGCTGGTGGGCAGGACCCAGGACTAAGACTGATCCTGATCTTCTCCCTGCACCCTCCTGCCTGCAGGCCATGGAATTATTCACTGCCATCAAGGATGCCTTCATCAGTCACCTTCATACGGTTCCCTGGATGGATGGAGAGACCCGGGCAGAGGCCCAGGACAAGGTAAGGCCAGGAGAAAGAGACAGCGAGGGGCTGTGTAGTGGGTGTCAGCGGAGCCTGGGATCAGGAAAGTATGGTGACTGGGGGAGGGTGCTCAGGGCATGAGGCAAGTGTAACCACCAACGTGCCGCACGGACATCCTGGTGGCACTCCCAGAGGAGGGGACGGGGCAGCGAACAGGAGAAAGTCCTTATGATAGACTCGAGGTCGCTGGAGTCCTCTTCCTTCATGTCTCTTCCCAGCTTAGCCAGCTGCAGGCGAAGATGGGGCCCTCGGAATGGGCCCTGAAGCCAGACCCGGCCAGACAGGAATACGACGACGTGAGTCCCCGCCCTCGCCAGGTCCCTGCTAATCCTCAGCTGCCTCATCCCCTGCGCGACCTGAGTGGCAGACAGTCATTTTCCCTGGTTGACCCTAACCCACCCCTTCCCTGCCCTGGTGCTGACTGGGCTTGATGGCCGAGCAGCCACACGATGGGGCTTCCCTCGTGGCTCAGTGGCAAACAACCTTCCTTACCAATGCAGGAGATGTAAGAGAAACGGGTTCGATCCCTGGGTGGGGAAGATCCCCTGGAGGAGGGCATGGCAACCCACTCCATTCTTGCCTGGAGAATCCCATGGACAGAGGAGCCTGGTGGGCTCTATAGTCTGTGGGGTGGCAAGGAGTCAGACACGACTGAAGCGACTTAGCGCGCACAGCCACACGGTAGGTTTGCCAGCAGGAGAACAGAGCTTTTTCAGGTGATGGTGAGTGTGTGTGCACTCACACCCATGCATTTGTGACTTGCTTGAGTGTGTGTGTGTGTGTGTGTGTGTGTGTGTGCTGGTACGTGTGCCGCTGGTTTGCAGTAGCACATGGTGGTGTCCTGGCGCTAGCTGTCCACTGTCGTGGGATGTCTGTGTCAGGGCTTATCCATCTGGTTCAGACAACCACATCAGGGTGTATCAGTGTGCGTCTACATTTGTCTCCATGCATTTGAGTCACGTCCTGCCTCCTCCCAGATACAACTTGGACCCAGCTTCCTCCAGACCTTCCTGAGTTGCGTCCGCTCCCGCCAAGCCCGAGTCGTCCAGGAGTTCTTGCAGCCTGTCTCCAGTCACAGGTATGAGAGCCGGGGAGACACAGACAGCACATCCCAGAGACAGCTGTCTGCAATTCCCAGGAAAGAAACAGGTTCGGGGAGCAGCAGCAGTCCTTCAGGAAGGACTGCAGGTAAATGATGGAGCTGGAGCTCAGGCGTGCTCTTCCCACAGGTGGCAGGTGCCCCCCTGGGGCCTCAAGGCTTACTATTCAATACCTGACCACGTGATGGTCTTCCCAGCCGGACTCCTCCAACCCCCGTTTTTCCACCCTGGCTACCCCAGGTATGGGCCATTCTCTGAGGTGGGCAGGAAGTCTCCTGAGAGTCATGGACCAGTATTACGATGAATGATGGACGGGACTTGTGGTTGGAGAACGGGGGCCAAACCTTGGAAGGCTTCTGAGGGTCAGACGAGCCCTTGTCTCCCTAGAGCCGTGAACTTCGGTGCCGCTGGCAGCATTATGGCCCGTGAGCTGTTGCACGTCTTTGACCGGCTCTGTGAGTAGCAGCAGGCCCCTGGCAGGTGGGGCCATCGGGAAGGCGGGTGAGGTCCCCAAAGTCGACCCAGAGCAGGAGGCAGGGAGGCTGTGCCAGGGCTCCAGGTGGGCGTGGCCTGCAGCTTTTGCAGCTCTCCCAGGAGCCAGTGCGGTTTGCAGAAGGCCCACGTCTTCACCCCGGCATCACGCCTCACCGTTTCCCCGCTTGCCCCATTCTCAACAGTACTCCCTGGGGGCTGCCCGGCCTGTGACACCCGTGCCCTGCAGAAAGCGCTGCTGTGCCTGGAACGCCTCTACACTGCCTTACCGTCACCCAAGGGAACCGCCTTCGAGGTCTCCCGCACGCTCCTGGAGGACGCTGCAGACGCCGGGGCACTGGCCATTGCGCTGAAGGTAACACATCCCAAGGGCTGGGATCTAGTTTTACCAGCAGAATAGACAGCCTGTCACCAGCGTTTCCTTCCACCATCCCTCATGCAAACATGGCAAAGCTTCTGCCCTTCACATCCCCACTGAACAGCTGGCAACTTGAGGACTCCCCCCATCCCACTCCACAAGCCCGCTTTTCGAGGATATCCATCGATCTTACAGCAAGGATGTCTTCTCCTGGCTCAGACCAGTGTGTCAGGGCTGAACTTGGGAAGAAGGACCAGGAGCTGGTTTTGGATATTGTATATAGGGCATCAGACTTCCAGTTGGGTACGGGTCTGGAACCTAAGGGCAATTCTCCATCCCACCCTCATATCCAGGCATACAAAAAGAGGCTTGTACTGTTCCGTGGGGAAACCATCCTGCCCAACCTAGACCTCAGCCCCCGGCAACTCTTCTTCCGAAGCTATGCCCAGGTAAGCTGCCGACATCTCCCACTAGGACTTAATCCATGTCAGATAAATACCCTCCTGTTAATGCTCAGAAAATCTCTCCCGCTTGAAACATCTCCCCACAATGTCCCCAACCCTCTGCTGTACAAATCCACACTGTCACCCTGTCACACAAGTGCCCTGGGGACCATCCTTCATCCTACTATAAATTCTTCTACCGAGTCTAGCACTCCCTTCAAAAAAAAAGAGGAAAAAAACCCCACAAAACTTCATTCCTAAATTCCTCCTTGAGATGAGACCAACTTTTGTCTTCTCTCATTTCTTCTAGAAATACAGACCCCTTCCAAAAGAACCTTAACAGACTATCCACTGATCATATTCCTCCTTGGAGACCCCGCCGCTAGGTGGGGTCCCCACCTGACATATCCCCCCTCCCAGTGTCATGTATTCCTTCAAAAGACACTGTCCCCAGTTCCCAAGGGCACTTGAAGACCCCCACAGAGTTCTCACAACAGACCTGCCTCTAGGGCACTTTTAGATGTTGTGATAACACAGTTCTGACCTCACCAGATACCCGCTGCCAGGTGGGTGCTGCCATTACAAATGGCAAATATCTTCTTTCTCCACGAGGCCCTTGGAGCACTGCTGTCCCTGCTTTTGTTTTTGTCTGCTGTCCCTGGTCACCAGGTCGGCTGTGTCCTGCTGATCTCCTCACCCTGTGTGGACCTCTTTTTCTCCCCAGGTGATGTGTAGGGACCCCAGCACCCAGGATCCTCAGGACATTCACAGCCCTCCTACCCTTCGCGTCCACGGGCCCCTAAGCGACAGTCCAGCCTTCGCCAGACACTTCCGCTGTCCTCAGGGGGCCCTCCTGAACCCCTCCCGCCGCTGCCAACTCTGGTAACCTGGCCGGCTCCCAAAGAGATCTCAGTACAGGTGTATCGGCATCTCTGCGCCCCATCCCTGGAACCAGGGCAACACCTCCTCTGCCCTTCCATTCCAAAAATAAAAGCTGGCCCTTGGCTTTTGCCTATCTCTTAAGAACACTTTCCTGCTGTGGCTGGAAAGTCAGAAAAAGTGAGAGAAGGCCAAGCTGAGTTCCATGGTTGTGAGCTAAAGAAGCAATCATTGAGCTGAAGGTTGGTGGACCAAAGGCTGCGCGGCTCAGCAGACTGGTTAGAAATAGAATGAAACCGCCCCCAGTTGTTTACAGGAGTTGATTGATTTTACTTTTATTGTTGCTGCCTCCTCTCCCCGGTCCGTTGAATAGAGCCGGGAGAGGCTAGGGGAGAGAAGGGCAGGGGTCTGGTGTCTTGGCTCTTGGAGATGGCACTCAGAGCATGGGGAGGCAGGTGGGCAGTGGCCGTGGACGGCCCACAGGCCAGCAAGGCGTCTCTCTGATGCCGTGACCCCAGGGAGAGGGCCGCTGGCGGGAGCCAGAAAGCCACGTGTTCGTCTCCCTTGGGAGAAGCACCCTGGAGCCCCGGGGGGAGAGGGTCAGTAAGCTATCATAAAGCGGAGGTAGATATCCAGGTCCTCATCCAGGAACCAGGCCACCACCTCCGCCTCAATGTCCCTCATAAAAAAACCATGATGCTGGCCAGGTTAAAGCAGAAGGCGAGGTCAAACAGGTGGTCACGGATCGCCGCCACCTCCGAGGTCTTGTCATCCTCCTGTTGGGCCATGTCCACCACGTGCCACATCTCGCCCACCGAGGAGGCCATGAAGCGCTCTTCAAACTGTTCTCGATCTTGGTCTGGAATGAGGCAAGGGGACGGCACGAAAGGAGGGGTTCTGACTGCCCTCCCCCGGCCCTGCACTGCCCTGGAGACGAGAAGGAGTTGGGGAACGTGGGTACCCATCAGCCCACACCCTTGACCACAGAGGTGATGCTCCTGGCGGGGGGTGGGGGGAGGTTCAGTCTCTTCCGGTCCGTGTGCAGCCCTAGTCCCCACTTAAGGACACACACATCCCACGGCCAATGCAAACTGCCTCCCTCAAAGTGCCACCTCATGTGGGGAGTGAGGGGCCGTCTCAGAGAAGGATGAACTTCCAAGACCCTCTTTCCGTCTCCACAGGGTCCCATGCACATCAGCTGGCCCCGGCGTGCCCTGAACACGGCTCTGGCCAGGAACCATGGCTCTAGACCCTTTACAGGACACTTGATCTGCAACAGTACGCAGGGCCCGGGGCGATCGCCCATAAGCCAAGTCTAGCTCAGGTTCCCCTCCCGCCTGAGCAGTGATCTGGCTCCACAGAGGCCTGACCCCTGTCTCCAGGCGTCCTCCTCCTCCTTCCCCTACCTGTAGAGGGTGTCTTCTCTTTCTGACTCCTCTCATCTGGGCCTGGGCTCCCTCTTTGGGTCTTCACCCCCTTTACTCGCAGCAGCAACAGGAGGGCGCCCAGGAATGCTGCCCTGCAGAGCTGGGAGCCCGAGGAACTCATGGGCCTGCCCAGCCGCTGCCGTCGGTCTTCCCTCGTCCCAGTGCGCGGCTGGTCACCCCCCTGCTCCCTCCCCTGTCTGTTGTCTGGGCCCTTCCCCCTTCCCAGCACCGTTTTCTCCCTTCCCTTCCAGAGGACCTCTGATGTCGTGAGCTCTGTGACATCACAGCCGTGGCCTCGACGCTCATCCCAGCTCCCTAGAGAGTTCCACTGGCAGGCAGGAGCATGGAGAGTAGTCCGCAGGGGACAATAGAGGCTCCGGGGATGACCGCCGTGGACCACAGCAGTGGAGGGCCAGGGCAGTCACCTAAGAGTCCGTGCAGTCCTTTCAATGCCATTATGTCATGAGATCCATGTGGCAACCAGGACTCAAAGTCGCGGCATCGCCTTGATGAGGCCATTATATAGATGAGGAAACCGAGGTGCACAAGAGAAATGACTTGCCCACTGAAGGTCACACGGATAATAAGGTGCAGAGCAAGGCTCTTGCCGATTCTTTAGATTCTAAAGATCACACCTTCCCGCCCCACTCTTCTGTGCGGCCTTTCTCAAAGGAAAGCGACTTGCATAAACTGAGGCCCAGACCCATGTCGAAACGAGTCTCTTCAAGTCCTGGGCTGTGCATGAAACTCAGGTCCATCCAAAAGGAGGGCAGGGGAGGACCTAATTGGAGGAGGAGGTAGGTACCTGCTCTGGGTGTGACAGCAGAGTACTCCGGACCCAAGTGGAAGCATGCTCTCATTCCTTGTCCTCCCCTGGACCATCCTCAGTCCTAGCTTTGCCCCCTGGTACTGACAGGCTGGATGCGTCCTGCCTCATTTCACACCCTCCTGCACTCAGACAAAGCTCTCAGAGACTCAGTGTCTAAACAAGGGTGGGAGGAAGAGAGTCTTCATAGAAAGACCAGCGTGGCAGAGGCGAGGATCCCCAGTAACCGATCTTAAGAAACCTGCCTCCTGTCCCAGGGCCCGCCCTGCCCGTAACTCTGGTGAGCACAGACCCGTTGGCAGTAATAGGTTGGGGCTAACTGACATCTGCCTCCTGGAGCAGAGGGCTGGGGAGACGGGATGAAGGCCAGCTCTGGAAAAACCAGAGGCAGACACAGGCCATGAGGGACAGCCGGGTGCCAGGACCGTGAGCTCACATCACTCCCGGCATCCACACAGGCACGCCTGAATGAACTATCAAATGCAGGGGTGAGACGTGTCCAGAAACGCGTGCTCTTCCTGAAAGGGGGCAGATGGCCGAACAGCAGGGCCAGCAGAGCCTCCTTCCCAAGGATGCCGCCCGCGCCAGCCGATGGGCTTACTGGGAGACTCTCTCCTGGACGGCCGACACAGCCTCCTATATACTTCCGTGATCCAAGCCCGGTGACAGGTGCCTGGGGAGCGGTACAGGAGTCACCTGACGATCGGAGAGGCAGGCTTCAGTAAGCCGGTGACCCTGTTCACCCCGCCCTTGCACTCCTTGACCTACAGGTCCAGGAAATGCTGCGTGCAGGGAAAGAAATCACTAACCTCCTCCTGGCTATTTGGGGGAGGAGCTTCTGGGCTTCTGGCTAACTGAGAAGCCATCTCCAACTCTGTGAGTTTGGACAGGGCGGGTGGTTGGGTTGGGCCTGTCTTAGGGGAGCAACTGGAGATGAAAGGACCAACTGCCTGGCACAGACCACCACAGCTCTAATTTCCTCTCCAGACACCCGCCTGACGCCCTGTGCCTAGGAGACAAATCTTCATAGGAAACCAGGAATCCCTTCATCCGTAGTTTTTTTTTTTTCTTATTACAAAAGTATATTTAAAATTTATGGAAAAAAGGCAAATAATTCCACCATCCTATGACAATTCCTCTTCATGTTTTTAAAGATAGTATTCAGATTCTTTCCCTACAGGGCTGTGGGCAGGTAGGGTGGGAGTGTATGACCTAAATATTGAAATCCAGGTTTATATGTTGTCCTCCTTTCTGGGCTCCCCTGGTGACTCAGACAGTAAAGAATTCACCTGAAATGCGGGACACCTGGGCCCTATTCCTGGGTTGGGAAGATCCCTTGAAGAAGGGAATGGTTACCCACTCCAGTATGTCTAGCCTGGAGAATTCCATGGACAGAGGAGCTTGGCGAAGTACAGTCCATAGGGATGCAAAGAGTCAGACACAACTGAGCGACTCACACTTTGCTCCTTGTCATGTCAGAATAAGAGGTCTGGTGCCTTTGATGTCAACGGGCTCTGAGATAAAACAGTCAGGTTTTATCAGGGGCCCTGGACCAGCTCTTATCTACTCTCACGAGACCCTGGGGCATCACCATCATGCAGGGAAGCATCTGCCTGCGGGAGGGAGGTTGTAGGACTCTTGGCTTGCAGAAAGCTCCCAGAGGATGAAGCCTGATGAGAGAAGGGAGGAGAGGGTGGCCATGCAGGACCTGACAAAGGGGATGGAGGACTGGGGAGAGTAGCCAGAGGACAGAGGAGGAGAGAGCTCCCTGAAGATAAGGAAGTGAAGTGAAAGCCACTTAGTTATGTCCGACTCTTTGCGACCCCATGGACTATCCAGTTCATGGAATTTTCCAGGCCAGAATCCTGGAGTGGGTAGCCTTTCCCTTCTCCAGGGGATCTTCCCAACCCAGGGACTGAACACAGGTCTCCCTCATTGCAGGCAGATTCTTTACCAGCTGAGCCACCAGGGAAGCCCAAAGATCAGGAAGTTATCTCTAAATCTCCAGCGTACCAGGTGGGATGAGGGGACAGTTTGGTCTCCTTCAGGAGGCTTGTTCCTGTCCTCCCCACCCCTCCTGAAGAGAACAGTGCAGACAAAGGAGTGTGCAAGTGGGAAGGGAAGACCCAGAGGCGGAGGGCCCCCTTCCCTCCTCCAGGACCCGAGGACCGTGCCCTTGGTGGCCAGCCCGTGCACCTGCTCTGTGCGGCTCTGACCGGGCCCTCCCGCCCCCACTCCCTCCAGGACTAGCATTGTGGGCTGAGTATTACTGGGCAGGCGCTCCTTTGCTCTGCAGCCCCGCTTATCAGCATATCTACACCCCCACCTCACCCCTATCACTCCCTCCATCTCCTTAGACTGGAAGTCTCAAGGCTTTGACGATCATTACAGCCACACACTGCCCCACCCCCCAGCAAAGCAGAAAAATGTCCCGCAAGGTGACCCCTCCCCCTTCCCAGCCGGCATCTGCCCCCTCCCTGGGGGAGCCCATGCTTCCTGCTGTCTCAGGCACCTCCTCTTTCTTTCCTTACTTATTTTCCTTTCAGTTCTCATCCTTCTCGAAAGGTGGTTTTGTCCATCCTTCAGTCTCTAGAGAAGCACTCACTTTCCTGCAGCAAAGGAAGTGAGGGGTCCCTGCCCCAGAAGACCCCCAAGGTGGAGGCTCCCCAGCCTATCTCCACCCACGCCCCTCATCTTTATAAGCAGAAGGTTCCCAAGAAGCAGTGAGGTCGGACGGGTGACTTGGACCTGAGGTTCCACCTGGCAAGCCAGCTCCAGCTTTGCCTCCCACCGGCCGTGGGGAGTCACATGCATCTCTCTCTGCTCTGTCTTCTCACTTAGGAGCTAGAGAAGCTTCAGCCTGCACCCAGGGAACTTGGGGATCTCTTGAATGACTACAGTTCAGGAGGTATATCTGAATATATCTCTTTGCAAATAATCAGGAAGAAAAATGGAAACTGTTATATCATAAAATAATTTAACACTGTCTTATCTTTACTCGTGCTCCTCCTGTTGACTCACTCCTGGAGGGAGTCCTGTGATTTCCTCCATCGCCGCTCAGTCCCTGCTGCCTAGCCTCTGTGGACGTGCAGGGCTCGCTGGGCTCTCCTCTGCATGGAAGGGAGGAGCTGGAACAGAAGAGGAGGCCCTGGACTTCTCCAGGAGGAGGGGCAGCCAGAAGACCTGCTGGCTGCGGGGCTTGGGGTACTAGGCAGAGCAAGCAGTTCTGGGGGCTTTTGAGCCCCTCTGTGGAAGAAGAATCAACTGTCTTTGAGCTGTTATGATTATGCTTTACAGAGTCTGCTGTGAGAGCATGTAAGTATCACCCCGATTTTACAGATGAGAAGACTGAGGCTCAGAAAGCTCACCTAACTGACCTGCAAGGACCAAAAGCCAGGATTCAAACCCAGACCTGCCTGACTGCAGAGCTGGAGGGCTTTGCTTCTCTACTCTCCTGCATCCAAGGTAATTGCTCAGCTGGCTTGTAGGACCCACCTTTGGGCTCTATCCTGGCTCCCAGGTCAGATTCCTGGGCCCCACCCCTCCCCTGGCCCGGTCTCAGCCGCCCTAGCTCACTGATAGGAACGAGCTCCCTCCCCCCGCTGGCTCTGAGGCAGGCTCCGTGCCCCAGGGGCTTTCTCTACAAAGAGCTCCTCCCCTCCAGGTAAAGTCTCTCTCTCCTGGCAGGGCCCCCAGTCCCCCAGTGCACGTGCACACCCCGCACAGCGCCGCGCCAGATCCACTCGCGACCCATCCCTCCTCCTCGTCTCCGCTTCAGCTGCCGGCTGAGTCCTAGCCCTGCTCCCTTGAACTACCTCCTCCCCGTGACTGGCCACTGCCTGGAAGGAGAAGACATGGGAGCGCCTCCGTCCAAGGCCAGGGGTCTCTCGATCCAACTCCAGAAACTGCTGACCTCCTGGCTGGTGGGACAGCAAGACTGGGATCAGCGTCTGGACGAGACGTACATGCTGCAGCAGAAGAAGTAGGCTGCCCCCCTCTCCCTAAGCCTCAAGCCCTCCGCCCACTTGGGTCGGTCTGCCCTGCCCACCAGAGCACCCCAGAGTTCAATGCCCGGTGCTGGGATGGACCCGTGCATCTGTTACGGAAGCCCAGCTCCTGTGTCAGCAGTGGAGGAGGGGTGTCGCATTGGGCCCCGGGAAGGCTGGGGCAGGGTGATGCTGGGGCTCTTGCCTAATGAAGGTGGGGGCGCTGGGGACCCAAAGATACCAGACGGGAGAAGCCAGCATGTATGTCGGGTGTAACTGGGGCAGGCGGGTGCAGGCTGGCAGGAAATGGGGTGCTGGGGAAGGGTTAAGATCCTGCGGGTTTTAGGACACTCACTGGGTGAAGAAAGAGTGAGGAGTTACTGTTAATGAGAATGAAATTGATGACCTGGCAACAGGGGACAGCTCTGGTTTGTGCAACACCTGGAACTGACCAGCTGACCGTGGAAACCAGGCGACCCCGGGGAGTCCCAGTGGGGACTCCTGGAGCCCATCTGCGTTTCCTGAGTCTCCTGTGTGCAGGCTGTGCTAGATCCGGAGCAGACAGTGAGGCTGGAGCCTGTCCCCGGGACAGCTCCGGTGGGACTGGTGACCCCGAGTGGCACAGCATTTCATAGTCAGCCCTGAGGTCCAGACCCCCGGAAGACTAATGGGAGCAGGGACCCATCCTGAAGGCAGTCTTCTCCTTCGGGGTGTTCGGGGGATTTGGCTCCCATCAGAGAGCTGCCGTTAGCAGATCTGAGCGGGCAGCCAGGACTAGACTCACAGGCAGCGGCTTCTCCAGGCCAGAGGCCGGAGCACGGAGCTGCGTGCAGAGCCTCTGGACCCTGCAATCCTGGCCCTGGTTGCCCTGAGCTGGGCACGCTCACACGGAGGGTGTGGGTGAGATAGGCAGTTGGCTGGTCCCCACTCCACCCGCTGTCTCTGGAGAGAAATTCAGTGAGGGATGGACCTGAGTCCTACCTTGAGATCAAAAGCTTCTTCAGATAAAAAGCTTCTTTCCGCTGGCTCGGGGGGACCATTGGAAGAGAGGAACTGGGGGCTAGGGGTCATCATGGGAACCACCCACCATCAGTCTGTTTACCAGCCTTTCACCTCTCCCCTCCTGACCCTCAACCTGCCATCCATGTGTCCACCCTCAGCGCGTACTTACCCAGCAGGAACCGGCTTCGGCATTATCTCTTGTCTGGCTCACCCAGGCCGGAGAGAGACAAAGATTAACCTGCAGAGGTACCACGGGAGGACTGTCTCCGTGAGGCTCCTCCCGCCCACTCCAAGATGCACGCACTCAGAGAAGCTCACAGCATGCCCTTGCTTGGCCGCAGACAGCGCGTTCAGACGCTTAGGGAGGGATGGAGCCCTCGTAGTCCATCTCGGAGCTCTCCTTCCAGGAATGTGCATCTGGACAGCCCCCGGGGAGTCAGAACTCCAGCAGCTCACAAATCTCCGAGTCCTAATAGCTGGCCTGTCTGTCAGCCCCCTCCCGGTCTCTCTGGCTCCTCTCGGCTAAAGAGAGCCGGTTCAGCAGGCCTGGGAGCAGGGATGAAACCGGGCAGAAATTCCCTCTCCTCCACCCACTCCCGATCCCCAAGTTCCTGAGACATGTACTCAGCTAGATTGACTTGGCCAGGCCCACCAGGACCACCCATTCCCTGGGCCGGGCCCTCCTCCCTCAGGCACCCTGCTCCTTAGTCAGCTGAGCCGGGAGTCCCCCCACCACCGGTGGGAAGAGGTAGCGATGCCACCCCACGGGGACCCTGAGCCAGACTCTTGCCCCTATCTGACCCCGAGCTAGAGTCCAGGAGACACGCTGCAACATGTCGCCGCGCATTCCGTGTGGCCGCTGTCTGTCCAGGCAGACACGGTCTTTCTTCCTCTCTGCTCTGGGCCTCTCTGCCATTCTGTCTCTGCCTGACTCCTGTTCATCCTCTGCCAGGATTCGAGAGTCTCCTCTGCTTCGGGCAGCCAAGGACAACGACCTGTGTGTCCTGAAGAAACTTCTGCTGGACCGAAACTGTGACTTCCGGCAACGAGGTGGGATCAGAGTTCGATGTGATGGAGGTGGGGCAGAAGCCCCGGCACTCGGAGGGTTTCTGCCGAAGGGCGGAGGAGCGTGTCTCTGGGAAATCTTGATGCCCCTGTCTCCTCCGCTCCAGGGGCCGTCGGGGAGACGGCGCTGCACGTGGCCGCCCTCTATGACAACCTGGAGGCCGCCACGGTGCTGATGGAGGCTGCCCCCGAGCTGGTCAAGGAGCCTGCCCTCTGTGAGCCGTTTGTAGGTGAGGCGCCTCCACGGTTTTTCAAGGTGGATGCAAGTAGGGGAGAGCCTGAAGTCACCTCTCACAATGAGCCTCTGAGGTCGAGGAAGGAGTGATGGGTGCTCAGGAGTGTGGGAGGAAGGCAGAGGTCCTGGTCTTGGCTGTGAGTGTCTGGGACCTGCTTTAGCCATTTGTTATTTCCCTTCAACTCCTTTCACGTTCCGTGAAGAACAGAACTCTCTCTTTCAGAGCTGCACTAGAGTGATTACCCTTATATGCCATCCCCAGAAGTCAGGAGGTGGGGACCGCTAAGTGAACCCGCCTGAGGGACATCTGGGACTCAGTCTCACACCATTCTGCTGAGTCAAGGGAGGAAATCCATGCGAGGATGTCAGGGATCTCCTGGAAGCCAGGGGGCATGCTGAGCCTCCGAGAGAGCTGGGAACAGCCCTGACGGAGGGCTCCCTTGTGCAGGTCAGACGGCGCTGCACATAGCGGTCATGAACCGGAACGTGAACCTGGTGAAAGCCCTGCTCGCCCACGGGGCCAGCGTTTCCGCGAGGGCTGTAGGCTCTGCCTTCCGCCTCAGTCCTCACAATCTCATCTACTTTGGTGAGAGCCAGGACCGGGGCTGGGAGGACGGGGAGGGGGCACCAGTCAAGGGAGGGCGGGCTGAGAAGCCTCCGTGCCTGGGGAAGCTGGGAGGGGTCCGCCCTCAGGGCCGAAGGCCACAGCCAAGCCCCCACCCCCACCCCAGGGCCCCCTCCAGCATCCCCGCCTCTGGTCCTGCTGACGAGGGTCCCCGGAGACAGGGGAGGCAGAGGCGGTCGCTCAGAGACACTGCCCACCCCCGCCTGCATCTCACGCCCGCCGGGCCTCTGCCTCCCCAGGGGAGCACCCTCTGTCCTTTGCCGCCTGCATGGGCAGCGAGGAGATCGTGAGGCTGCTCATTGAGCATGGCGCTGACATCCGGGCCCAGGACTCCCTGGGTAAGAGCTGGGCTGGAGGGGGCGCTGGGAGGCTGGGGGTGGCAGGGGAGGGGCTGGGACCCCCCTCAGGCCCCCCCGGGGGGGGTGGTCCTGGGGCACAGCAGGGACTCTGGTCCCAGGGGTCACGTGACACCCCGTGTCCTCTCCCAGGAAACACAGTGTTGCACATCCTCATCCTCCAGCCCAACAAAACCTTCGCCTGCCAGATGTACAACCTGCTGCTGTCCTACGACAGGCGAGGGGACCACCCGCAGTCCCTGGACCTCATGCTCAATCACCAGGGCCTCACCCCCTTCAAGCTGGCCGGAGTGGAGGGCAACACTGTGGTGAGGAGCCCCCTCCCAACCCCACGGGGGTCCTTCTCCTGACCCTTCTTCCCAAACTCCCCAGAAGGGTGGTGGTCCCTTACCTCCATCTCCATCACTAAAATCCTCAGCCTCAGGAATTTCTGACTCCGGGGGATTACAGAATCTTACTTGAGAATACCTGCTATGGTAACCCAAAGTTCCACTCCCCTCGCCTATTCTCTCCTTTCAGATCTTTATAGGATTTGTGGGAAGGAAAGACAGCCCCAAATTAAAAGGTTCAGGTCAACAGAGGCTTGTCAGTTCCCAGCTGTCCATCAGATCCAAGGAGTAAGTAACCATGCTGTTGCCCTTGACCTGCTCCTTACATGCTGACCCTCGTCTCACCCGTGTCCACCCAGATGTTCCAACACCTGATGCAGAAGCGGAAGTACATCCAGTGGACATGTGGGCCGCTGACCTCTACTCTCTATGACCTCACGGAGATAGATTCCTGGGGAGAAGATGCGTCCTTTCTAGAGCTTGTGGTCTCCTCCAAGAAACGGGAGGTATGGACACCATGGAGGATTAGGGGCTTTCAGGAGTCTGTGCAGGACCTGTCTGTTTGCCAAGATCCTCGGCTTCAGAGGCTTCCCTGTAATAGATGGGGGTGAGCATAGACTGCTGGGACTTTGGGAGAGCTTGCCGATCAATACCGCTTCCCTAACTCTGCTCTCTGCTTAGCTCTGGTCCCTTCTGCTTACCTTTCTCATACTAACACTGCATATGAGGAGTTCTCCAGATAGATGTTACTTCCTATCACTTATTCATTCAGCATACTGAGCTTCTTGCTGGGTCCCAGACACTGTACCAGGAACTGAGAGTACAGAAATAAATTAAAAAGCAATTCCTTTCAGACAGCTTTGTCAATTTCCCATCCCTGTTTTCAGTAACTATAATAGCCTGCAAGATAAAAGATTACTGGGGTCTGTACTATGAATGGTACATAATGGTGCAATGGTACATGATGGTGCAACAGAATAGAGGTTGGCTTACATTGGCTTGAATGGACCAGAAAAGATGTCACAGGAGATGTGCTTGAGCTGGGGCTTCTAGGTGGAATTGGGAATCACCAGGCAGATGAGGAAAAAGAGAGCTTTCCAGAGAGGGAAAAATGCATGGGTCATTCAGACAGTGTTGGATTGGGTGATATGAGGGAAAGGAAAGTTTGTTGAAGATTTATAAAGAGAAGAAAATACTGATGCTTTTTGGAACCTCCAAGATGGTGGCAAAATACAGTTTTTACTGTTTATCTGCCACCTGACAATTTCCTAAGAACTCTCTAGAGCCACAAAACTCAGATGATAGCTGGTACTAATGAACAGAGGGTCTGGTTTATCAGAAGATCTGATGAACAAAGTGGCTGGCTGGTATGAACTTCTTCAGAGCAGGATTTCTTAGGGATTGGAAGCCCAGCCTTCACCTTCAGTTCTATCGGGCAACCAAGATTTGTTCATTATGATGAAAATAGAGGCTCTCTGACTGGAGCTTCTTCAACTTTCTGCCTTGTTCTGCCCAGCAGGCCTAGAAACTGCCCCCTTGTCTCTCTCCTACTCTCTAGGCTTGGTGGGAAAAGGTACTTTTTTCTACTAGTGGGTAATCCCTCCAGCTAAGCTCTGACTTTGCCTTTTCCCACTTTCCTAGATGCATCATGCCACCCATCATCCTCTTTCAGGAGCATCTTTAATGTCTCATTGGCTACTAAGATCTGAGCATTAACCCACCCAGCTTAGATTATAGCCACACTCCACTCTCCGAGTCCTCTGTTGCTCCTCTTATGTCCATAATACTTGTAGAGCAAATCTGACTACCTGCTTCTTGAATCTTCCAATTGTTCTCCATTGCATTCAGAAAACAAAGTCCAACTCCTTAGCTAGGCATTCATGAGGTACCATGATCTGGCCCTCAGCCGCTTCATACAGGATAATGCCTGCGGGTTATCCAAAAGATTTTGCCATATCCCCCTCATGTGCTAATGTCTTCTCACCCCTTCCTGCCTTGGCAACTGTTGCTACTTTATAAAAGAGCTTGCCTAACTCTCCATTCACTCAACTCTCTCAGCCATCTATGTCTCATTCTTCAGAGCCTCTGAGGAGCTCAGAGATCCTGGTATTTACTTCTGCCATGGTTTATCTGCAGCACTAGCATGAGACACCGCATACAGTAGAAACTGACTAGTCGTCTGTAGAAGAAATGAATGAAAAGATGAACGGAATGAGTTACACTTGTGCTGATCATGTCGCTGCCTGTCTGGGACCCTGTGGGGAACCTGGTGCTGCAACTCACTACGTTGGTCATCCCCTGCTGCGCTCTTCTGCTTTGGCAGGCTCGTCAGATCCTGGAGCAGACCCCAGTGAAGCAGCTGGTGAACTTCAAGTGGAGGAAGTACGGGCGGCCTTACTTCTGCATCCTGGGAGCCTTGTACGTGCTCTATATGATCTGCTTCACCATGTGCTGCATCCACCGCCCTCTCAAGGCCCGTAGTGGCAACCGCACAGATTCCCGGGACGTCACCATATTCCAGCAGAAGCTGCTCCAGGTGACTCTTAGAGGGGATGAGAGGGGCACGCGGTGATGGCACTGGAAGCCAGAGCCACGCTGCCCAGGAGATATGCCACTCCCTTGACTCTGGCAGAGGCAGGCTCCTGATTACCTGGACAGAAATTAGGAGGGAGTTAAGAGGACCAAAGCTGGGGCTCAGTGAATACAAGTGGACTTGTCCAGGGAGTGATGGCTTTCTTGTGAACTTTGAAAGAATGCTTAGTTTACCTGGGCCTTTGTAAAATCCCCTGTTACTCACAAAGGTCTGTAGACCAGACCTTTGTAAATGTGACCTTCAACAGAAGTCTTGTTGTTCTAAAGGGAGGAAGAGTGTGCTCCAAGTCCATTTTCTGAGTCTGCCAGTGGTGTGTTAGGGTCACACAGACGTTCTTCTGACCTGCATTCGCTTCTGAACACAGTCAATATGAGTGCATTGAAAGGGCTGTATCAGCTGTCTGACCACCTGTCAAAGGTGCTGCAGAGGATGCCTGGATTGGGCATCAGTTGGAAGGAAATAGTCTCTGGGGTCGCTTTTACTTTGGTGAGCTTGTCATTCTGTGAGTCACCTTCAGAGACCTGGGGTGAGGATGACTGAGAGGAGGTGTGGAGTCAGTGTCCGGGTCTGCTGTTGAAAGGAGCAGACTCCTCGGTGTGACAGAATGAGCAGGCTCTCACGAGTGCTTCTAGGCATGTACATTCAACACTGGGTTCGTTTAATAGATAACCGAAATTCTTGTCCTAGTGACCTGAAAATACCTAAAAGAGAGTGCAGGCATGTGGGCAGAAAGCAAAAGATAGAGGAGGAACAATTTTGCCAGGCAAGTAAAAGCTTCAATGGCTAGAGATTTATGCTCAATGTCAAAGGGGTCAGCTAGAGGTATAGCTCAACCTGGACTCGGAGAGGGGCAGTTTGGAGGAGTTAAGGAACAAATAACCTGAGTCGAGTTAGCTCAAAGGCAGTGGATACTCAAAGAAAGGACAGGGCAGAGAGCCTTACTAAATGCTGAAGTAGGTCAAGTCACTCCAAGCTTCTAGAATTGCCTCTTGGTGTATCTACAGTGAGCCTGTGTGTCCGGAGCCTCTGACTCTCACAAAGCAGGATTTGCTGCCTGCAGAACACAAGGTTGAGTGTGGTGGGGCTGCCTTGTTCGAGGTGGGCATAGGTGCATTTGGGGTAAGCTGGGTTCCCTGTGTCTCAAATGGGACATGAAGGTTGTCCCTGGTGTGGAGACCATACCCCAGGAAATAAGGACATGGAAGGGATGGCCAACTGAGATGGGCCAGCGACAACAATGACGGAAATGGATAAACATGGGGTTGACTGGACATTTCCAGTGTTCCTGACTCTGATTCCTCAGATGCATTCTTTCCCAGCCTTCCTTTGTTTCAGGCTGACTGGGGGGATTTTCTGGATCTAGAATGTAGATTCAGAATGTAGATAGCCTTCTAGCCATAGAGTTGGGTGATGCTGAGCAACCGATTACCACCAAGACTCCTTCTTCTTTCTTACCTTCTTCTTAGCACCGTGTCTCTTTCTCTCTGTGGGAGGACTAATTATGTCCCTGTGAACATAATGTTCCTTTGACCCAAATTGTCCAGATAGTCTAAATTATTAGCAGTTACTTCCCCTTGCCTCAGGACTAGATGAAGCATAATTATAGCTAAGTGCTCTAACTTCCTTTGCATTTTCTCTCTTTTTCATCTCTTCTCCCCCTTCAGCATCCCCCTTCAGCATTTTCACCCTTTTGCTCACTTTGATAAAATCTACTTTAGCCAAAATAGAAGACTCATGACTTTCAAATATTTTCTTGGTTGGGGTAGGTGGGGCTTAAGGAAGCAGCTGTGAGCAGCTTGAATAGGGAGGAGTATCATCGCAGGTCTGTGTTTTTTCGGCATGAGCCCTCGGGCCTTGGTCCTGAGTTGATGGGGCCCATGTGTTCCTCTTAATCGGAAGTCAATTGGGATTAGATCAGGGGCTCCCAAACTTATCACCATGACTTGAAAGATTCTGCTTTCATGATGTACCACATTTGTTGAATAGTATGGAATTCTTTTCTTCTACATTTCTATTACTTGAGAGTCTTAGAAATATGAAAATGTACCAACATAGGGTCTTAACTTGATTAATGCAGTTGTTGTCATATTAATTAGCCTGCAGAGCTTTTTCTTAGATAAATGAGTACTTTTATATCAAATTCTATTAACAAATCTGGACTCACACAGCTCTCAGTCACTGTAGGATTTTCTCTGTGGGTCTCATGGTATCTAGAAAAGTCACTGGACTCCACAACAGTAGCCCAGAGCACCATCTCAAAACACTGGAAAGGAAACAAAATGCTCCTTATTTATACAAGATGGCATAAACTAGGCAAAAGCAAGTCATAGGAAAGGGTGGAGTTTTGGAGCTATTTTAAGAAATGTCTTCACTCTAGGATGCTTCATTGCTCAGCCATAAAAGTTCTGCTATTCCTGGACTTCCCAAGAACTCTCTTAATCAATAAGAGTTAATTTCCTGTCTTCATTCAATGTTTACTTGGTTTAGGCAGAACAAAGTGCATTATAATCCTAGTTCTCCTAGACTGCCAAGTGAGCAGAAAGTTCGAAGTCTGGGATTAGGTGACTTAGACTTAAGTCCTAACTCTAAAACCATAGAGCTATTTGACTTGAGCAGATCCTATCTCTTGCTAGATCAGTGGTTTTTTAACCAAGACTGCTTATTAGGGCTTCCTTGGTGGCTCGGTGCTAAAGAAACTGTCTGCCAATGTGGGACATGCAGGTTTGATCCCTGGGTTGGGATGATCTCCTGGAGAAGGAAATGGCAATCCACTCCAGTATTCTTGCCTAGGAAATCCCATGGACAGAAGAGCCTGGTGGGCTACAGTCCATGGGGTCGCAAAGAATCGGACACGGTTTAGTGACTAAACAACAACACCAACACATGAGAAACATGGAAATCTGGTTAAAAAAAAAGTTACGGATCTCCAAGCTGCCCCACACCTGAGGCATCAGAAGTCTGAAATGGTGGCCCCTGGCAGTGGTATTTTAAGAAACTCCTTGATTGATTCTCATACACAGATTGAACTGAGATCTTCTAAGCTTTCTAAGGTGAAACTGATCACTCTGATTGTTTAGACCCCTGATTTGCTGTTCAGCAAGAGGGCATTGATCTCCCATCATCAGATTTCCTTTCTGTGTTTTGATGATTTTCCTTGATCTCTCCAATGCCCTTTGCTTTGCTCCAAATCATTTTGTTAATTCATTCATTAAACAAACCACTACTGAGAGCCTAAGGGTGCCCCAAGCATTATTGTAGGTATTGGAAACTCAACCTGGTCTAAGCAAAACACTTCACCTCTGCCTTTTGGTGTTTGCAGACTGATTGACATTAATTAAATGAATAGAAATTTCATTGCAAACTGTGATTGTTACAATTCACATGAGTTTTTCTTATGATAAGAAGACAGGATACTGAGAGATTTCTTGGAGGAGGAAATGGCAACCCACTCTAGTATTCTTGCCTGGAAATTTCCATGGACAGAGGAGCCTGGCAGGCTACAGTCCATGGAGTCACAAAGAGTCAGACACAACTGAGCATGCATGCATGGATGAATTCAAGGTGGAAAGTGAGTTCTAGGGAGAGACAATGCATATACAAAGGCCCTGAGGCAGGAAGAGCCTTGTGAATGTCTAGGAACTGAAAGAAGGCTGGCTAGGATAGAGGGAGCTGGGGCAGGAGCCTCCAGATTAGGTTGTTCCAGCAGGGCTTTCCCAAATAATGCAGGACCTTGCTGGTCATCCCAAGGAGTTTACTCTTTATCCTAAAGCTAATGGGAGGCTCAGGATTTTAAACAGGGGAGACACTTGATAATACTTTTGTTTCAGAACAATGTCTCTGTTTGTAGGGTGGAGAACAGGTTTGAGGGGGCCAGGGAAGATGTAGGGGACCAGCTAAGAGGCTATTACAGTTCAGTGAAGAAAGAGAATAGTGGTGGATCGCTCTCAAGATGTGATGGGGAGACTGAGAGAAAGGGCTGGCATCAGGGCACTTATCGAAGGCAGAGTCATCACTACTATACAATGGATGGGATGCAGGTAGTCGGGGAGAGGACGTGGCAGGAGTGACTCGTGGGTTCTTTTTATCTGAAATCATCCTCTACCTGTCATGGTCAGTGAGACTGCTTTACCTACACGTCACAATTCCTCACAAACTCCGCTATTCAAAGTGCCACAGTTATTTGAAACCCAGCTATATGCCAGCTCGACCCAGCTTTACTTGGGGGTCGACCCAACTCCCTTTGGAACAAGCACAGCAAATTAAAGAGAAGACAGAGGTGGGAGAAGCAGAGAGCCCGGGAGGAAAAAATAACATCTATTGGGCGCTGGGTTTGAGCACTGGCCATGCATTTGCTGGTGCTTCTGAGATCTTGTGAAAGGGCAGATTCAGAGAGGAAAGCTGATGTGGGCCCCGAGTTTCTGCGTTTCTGACTCGCTGCTGGTGGTGTGATTCCGTGGACAGCATTTTGCATGCTAAAGTGTGATACTGGGTGATCCTTATAGATGCCCTCATAAGTAAATGAGATTTTTATACCCATTTTAAAGATGGTGAATCTGAGGTTGTGAGAGGTTAAGTCCTTTGGTAAAGATGCCCGACTAGTAAGGGCAGTGCTGGTTGGGCTTCCGGTCTGGTTCACTTCAGAAGCTTCAACTTTAATACAAAGCCAGGTCACTTCTCCCTCCAGAGAAATATGCTGGATTCCAGGCTTCTTCCTCAGAGGGACCCACTGCTTGAGGAACTCCTGTTTCCAGGCTTTGATAGGTAGCTAGTGCCTGCCACACTCACCTGTACCTGGGCACACCCGATATTTCCCCAGCAAGATAAGAGGTGCTGGGGTGCAGGGGAGTCAGTCAGACATGGAATTGCCTCCGACCTGTAGCCACTGAGCTACTGCCTATGCTCTAGTTGATCATCAGTTCAGTTCAGGTCAGTTCAGTCACTTAGTTGTGTCCGACTCTTTGTGACCCCATGCACTGCAGCGCACCAAGCTTCCCTGTCCATCACCAACTCCCAGAGTTTACTCAGACTCATGTCCATTGAGTCAGTGATGCCATCCAACCATCTCATCCTCTGTCGTCCCCTTCTCCTCCTGCCTTCAATCTTTCCCAGCATCAGGGTCTTTTCCAATGAGTCAGTTCTTCGCATCAGGTGGCCAAAGTGTTGGAATTTCAGCTTCAGCATCAGTCCTACCAATGAATATTCAGGGCTGATTTCCTTTAGGATGGACTGGTTGGATCTCCTTGCAGTCCAAGGGACTCTCAAGAGTCTTCTCCAGAACCACAGTTCAAAAGCAGCAATTCTTCAGCTTGTTGATCAACATGGGCCCCAGTGTTTGTGTGATTAACCTTTTGGTGGTTGGGGTAAGTCCTGCTTCTGTGGGAATGGATAAGGATGCCTCCGTAGAGAGAAGACATCTGCTGGGTTAATTTTCCTAAGAGAACACAGAGATGAGGACACAAAATAAGCCCCTAAAGGTAGACTTATAAGGAAACCATGAGCTCTTCCTCCCTTTTTGGCCCAGTGCTTCTCACGTGGGGATCTATAGTAGAAATATTTACATCTTAAAAAAAAAAAGATGCTTGGTTCCTGCACCAAATTAGAGTCTCCAGGGTTGGCCCAGGCATATGTGTTGTGACAAAGCTTCCCAGCCAATTCTTGTATGTATGTATGTATGTATGTGTGTGTGTGTGTATATATGTGTGTATATGTGTATGTGTGAATGTGTGTGTGTGTGTGTGTGTGTATGTGTGCACATGTGTATGTATATATTCTGGCTGCACTGAGTCTTCTTTGTAACACCCGGGCTTTTCTAGTTTTGCAGTGAGCAGGTGCTGGAGCTTGCGGGCTTAGTAGTTGCAGCACGTGTGCTTGGTTGCAATTGCTTAGTTCCCCAACCAGGGATCAAACCCGGACTCCTTGCATTGGGAGTATGGAGTCTCACTCACTAGATCACAAGTACCACCCCCCGCCCCCTGCATCTGATTCTGATGGGCAACCTGGTTAGGAATCCCCACACAGTTTAGAGGATGAGAGGAATGAATGAATGAATGAATGATGACCAAGCAGGTCTCTTTCTGGGAGCTTCATCCCTCTGCAAGAATCTTGGGGAGAAGGAGAGGGTCTCGGATGGGGTGTGACAGCTGTTTCCGGTGCCTTCCCCCTCCTAGTGGTTGCACTTGCTCCCACACTTCCCCACAGTGGTACCTGGGCCCTGCTAGGCCCACCCTTCTCTGGGCATTTCCTTCAAGACAATGAGCTCAACCAGCTGGTGAGCGGGACACTCTCTGTAAGCTGATTCTTAACAAAGTAAGGCCGGTCAGCCTCCAAGGGACTCTGGCCGTTGAAAACTCCTGAAATCCTAAGCCATACAAAGCGGTTAAGAACTCTAGTCATTGTTGAAGGATGCTTATTTTTTAAAGCAGCTGGGGGGAGTATTTTCTCAGTGCATTATTAACTAAGGCTGCTTAGGTGACCTTGAGCTAGGAATCTGGAAATTCCAGGCGAGCCCAGTTCGTCATCATCCTTTCTCCATCTACCTCCCTGCTCTTGCTTCCTGGTTCCCCTCTGCCTGCCTCCAGCTCTTAGATCATGCTCAGCAAGCTCCTGTCTGTTTTCCTGCTCCCTTCTCTCCTGCCTTCCTCGTGAATGCAGCATCTACTGTGTGTGCATTGTAGATAAAAAGAAGGAGTTAGAGGTCCCCGCTTTAAGGGAGCTCTAAGAGCCCTGGTGCGACAGAAAGTGTCCAGATGACTGCAGTGTGCTGGGGAAGGGCTGTGGCCAGAGACTGGCAGCGCGTTCCTGCAGGGAGACAGCTGATCTGGGCAGAGGGGCAGGGAAGGAGACCCAGGAGGAATGCTGTGACTTGGGTCTTGAGGTTAACGGTGAACCAGAAAACTCTGGTGGAGGAAGGCATTCTGAGAATAGGGGACAGTTCATACAGAGACCTGTCTTACCAGTTGAGGACCCCAGTAATCAACATGGCTGGAGCTGACATAGAGTATGGGGACCCAGGGCAGGAACCAGATCAGCAAAGCCACTGTGCTGAGTCTTATATTTTAAAAATAGAGGAAAATGAAGAATAAAATATAAGACTTTTTTCCTCTTTTTTTGACTTAACAGATGGCATGTGGGATCTTGACTCCCAGACAAGGGGTTGAACCCACGCCCCCTGCAATGGAAGTGTGGAGTCTCAACCACTAGACTAAGGGAAGTCCCTTAGTTTTTATTCTTATCTCACAAAGCACAGTTCTAACTAAAAGAACACATGTGCAACCTCAGCAAGGGTTCTGGGCATCACGCTTGGTAGTCTGAATATTTTTCATTCCTGTTTCACAGTGAGCACTTCTAAGTAAAGAATTCATGCCCATGACTTAAAAAACCCAGTGGGAGGTATAATGAAGACCAACAGCACACTGGCCTGCCCACCTCACTCACACTTCTTGGGGGCAACTAGTTTTTACCTCTTTAGGTCCTTGGTCCCTGTCGTTACCTCTGTATCACTGAATAACACACTTCTACCTCTATAACTAAATTTAGACATTAGCTATTGAATTTCTACTATGATAAAGATATAGAGAATACTCATCACTCCCATCTCCCCCCTCATTTTTATTCCAAAGACATGCTGGAACTAGGAAAGGTATTAAGCAGAGAAACCAGGTCGTGATATATGCATTTGAGAAGGTCAGTGCAAAAACGAGGTAAGCAGTGGGTTGAAAGAGGGTCAATGGGTACAGGGTGCCATGGGTTTGCTTTAAGGCAGTGGTGCTATGGATTGAGAGCCAGCGGAGCATTTGAGAGAATTTGGGAGGCTAAATGAACAGGACTTTAGCAAAGTGAATTTACACTTAATTCACTTTGCTAAACATAACCTTGGTCCCCAAACTTTTTCATAAGAACCACAAATCTAGAGAGCTTCGGATGGGTCTTTCCGTGTAGACAGGAAATCTTGAATGCAATCTCTGAAGAATAAAATTCTAAAAAATTCAAAGAAAAACTTATTACCACTTTGAGCTTAGGGTTTAATTCTAGAAGTGCAAGAGTGGTTGATGAAAAGGGGATTCTGATTGTCAGTTTAACAGACCTCAGAAAGTCATTCATTATAATTCAGTGCCCCTGTCCATTTTTAAAACACTAAAACCTTTCTCCACTTTGTAAAAGAGTGTCTCTTCCAAACAAGAGCCAACATTACACATGAGTGTGAAATACGAGAATTCCTCTCAAAATCAAAGAAAAGGAGAATGTTTTAAAAGATCACTACTATCATTATTTTTCAGCTTTACTGAGATATAATTGACAATTGATATTGTAAGGTATTTAAAGTGTTCATTGCAGGGATTTGATGTACATATACATTGTGAAAGGATTCCTATCATCTATTAACATTCATCACCTCACATATTTATTTTGGTGAGAATAATTAAGTTCTGCTCTCCTAGCAAATTTCAGTTGTATAATGCAGTGTAATTAACTATAGTCAGCTTGTTTTACCATCAGACTTTATTTCCCTTATAGCTGAAATTTTGTATCCTGTTACCAATCTCTCCTACTTTTGTCTGTGCCCGCAGCCCTTGGCAACCACTTTTTTACTCTCTTTTTCTAGGAGTTTGCCTTTTTTTTTTATTCCACATGTAAGTGATACCATGCAGTATTTGTCTTAATCTGTTGGGCTTATTTCGCTTAGCTTAATGCCATCAAGTCATCCATACTGTTGCGAATGACAATATTTCCTGTTTCCTCATAGGTGAATAATATTCTGGTGTATGTGTTTACACACACATATATATGTGTACCTGTATGTATACATATGTATGTGTGTGTATGCGTGGGTGCTAAGTCGCTTCAGTCCTGTTGGACTCTTTGCGATCCTATGGACTGTAGACCGCCAGGCTCCTCTGTCCATGGGATTCTCCAGGCAGGAATACTGGAGTGGGTTGCCATTTCCTTCTCAAAGGGATCTTCCCAAACCAGGGATCAAACCCACATCTCCCATGTCTCCTGCATTGGCAGGCAGGTTCTTTACCACTCGCACCATCTGGAAAGCCTCTGTGTGTGTGTGTGTGTGTGTGTGTGATATGTATATCACATCTTTGTCCATTATTGATTGATGGACACTTAGGTTGTTCCTAGAGCTTTGCTACTGTGACTAATGCTGTAATTTACATAGGAGTGCAGATATCTCTTCCAGTTTCTGTTTTCGTTTCCTTTATTTTTTATTTATTTTTAATTGGAGGATAATTGCTTTTGATGCAGTTCCTTTGGATATATACCTAGAAGCTGGATCATGTAGTAATTCCATTTTAACATTTTTAGGGGCCTCTCTTCTGTTTTATACAGTGACTGCACAAATTTACATAGTGTGCAAGGATTCCTTCTTCTCTGCATCCTTGTCAACAATTTTGATTTTTTGTCTTTTTGATAATGGCCATCCTAGTCGGTCTGAGGTGATATTTCACTGTGGCTTTGATTTGCATTCCCCTGATGATTAGCGATGCTGAGTACCTTTTCTGTAACTTTGGCATACAAATGCCAGCCTTTTGTATGTCTTCTCTGGAAAAAAGTCTGTTCAGGTGCTCTGCTCAGCTTTTAACTGGATTGTTTGGGTTTTTTGCTACTGAGTTGTACGAACTGCTGTTCTTTTCATTGCAGCTTTCACACATGCATGTTACTCTTTGTTTTCTAGAGAGAGCAGTTTTATAAAAAAAAAAAAAAGCCTATGAAAGGGTCTGTGTGGTGGTCTTGGAGAGCAGCAAGGAAGGGGGCTTGCAGGAGAGTGTGGTGCTCTGCAGCCTACTTTAAAGGAAAGGACCTGTGGGGACAAAGAGGTGGAGACAGCTACTTTAGGCAACAGAGAGCTGGAGACAGCTACTTTAGGGCAATCGGACACCAAGTGTGTGTATGTGTCCAGTCGCTGAGTCATGTCCGACTCTTGCAACCACATGGACTGTAGCCCACCAGGCTCCTCTGTCCATGGGATTTTTTCAGGCAAGAATACTCGAGTGGGTTGCCATTTCCTTCTCCAGGGGATCTTCCCAATCAAGGGATCCAACCCACATTTCCCAGGTCTCCTGTATTGCAGGTGGATTCTTTACCGCTGAGCCACCAGGGAAGCCCCAAACCAAGGGGAAGAGAGGCCAAAGTCTGGCATCTCTGAACACCTCTGTTACTAGTGAACTTGAGCAGGGGAACTCCTGCTTGGAAAGGAATCTGTTGAACAAGCAAAGTGGTGCTCAGGAAGGGCAGACCCAGGAGGAGTATATGGTAAACAAAACTGTCCCCAGTATTCTTCATTAGTTGGGTTTTTACATTTTCATCCGAGGAAGAGTTGATACCATTCTCCTTCTGTCCTCTAGGGGCGCTCTAATCCCCACAAAGCTCCCGGCCAACAGGTACCCTCCTCTTCTTAGCAGAGCCAAAGAAAAAGTTGTTGGCAATTTTCCAGCCACATACAACCAAGCTCCTGGATTCCCTGGTGGATCAGATGATAAAGAGTCTGCCCACAATGTGGGAGACCAGAGTTCGACCCCTGGGTTGGGAAGATCCCCTGGAGAAGCAAATAGCAACCCACTCCAGTATTCTTGCCTGGAAATTCCCATGGATGGAGGAGACTGGTGGGCTATAGTCCATAGGGTCGCAAAGAGTCAGACATGACTGAGCGACTTCACTCTCACTTTCATGCAACCAAGGTCCAAAGTTTTCTTAAAAATTGTGTATAGACACATATATGGCACAGATGCCATTATTTTATTTCTATATCTAGTGTTATTTTTTCCCCACAATTAACAAACTTATTATTTATCCTACTACCTGATTCTCAAAAGGAGTTGACCTGTTTTACAGTGAAAGACAGATGCAACAGGAACATTAAGATAAAGAAAAAGAATAAGATCTATGATCTGAATCTTTGGATGGGGGAAAGGGTATTCAACGAGTTGCTAGAGCTGGAGATTTAAAAAAAGAGAGCGAGAAAAAGACTTCTGAGCTTCCTTGGAAGCAAAGCAAAAGGGAAATAGCTCACTATATGAAAAATAAAATTGTCCAGTTTCTCAATAGAAGTAAACATCAGAAAAGTTGGCAGAACATCAGTTCTTTAAGGACAGCAACAGCAAAAGAACTGAAGCCTAGTCAGATTGTTAGAGAACATTGTTTACTAAAGGTACATAGTCACCAATTCCTTTCCTGCTCTTCCCTGGTCCCACATGATTTGTCTGAAACATTTCTACTGTCTCTTAGTAACTCTGGTTCTACGCTTCCCTAGAGACTGTATCCTTGGCTTCTTCTGAGCTGACACACACCATCTTAGAGGCCACAGGATACTTGATGGATGCCTTCTTTATACCCTAGAGCACCTCCTGAGATGGTGATTTAGTTGCTAAGTTGTATCTGATTCTTTCGACCCCTCCATTGACTGTAGCTCTCCAGGCTGATCTGTCTTTGGACTTCTCCAAGCAAGAGTACTGGAGTGGGTTGTCATTTCCTTCTCCAGGGAGTCTTCCCGACCCAAGAATCGAACCCAGTTCTCCAGCACTGCAGGCAGATTCTTAACTGATTGAGCCCCCAGGGAAGCCATGAACACCTCCTACTACAAAGCATCTCTTCCTGTTTCAAAAGCTATGCCTCTCACTGGACCAGTGAGTACACTGCTGAAGTAGCCCACAGAGGTTCCGTTTATCAGTAGAACAGAGATGACTGGTGATTCTCATGCCTAGTGAGGGATCCCATTCTCTTTCAGTGGAGATCATCCCCAGGGACTCTCAAGTCCTGTCTTGGGTGCACAATTCAAAGACATGACCTTGGAGAACAGAGTTACCAAAAGTCTAAGGGGGTACTCGCATGTGTTGAAATTATTTGTTTAATTTCATCTGGGAGTTATATGTACGTGAAGAGTTTTCCGGAAAAAGGGCCTTTGGTCTTCATGATATTCTCAGATGGGCTCATAACTTCAAAAAAGCTAAGGAACATTATTGTAGAATTTGATTGCTGCATCTGGGTAACACTGCAAGCTTTTAACTGTGAAGTAAGGTGTGCAGAGGGGGATGGTTTTTATTCATGTTGACCTTAGGCCTATACTGTTGACACCTATCATCCAGGATAACGTGGAGTCCTTCCTTAGATTTGAAAACCATAGCGGGTCTCTAGCCCTTTTCTATATTGCCAAATCATAATAAAACCACAATGAATTTATCTATGGAGCTTTCCAGGTGGTGCTAGTGGTAAAGAACTCACCTGTCAACACAGGAGATATAAGAGACACATGTTTGATACCTGGATCGGAAAGATCCCCTGGAGGAGGACATGGCAACCCACTCCAGTATTCTTGCCTGGAGAATCCCATGGACAGAGCAGCCTGGCGGGCTACAGTCCACAGGGTCACAAAGAGCCAGACATGACTCAGGTGACTTAGCAGAAAGCATGAATACATCTACAGTGCTCTGTGGCTTATAATACATCCAAACACATCATCTGATTCGGTCTTCGCAATAACCCCAGGAGGTAACCATTATAGTCTCCATTTTACAGACGAGACACCCCAAGCTCAGGGAGTTTTAGTGACTGATTCAAGGTCTCACTGGAGCTAGCAGGTTCTGGGTCCATCCCAGAACCCAAGTTCTGTGGTGTGTGTATATTTTACCTGCTGGGAACCACAGCAAGATTGGAAAAGCTGGCCTTTCAGCATAGCTGAAACCAGGCCAAGCCACTCTTCCTGTTGGTTTAACTTTCTTAACTTGATGCACTGAAATGTGACCTCAGCCCCTCAGTACACGCATCACCATAAGTTACAACTCAACAGCATAAGAAGTGAGTTGTTAGGGGGTAACTCAAGTTGTTAATATATGGAGCATAGATATTGTATTGGGTTGGCCAGAAAGTTCATTCAGATTTTCCATGAGATGATGTGGGTAAACCTGAATGTATTTTTGGCTAACCCAGTACATTGCATATTGGTTTACTTCAACTCATGCCCTGGTCACAGACTGAGCTGCAGTGATAAATACAGTGGGGGTGGGGGGGATGGGTGGTGATGTGGTAATGGTGGTGGTAAGGGGAGCTCTTATTCAACTTGGATAAAGTTGAGTTGCTTTAGACCACTTACTCAAAAAGATTTGCCTCTCAGTCCATCCGAAAGCACTTCTGATCCTGAATGTCTCACCACAGGAGGCCTACGTGACTCAGCAGGATAAAATCCGGCTGGTGGGGGAGCTGATGACGGTCCTCGGGTCAGCGATCATCCTATTCCTAGAGGTGAGGTGCAGCTGAGCCCTCAGACTGAACTGAAGTCTTTTATCTTTTTTTTTTTTTTAACACCAAAAACACTTTGTATTGTGGCATAGCCAATTAACCATGTTGTGGGTGGTTCCAGGTGAACAGTGAAGGGACTCAGCCAGACACAGACATGCATCCATTCTTCCCCAGACTCGCCTCCCATCCAGGCTGGCACATAACCTTGAGCAGAGTTCCCTGTGCCATCCAGTAAAGTCCTGCTGGTTATCCACTCTGAACACAGCAGTGTTTATGCATGACCTTCCTGAAGTCCCCAACCGCCCCTCCACACCCAGTGACCTTGAGATTGTTTTCTGAGTCTGTGAGTCTCTTTCTGTTTTGCAAGTAAGTTCATTTGTATCATTTCTTTTTCGATTCCACATATAAAGGACATCATATGATAGTTCTCCTTCTCCATCTGACTCACTCCACTCAGAATGACACTCTCTAGGCCCATCCATGTTGGCACAAATGGCCTTATTTCATTCATTTTAATGGCTGAGTAATATTCCATTGTGTGTGTGTGTACACCACATCTTCTTTATCCATTCCTCTGTTTATAAACATTTAGGTTGTTTCCACGTCTTGGCCATTGTAAACAGTGCTGCAATGAACACTGAGGTACATGAATCCCTTCAGATCCTGCTGTTCTCTGGGTATATGCCCAGGAGTGCGATTGCAGGGTCATATGGTAGCTCCATTTTTGTTTTTTTAAGGAACCTCCATATTTTTCTCCACAGTGGCTGGACCAGTTTACATTATTGTTTGTGGATTTTTTGATGGTAGCCATTCTGATCAGTGTGAGATAATATCTCACTGTAGTTTTGATTTGCATTTCCCTAATAACTAACTATGTTGAACATCTTCTCATGTGCCTATTGTCCTCTTTAGAGAAATGTCTATTCAGGTCTTCTGCCCATTTTTTGAGTGGGTTGTTTGTTTTGATGCTACTAAGTGTCATAAGCTATTTGTAAATTTTCAAGACTAATCCCTTAACAGTCATATCATTTGCAAATATTTCCTCCCAATCTATGGATTGTCTTTTTGTTTTTTGTTTCTTTTTCTGTGCAAAAATTTTTGAGTTTAAGCAGGTCACACTTGTTTATTTTTGCTTTTATTTCCATTATTCTGGGAAATGGATTAAAAAAAGATGCTGCTGTGATTTATTGAACTGAAGTCTACATTTTCTCCCCGCCTCCCCCCGGCCTTTTTCCAGATCCCAGATATCTTCAGGGTTGGTTTCTCTCGCTATTTTGGACAGACTGTCCTCGGGGGGCCATTCCATGTCATCACGTGAGTGTTCTTCCTTCTGGCCTCCGGCCTTCCCTTGCCAGAAACATTTCAGGTCTCCCTATCCGTCTCTGGGACCCTCGCCTCCAGGGACTTTTCTCCAGCGGGTTCATGGGTGTGACTGTGTATGTTGTTTAAGTGGTTGAGCGGCGGGTTCCGGGCAAGTCAGCGCCATGCTAGAAGGGACCTAGAATATTCCCAGCCCCTCCTCTCATTAGCCCCCTCCCCTCTCTCCCCCCAGCATCACCTATTCCTTCCTGGTGCTGGTGACCATGGTGATGCGGCTCACCAACACCAACGGGGAGGTGGTACCCATGTCCTTCGCCCTGGTTCTGGGCTGGTGCAGCGTCATGTACTTTGCGCGAGGATTCCAGATGCTGGGCCCCTTCACCATCATGATCCAGAAGGTCAGTGCTGTCTCCAGTTTCTCTTGCTTTCAGACATCAGACTTGTCCCAGACCAAGGGAGGGAGTAGGAGCAACAACAACAACAAAAAAATGAGGCTCCTACTAGATCTGGTGGAACTCTGGTAACTCCCGATCTAGCAGCAGTAGCTGCTGAGAGGCAGGTGGAGATACAGTCCCCCACCCTCCCTCCCCTCTCTGTTCTCTGTAGATGATTTTTGGAGATCTGTTGCGTTTCTGCTGGCTGATGGCTGTGGTTATCGTGGGATTCGCCTCAGGTGAGAACATCACTCTCTTCTCCAGAGAGTGGGATTCAGTTCTCCAGAAGGTTCTCTCTCACTCTTGCTCTCACTTATTTCTCGTTTGCACTCCCTTTTGCTTTTTTTTCCTCCTAGTGGAAAGTGAATCGAAAAACATGCTCATATGCTTAGGATCTGGGTCACTCAGATTGGCCTAGAGCGTGGACTCATGTGCTCTGAAGTTCTGGGTCATCATGTTTGTGTTGACTAACTGCCCTGCAGCATCTTTAAAGGAGAGATAGACAAAGGGCCTTGAAGAGAGACAGATATGAAACAGGAAAGACAGGCCAGTTGTGAAAGGTGCCATGTGCAAACAGTTCAGTATTTAATTCTTCTATGTTTACACTTCAGAAGAATAAATGAAAAGCATTCAACAACACATCAAGTGCCCTTTTTTTTCATTTATGTAGTCAAAGTTTAAAGAAAAGAAAGGAATTTGGAGAAGGAGGTACAACAAAAGGGTTTGGAGGGTTTGTAGAATGGGAGAGGAAAACAGAAGAGTTGTGAAGAGAGGCTTGAAGCACAATGGCCAGTGGGGACCCAGTCACGGCCCAAGAAGTAGGGGGAAGGGTTCCAGGGAAAGGAAGAGAGGAAACATCCAGAACAGGGCAGATGAGACAGAGCGGAGGGAGGGAGAGAACAAGTGGACAAGGAGAAGAAAGTTGTTCGGGGAAGGCAGAGAGAGGAAGGAAGAGCAAACACTGGCGCCTCTCATCCAGTTCTCCATGGCTGCGGCGGAACCCCTGGAAGGCAGGTGGATGTACAGGGTGACATGTGAGGACTCCAACCCTGGGCTCTTAGTACAACGGATGCCATTCCTGTCTTAGGCATTCCCTTGCTTAATGGGAGTTCCCAGAAAACAGTAGACCGAAAAACTACACCAAGATGGGAACTCTGAGAGGGTAAAACTTAGTCTGTCCATTTGGAGGATTCCTCATGTTTTCTCCCTCCCCACCCTCATCTGTATGTATGCAGAATGAGGGGATGTAGCAGAGCCATTTTCTATAGATCTCCCAAAGCATCTGTTCTTCGTTGTTGCAAAACCATGCTTTGTCATAGACCCTAGCTCAGGTCTTGGGGTCACCTTATTTAGATTTCCATTCCCCAAACAGGGATGAGGCTTTCAGAGGCTCTGATGCTGTAGTAAGTTTCCAGGATACCTAATACCATCCAGTAAGGCTACACATCACATTTTTTTGCAATGGTCTAAGAACACGCAGGAAATCTCAGAGTAATGGATGATTATTTACAGAACATTGAGTTTTTTTTTTTAGGTTCTTTTGTTTAGACTTTTCATGTGCTCAGTTCTTTAAAGATTTGTTGAAGATTTCATGCATTCTTGTAACAATTGGCCTTTTAAATATTTGGTTCTAAAATGTAAAAACCAGTTAGGTGACATATACTGTATATATCTACTGATAGATAGATGATAGATGTTAGCTAAATTCTGAGTATTGCCATTGTCCAGAGTGATAAACTTGGTCATAGGATACCTCAGGGTTAGCCAAGTACACAGGGAAAATGTGACTTATATAATATGTATAATTTACACATCTACATTTGTGTGTGTGTGTGTGCATGTATGTAGGTTTCCCAGGTAATAAAGAATCCACCTCCCAATGTAGGAGACATGGGTTCAATCCCTGGGTGGGGAAGATCCTCCAGAGTAGGAAATGGCAACCCACTCCAGTATTCTTGCCTGGGAAATTCCATGAACATAGGAGCCTGGCCAGCTACACTCCATGGGGTGGCAAGGAGTCGGACATGATTGAGCAACTGAGCAAGCATGCACGGGCATGTATGCATGTGCATGTGTGTAATTGTATGGAGATATATGTTGGAGGTAGAATGAATACTGACCAGGCCCAGGCTTATTGTGATAACTCCCTGTTTCCTGATCTCCATGCCCTCTTCCTGGGCGGAGCAGCGTTCTATATCATTTTCCAGACCGAGGACCCATCCTCTCTGGGGGAATTCTATGACTACCCCATGGCGCTCTTCAGTACCTTTGAGCTTTTCCTCACCGTCATCGACGGGCCCGCCAACTACGACGTGGACTTGCCCTTCATGTATAGCATCGTCTATTTTGCCTTCGCCATCATCGCCACACTGCTCATGATCAACCTGTTGGTCGCCATGATGGGCGACACACACTGGCGGGTGGCCCACGAACAGGACGAGCTCTGGAGGGCCCAGGTGAGTGCGCCAGTGGTAGTCTTCCTGAAGGTCAGGGGATGGAGAGAAAAATCAAAGTGCAATATGTCATGGTCGATGACTCTTAGGGGAGTCATGGAACACCCCAATGGGGGTGGTCATCTCAACAGAGGAATTTTTGAATAGATGGAGGGTAAGTTGATAGGATGGTAGGATAGGGTTAGGATCAACACCCAGGAACTGTGTGTTGACCACAGTGGAAGGGTGGATTCAGGAGTCATCCTTGACTCCAGAGGGAACTAGAAACTTTCTTCTTCTTGTGTATTCTATACTCTGATTTCTCTTCAGATCGTACAAATCTTTCACCTTTTAACTTTCTTGTCCTTATGTATTCTAGTTTTTCATTTGAACCTTATCTTGTATTTGCTTTTATAACTGTTCTTCTATTATCTTTTCTTTTTATCACCACAGGCTAATAAAATCTTAGAGTTGGTACTGTCTTTAGTGGTCTTCTAGTTGAGCTCCTACCCAACGTATACTCATTTATTGGTCAGAAGGTAATTCAGTGTCTTCTTTCATGCTAAGACATTATTATCATGTGGGTTTGGGTAGAGGTTGGGAGGAGAGAGCTTTTTCATATTTCAAAAGCTTTTGTTATTAGAAAAGCCCAGACTGTACTGAGCTGAAACCTCTATTTCTATAAGATAGAAAAACTGGGCCACCCGTTGGCCCCCATTTTTTCTTCTCATATAACGCAGAACACATTCTCCCTTAGGCGTGCCATTCAAATATTTGAAGAGAGCCATTGTTTGTCCCTTTGGACTTTCCATTCATTAGCACTAATTATTTGGAGACTTTCTCTGTGCTGGGAAATATCTGGGATCTGGGGGCACAAGCAAGATGATGTAGTCTGTGCCCTCATGGGGCTTACAGTCCAGCTGGAAAGACAGACAGTAAAACTTCATAGAAAGCCATGTAATTAGAAGAATAAATGTGTCGTAGAGAAGTGAAAGTGCTAAGAACAGGAGGCAAGAGAAGATTTGGACTGAAAAGTTAGAAAGTGCTTTCCTGATAGACTGACATTTAAGATGAGCCCCTAAACATGGGTAATAATTCATCAATTATGAAGAATAAGGAGGGACTTCCTGGGTGGTCCAGTGGCTAAGACTCTGTGATCCCAACGCAGAGGGCCGGGGTCAGATACCTGGTCAGGGAACTAGATCCCACATGCCAAAATTAAAACCTAGTGCAGTCAAATAAATATTTTTTAAAAAAGAAGAATAAGGGGAGGGAATGGGAGTTAGGATTTTTGTCCATCAGGACACTTGGCTATGGGGACAGAAAACCAAACTCAAATAGACTTGGGGAAAAAAAGAGTGGGAAGATGTATTGATCCTCATAACTGGAACGTTTAAGGAATTAAATTAGTTTTCGGCATGTCTGGCCAGAGCCTGGATCTCCGTCTCACCCATTACATGAGTTTCTCTGTGGTTCTCTCTTTTGTCCTGACCCCTCTAAGTCAGTCTATTGCATCGTGTTGCTGAGATAGCTTATAGGAGCTCTAAACTGACAAAGGAGTGAGCAGATACACCCATTCCAATGGCCCCACTCTTTTTATTTATTCTTTTTCTTTTTTGCTGCACTGGATTTTTGTTCTGGCATGGGGGCTTTCTCTAGTTGTGGTGCATGGGGGCCTCTTTAGTTGCCAGAGCAAGGGTTCTAGAGCTCCAAGGCACAGTCGTTGCAGCGACCTTAGCTGTCCTGTAGCATGTGCGATCTTACTTTCCTGACTAGAGACCCAACCTGAGTCCCCTGCACTGGAAAGCAGATTCTCAACCACTGGACCACCAGGAATATCTCAAGGGGCCCCATTCTTACTGTGTTCTGTGTGACTCCTGATGCT
This sequence comes from Muntiacus reevesi, assembly GCF_963930625.1. Taxonomy (NCBI): domain Eukaryota; kingdom Metazoa; phylum Chordata; class Mammalia; order Artiodactyla; family Cervidae; genus Muntiacus; species Muntiacus reevesi. Next base: position 100,454,195 of record NC_089254.1, on the reverse strand, counting down.
GTGGATCTGTAGCCTTGAAAAGAGCATCTCCTTCTGTCCACTGAACCCATTTCATCGCAACAAGTTTGGTCATAGGTGGATCCATTTAAGACTAAGGCCAAGGACTGGAGAACTGGTGGTGGTGGTAGAGTTTTGGGGAAAATAGATGAATTAACCAGGACTGTGTGAGGTCCAGTCTGTTCTAACGGGTGGACTGGCAGTAGAGAAGTGATTTTCTAAACATCAGATGGGCTCTGTTCCCAGAAGATTGGGAGGCTGAATGATGGTGCAAGTAGAAACAATAAGTGTCCCTTTCAAGATAAAGAAAAAACACTATCTAGGGAAAAGAAATAGAATGGTTGAAAGTCCTGAGGGTGGAGGGAACTTGGCACAACTCAGGAGCAGAGAGCAGACCAAGAGAATCATGGAGTGCTGAGAAAGATGGTAGCATAAGAAGATGAAGTAGAGAACTAAGTTATTTTAGGGATTCCTAGTTTGTTCCATCAGTCAAGCTTCCTGGACCCAATCCATCCTGAATGACCCTCTGTTCAGACCTAGATCCTGGGCCTTTCAAAGCTAGAACAATCTTGATGTGATTGGAGGAAAGCAGCATAAAGAGGGATCATCCTTCTTCTGGCTTTGAACACTAAACTATAAATAGCACCTAAAATGGAGTCAGGTCTTTCAGTAAATATGCAGTTGGCTCTTATCAAATATGCAATTGGGTCATGATCAAATAGAACCCTCACATCTTTGTTACATGATTGATTTGACTAAGCCGCTTAGGTTTTCCTGTGCTTAACACTGACACTTTAGTCTTACAAATGTAGCACCTTGCATTGGGTTTACTTAAATTTCACATTAGTGGTTTTTGACCAGCATTCCAATCTGGTAAGATCATTTTTATATTGCTTTGTCATCGTGCCTATTACATATCCTTCCCAGTTTTGTGTCACAAGCATATTTGATAATCTTGTCTTATGTTTCATTAAGTTAATAATAATGAGGGCTGGGTAAAGGACAGGACACTTGCCATGCCACTAGAATTTTCCCTGCCAAGTTTGGAGTCATTAACCCACTCTTTTCCTTCTTAGGATATGGGTGTATTTTTAATTTGCTGCAGATGCCCTCAACATCACCAGTTATCATTTCATCCCCAAGATCACAGAGATTCTATTTAATCATTTTATTTAAATCCAAATAATTGGTCTATGGCTTTCCTATGAAAAAGGAAAAGATATTAGTTTGGATGGGATGGCTCACTTTCCCTGAATCTGAATGGTAATGCAGGGGTCACTGTTTTATCCACAACTCTCATAAAATAGTCTCTCCTTCTGCGGTGAGTGATGAGGAGGGCAGTAGCGTGGCGCCTCACACGAACAGGGGGGTGGACGGTGGCTGTCACCCATCCCTGAACAGATGCCCTCCTCCCTCTCTGGGTCCCCTCTGTCAGTAGCCCCAGGGTCCTCCCAGCCTCGTGGCTCTTCCTGGGCTCTTCCCCCGTCTCTCGTCTCCTCCCAGGTCGTGGCCACCACGGTGATGCTGGAGAGGAAGATGCCTCGCACCCTGTGGCCGCGCTCCGGCATCTGTGGGTACAAGTTCGGGCTGGGGGACCGCTGGTTCCTGCGGTGAGTGACCTGGAGACCTGTGGGCTGTCCACCCGGGTGAGGCCGTGGGGGCCAGGGCGCCCGGGTCTGCACGTGTGGCCCTCCGCTCCATCCTCGGGGTCCCAAGTTGGACCCGGAGGAGAAGTCATCACTCTCTGAAGTGAGACTGCTCGCCTGTTTAGGGGAGGGGTGCGGAGAGGCAGCGCCAGCCGCGAGGTCGGAAGGGCGGTGACGTGTGCACCGCCACCAACACTATCCGCGCTCCGCTGTGGGCATGCGCTCCCCAAACGGGTCTAGTCTTGTTTCCACCTGACCCCCACTCCTGGTAGATTTTCTTTTTTTTTTTTTTCCTGGTTGTGCTGGATCTTCATTGCGGGTGGGCTTTCCTCTCGTTGCGGCAAGCGGGGGTGGGGGGGGGGTACTCTACTGCAAGGCTTCTCACTGCGGGGGCGTCTCTTGTTTCTGAGCATGGGCTCTAGGGCGTGTGGGCTTCAGCAACTGCAGCTCCCGGCCTCTAGAGCATAGGCTCGGTAGTTCTATCACATGGGCTTCGGTGTTCCGTGGCATGGGGGATTCTTCCCCGACCAGGAATCAAACTCGTGTCTCCTGCTTTGGCCGGTGGATTCTTTACCACTGAGCCACCGAGGAAGCCCTCTAGTGTATTATTCTTAGAGCTTCTAGTCTAGCCTGCAAGCTAAGCTTGCTCCTGCATACCCCACCTTCAGCTCCTCCTGACGTGGCTTTCCTCTCTCGGTTATTACCTGACTTGCATCTCCTCATCCTATGACACGCTTATCTTTTAATCGGCTGCTTTCTTTTTCATACTCACCCACATTCCCCCCACATCACCCCCTCCCACACAGAGGCCCTCAGTTCAGTTCAGTTCAGTCGCTCAGTTGTGTCCAACTCCTCGCGACCCCATGAACCACAGCACGCCAGGCCTCCCTGTCCATCACCAACTCCCAGAGTTCACCCAAACCCATGTCCACTGAGTTGGTGATGCCATCTACCCATCTCGTCCTCTGTCATCCCCTTCTCCTCCTGCCCTCAATCTTTCCCAGCATCAGGGTCTTTTCAAACGAGTCAACTCTTTGCATCAGGTGGCCAAAGGATTGGAGTTTCAGTTTCAGCATCAGTCCTTCCAATGAACACCCAGGACTGATTTCCTTTAGGATGGACTGGTTGGATCTCCTTGCAGTCCAAGGGACTCTCAAGAGTCTTCTCCAACACCATAGTTCAAAAGCATCAATTCTTCGGCGCTTATCTTTCTTTGTAGTCCAACTCTCACATCCATACACAACACTGGAAAAACCATAGCCTTGACTAGACGGATCTCTGCTGGCAAAGTAATGTCTCTGCTTTTTAATATGCTGTCTAGGTTGGTCATAACTTTCCTTCCAAGGAGTAAGCGTCTTTTAATTTCATGGTTGCAATCACCATCTGCACTGATTTTGGATCCCAGAAAAATAAAATCAGCCATTATTTCCAAATCCTGAAGGCCCAGCCCTTCTGGTCTCTTTCCCAGTTTATCCTCCACTTCCCTGCGTTTGACACTAGCAGGTCGTCCGGCTTCAACACGGCCCGCTTCCTCCTGCTCTCCCATCATTCCTGGTTCCCATCTGTGCTGCATTCACTTTGGCTTCTCCTCATGGTCCGGTCTCTCCCCAGATCAGCTGAGCTTCTCTCCTTTCTCACCTCCTCAGAGTTGAGACCAACCAAGACCAGAATACTTTGCGAGCGCGTCGCTACGTGGAAGCTTTCAAGGGCTCAGACAAGGAGGAAGGACAAGGACATCCCCCTGAGAAACGGCCCTCGGTGTCTGAGAGCGGGCTTCTAGCCAGAGCCTCCCTGGCCCTCCCGACCCCTTCCCTGTCCCGGACCACCTCTCGAAGCAGCGGCAGTCACCGAGGCTGGGAGATCATTCGTCGCAACACCCTGGGACACGTGAATCTCGGACTGGACCTTGGGGAGGGGGATGGAGAGGATCGGGTTTATCAGTTATGATCAGGACCCTTGTTACTCTCGTCCTGACTCCAGGTGGGCCTGGGTGATGGCAGAGAAAGAGACACTGCTTGTGAAGCATTCGCCCTTCCTGCCTGTCAACCCTGTGAGGGGTGGACAGAAGAATTCTCCCAGGCCATCCATACCTCACCCATCACCTCAGCATTCCCAGGAATGAGTGCCTTCTGGCTTCTTGGAAGTCCCACCTCTTGGGAAAGGAGGGTATCTGTTCAAGCAGAGTTAGGCTTGGAAACTAAAGACACCAGGTAGGGATGCTAGGCCAAAGGCTGGGTCATCATCTCCTTTTCTGCCCAGTGAGGTGCTAAGACTGTGAGCTGTGGCGTCTCCCAGGGCTTCACGTAGCACCAGCCGGGTATGGCCCTGAGGTTGTAGCCTCAACTCTTCCTGCACCTTATAGGACCCTCTCCCCACCTCACAGCCAAACCCACACTAGAAAACTGCAAGAAGAAGGGTTATTCATCCTTCCTTTATTTTTAAAAAAATGTGTTATGATATGCAGAACATAAAATTTACCATTTTAAGCATTTTTCAGCTGTACCATTCAGTGGTATTAAGTACATTCACATTATTGGGCAACCATCACCACTATTCATTCAGGGAATTTTTTAAACCGAAAATCGTGTACCTGTTAAACATGAATTCCCTATCATTCCTTCCCAATGGTCCCTGATAACCAATATCCTACTTTCCGTCTATGAATTTAAGTTTTCTAGTTACCTCGTATAAGTGGAATTATCCAATATTAGTCCCATTGGGCCTGGCTTATTTGATGTAGTATAACGTTTTCAAGATTTATCCATGCTATAGTGTGAGTCAGAATTTCATTCCTTTGAAAGGTCAAATATAATAACATCTCATTGTATGTTTAGATCACTTTGTGTTTATCCATCCCTCCGCTGATGGACAGTTGGGTTGTCCCACCTTTGGCTGTTGTCATGTAAACATTGGTGTATAATTATCTTTACAAGTTCCTGCTTTCAGTTTCATTGGATATTGAAAACTTCCAAACTTCCATCTATCATCTAGGATCAAATGAAGGGAAGTGGAGAGAGGTGGAGGATAAACTGGGATAGAGACCCAAAGGGCTGCACATTCAGCATTTGGAGGGTAATAGGGCCTGTGTAGGGTGGGATAGTGGGGAAAATGTGGGTGAGTATGAAAGAGAAAACAACCACTTAAAAGATAAGTGAAAGCAGTTTTGAAACTTCTAGCAATTCCTTAGAAGTGGAATGGCTAGATCTTATGACAAGTCTTTATTGAATTTTTTGAGGGACTGCCATCCTGTTTCTGGCAGCAGCTGTACTGGTTTACATTGCCTAAAGCAATATAATGCACAGGATTCCAGTTTTTCCACATCCTCACCAACACGTGATTTTCTGATTTTGTTTTAAATTTATAGTAGCCATCCTTTTGATTATGCAATGGTATCTCATTGTGGATTTGTGCATTTCCCCAATGATTAACGGGGCATCCCTGATAGCTCAGTTGGTAGAGTCCGCCTGCAATGCAGGAGACCCTGGTTTGACTCCTGGTCTGGAAGATCCGCTAGAGAAGAGATAGGCTACCCCCTCCAGTATTCTTGGGCTTTCCTGGTGGCTCAGTTGGTAAAGAATCCACCTGCCATGCCAGAGACTGGGTTCTATCCCTGGGTTGGGAAGATCCCCTGGAGAAGGGAAAGGCTACCTGCTCCAGTATTCTGGCCTGGAGAATTCCATGGACTGTATAGTCCGCGGGGTCGCAAAGAGCTGGACATGACTGAGCGACTTTCACTTTCACTTTCAGTGACTAACAACATTGAGCATCTTTCCAGTGACCACTGGCCATTTGTGTATCTTTTTTTCTTGGAGAGATATTTTTTTTCAAGTCTTCTGTCCGGTTTGCCTTGGGGGTTTGGGGGTTGCTATTTTTCAATTGTCTAATCCTTGTTTTTTGAGACTTAAGAGTCTAAAGTGTATCTCATTTGTATCCTGGTATGTTTTAAAATATGGGTGGTAAAGTATTCCTTTCTCTGCGTGGATGGCCCCATCAATTATTTTATGGGACCATCCCTGGCTTGTCCCTCAGGTTGCCTGTTAGCAGTTGTTCATCTTTGTGTCTGGAGGTAGCAGGCTTCCAGCCATGTTTCCTGCGACAGATACCCTCTGCCCCCAGCTCCGTTGCCCCTGCACCGAGGTGTGGGGGTGGGCAGCAATCACAAAGCATGGGCCATCCCTTTCCAGGAAGGAGATTGGAAACTAGGTGTCCGGGGTACCCATCACAGCCTCGCTTCTGTCTCCAGCCCGTCTCATCCCAGCCCTGTCAACACCCTCACCACAAAGCCATAGCAACTTTTTAAGAGGACTGTGATCTGGAAGAGCCAAAAGGTAAGTGGGATTTGTGAAACTGCCCCTAGGATCATCCAGATACACACGCAAGGCCCAGGTGAGTGTGGAATGGTGAGGGATAACTCACACACACACACGCACGCACACACAGAGGTTCACAGGTGGTATAGTTTCTAAATGTGCTCAGTCAGCGTGATTCCTCCTATCTTCATCCACACTCCCCTGTGTAAAGCTAAACTCCCATCTCTATTCCACATACAGTTTTTTTCCTGTCTCTTCAGGCAGCCCTGTCCACCACTGTATCCTTTATCTCCTCTCATTATTCTAACCTCAACCTCTCTCTCTCCCCAAGCGATGCTAGTCAGCAAATAACCACGCTCTGCTCTTTCCTATCCTCAAAGAGATTGTAATTGCCTCCCCTGGATTTCCATTTCTCCTTTCGCTCCTGCCCTATCTTTTTACTCCCTCCTTGGGGCCAAACTTCTTAAAAGGAGACTGTTGTCTGCTGAATCACAGTGAGTCCCCACCCCATCGTGGTTTGGCCTTGCCCCTCCGGCTACTGACAGCACTGTCATCAAGGCCATCTCCCCATAGCTAACCCCACTGAGCCATCTGAGTCTTGTGCAAACTCTGTAGGGTTCAGTACCCGTGGACCACTCACCCTCTCTCAGCACACCCCTCATGCCATGCTCACCTCCCACTCTGCCTGCTTCTCTTCTCCCCATTTCTTAAATAGTTTTGGTCCATGAAGTTCTCTGTTTTCCTCACCACCTGGCAAGTTCCTGCCACCTCCATGGATGATGTTGACACGTTTGTGATTCAAGACTTCTTTATCTTGGCTTTAGTTCTGTCTCCTGAGTTCCAGGAGACAGCTCAGATGCCTCTCTATTAGACAACTCTACCTGGATATTGTACAGATATCTGGAACTTGACGTGTCCCAAACTGAACAGCTTTCCTTCCTCACCAAACCTGCTCCTCCACCAGCATTTCCAATCAAATAAAAGCAGGTGAAATTGCCTAAGCCCCAAACCTAGGCGTCTTCCTCCACACACCCATCTCAACTCTCATTTGCAGTCAGTCTCAGGTCTGGTGGATTCTACTCCCTAAAATATCTTGTTTGAGAAAGAATAACTTTTGAGTAGACGATACATCCCATGGCCCGAGATTCAAAGAGCACATACGATATACAAAGAAAAAAGCATTCCTGCTTCTATTCTGGCCCCTTAGTTATCCACCTCCTCAGGGATATTCAGTATTGAGTTTGTTCTTTATCCTTCCAAAAATACTTTATGCATGGCCAAGCCTACCTACATACGGGCTTCCCTGCTGGCTCAGAAGGTAAAGAATCTGCCTGCAATGCAGGCAGCTTGGGTTTGATCCTTGGGTTGGGAAGATGCCCTAGAGAAGGGAATGGCCACCCACTCTAGTATTCTTATGTATACATTCTTTTAAAATACATGCAATATAGTACAATGTAGTAAAAAGAACTGTTCTTGCTTTTTTCGCTTCTAATGCTTTGAAGACTGTTGCACTTGTCTCTACCCTTTGGCTAGTCTTCCGAAAAGGGCCCCCATGGTCTTCCCACTGCCTTCCAGGAGTGGGTTCCTGGAGTCTTGTTTTTTTCCACTGCAGTCTTGTTTTTTTCCACTCCACCATCCACACTGGAGCCACATTGATCTTTGTCAGATGCAAGTCCTGCCTCAACCTGTGGCCTGGAAGCGCTTCCCTGAGCTGACACCTGGCAGCCTCCCCGGCCTCTTCACCCTTGTCTTCTCTGGCCCTCCCTTTCATCAAGATAATCAGTATTCGTTCCTCTTCTTTTTTCCTTCTTTTCAGCATTCACAGTTTCTGGATCTTTCTACCTCTCTGCACCCATCCTCCCTTCCATCTTTGTAACTTCTCTTCCTCCTGTTAGTCTCAACATAACAATTGTATATTGTGTTTGTGCATGTGTGTGTTGGTGAGCAGGGGGTGAAGGTGGGGGACAGACCCATAGGCTAGATTGGAGCTTGCCTGTTCCATTTCCAAGCCACCTATTTTTTCTTTTTATTATACATCCTGAGCTTTGGGTGCTCACTTTTTTAAACACCTGTTTTCCTTAACAGACTGTAAGTGCCACAAAGGGGAATGTGATGCCCATATTATTCAGTATTGTGTTCCCAGTGCTTGGCATAATTTCTGGTACAATGCAGTGTGTAATAAATATTCATTAATCAAATCTATGAATGAGTGACCTGTGTTTATTCTAAGTTCCTCTACTGGACATATTTCAGATATTTCTTTCACTTGTCGTAGTAGAGAGAAAAATACTGGCCTTTGTGTAGGATTGTAATAGTTAAAGACATAATAAGGGTGGGAGCACATTGCAAAGGATAAAAGAAAAACAGTGCTAACGTCAGTCATCGTTGGGAAATTTTCTCTGCTTATATGTACTTTTGTGTGTGCAAGAGACAGAGAAAGACAGAGAAAGGGAGTGGGGGAAAGGAGAGGATATGGAATGTTATGAAGAAGGAGAAAAAGAGGGAAGGATTCCAGAAGCAATGCTCTGAGGCAAAGCTTGGGAAACCTGAGGCATGTGGTACCCACTGTAAGAAGTACTCAAGGCATGAGATTCTTGAGATTCTACATCTATGGGATTCTATACTATGTGCTTCTTCATCTGCCTGTGGGATCCCGAGGATGACATGAAAAGAAAGACACCCAGGCATCACTGTGCAGCAAGACAGATGTGGTAAGAGAATCCCCTGGGTGCTGGAGGGATAATGGAGCTGGCAGATGTTTTAGACCCAACACGATGGGGTGAAGCTGCCAGGCTCATGGGCTGCAGAGACTGCAGAGACTGGATGGGCTGGGGGGACAGAGGAGAGGAAATACCAGGGTCCCTGCCTCGGGAAGTCTTCAGGTCCCCCCACAAACACTTAGCATGTCCCTCCTTCTCTCCCCTTGCCCTGAATAGAGAAGCAGAACAGCCTGGCTTCCATGCACCTGACCTGCCAGAGGTGGGCAGGTAGTGGGAGGACAGATAGCTCTGGATTTAAAAAATGTATCACCTCAGCTGTTTGCTAAGTATTTGATCGACAGGGTTCTGAGTTCTGGTGACATGGTGGCACAACCCTGGGGAAGGACTCTGCCTGCAGCCAGAGAAGAGTGGGCAGGGGCCGGGCTTCCCACCCCCAAGCTGGACTGTGTCTGTGGGCCCCGTGAGCACAGATCGGAGGTACGGGGGGCGGCACACAAGGCCCCTCCTGCCTCGAGATCGCTCCATGAAATTGGAGAAAATGCCTTGAGTTTGGTGTGGGAGCTAGCCTCACTGAGTTCTCTGGGCTGGGCCCACCTGTTTCTCTTCAGTTCAGTTCAGCCGCTCAGTTGTGTCTGACTCTTTTCGACCCCATGGGCTGCAGCACGCCAGGCCACCCTGTCCATCACCAACTCCCGGAGTTTACTCAAACTCATGTCCACTGAGTCAGTGATGCCCTCCAACCATCTCATCCTCTGTCATCCCCTTCTCCTCCTGCCCTCAATCTTTCCCAGCATCAGGGTCTTTTCACATGAGTCAGCGCTTTGTATCAGGTGGCCAAAGTATTGGAGCTTCAGCTTCAACATATCCAAAGAATATTCAGGACTGATTTCCTTTAGGGTGGACTGGTTGGATTTCCTTGCAGTCTAAGGGACTCTCAAGAGTCTTCTCCAACACCACAGTTCAAAAGCATCAATTCTTCAGCGCTCAGCTTTCTTTATGGTCCAACTCTCACATCCATGCATGACCACTGGAAAAACCATAGCCTTGACTAGACGGACCTTTGTTGGCAAAGTAATGTCTCTGCTTTTTAATATGCTGTCTAGAGTGGTCATAACTTTCCTTCCAAGGAGTAAGCGTCTTTTAATTTCATGACTGTAGTCACCATCTACAGTTTCTTAAGGCTAATAAAAAATATGACAATGTGCCAGGAAAAAACTACTTTGACACACGGAGCCGTGTCACATCAACAGGGTCGAGGGGCCCCTCTCTCTGCCCCCGGGAGGGCAGCCACCTGGGCGGGCCTGGACACCCCGGTCTCCCGCGGCCTGCACCGCTTCTCTGTCGTCCGTGGCACTGAGGAGCTGGCCGCGGGGCCGGAGCGGGGCTGTGCAAGGCCAGGCTGCCGGCCAGGGTGGGGCCCAGGGTGGGGGTCCCCCCTCCCCTGTGCAGTGGCAGGCGTCTGAGGAGGGGTCTGTCATGTGCCCACAGGTGCCAGTGTTTGCTTTTCTTCCTCCTGCTTGTGGCTTGCCTGACCCCTTCCTGATCAAGCGCTCCAGTCGACTGAGTGGGAGCAGCAACAAGTTTCCTCCAAGAAACACCGCCTCTGGCACCTCCCCGCCCCCCACCACCTCCGCCTCCATTGACCAGGACCGGCCTGCCTTGGGTTCTGAGCTAACCTAGGGCCACTCCGCTGCCCTCTGCCGACTTCCTCATCCCCTCTGGAGAGCCAGGGCCCCTTCAGGGTGATGGGTGCAGGTCAAAACCCAGTCTCAGGGGCCCACTCCACCATGGGGTTAGCTGATGCCTTCTTTATTGACTTAGTTCTGGGCTGCGCTCAGTCTTCACTGTTGCACGCGCTGGGTCGGCTTCTCACTGCAATGCTTCCCTTGTTTCGGCCCCTGGGGCTCTAGAGCACAGGCTCTATGGTTGCGGTGCATGGGCTTTGTTGCCCCATGGCATGTAGAATCTTCCCGGACCAGGGATCGAACCCCATGTCCCCAGAATTGGCAGGAGGATTCTTAACCACTGGACCACTAGGGAAGTTCCGCTGATGACTTCTGACGTGTCTGCCTGCCATGATGGGGACCATGGCACTGTAGCACATGTGTGGAGGCATGAACATTTCGGCAGTGGAGGCAGTCCTGATCGCACTATCTTTGCCTCCCCCTACTTCTCCTCTCTCAGGCCTTCGCTCTTCATCTCTCTCTTCATCCTCTCTCTTCATCTCGCTCATCTTCATCTCTCCAGATTCAGAAATAAGAAGGTAAGGGAGCCAGACAGATGCTTCAGAGAGTGGCATGAAGCTGACTTCTGACCCAGGCCTTGCAGACTGTTTTGTGCCCCTGGGTCCGAGCGCGTGACCATGGTGAATGTCTAGTTCCTCCTCCCAGGGACTCTCAGGCCACCACTACCCTGGTCTCACAGGTCTGGAGGATACAGTTGCCAAGTGGTCCTCCTTTTCCCAGAAGTCTCTGCCCTTCACCTTCTCTCTACCACCGAGGGTGAACCTGGTAGGCAAGGCGGGGGTGGCTTCCAGGCCCCGTGACTTTGATCAGTTGTCAGCACCCCCGATTCCAGGTTCAGGAATGGCAGGCTGCACGCATGCCACACCCTCCTTTCCTCCCAGCTGCTGCCCACTGCCCACCTTCTGCAGGTCCATCACCCTCTCAGGGGGCTCAGTCGTGTCTGACTTTTTGCGACCCCATGGACTGTAGCCCTCCAGGCTCTTCTGTCCATGGGATTCTTCAGGCAAAAATCCTGGAGTGGGTTGCCATTTCCTTCTCCAGGGGATCTTCCTGACCCAGGGATCAAACTCAGGTCTCCCACATTGCTGGCAGATTCTGTACTGTCTGAGCCCCCAAGGAAGCTTCTTTGGGGGAGTAGAGGCTGGTTTCTCTGTGTTTGGCTGGGGTCTGATGTACCCTACCTACACACTCCATCTCCTGCCACCTTCCCTTGTCCCCCTGTCACCTCTGGCCCTGTCTTTTGGACACTGAGCCCAACATTAGCCTTTGGGGCCTGAGAAATGAAACAGTTTGCAATTTTCTTGGTACCAGTCACTGTCCACAAAACACAGTCCAACATATATTCGAGTGGGGTGAGAGAAGAGCATGGTGTAATTTAACGTCTTCCTCCGAGGCTCTGCAAGCAATAAGCAAGGCATGGGCAGGTCAAGAGATGGTTTTAACTCAGTGCACTTCTTTGCAAGAAGGGCATGAATAAGAGGAGATGGGCTGGGACTTGCCTGGCAGCGTGAGGATGGATACAGAGAGAAGAAAAGGGAGAACATGACATTGGAGTTGAGCTTCAAGCTGTGAGCTAGAGTTTAAGAATCAGATAATACATGATGTGACAGAGTTTAAGATCAGATAACTCCTAATGTGATATGAGAGTTGGACTATAAAGAAAGCTGAGCATCAAAGAATGGATGCTTTTGAACTGTGGTGTTGAAGACTCTTGAGAGTCCCTTGGACTACAAGGAGATCCAACCAGTCATTCCTAAAGGAAATCAGCCCTGAATATTCACTGGAAGGACTGATGCTGAAGCTGAAGCTCCAATACTTTGGCCACTTGATGCGAAGAGCTGACTCATTGGAAAAGACCCTGATGCTGGGAAAGATTGAGGGCAGGAGGAAAAGGGGACAACAGAGGGAGGTGGTGATGGACAGGGAGGCCTGGGTGCTGTAGTCCATGGAATTGCAAAGAGTCAGACACGACTGAGTGACTGAACTGACTGAATTCCTAATGTATGGCATCTTCCTGAACTGGGGCAGGATTGACATGATTATGGAGATGGGGGGGGGGGGAATGCCACAGACCCTAATTCCTCCCTACTTACTTCATGTACTGTACTGGGAGGCACATGGAATCTTAGTTCCCCAACCAAGACTCCAAGAGGAGTCTTAACCACTGGATTGCCAGGGAGGGACTGATGTACACAGTCTCTTGGGAGGCAGAAAGGATGAGGTCCATCGGATGAATGATACAGAAACCTTACTGTGTCGGGGAAACAGGCAGAGGTTGACTGGGCTCTGATTCCAGGAGGGAATGTGGCCGCAGAAGGGCAAGCTGGTCACCGAAAGGGCTCCAGGACACAGAGACAGCAGATGACAGGAGTGAGAGGATAAAAATAGAGGCTGTGACTGTACATTTGCCTCTGGCCAGGCACCCCCCACAGCTGCCCCGCTGCGTCTCCTAACCCATTAGCTGCTGCTGTTCCTCTAGAGAAGGTCACTAAAGCCCAGAGGGGCATCCCTGACAGTAAACATTTTGGTTCACCCACCCGCCACCTGCCGTGGTGGGTACAACCTTGGCCACAGACCACGCACCAGCCCCTCCAGTGCGCACTCCTGCATGCCCGCCAACAGCAGCCCGGGGCTCTGTGGTTTCCTGCACTCCAGCTCCCATGCAAAGATTTCCAGGAAAGCCGGGACCACCTGCTGATTTCTGGACTTTTCCGGTAGCTTGGGGACACATCAGAGTTAGCTCTTGGAGTTGGAAATCAGCCTGTCCTGGAGAAGTGGGGAGGGACCAGGGAAGGAACCAGTGGCCTGAGAACTGCCCCCAGGGCAGCCTGCTGATGCTAGACTGATGCCCCCTGGCCTGTGAACTGACTGTTTCAGGTCACTGGATTCTCCGCCAGGGCCTCTAGTGGAGGCCAAACCGGGAGGAGATCGCCAATAAGACGTGCCCCTGAAGGACTGCTGGGAAGGCTACCGCTCTCGGTAGGGTTTGGCTACCCTACCAAACCAAAGGAAAGGATTTGGCTTTAGGGTTGGGTTTTCTACTGCTTTTTTTTTTTTTTAATTGTTATTGGAATACAATTGATTTAAAATGTGTTGGTTTCTGCTAAGCAGTAAAGTGAGTCAGTTATACGTACTCGTGTGTGCGTGCCTCGTCGCTTGTCTTTGACTCTTTGCTACCCCGTGGGCTGTAGTCCACTGGTCTGGATCACATGTGCTGACGCAGAGCCCGTGGCCACCCTTGACGGGCGGGGCCGGTGGGGCTCTACTGCCCACAGGGCACTGGGTCCATGAAGCCTAAGCATTTGGGCAGGGGGATGGAGGAATGCAAGGTGGTGAAAGTCATTTTCTCTGTTTCCTAGTTCTTCTTACTGCTGTGGCCTGACCAGGGGACCTGCCCAAGGAGGGTCAGAATTGCTCAAGAGCCATCTGTCTGGACAAGGCACTGTTTGGCTTCCATTCATCCATAGTAGCCGCTGGCTACCTCCGGGCCCCTGGTCTGGCCTCTCCCTCTTTCTCTTAGCCTCCCACTGTGCCCTGCCCCCCGGCTCACTCAAGTGTCTGCCTTAGAATCTGCCCAGTTCCTAGTGCGCCTGCCAGCTGCTGCCCTGCAGTCCCTAAGGGGAGCCCCACCCCCTCTCCTGGCTGCCTCTCCATCAAGGGGTGAAGAGGAGGCCCAGAGCTCCCTCCCCCCAGGTCAGACCTGCCTTTCGGGTGGGGTCTTCGGGCGCTGGCCCCCAGGCCCTCCCTCCATACCTGTCCCAACTCAGGCAACAGAGTGCCCGCCTGCTCCCACTGTTCCTCCCCCGGCTTCAACTGCGGTCCCTACTTTTACAACCAGTCTGGGATTTCGCTTGGTTTTTATGACAGATGGAGAAGGAAATGGCAACCCACCCATCCTCTTGCCTAGAAAACTCCATGGATGCAGGAACCTGGTGGGCCACAGTCCCTGAGGTCGCAAAGAGTCGGACACGATGGAGTGACTTCACTTTCACGAAAGTGGAATGGACACAGGCGGGAGGGTGCTTGGGTGAGTGATCACGCTAAACAAATAGAATCTGAGAGTCCTTATCATCACCATGTTTGCCCTTTCCCTGAGTTTCTTTTTGGGTGGGGAGAGAAAGAGATCAAAAAGTGCAGGTGAGGACAAATTGGGCGAAGATTGCCAATAAAACGTGCCCCTGAAGGACTGCGGGAAAAGGCTACCGTTTCTGGTAAAGGAAAGAGTTTTGCTTTAGGCTTGGGGTTTTTATTGTCTTTTTTAAAATTTTTATTGGGATATAGTTGACTTACTGTGTTGTTAGTTTCTGTTGTACAGCAAAGTGAATCAGTTGAACATGTGTACAACCTGGCGACCCTGTGGACTGTACCCCGCCAGGCTCCTCCATCCATGGGATTCTCCAGGCAGGAATACTGGAGTGGGTTGCCACGACCTCCCCCAGGGGATCTTGCCAACCCAGGGATCCAACTTGCGACTCTTGTGGCTCCTGCATTGAAGGCAGATTCTTTACCGGCTGAACCACCTGGGAAGCCCACATATAGACGTATACCCACTCTTTTTTGGATTCTTTATCGATGCAGGTCATTACAGAGTATTGAGTAGAGTTCCCCATGCTACACAGTAGGTTCTTATTCATTATCTATTTTATACGTAGTAGCGACTTCCCTGGTGGCTCAGATGGTAAAGCATCTGCCCGCAATGCGGGAGACCCGGGTTCAATCCCTGGGTCGGGAAGATCTGGAGAAGGAAATGGCAACCTACTCCAGTACTCTTGCCTGGAGAATCCCATGGATGGAGGAGCCTGGTGGGCTACAGTCTGTGGGGTCACAAAGAGCCGGACACGACTGAACGACTTCACTCACTCACTCAGTGTGTGTGTAAACCTCGATCACTCATGGGCTTGGGTTTATAATAGCAATGATCTGATTGGAGACATTGGCTAGATACCATCTCTTGGGCCCCAAGCAAGTGCTGTTTCCTTGAAACTTAGTGGTTTCATGGCTCCTTCCCCATACACCCCGAGCCCACCATCCAAGGACTCTGCCCAGAGCAGAGAGGTCAGAAGAACCACACACCTGGCCCCCAGCCCCACCTCTGGCTGTCCACCGCCCTGGGAGTCCTGGAGTTGGGAGAGCTTCACCTTCTCCCCGCTCAAGACCACAGGATCCTGCCACAGATCAGGCTAAGGGTGATCAGAAGCTGTATGTCCCCTTGTTCTGCCTTCCTTTCCTCTCTGCTCTCTGCTCAGTGGAGCATCTGGCCAAGGGATTCAGAGTCAGATCTCACGTGAGACACAAGAGCCTTTTCTGAAAACGGGTCCCTTCTGACTTCTATTCTCTCCATGTGTGGAAGTTGAGAGGGGCTTCCTGGGGGAGCAGAGAGGATTGAAAGGAACAGGAGATCTTAAAAACTCGAGTGCTTAGTTTTGCAGATCAGGACACTAAAAAGGTTAAAAGACTTGGCCGAGGTCCCACCGTGATTTCTGGCCAAACAGGAGCTGGAGCGCAGCTGTTCTGATTACACATCGGTTGCTCTTCCAGAAGCCAGGCATTCTCGGGCATATTTGGAAGGTCCTTTGCGACCTGCACACACTTCAGTGGCTTCGTTCCTGGGTGACTTCCGGGTCTGCAGGCAGAGTACCTCTGATCAGGTAAGGTGGGTAAGAACAGATAGAGGGAGATGACAGAGCAGAGGGGGCTGGCTGTGGAGGGGAAAGGCCTTGGGGTCTGGATAAGAAGAGAGGAGGAAAAAGAGGCTCCAGGAAACCGGGCCAGCGGGACCAGAGGCATTGCCCCAGGAAGGCTCTGGTCACCCTTCTGCATCCTTCTCAGTTTCCAGAGGGGCCACACTGGGACTACGAGTCCTGACTCCAGCCTGCAGAGACCTCCAGAGAGAGCTGGGTTTGGCTCAGAGCTCCTCAGGGCTCCCTCTGAAGCTCCAGACCTCTTACAAACCATGAGAGTCAGAACCCACTTCTCTCCAAATTAGCACCCACTTCCTGGATGGGTGGTTTGGGAAACAAGATGTTCAGAATCACTGAGGGGCAGGAGGAGGTTGCAAACCAGGTGAGAACTTTCAAGGTTGAACAATCTTCCTGCAGACGTGGGGCAGGAAGGGGGACAGCTGACCCATGCTGGAGGGAAATAGACAAGGAGAGGAGAACAGGCTTATGGCCATGTCTCTACCTATGCCTTTTGGGCACCTTCTGCAAAGGGGTGAGAGTCCAGGAGGACCAATACCTGTGAATTTTAAAATCTACAGACAATTTCAAGGAAGCCAGGAAACAAACATATCAGTTCAGCTCAGCCCAGTTGCTCAGTCATGTCTGACTGTTTGTGACCCCATGGACTACAGCACGCTAGGCCTCCCTGTCCATCCCCAACTCCTAGAGCTTGTTCAAACTCATGTCCATTGAGTCGGTGATGCCATCCAACCACCTCATCCTCTGTCATCCCCTTCTCCTCCTGCCTTCAATCTTTCCCAGCATCAGGGTCTTTTCCAATGAGTCAATTCTTCGCAGCAGGTGGCCAAAGTATTGGAGTTTCAGCTTCAGCATCAGGCACATATGCACATATGCACACATAAATGACTGTTGTGAAACATTGCTATGATATATTGATTTGGTTAATGTATAACATGGGCCTCCTGTGTGGTGCTAGTGGTAAAGAATCTGCCTGCCAATGCAGGAGACCTGGGTTTGATCCCTGGGTTGGGAAAATCCCCTGGAGGAGGGCAGGCAACCCACTCCAGTATTCTTGCCTGGAGAATCCCCATGGACGAGAAGCCTGGTGGGGTACAGTCCATAGGGTTGCAAAGAGTCGGACACGACTGAAGAGAATTAGTACACACGCATGCAATCACGCAATGTAAAACACGTCCTGCAGAAACGTGTCAAATAATGTGCACATGCTTATCTGGGAAGGTGCGACCAGCTGCAAGTTCTTGCCCAGGTCCCTACAAGAGAGCAGATGGTCAGCAGGTCCTACATGATGACCCCAATGCTGTGAGCGCGCAGGCGGCTCTGTGGAGGGAGGGGTTGTGAGAAAGACAGGCAACAACGCGATGAAGCCGCAAGCAGCAACTGGAATGAAAAAAGAGCACCAGGGAATAAAATCACTAGGTGGGGAAAAGTGCCTGAGGGCTCTGCCACAATTCAGACCCCTTAACCTGTGGAGGTGGAGGTGGCTGTGTGCACACGCCAAAACCCGCTTGATTCGCTTTTCTTCAGAATCACAGGATGTCTGAGTTGAAAAGGACCTTGGGGAGTTTTTAGCCAAACTGCCAGCCAGCCAGAGAGACTCGGCACCAGAGTCCAGCTCACCTGGTTCTCAGTTAAGACACCAGATCTGAATGCCATCCTGGCCTGGGTGGAGTTTGTGACGTGTGTGTGGGTGTGTGTGTGTGTGTGTTCACCTGCTGACATGTCATCCACTGCCAGTTTTATGAGCTGGCACACAGGGGGGCTTGTGAACCCAGTGACTGGAACAAACTCCACGCTGAGCGAGCGGTGGCTTTGATCTCCACGCCCCAGCCCGGCTGCATCCTCGCAGCCTCTCGGTCTGCCCTGCCGGCCTCCCGCTTGACAACTCAGCTAAGGAGACGCCCCCTGAAAGGACTCAGGGGGCAAGGATGCGCTGACGCAGCAAGCCGGATGGGGACAGGGCAGAGGTCGAGAGAAAGAAGAGAAAGAAACCCAGGGTCCCACAGAGAGATCACTCAAGGTCATGGTCACACACCTCCCCCCCCATAGCATCCACCACAACACCCCCCCACACACACACACAAGCACACAAACCCCACACTCACCAGCACAGAGATGGAGGGAGCAGACCCATTTGTAGAAAGAACAGGAGCAGCAAGAGAGGGAAAACCAGACGGAAACACAGAAAATAAAATGATATGCAGACACTCTGGGGCCCTAAATCAGTTGTAAGGGAAAAATGACTTTGCTTCCCGCCAGGGGGCCTTGGGCAATGCCTAGAGATGCCTTGAGGGTCACAGCTCAGCAGAGCGGGTTCTGCTGTCGGCCCATGCGTGGACCCTATGACAGGCGGGACAGCACCCACACAAAAGGATTAGTTGTTCCAAAATATCCGTCGTGCCAGTCTGAGGCCCCATGTCCCCAAGAGAGAACCCCATACCCACATTGCCCATGTTCCTGGTCAGGTCAGGACAGGGCCACCGCCTTCCACACCCTTTTGGAGTCTGTGCTGGAGTCCCATCGGCCCTGGCGATCCTACAGAGCAGGCACTGGATGGCGGGAAGTGAGAAAGGAAAGAAAAGTTGGTAACTGCAGCAACGCCTTCCTGCAACCCCCCACCCCCCTGCCCTATCCCATGAGACAAATACCTCAATGCCTTATCCCGAATGAGGGTCTCTGCCTGGAGCCTGGTGGGACAGAGAAGGTGGGTGCGTTGGCAGGCAGGCAAACACTGGCTTAATGGGCGCAAAGGTCCGGGGTTCAAGGTTTGGGTTCCAGCGGCCCAAACCCGCTGACCCCGGGGTGGGTGGGGAACTCAGCTAATCAGCTGTACTGTTTGCTCAGGCGCCGTGCGGCCTGGCGCAGCTGCTTTCTCTTGAGATTTGAGGGTGACCCTCCTCCACTCCTCTCCGTGGAGACACCCCACCCCTGCACCTGAGCTTGCCTTCTCCCCTACATATACACGTGTGTGCACACGCAGTGCACAGACCACACACACACACACACACTCTTCGCTGCGCCCTCCAGCTCTCTGAATCAGAGACAGGTAGGGAAAGACAGACTCCCAAGCCTGGGAGTGACCCACACATACCTCTGCGGCTCTGAGCCTGCCGCCCATGCCCCAGGCCACTGGGTCCTGGCTCTCCGTGGGCTGGGCCGGGGCCAGGGCCTCCGTTCCTCTTCTGTGGGAAGAGGATCTTCCCAGGGCGCTCAGCTTGCTCTGGTCAGAGCTCTGGCAGGACCGAGAGGGGCTGGGCTTCCTGTCACCACTCTCCAGTGTGACTGTGCAGGCCCCTTCCTTCTGGAACATTCTTTGCCAGCTGTGGTCTGGAAGAAAGACAGGGGCTCCGGCATCAGGGGGGTGGGCTTGAATCTGGCCTTGGCTACAAAGTTGGCTCTATGACCTTGGGGGACTTACTTTACCACTTTGAGCCTCGTTTTTTTCCTTCCATTAGTAAAATGCGGATACTAATGCTTGCCTCACAGGTCTGATGTGAGCTGACATAGGAAGACTTGGTGAAGGGCCCCTGCCAGGCAGTACTGGGTAAATAAATGCTGTCTCCACTGAGGCTGCCAGGGAAAATATTTGCAACATAATTATCCTAAAAAAATATTTGCTGTTTATCTGAAACTCAAATTGAATCGAGCATCCTGTCTTTTACTTGGTAACCCACTCCTTGAGAGTGTGCTAAGTCGTTTCAGTCGTGTCCAGCTCTTTGCGACCCCATGGACTGTAGCCCACCAGGCTCCTCTGTCCATGGGATTCTCCAGGCAAGAATACTGGAGTGGGTAGCCATTTCCTTCTCCAGGGGATCTTCCTGACCAGGGATCGAACCTGAGTTGCCTGTATTGCAGGCAGATTCTTTACCGCTGAGCCACTGGGGTGGTGGTGAGGACAGTCTCTAGAATTCCGGAGTAGGAGTCTGAGAGCCGTGTTCAGGGGGGCCACACACGGTCCAGAGGTGCCATTTTATGCTCCAGTTTGTGAGTTCAGAATGGATTTTGGACCTCTTCAGGGCTATAAAAGCAAGCAAAGAAGAATGTGTATCAGCCGCTGTATGCCCGCGTGCAGCTTGCAAAGGGCAGAATATTTGCGTTTACCATCTGGAGAAGCTGCTGACCCACAGTAGCTGAGGGGGCTGAGAGTTTTCAATATTTATGCACCTGTCATGGGCCAGGGCAGAGACGAAGCAAAATCATGCATGCAGGGCAGAGAGGTCCAGAGACACCCTGCGAGGAAAGTGGGCATCCCGGCCCTTCAGACTCAGCTCCCTGCCCAGCTCCGCCCCCTCCTCCCGCACTGACTGGAGTCCCTGAGACCCAACTGACCCATCCAGGCCTTTCTATAAAAGGTCGCCAGGTGTCCCAAAGTCCAGGGAGTCCTGTCCCTCCTCTCAGAAGGCCTCCCCTCCCTGGACTGGCTGGGGGGGAGCTGAGAGAGGGAGCTTTCCCAGGCCCCCACAGCTGCTGGCCTGTCTCTTTAAATCGCAGGTAATTTGGGAGGAGTAAGGGAGTGTCTTCAGGGCTCCTGCTTCTCCCAGGAGGAGAGAGCTCCTGCCCAGGGAGCTTAGTGGCGGAGTCCCAGCTCTGCCAAGTGTAACGAACTCCTCCGAACTCCTCTGAGGGAGGCCTCTTGTGTCTGGCGGCTTGCACCTCGGGGAGACTCCGCGGGGCCCAGGAGGCCCCCCCGAGACGGCACCTCTCCGGGAAGAGGGCGGGCCAGCCCTTGGGGCTGCCCATGTGGTCCCCAGGCTGAGTCCAGGTGGGGTCTGGCCTCGGCCCCAGCCCCCCAAGGAGCCGGCCCTCTGCTCCATGGGGTTGCCGCTGCCCAAGGAGAAGGGGTACATCCTCTGCCTGTGGAGAAAGCTCTGTAGATGGTTCCAGAGGCAGGAGTCATGGGCCCAGAGGCGGGACGAGCAGAACCTGCTGCAGCAGAAGAGGTAAGCCTCAGAGCTGCGGCCCCTCACCCTTCTCTTTCCCCTGGGCTCCCCCTCCCCTTGAGGGCACTGCTGCTGGGAAGGCCTTTCTTCCAGGCCTGGCCCCTCTGGAGCACTTTGTCTCAAGAGTCTGGGCCTGTGGGGTTAGCGCCAGGTGAAAGGGGAGGAGGGGCTGGCACGGGTAACACAGGTGCTCCCTAAGTTTAAGAGCCCATCAATTAGGCAGCCTTTCTCATAAGTGCTTTCCTGGAGCCCAGACAACTTGTCGGGCTGCGGAAGGATTAGGGCATCACAGACCTGCACCCCAGAGGTGCTGCCGCTGTGTGTGTGTTCAGTTGTGTCTGACTCTTTGAGACCCCCCTGGACTGTAGCCGGCCAGGCTCCTCTGTCCACGGGATTCTCCTGGCAAGAATACTGGAGTGAGTTGCCCTGCCCTCCTCCAGGGGATCTTCCAGAATCTGGAATCGAACCCAAGTTTCCTAAGCCTCCTGCATTGCAGGTGGACTGTTTACAGCTGAGCCACCGGGGAGGCCCAGAGGTGCTGCTGGGTTAGGACAATTCTTTACATCTCTGCTCCCTGCTCCTAGAACAGTCTCTTAGGCAGAAACACACACAGTACATATATGTGCACATGTGGGAATGAATCAATGAATGGGGCAGAGAGAGAAATGCAGACACCAGTAACCACACAAGAAAGGCAACATGTGAGAATGATTCTTGTGCATTTACCGCATCGGCCACTGACGGAGTCCGACTCTTGGGGGAGTCGGGGAGGGGTGCTGTGTACCGACAACAAAGCTGGGGCCCAGCCCTGGAATGCATTACCCTCCACTGCAGGAGAGGGCCACGGGCAATGCGCCAAAATACCAGGTGTTTAGAATTCACTGCCGAAGGCAGGCTGAGGAATTTGAGAGGCTCTAGAGTTTGAGCCTGAAGTACATCTCACCTAAGGCTTTCAGCCCCTGAAAACTGCCCCAGACTCATGTGATGGTCCTCGCACCACCTCCATCGGTGCTCAGAGCTGGGAGTTGGAGGGGAGGTAGGAGGAAGCTTGAGGCCATCCCTGTGTGTGGTTTCTCCTCCAGAGCCTCCATGGGTCTCCCCACCCTGGGGCCGGCAGACTAGCAGGAAGTCCTCCCCCTGGGACTTTCCTGGGTCCCTAAGAGGCAGATAATACGTCTATTCACAGGGGAAAGCCCAAAGCGTGTGTGTCTGAGGGTCTCTCTCCATCTCGAAGCGCGGGGGCCTGCCTAAGCCTGACCGGGAGGCTGGGGGTTAGCTGGAGTTCTGTTGTTTCCCTTCCTCTTGCTCAAGGATTCAGGCCTGGGGGTGCCCTCCTTTTTTTTTTCTTTTTTTTAATCTGGCTCCCCGACTCTCCCAGCTGCCGCCCACCTCTCTCCTCCCAGGCCTGGGAGAGTGGGGGCTGACCACATGTTTGGCTGATGACATCTTGAGGCAACAGAACGGTATTGTTGGAGACGGGGGCCGTCAGTGCTTCCACTCATCCCCGGCCAGTCTCGGGACCGGGGGGCTGGGGGAGCCGGGCAGGAGTGCAGGGAGGCCCCCGGGGCTTGGAAGTGGTGGCGGAGGCAGAGGGGAGGACCCGGGCTGGAGCCGGGGCTGGTCCCCGGTATCCTCTGTCCCTGTGTCTTAGCGACATCTGATGGGCCTTCTCTCACAGTCTTGGGCTAGGAAAGCCTGATCCACCACTCAGAGGGCTTCTCTCCCCTCTTCCTGATGTCCCCTGTCGGATTCCACAGTTTTCTGGATCCTCTTTTTCCGTGACACCAGGGGCCTGGAACCTGATTCCCCTATTGGGTGGTTACTCCCCGGAAGGACCTGAAGGTCTGGGAGGGGAGTGTCCAAGGCAGTGTCATCACTCAGCTTTAAGGGGAGATCTGTGGGTGGCTGGACAAACAGGCACTGACCACGTGAGTGAGGACAACATGGCCAGGTGAGCAGGGCTGTTACCACCCCCACCCCCGGGAATGAGGGAGAC
The DNA here is from genome assembly GCF_963930625.1 of Muntiacus reevesi. Classification (NCBI taxonomy): domain Eukaryota; kingdom Metazoa; phylum Chordata; class Mammalia; order Artiodactyla; family Cervidae; genus Muntiacus; species Muntiacus reevesi. The sequence continues at coordinate 100,431,142 of NC_089254.1, read as the reverse complement.
CCAGAGAGGGCTCCAGGTGGGGTGGAGGGGACTCCAACAGAAGGGAGGGGCTCAGGTCTCTCCAGGAACATGGGGGAACCCAGCATTCTTCTCTCTCTGGTTGGCTTTTCTTGGGTCTTAGTTGCCTTGGCCTCGGCTTAAGTCCGTGTCGGTGGGATCCAAGTTGAACCATCATCTTTCTCTCACTTCCTCTGCATCATCTCGGGGCTTTGCGTATGTGTGTGTGCGCTAAGCCACTCAGCCGTGTCTGACTCTTTACGACCCCGTGGACTGTAGTCTGCCAGGCTCCTCTGTCCATGGGATTCTCTGGGCAAGAATACCGTAGTAGGTTGCCGTGCCCTCCTGCAGGGGATCTTCCTGACCCGTCTTAATTCCTGAGATGCGATGTACTAGGTGTTGACTGTAAAACGCTCAGCTAGGTTTGCATGAAAATGAACATGACGCATTCTCTGCTCTTCAGAAGCTCACGTTCTCAGGGGCCAAACACACCGGTAGGCATCGACTTGGGTGAAAAGGGAACTTGGCGACAGTCCTAAGAAGGCTGTGAGCAAGTGCTGTGGGAGCCTTGAGGAGGACAGTGCAGTCCCCGATTCCGATTGGTGTGGACTGTGCCGGGCAGCTTCCAGGGTCCGCCTAACGTGATCCTCACCCTGAGCCCCTCGCGGGCAGGGTCATCCTCCCGGTAGCTGGCAGGAGGCAGTGAGCACCAGGGGCTCTTTTCTGCTTGGGTAGATCCCTATAGTAGTATCTGTGGGCTGGCATGGCATACCTGTCAGAAGTGAGGGCTGGGACCGTGGATCACCCTGAGACTTCCTGCTTCAGTAAACCCGTATGCAGGTGCATGCATCTTGTACTTGAAAGATGCAGTTTGAGCACTTAGAAGGGCGGCTAGGTCTGGAATCAGCCACTTTCCTGAGCTGCGGCTTCTTCATGCCGTCGCCCAGAACCTGAGTTGGAGGGAGGTTGCCCCAAGTAGCCAGTGCACACCTCCTCCCATTGTGGTCATCGCTCCAGCTGCTCCCCCAACCTCACCCCAACACGAGCAAAATTGGGAAGAGCCAGAGAACTAGAAGAACCACATAATTGAGTGGTGAGAGCCCTGGGGCTAGGCTGTTGGCCAGGCATTCTGTCTTGAACTCTGTCTGATCCTCTGGATCTAGCTTAGCTTCCTTTGCGGAAAAATATGAGAATTATTCAGCCCGTGTCACACAGTTGTAAAGAGCAAACATGATCACATGTGAGATGCTGCTTTGGAAGCTGAAAAGCACATTTAACACCTGGGACCACTGTGATTAGAAAGGACACAAGAACAGTCAAAAGGCAGCTTCCACTGACAGCAGGAGTTAGAGGGACTGTGAGCTCCCTCCCATCAGAGCTGGAGCCATCCAAGAACCAGACTCTGAGTCCCGGGGGTGTGTGTGACCTCCGTCCAGTTGACATGCTTCTCTGAGAGGGGCTGGTGGAGAAATCAGTGGGACCCACATGCGTGGCTCCACCTCCCATGCCTCCTCTGACCCCTCTTCAGATCCTGATGAACATGGAGAATAGGAACAGGGAAATGACCAGAGGGGTCCCAGCGCTGCCTCCAACTTGTTTGAACAGACCACGCCAGGGCTCCAGGCCTCTTTCTCCATCTGGACAGATTAGACTGGGTTTCCAGGGCTTTTTAGCTCTAAATTTCAGATTTGAATTCTTCCCTAGACACGCTTGATCCTGCCCATTTCCCAGCAACCAAATGCAAAACTTCACACATGCAGGCCCACACACGCGAGTGTACATGCATAGACGTGTACACATCCACAAGAACGTGAAGCAGAGAGGATGGGGTGGAGGAAACAGGGAGAGAAGACAAGCGGCAGATCCTTGGGGCCAGAGGAAGCCCTGAAGGTGATCGACGACTTGTTTGCTCTGTAAAAAGTGTGCTAGGGTTTATGCCAGCAACCCTATAGCGGTGTTTCTACTAGTCCAGTATTGAACCAGACTGTTCAGTTTTATAATAGTCAAGCAAAATAAGACATTCTAAATTCTGGAAACAACTTTCATGTCTTTATCATTTCAGATCTTCTAATTTCTTTCATTGTCTTTTATTAAATAATTAATCTGCAGGCGCTTAAAAGCCTTCATTTTTTTGTTTCTTAGTTGAGCATTTAATGATTTGTAAGAAAACATTGATGGAATTTCTCATTCTATTTAATGTGAAAAATCCTTTCTTAAAAAATAGATTATGAATACTTACACATTGAGGTCAGGGCTTCTCTGACTTGACACTTTTCACATGTTGGGCAGATAACTCTCTGTTACAAGAGGCTGCCTTGTTTAAGAAGCTTAGCAGCACCCCTGCCCTCTGCCAACTAGATGCCAGTTCCACCCCCTCTCTCAGTCATGGCAACCAAAGATGTCTCCAGACTCTGCCAAATCCCTTGGAAGGAGGCAGGGAGTTATCCCTGGTTAAGGTGTGTGTGCTCAGTCATGTCCAACTCTTTGAGACCCCGAGGACTGTAGCCCACCAGGCTCCTCTGTCCATGGGATTCTCCAGGCAAGAATACTGGAATGGGTTGCCACCTCTTTCTCCAGGAGATCTTCCCCACCCAAGGACCTAACCCGCATCTTTTGCATCTCCTGCATTGGCAGGAGGATTCTTTACCACAAAGCCACCTGGGAAAGACCACTGCTCTAAATCACTGTTTGTAAATAAGAGATTCTGGTAGTAAAGTTACGTATGCTTCTAAATAAAAAGAAACTGTCCCCTGGAACAGAGTGAGTATAATTTAACCATTAAAATAAGAAGACATTTTGGCAGTATCTCCTCTTCTTCCTGCCCTAGGGAGATGTCTGGTGAAGATGTATAGATTTTACTCCAGATCTAAAGTTCTGTGTCGGGTTTCTTTGGAATAAACTATTTATTTACCAGGCACAAGAATCTTTGGATGGGTCTGCTCTTTTTTATGGGGTCCATCTTTTTTATGGGGTGTAAGTGTAGGCAGGTGTTTGGGGGGAGTTCTGCCTTATGGAAATGGCAACCCACTTCAGTATTCTTGCCTGGAGAATCCCATGGACAGAGGAGCCTGGCGGGCTACAGTTCCTAGGATGGCAAGAGTTAGCCCTATCTTTTCTGCCTCACTGCCCGGAGTATTAGCAAGGGCTTTCTTGGCTGCCCCCTTGTGGCCATGTGATGCTGTTGCAAGTCATACCTCTGCCTGACCCCCTGGCAACCATGTAGACTCTGCCCTCCCTATTTGCTGGATACTGGAGTTCACCACGCAGAAGAGGCCAGGTCTCTACAAACGTCGCTGGTTTGGGTCATAAGCCTTTTCTTCATCCAGAGTGTGATCTGATTGAGGTTCCCAGATAAAATACAAGACACAGAGTTAAATGTGAATTTCAGATAAACAACGAATAGATTGTCAGTTTCAGTTTGCCTTAAATATTGCACGGACATACTTATATTAAAAACTTATTTGGGGGGAATTCCCTGGCAGTCCAGGGGTTAGGCCTCTGTGCTTTCACTGCCGAGGGCCCAGGTTTGATCCCTGGTTGGGGAACTAAGATACACTAAGCCACATGGCACAGCGAAGGAAAAAACAAGAACTTATTTGTTGTGTATCTAAAATTCAGCTCTGAGCATCCCCATGCTTTTATTTTGTAAATCTAGCAATCCCAGTTCAAGCAGTAGCTTCCTGCCCTTGCCAGGCCACTCGGGCCGGCAGTGGAGGCCAGAAACGGGACATGTGGGGACTGGAGGTTTGAGAAGGACGTTTATGGTCATCAGAGATATGTCAGAGAACCAAGAGCGGCGTCTTTGGGGCTGCCATTGACTAGCCTCCCCACTTATGTCCTAGGAAGCAGGGAGTGGACTCTGCACTCGGGTTGGAAGCCCTTTTGGACCCATTTCTAGCTTCGCCATTAACCCTTGGCCAAACAGGGCACAGAACTAGGAGCCAAACAAAACAACAACAACAAAAGCTAGAAGCTAATTGGAGGAGGGCAGAGAAAGGATAAAAGATGAGAAAGTGGCTGACCCCTGACCTCCAAGTGCGCTTCGAAGAGGAAGAGACAGATACTAATCACAGCATCCAGTGAGAATGCCGAGGTAGAAGTAAGGCCAGAGGAGAGTGCGGGAAACTTCCTGCGTGTGTGTGTGTGTGTGTGTGCGTTGGGGAGTAAGGCTTACTCTCAAATATCTATAAACAAGGGATTTGGGCAAATTGTTGGAAAAGGTAATGGTGGTGGTGGGGTCATGGTGGGGGTGGTGATGGTGGCGGGGGTCATGGTGGTGGTGGGGGTGGTGACGGTGGTGGGGATGTTGTTGGTGGCAGGGGTCAGGGTGGTGGCGGGGGTCATGGTGCTGGCGGGGTCATGGTGGTGGTGGGGGTGGTGATGGTGGTGGGGGTGGTGATGGTGGCGGGGGCGGTGATGGTGATGGGGGGTGATGGCGGTGGCGGGGGTAATGGTGGCAGGGGTCATGGCAGTGGTGGGGGTCATGGTGGTGGCGGGGGTCATGGTGCTGGCGGGGTCATGGTGGTGGTGGGGGTGGTGATGGTGGCGGGGGTGGTGATGGTGATGGGGGTGATGGCGGTGGCGGGGGTCATGGTGCTGGCGGGGTCATGGTGGTGGTGGGGGTGATGGGGTGAGGGTGGAGGGTGTGGGGGTGATGGTGGCTGGGGTGATGATAGGGGTGATGATGAGAGTGGTGGGAGGCGCTGCAAACTTGTCTTGCAGCTGCGTGAGCACACGAAGCATACTCGTTTTTACTTAGATTACATGTTTGCCTAAGGTTGGCTTAGGGGGTGGCTGATGGAGCTACCTGGGGGAGGGCGGGGGGGCAGTAAAGCCAAACCACCTTCTAGCATTGCTACAGCTCATTCCCTCTACAGAGAGTGGTAATGAGCATCTGCCGTCACGCTGGGCACATTCCCAGGCACTGAGAGCGCAGTAGAGAGTAACTAGGGTGGGTGGGGCTGGATTCCAGGTGAAGGGAGAGAGACAGCACAGCCATGGGGAGAACGGCGTGCCCTGCGGTGCCGAGGTCGAACTGCTGGGTGTCGGGGGCCAGCAGGAGGAAGAAAGCACAGAGAAAGGGCTGCAGGAAGTCTGGAGAGGACTTCTGAGTTTCTTCTCCTTGGGCGTTTAGGACCCACGAGACTTTCACAAACTATGCTTGCATTTGCTGTTTAGAGAGAATGTCTTGGGAACACCCAGAAGGATGGATTGAGGGTAAACAGGGCGTAGGGGAACTAGTCAGAAGAAGATTTTGCTAATCCTGGCCCAGAGAATGAGGATGGGGATTAATAAGGATCAGTGGGAACGAGGAGGCAGGGACTGAGTGGGGAGAGACATTGAATTGACAGGTGGCTGCCCCTGTGGCCTGATGCAGGGACCTGGGGCCAGCATTCGGGGAGACGGACAGGTCACGCTCTCTCCTCCTCTCCCGATCACCCCTTCCACCCCCAGTTCTTGGAGTCAGCTTCCAGCTACTATGGCCTTCTTGGTGTATGAGCTCCTGTTCACATAACTGACCCTCTGTGGACAAATAGTGTTATTTCATTCACTCCTGTAGAAAGACCAAGTAGTTCTGGGCCAGCAGGGAAAAGTAAATAAAGGGACCCCGTGTGTCTCAGTTGGAGTAAGTTTTGATCTTACAAGAAGTGTGCAGTTCATTGTAGGCATAAAACTGGGAAATCAGAGATGATTCTTTGCCTAAAACAAGTGAGACACAGACAGGAAGCAGGCAGAGACTGTAGCCCGATACAGGGGCCAGAAGAAAGAAAGGGCCCACGGCTGCTTTGGGACTGAGCCCCAAAGATGCTGTCGTAGGGGAGAAAGTGCCAGAATCAAAGGTTTTCCTGAGGAAGGGAAGCATCACACAACAGCAGAAACACCCGCCAGCCTCTGCATGTCGACCTCCTCCATAAAGATGGGAATGCATTTCCTCAAACCCTCAGTCCATGAAAACAAGGCTTATCTTGGAGGGTAATCTCAGGACCTCAAGGGACGATGAAAAGGGTTATTCCAGAGGCCAAAGAGGTCAGGAGGTAAACAAGGATTTAGCTGAAACTCCTTCCTCTCCACCTGATGTGCACAGCTCTCTCTCTCTCTCTCACACACACACACACACATTGAGGAAAGGAAAGTGGTCCTGATGTTCACCCACACACAAACTATGGAAAAGTTGGCTTGGATTTGACTCACGCAAACTATGGAAAAGTTGGCTTGAGTTAACTCATGCAAACTATGAAAAAGTTGGCTTGGATTTAACTCACACAAAACTATGGAAAAGTTGACTTGGATTTAACTCATGCAAGCTATGGAAAAGTTGGCTTGGATTTAACTCATGCAAACTATGGAAAAGTTGGCCTGGATTAACCAATGGGTCAGGAAAAGAGAGCTCGGGCAGCCCCTCCCTGATAGCGGCCCCACCTCGCTGGATGAGGGACCTCTTGGTTCGGGGTTCACTGCCACCCAGGTGTGAAACGGAGCAAAGCCACCCACCTTGCTTCCCAACTGGGTCTGCTCCCCTCTCTTATAGGATCTGGGAGTCTCCGCTCTTGCTAGCTGCCAAAGAGAACGATATCCAGGCTCTGAGCAAGCTGCTCAAGTATGGGGCCTGTGATGTCCACCAGAAAGGTAAGGAGCGTCTCCGGCTGGGTCAGCCCTGTGCCCACGGCCCTCCTCCCCCTCCTCCTGCTCATATAGCCCAGGACTTTCTGCTGTGGGCCCCCAGTTCTCTATGGGCCCCCTTCCCCTGCTCCAGAGAGGCCACGTGACTCTGCTTTCTGTCAATGCCAGGAGCCGTAGGGGAGACGGCACTGCACGTGGCCGCCCTCTATGACAACCTGGAGGCCGCCACGGTGCTGATGGAGGCTGCCCCAGAGCTGGTCAAGGAGCCCATGACATCTGAGCTGTATGAAGGTGAGGGGCCGAGGGTCTAGGATGGAGGGAAGCATGACCTTGGTGGTGGATAATCTAGGGAAACCAAGAGGGAAACTGGGGCCCCTTCTCTTTGTCCCCTCTTCTGTCCCTTCCCCTCGCTGGAGCACTAACCTCTGAAACAGAGAGACCTAGGGTAGGAAGGCTTCCCTTGTCGTTCAGTAGGTTAAGAATCTGCCTGCAATGCAGGAGATCCATGTTTGATTCCTAGGTCAGAAAGATCGCCTGGAGAAGGAAACAGCAACCCACTCCAGTATTCTTGCCTGGAGAATCCCATGAACAGAGGAGCCTGGCAGACTACAGTCCACGGGGTTGCAAGAGTCAGACACAACTTGGCAACTAAAGCACTAGAGTAGGAAGAGGCAGGCAGCACCAGGGTCCCCTGGGAGCCCCACCAGGCCCCTACCCCTGTCTCATCCTCCCCCAGAAAGGTTGACCTGGTGGAGACAGGAGGGTCCCCCTGCAGGGTTCTGTGAAGATGGGGGACCATGTGAAGATAGGAGGGACCCCTAGCTGGATCCTGGGGACAGAGCCCAAGCCAAGAGCTCTCTTGTGCAGGTCAGACGGCGCTGCACATAGCGGTCATGAACCGGAACGTGAACCTGGTGAAAGCCCTGCTCGCCCACGGGGCCAGCGTTTCCGCGAGGGCTGTAGGCTCTGCCTTCCGCCTCAGTCCTCACAATCTCATCTACTTTGGTGAGAGCCAGGACCGGGGCTGGGAGGACGAGGAGGGGGCACCAGTCAAGGGAGGGCGGGCTGAGAAGCCTCCGTGCCTGGGGAAGCTGGGAGGGGTCCGCCCTCAGGGCCGAAGGCCACAGCCAAGCCCCCACCCCCACCCCAGGGCCCCCTCCAGCATCCCCGCCTCTGGTCCTGCTGACGAGGGTCCCCGGAGACGGGAGGCAGAGGCGGTCGCTCAGAGACACTGCCCACCCCCGCCTGCATCTCACGCCCGCCGGGCCTCTGCCTCCCCAGGGGAGCACCCTCTGTCCTTTGCCGCCTGCATGGGCAGCGAGGAGATCGTGAGGCTGCTCATTGAGCATGGCGCTGACATCCGGGCCCAGGACTCCCTGGGTAAGAGCTGGGCTGGAGGGGGCGCTGGGAGGCTGGGGGTGGCAGGGGAGGGGCTGGGACACCCCTCAGGCCGCCCGGGGGGGGGTGGTCCTGGGGCACAGCAGGGACTCTGGTCCCAGGGGTCACGTGACACCCCGTGTCCTCTCCCAGGAAACACAGTGTTGCACATCCTCATCCTCCAGCCCAACAAAACCTTCGCCTGCCAGATGTACAACCTGCTGCTGTCCTACGACAGGCGAGGGGACCACCCGCAGTCCCTGGACCTCATGCTCAATCACCAGGGCCTCACCCCCTTCAAGCTGGCCGGAGTGGAGGGCAACACTGTGGTGAGGGGCCCCCCCCCAACCCCACGGGGGTCCTTCTCCTGACCCTTCATCTTACACTTCCTGGCCCTTTGAGGAAGTAAATGTGAATGGTCCTCCCTGATGCTGAGGCCCTATTTTCAGCTTCAATTGGAATTTCCTTCTCCACCCCTGTCTCACATCTTCTTTCTCTCCCACTTTCTCTGCCCTGAGTTGTTGGGGGCTGTGAGGGTCTAGATCCTGTCCAGGGGTGGTCTGTAAAACCCATGTCCCCCTGTGCTGCCTCCTCGCACCTCCTCTTTCCAAGCTCTGGAGGGAGTTATGGGGGAAGAGGATGAACTAGGAGGCTGACATGGAGAAGGGTTCTTTTGTCCACAAGGCTGCGGTCTTTGAGTGAAAAGCGAACCCCCTTTCAGGGGTGCAGCAGTCCTTCTGGGCAAGCGTCCCATCCACACCCCAGGACAGTCCCCTTGGCTTGCTCCTCCTCACTCGCTTGCCCACCCCCTCCATCCCTAACTTTAGATGTTCCAGAACCTGGTGCAGAAGCGGAAGTACATCCAGTGGACGTGTGGACCGCTGACCTCCACTCTCTACGACCTCACGGAGATCGACTCCTCAGGGGAGGAGTCATCCCTGCTGGAACTTATTGTCAGCTCCAAGAAGCGAGAGGTACGGTGGGTGGTGGGTGGTGGGGGCTGGTCCTCAGGCTAGGGAGCCGCTAGGGAGGGGAGTCAGGGGCTCTGAGCTGCTTGCTGCCTTCTCTTTCTGCTGCAGGCTCGCCAGATCCTAGACCAGACGCCAATAAAGGAGCTGGTGACCCTCAAGTGGAAGAGATACGGGCGGCCATACTTCTGTGTACTGGCAGCCACGTACCTGCTGTACATCATCTGCTTCACGGTGTGCTGTGTGTACCGCCCCCTCAAGCCCAGGACTGACAATGAAACTGACCCCCGGGACAGCACCCTCTGTCAGCAGAAGCCACTTCAGGTGACCCCCGAGGAGCAGCAGAGCTTTGGGGGTGGCGGGGAGCCAGCTCTCTGCCATTTCTCAGATGTGTGTCACGTTCCTAGCTCACCACCCACATTTCTCTCCTTGCCCAGATCTCAACTACATAGGCACAAACTCAAATACATGCACACAGAAACATACCGATGCTCTAAGAGCAGAGTTTGAGAGAGCCAAACCTCACAGGTTGAAAAGAATCTGAGCGACTGGTGTCCCTAGACAAGGATGTGGACTTGCACCCAAGAGTGAGCAGGGCAGATGGGGGGAAGCCCTGAGTCCTCTGACCATGCCTCTCCTTTCAGGAGGCCTATGTGACCCACCAGGACCACCTCCGACTGGTGGGGGAGCTGGTGAGCGTCTTTGGGGCTGTCATCATCCTGTTCATAGAGGTAGGTGCAGTGGGATCCGGGGGTGAGGCTGTGTGCCCCAGGGATGCAGTTCGAGCTTCAGTCTACAAGTGCTTCGTGTCTTCCTGGCCTCTCCCCAGATTACAGACATCTTCCGAGTGGGGCTCAGTCGCTTCTTCGGACAGACCATCCTTGGAGGACCATTCCACATCCTCTTGTGAGTCTCTTTTCCTCTCACCCTCCACCCCTTTCCTCACTAAGGCTCCAGTTTAACTCCCTGGACCCCTGGCCTCTAGAGAACCCCAGCTCCAAAGGCCTCGCTGTGATGTGTGTGTGACCCTGTGTATGGAGCTTGAAGCTGAGTGTGTGGGAAGCACTTCCATCACCCCCTCGCTCTTGGATCCTCAGAATCAGCTCAGTCTCCCTCTCACGGCCCCCTCCCCACTCTCCCCCCAGCATCACCTATGCCTGCATGGTGCTGGTGACCATGGTGATGCGGCTCACCAACACCAACGGGGAGGTGGTACCCATGTCCTTCGCCCTGGTGCTGGGCTGGTGCAACGTTATGTACTTTGCGCGAGGATTCCAGATGCTGGGCCCCTTCACCATCATGATCCAGAAGGTCGGTGCCTCCTCCCAGATTTTCTAGAGAAAGGTCCTAGAGCAGGGGCTGCAAACATTTCTGAAAAGCATCAGATCAGAGAGATCTCAGGCTTGCAGTGGTGGTTTAGTCTGTAAGTCATGTCCGACTCTTTGCAACCCCATGGACTGTAGCCTGCCCGGCTCCTCTGACCATGGGATTTCCCAGGCAAGAACACTGGAGTGGGTTGCCATTTCCCTCTCCAGGGAATCTTCCCTACCAGGCTTGCAGAGCCAACATGTATATAATCTCTTTGATTTTCTTCTCTTCCCCCGTTAAATTTTTTTTTCAATCATCTAAAAAGTGTAAAATTCTCACTCAAGGGCCACACCAAAATCGATCCAGTAGATTTGGCTGGCAGGCCATAGCTGGCCAGGCCCTATGCTAGAAGGCGGAGCTGTTGGACTTCTCAGGGCTAGACCTCTTAGAGGCTGTAAGGGGAGATTGTTCATAGGCCTGGTGTGGACCTGGCCTCCCTTCTCTTCCTTCCCTCTAGATGATTTTTGGCGATCTGATGAGATTCTGCTGGCTGATGGCCGTGGTCATCCTGGGCTTTGCCTCAGGTAAATCATCTGAGCTAGGGGCCCTGGGCTGGAGGAAACCAGAAAGCATAGGATGCCTCTGGATAAACCTGGGGGGAGAGGGGGGCAGGAGGGAAGGCAGAGGCAGGAGAAGGCCACAGTGTCTGAGGATGGGATGTGTTAAGGCGGAGAGCTGGCTCTTAGGATCAGGAGGGCGAGTCATATGGAAAACAGGGGAACGTAAGAACCCACAGGACGGAGTGCTGGAGGGCTGGGATGGTGACACTGGAGAGGAAGCAGACAGGACTGAAGTGGGCAGCAGAGAGCGGGCTACGGTTTAATCACATGGAACTCTCACCCCCTTGGGTGAGAGCAGCCTTCTTTATCATCTTCCAGACAGAGGACCCCAATGAGCTGGGCCACTTCTACAATTACCCCATGGCGCTCTTCAGCACCTTTGAGCTGTTCCTCACCATCATCGACGGCCCCGCAAACTACGACGTGGATCTGCCCTTCATGTACAGCATCACCTACGCTGCCTTCGCCATCATCGCCGCGCTGCTCATGCTCAACCTCCTCATCGCTATGATGGGCGACACTCACTGGCGTGTAGCCCACGAGCGGGATGAGCTCTGGAGGGCCCAGGTGAGCGCCCCCTGGTGGCCGGGAGGGTTAGTGCAAGTCACTCTCTTCCTGCCAAGGGCCAGGCCAAACTCAGAAGCAGGATATTTCGCAGCCCACCGCCCCGCCCTGCCCCAGTATATCTGGAGGGTTATTGCACAGGCAAAATTGATGCAAAGTGTACAGAACTGGATCAGCGATACAATCAAGAAATCCTGGGACAGGTGAAAAGAATTCCTGTTTTCTCAAAAAAGTAAAATCTGTCTTTTCTAGAATCATCAGTAAGAAATGAAGCTCAGGAGTAGCTACAGTAGGCTTCCCAGGTGGTGCTAGTGGTAAAGAACCTGACTGCCAATGCAGGAGAGTTAAGAGATGCAGGTTGGGTCTCTGGATCAGGAAGATCCCCTGGAGGAGGGAATGCAACCCACTCCACTATTCTTGCCTGGAGCATCCCATGTACAGAAGAGCCTGAAGGGCTATATAGTCCATGGGGTCGCAAAGAGGAGGACATGACCGAACTGACTTAGCACACACACACACACAGTAGCTACAACTGCATTCATGAAATGTTGTTACTAAATAAAAACTGAAGTATCAACTTTTGGGCAATATCTAAATCTTCAAAATTTGACCCAGAAAAACTGGACGTGTTAAAAATAATGCCACACAAACTCCCTATAGTCACAGAAACTATCTTCAGTCAGATAATTGTGATGGGGCCAAAAGCACGAATTAACTGGATCAAATCATCATTTAAAAATGTACTTACAAAAGAATTTATCTCAACAAATATAATTTCAGCAATGTAAATGGGAAATCCCTCCAACTGGATGGCATTTAACTGTGTTGTGTAGAAAGTGGAGTTAAAAAAAACCCTAAGCTGGTGACATAGGGTTTGCTCATGAAAATATTTTTCCAATGCAAATGTATTGGTAGGAAATTTCTCCGTAGGATGTTTGTGTTTCTAAGTAGCCTTTACATCTGCAGGGTCAAAATATTCCATAGCCCCGAGGGCCCTTGCTCTTTGCTCTGCCCACATTCCTGATCCTCAGAGCGAGGTCTCCCTACCTCCCGCAGGACTGGCCTGGCCTGGATGCCAGGTCACTGGGTGAAGCGTCGTGGGGCTCAAGGCCTATCACTCTCTTGCAGAAAAGGGGTGACGAAGCTGATGCCACCAGCCTCTGCTCAGGGGTGTGGTCCCCTCTGGGAAACCATGTTTCCCAGCTGTTGCAACACCGTGGTCCCTCTGCCTGGAGTCCTCTCCACTCTCCTGGTGATCTGCACCCCGTCTCTGGTTTCATCCTCTTCTGCTACCCACCCTCCCGCCCACACAGGTTGTAGCCACCACTGTGATGCTAGAGAAGAAGCTGCCGCGTTGCCTGTGGCCTCGCTCGGGGATCTGCGGGCGCAAGTTTGGGCTGGGGGACCGCTGGTTCCTACGGTGAGTGACAGCACGGGCTGGCAGGTGGGCTGGCAGGCCTGTGCACTCCCTGGGCTTCCAGTCTCACTGGGGAAAGGGAACCTGCCAAGAGCCGGAGGGGCCCTGAAAGCATCCACGTTGTCCCTGGACCCGGCTCTCTGTCGCTTCCCAAAGCCTGGCATCCACTGTGCCCACTCAGGCTGCAGACAAGGAGAAAGACCACCTGCAGGAGGGCTGGATGGGGCCCAGAGACGAGGGCTGGTCCAAGGTCAGCCATTCCATCACCTCCCCAACAGGGTGGAAGAGAAACAGGATATCAACCAGCAGCGTGTCCGGCGCTACGCCCAGGCCTTCTGCCACCCAGGCTTGGAGGACGACATGGAAAGACTGTGGCTGGGCGGCCCCTTGGGCCCCTGCCTGTCGCTTCCTACCCCTTCGGTGTCTCGAAGTACCTCCCGCAGCAGCATCAACTGGGAGAGGCTGCGGCAAGGGACCCTGAAGTCAGAGCTGCGGGGGGTGGTCAACAAGGCTCTGGAGGACGAGGAGGGCTGGGAGTACCAGATCTAAGCGCGCCCCCCGCCTCCCTCCTCCGGCCTCCCACCAAAGTCCAGATCTCTCACCTGCCAGGTCAGGGCGGGGGCGTAGAACAAAACACAGGGAAACCGAGGTGCAGGCTCATGCCTTGCCCCAAGCACAGGGCCCAGCGCGAATAGGGACCCAGCTTCGCCCACCCTGGCCTTACTGCCCTGTCTGAACAAAGCACTTTACAAAAGGCTGGGGTGCCACCTCGGGCACCAGCCTCCATCCAGGGTCACAGTCGCAGACAGCTGCAGAGGTTTAGGGAGGTGTGCCGAGCAGATGGGTACCGCTGGGAGGGGATGGGGTGTGACACCGCCTCCCACCTTCCAATAAAGCCACTTCCCGTTCACTCCTCCTCTCCTCCTACAGCCTTCTCTGTGGTGGGGTCTCCCGCCCCTTCCATGCAGACCACAGGGCCTCACCACTACTCCGACGTGCAAAATCCCTTTCCCTTTAATGTGAGGAAGGCAGGGGAGGACTGGGGAGGGAGGTGTCCCAAGGGTAGGGTTTAGTGTGTGGCTGGCGGGCGTGGAGCCGGCTTCATATCTCCCTTGGCCCCCCTGGGACCCTCATCCAGGACTTGGTTACGGGCATCCTCACATCATAGCTTCCCGCCCAGACCTCAGACCTCCACGGGGCCCGGCGGCCTCAAGTGCTGCTGCAGGAGCTGAATGTGGTGTAACAGCTTCTTCTGGTGGCCAGCCAGGGTGACCCCCAGGGCGGGCAGGTCTCTAGGGAGGGGGACGGAAGGGAAAAAAATCGGGCCCGTGTCTTCGAGACCCCGGGCCCCACCCCTGGCCCTAGGCCGAGGCTCCCCTCCCCGACCCCTCCGGCTTACTCCAGGCTGAGCTGAGCCACGTCACCGAAGGTGCAGAGGCCAGACTGGGAGAAGTTGTCCCGGTAGCACTCCAGGCCGATGGCCGAGAGCCAGGCCTGAGGGGAGTCCAGAGACGGAAAGTCCAGGGCCACGGGATTCAGCAGGGCCTGGGAGGGTCTAGGAGGGAGGGGCAGGCAGGTCAGTCTCCTCTTTGTCCTTGTCCCCTCTCCTCAGTTTCCTTTATGGGTCTGCATCAACCCTCCCTGGCTCTCCCAGGCTCTAACGCCAAAGCTCCAGACCTGTCCCCGGGGCTCCCGCCAGCCTGCAGAGTGTCTGGCTTGCGGATCATCTTGTCAAATGCGGCCACCAGCTGGTCAAAGTGAGGTCGCTGGGTACGATCCTTCTGCCAAGTGTCCAGCATAAGCAGGTGCAGTCCAGGTGGACAGCCTGGAGGTGGGGGAAGCCGGAATTCCTGCTCTATTGCATTGAGCACCTGGGGATGAGAGGAAGAAGATGGTGCTTAGAGGCTATTGCTAGTGGAAAGGAATGTATCGTTAGGTAAGCATGAGGTTGGAAAGGAACTTAAACATGGAAAATGAGACCCATGAGATCTTAGAATGTGAATGTATTCTGGGATGGAGGGCTTAGAATGTTTGAGTCTGTGAGGCTGGTGGGTTGGACAGACAGGGGTTCCATGTCATGAGCTCACCTCCTGGTCACTCATGTCCCAGTAGGGCCGCTCTCCATAACTCATCACTTCCCACATCACTATCCCAAAGCTCCAGACATCACTAGATGTTGTATGTTTCCCGTGTGCGATGACCTCTGGGGCCGCCCAGCGAAGCATACAACTTGGGCCCTGAGGGGTGGGGTTGAAAGTAACAATAGCAATAATCAGAGCCATGGTCCTAGTTACTGATCAACTACTACGTGCTCAGATGTGTATCAAGGGTTTCACAGCAAGCATCTCGCTTAATTCCATAATGACCCTGTATTACCGACGGCATTATCTCCATTTTGCAGGTACAGAGGCTGAGACATAAAGAAATACAAACTTGTGCAAAGTCACAGAGCTTGAGGGTGGTGCGTGAATTTGCACCAAGGGGCTCTGACACTGATCAGCATTAGGGAAGGGCAGGGGGTGGCTCTAGGAGGACTCCCCTTCCTTCCTCAGTGTCCTTAGTCCATCCCTGATGTCCCGCTGCGCCCCCTCGCCTGGGGTTTGGGTTTGCTCCATCACACGGGTGAGCTCCGCCCCTTCAGACTCTAAGGTATGCCACCTGAGGCATCCACCGCCCCTGGCCCCAGCTTGGCCTCCAGCAACCCCGCCCCCCCGAGGGAGGCCGGGCCCCCAAGGCTGCGCTCTCACCTGAGGGCTGTGGCCGAGACGAGCCACTTTGCATACCAGGTGGCTGTTCACCAGCACGCTGTGGGCAGAGAGCGCGCGGTGCACGAAGGCGAAGCTGGACAGGTACTGCATGGCAGCGGCCACGCCCCGCTGCATGGCCACCAGCTGCAGACTGCTGAACTGGCCCTCCCGCTGCTGGGGGGCGGTGGAGGGGGGACAGGTCAGCAAAAGCGGGGGGAGGAACCGGCACACAGACACACTGGCACCCAAGGGCAAGGGCTATATGGAATCAGAATGGCCTGAGAATGAAGGCTGAAGACCCCAGAGGCAGTGGCAGGCGGGAGCAGAGGGATGGGGCTGTGAGTCCCGAACAGCTGAGAACTGCCCACTTTCTCAGCCCAAGCCTCCCCCCACCAGCACCGCCTCACCACCAGCCTGACTGACCCTCAGGAAGCTGTCCAGGGGGCCCAGCTCCATGAGTTCCGTCAGCACCATGAAGGGCCGGCTCCTGGTGACCACGCCTTCCAGCCGCAGGATGTTGGGGTGCTGAAACTGGCCCAGCATGGCGGCCTGCCCGAGAAAGGCCATCTGCAAACTCTCGGCGCCTCCGGTCCACAGGGCCTGGATGGCCACAGCCTGCTCCCGCCGTCCCCGGGGCTGCAGGCGGCCCCGGCGCACCTCCCCGAAGGAGCCTGGGGGGGGCAGGTGTAGGCTGGGGGCAGGGTCCACAGGAGGGACTCGAGGTGTCCTACCCTGTCCAGAAGGGACCCTCCTGGGAGCCCCTTCCATGCCCTCCTCTGCCCCCACGCAGTACCTGCCCCAATGACCTCCTCGATCTTGATGTACGTGGGGTCGATCTCCCGGGCGAATTCTCGGATGGCCTGGCAGGGGTCCTCGTAGGTGGAGGGGTCGATGTAGTACTTCACCCCGAGCCCTGCAGGTGTGGGGGGGTCCATGACGAGGGCACATGCCCACACACCCCAGGCTTGCTCTCTCACTCCCAAAGACGGTGCCAAGGAGCTGCCTGCAACCCTGGGGGCCGGGCCCCGCCTAGGGGTACCCCTGGACAGTTCTCAGCTGCCCCTGACTCACTGCCCCAGTCCTCCGCCCCCTCCTGCCCCACCTCTGGGGTCTTCATCCTTCCTTCTCAGGCTGTTCTGATTCCAGCCCCCCCGCCCCCCACTTCCCAGCCCCACCCCCGACCTGGGCTGCTGTACTGCTGCAGCTGCTCCATGTAGCCGGTTCCACGCCGCTTCCTGGGGGACCAGAACCACAGTCCTGCAGGCACGCTCCCGCCTGTCCCCCCCCCACTCCACCCCCGGAGGCCAAGGTCCTGCCAGGGCTCCGGGGCGGCAGCCAGCCACACCCAGGGGCTGCGGGCTGCTAGGGGCTTCCCCGGAGAACTCTGGGGCTGTCAGGACTTGGGGCTGTGTGGAGGGGGTGGTACCCGGCCGTGGCGGGGAGGGGCTCACCTCTGGAAGACGAGAGCCAGCACGGTGATGGCCGCCAGCAGAAGGAAGGCCAGCGCCCCCAGGATGGACCCAACCACCAAGGAGAGCCTCTCAGGAAGCTGAGCGGACAGCTCACCTGGAGAACCAGCCGCGCAGGGGCACAGGGGAGTAAGATCTCGCAGGCCGGAGCATCCTCCCCTCACACACCGCCTCCCCACACGGAACCGAAGATCAAGGGGAGACACTCTTGGTCTGGAAGGTCGGGGTGAAGGTGCAAGGTCTGGATGGTCCCCGGGCCCCTCCTCACCATCCCTTCGGGCCGCCCCCACCCCACCCAGGCCTCCCCTCACCTTGAGGCAGCGTCTGGAAGTAAACCTTGCCCCCGTAGGGGCCATGGCCCGCGGCTGTCCGCGCCCGCACCTGGAAGCCATAGATGTGGCCGGGGCTTAGCTTGGTCACGGTGGCTGTGTTGGTCTCGCTGGTCAGGGTGAAGGAGTGGGATTCATCTTCTGCCTGGGGGGTGGGTGACAGCCACTCACTCCCTGCCGGCTGTGGGGTCCCGATCCCCCCTGCCCCCTCCCACATTCCTCACCCCCTGGCTGCAGGGCCCTGGGGCACCCCTCCGGTCCCCCCGCCTCTCGCCCCACTGTGGGGCCCCTGGAACCTCCCACCAGCCCCACCAGGGCCGCCCTCTGCTCCCCACCTGGTCATAGTAGCGGAGCTGATAGTCCAGGATGTTCCCGTTGGTCTGGTCAGGCTGCGGCCAGGACACAGTGATGCTGTTGGAGGCGCGACTCACCTGGTGCATGGCAGGGACTGCGGAGGGAACTGGCGTGGGGGTGACGTTAGTGGGGTTTCCAGGGGCTGGAGAGCAGGAGTGGGGCACGGGGGGTTCTAAGGAGGAGACTGGAAGCGTAGGGGCGGCCGAGGCTCACCTGCATGGCTGGTGCTTACATTGATGGCTGCAGCCTGGGGAGGGTCGGGGCTGAGCTCTGACACCCCGTTGACAGCCTGCACCTCTAGGATGTAGGGTACGTGTGGCCGCAGCCCCCCGACGAGCACACGGCTCTCAGTCAGGCCCCTCTGGCGGGGGTCGAAATGCACCTCGTCCCTACAGCGGCGACAAGGGCCCTGGCCCCCAGCCCCTCCGCACTCCTTGCACACGACATTGAAGAGTAGGTCCCCGCGGCCCCCCAGCTCCCGAGGCAGGCGCCAGTGCAGCATGAGGGTGGAGCCCTGCACCTCGAACCACAGCTCCTGGGGGGCTGACGGGGGGCCTGGGGAGACCACGTGCATGGGGGGGACAAGGGCCAGGGAGTAGGGAGTTGTGGGGTGGGGGTGATGGGTGGAGGAAGAAGGAGACAGTGGAGGGAGGAAGCAGGTGGGCCGGGAGCAGAACAGTCAGGGAAATGTGGCAGGGAAGGAAAGCAAGGACAGAGGAGGAAAAAGTCACTGCAAATGCCAACCAGCCACCCCGTGTGCCCTCAGGCTCACCCTCTCCTGGCCCCACTGCCTCCCGATTCCATCCCTGGGGTGGGTGGGGGACTCACCAGTGCAGGGGGCTTCTGGGGGGTCTGAACTGGCCCGAAAGAAGCCTTCCAGGCAGGGGCACACAGGGGCTGCAGGATCCGGGGCGTGGCTGCGGGCAGGGCACGGTGAGCAGGGGGCATTCCCAGCCATGGCTTTGTAGGACCCCCGAGGGCAGGCTGAGGGGCAGAGGGGGGAGCAGCCTCAGGTCCACTCTGCCATCCTGAGCTCCCCCCCCCAAAACCAGCACAGCCATTCCCCCAGGCCTGCGTTCCTTCCGAGATCTGCCTCTCCTCCTCACCCATCTCTTCCCTCTCCGCCTCCTTCAGGCAAATCCTGACACTACTTCTGCCATTTTGCTGGGGGCCGAATTACATCTCCATTGATGGAGAAAGTCATGTGTGGTGGGGGGCTGCGGCAGGCCAGGCACTCGAGGCGCAACCTCCCTCTGCAGAGGCCACCTGCAGCCTGTACTCACAGCAGAAATACCCTGTTCAGTTGTACCCAACGCCTCCCGGGATGATCCTGGACAGGAAATGATCCATCCCCAGCTAGACAGCAAATGCAGACAAAGGGCCCCATCCCGGAACAGCCTTTTATCTCCATCCCTTCACAGGCCTGTAGCCCTGGGAGCCCCAGCAAGGGCTGTGGAATTCTCCAGAAGGTTCCAGAAGTTTCAGATGAGTGGATGAAAGCAAGCCTGGGTGCTTTAGGAAATAAATCTGGAGAAAACAAGGCTCCTTTCCTAAAACAGCTTATTGCTGACCTTCGGAGGGGGGTACAAACTGAAGTGTGAACCCGCTCAGGTGTAATCTGAAGTGCAAGGGAGCAAGGCGGGCGGGGAGCCGGGGTCTCACCTTGGCAGGCCTTGTCTCCCCGCGCGGGCTGGTGCCCCGGCTGGCAGCGGCAGCCCCCGACGGCAACCATCCACTTGCCCTCCCCGTTGCAGTGCAGCCTGGGGGTGCTGCCCGCTGCCTGGCCCCCCGATCCATCCTCCTCCGGCTCCGCGTGCGCCACACAGGTGCCCACGGCCGCCACCAGGGAGGCCCCCCCAGCCCCGCTGGCCTGCGTCTCGGGAAAGGAAGCGAAGGCGCGAAGCACTGAGGGGCAGGCGTAGGAGAAGAGCTTGACCGCCACGAGAGCCAGGCAGGCCCCGGTGTCCTGGAAGGCCACGTAGAAGCCGCGCTGGGTCAAGGGCCCGAAGCTCCGCTCCTTGACATTCAGCTGCAGCCCCGCCCGCTGCCCGGCCCGCGGGGGGCCCACCGCCCAGGCCGAGGAGGCGGGAAAACTCTCATCCGCCGCGATCGTGTCCACCTTGGTCCAGCGTTTGAGGTGCCAGGAGGAGATGCTGTCGGGGCCGTCGGGCTCCTCGGCCTGGCGGTAGTAAAGTGTGAAGGTCTCCCGGCAGGTGCCCCCGGCCACGCCCAGGCTGGAGCAGGCCCGCACGGAGAAGTGCAGTCGGATGTGCGCCCGCTGGGCCCCCCGCCGCTCCACAAAGTGTGTCTGCAGCCAGTTGTCCTGCCCTGGGCCTGGAGCGGCCCCGGCCACGTGGCATGCCTCGAAGGTCCGAGTCAGGCGTCGCTGGTCGTCCAGAACGCTCACTTCGTCCCACTGCAGGGAGGACCACAGAAGCTCGGTTAGCGGCTCCTGGGTCCGTAAGGGGCAGGGAGGCGGGGCATATCCCTTCCAGCCCATCTTAGAATTAACCACATGCAAAGCCACTGAGGATGCCCGCAAGTCCTGTTCCTCTAGAGGGCAGACCTCTTAGCCCAGCCATCTCCACTGAGGGTTTGCTCTTTGCAATCACCGAGCTCCTGACTGGGGCAGGGGCGTGGGCGGCGGGCTCAGAATGCAAGACTGATACTCACTCCACCTGGTGGGTAGGTGAGCCAGCCAATCTCAGATGTCTCTCCACTGGTGTCCAGCAACACCTCTGCCCAGAGACAAGAAGGGACACGCAGTGGCCAGGCCTGCAGCCGGCAGGGCTAATGCCCCCCAAGACCCACCGGAAAGAGAATTTTCCTCCCAGATTCATTTAACTGACCAACAGGAGCTCGACTGTCTCTTCGGAACCCTTCTCTGGAACCTTCCCCGTTCCTTTCCCTCTCTTGATGTCTCGCTCTTTTCTGCATCTTTCCCACTTCCCACATGTACTGGGTCTCTACTGGCAGGTGGGGCTTCTTCCATCTCCCCTCCCCGCTTACCTTCCAGAGCCAGGACCGAGGACACCAGTGCTAGAACCCACAGGCTGCCGACCATGCCCGCCACTCTGCTCCCTGACGGGGCAGCCCCCTCAGCAGCCATGAGGCATCTTCAGGGCTCCCACCATGGCCCTGCCTCCACCCTGCTCCCAGGTGGGGCTGCTGCTTTGCAAGGCTGGAGTCTGCAGCAAGCCTGCTTCCAGATACAAAGGAACAGAAGAGACCAGTGAGAAGTAACTGCATTGCTTCACAGTTGGTACAGCCTCCAAAACCTGGCCCTGGGTCTTCCCCTGAAGCTCTCAAAGTGCCCCAGCACCAACCATGGGTGGGGCCGGCAGGAAGCCAAATATCTCCCAAACCGTGCTGAGTCCACCATCTTGGGGGACCACGTGCCCAGTCGGCCTACCTCCTACACTGTGCAGGTGACCAATCTCTGAGCATCTGTTGCTCATGGCCCTCCCTGATCCAGGTGGCACAGTGATAAAGAATCTGCCTGCAAGGCAGGAGACACGGGTTTGATTCCTGGGTCAGCAAGATCCCCCGGAGAAGGAAATGGCAACCCATGCCAGTATTCTTGCCTGGGAAATCTGCATGGACAGAGGAGCCTGGCAGGCTATAGTCCACGGGGTTGTAAAAGAGTTGGACATGACTGAGCTAGTCAACAAAACAACTCAGAGCACAGGGTAGCTCTGAGCCAGTTGTATCCCTTTTCTTCTGGAAGGAGCTATTCAAGTTCTTTCTCTTCATTTATTCTCCTCCCTTCCTCCTAAGGCCACCCTGTATAGAAAGTCAGAAGATGCTTCTCATTAAAAGCAGGGGAGTTTCAAGCTACTCCTTCCCTGGGGGAACACGCGGTCCCCTCTCCCCAACACCTCCCAGCCCCCATCAGACTTGGACACTCTAGGACATTTCAGAGAGGCAGCGAAGCGAGAGGGACCACAGAAGGAGAGCTGTGGGGTATGAAGGGAGGGAGGGTGCGAGAGCAGACACGAAAATGAACAAAGGCAGAAAGATTCTGCCTCTTAAAGCAGCCAGGATAGAGAAGGGACGGAGCTATGTAGGCCCTCTCTCTACAAGCGGCACGTTTTTTCTCTGGCTTACAGAAAAATAAATGTATGCCCTTATGTATATATGAGGATGCTCCCTAGCTTACTCACAATGAAAGGGAGGCATGTCATTTGGTTTATGAAATTAACAATGCCTGAGTTGGAGAAGGTATGAGAAATAGGCTCTCTTGTATTCACCGTGGGTTCGAGTTGGTGTATCCTCTTAGAAGGACCATTGGTGATGTCTACCTAGCAGCTTCATGTCTAAGAATTTGTCATTCAGGTATCTATAGCTGGATCCCTTTGCACAGATGTTCGAATGAGAATATTTATTGCATCATCATTGGTAAGGGAAAATACGGCAAAGGAACTGTTCATCAACAGAAAGATGACTAAAAAATTATGGCACAGCCTTCAAAAGGAATAAGGGCTAGTGTTTATGTATTGATATGGAAATAATGTCCAAGTGAAAGTACATAGTCCATTAGAGAGTCATATACAGTATCCTCCTGACTGGTAACTTAAGAAGGACCTACATATATAATACATGGGTTTGCAAAGGGGTTTCCCAGGTGGAACTAGTGTTAAAGAACCTGTCTGCTAATACAGGAGACAAAAGAGATGCAGGTTTGTTCCCTGGGTTGGGAAGATCCCCTGGAGGAGGGCATGGCAACCCACTCCAGTATTCTTGCCTACAGAATCAAATGGACAGAGGAGCTGAGTGGGCTATGGTCCTTGGGGCCACAAAGAGTTGGACACGACTGAAATGACTTAGCATACACACATGTATGTAAGGATCTTAAAGAAAGGTAGGCAAAATCTGGGGAGAAAGGGAGAGGGCATGAGGAATAATGCAAGAAACATTTACTCTCATATCCTCTTTATTTTTTTTTTTTCTTGTCCTTCTTAAATTTTTAGAAATTTATTTTTAATTGGCGGATAATTCCTTTACAATATTGTGTTGATTTCTGCCTGAATGAATCAGCCATAAGTATACACATGTACTGTTCTTCTAGAAACCACCCCATCCCACCCCTCTAGCTTGTCACAGAGTACCATGTCCAAAAATGGTACTGATGAACCTATTTGCAGGGTAGGAACAGAGATGCAAATATAGAGAACAGACTTTGGACATAGCGGGGTGAGGAGAGGGTGGGAAGAATTGAGAGAGTAGCACTGAAGCATATATATTACCATATGTAAAATAGATAGCTAACGGGAAGTTGCTATATAAACCTTTAGTTTTTACAGTTGAAAATCTTAGGACTTCCCTGGCAGTCCAGTAGTTAAGACTCCTTGTTCCCAATGCAGGGGGTGTGGGTTTGATCCCTGGTGGGGGAACTGAGATCCCACATGCCAAAGGAAATGGCCATAAATAAATTGATTAATTAAGATAAAACTATTAATGATAAAAATTTTGCATGTATATTATTTTTCAGTGAAATCATCAAAATTTTAAATCTGTAAATAATAACTGTTTAGTGAAAAGTGGAAGTGTTAGTTTCTCAGTAGAGTCTGACTCTTTGCGACCCCATGGACTATAGCCCGCCAGGCTCCTCTGCCCATGGAATTCTCCAGGCAAGAATGCTGGAGTAGGTTGCCATTCCCTTCTCCAGGGCATCTTCCCTGACCCAGAGATCGAACCCGGGTCTCTTGCATTGCACAGAGATTCTTTACCATCTGAGACACCGGGGAAGCCCTATGACTATCTAAAAATTATAACTACTTAGTAAAATGAATCAAAATAGTGTTCATGCCCTCAAAATGGTTTCTCAGGACTATGTGATAAGCTATGTTTTTATATAAAACAGTCTCCAGCCTTTAGAAGCACAATACCGCAGCTCACAAACACAGGACCAAGAGCCGCGGCTGCCTCCAGGGTCACGGTGAAGGAAAACAGGCTCAGACCTTTCTTTGCTCGTTGGTCTAAGGTCAGTTGGTCTAAGGCGAGCTCTCTCTCTCCTTGCGACTGGGTCTCAAAAGCCTGTGAGTTGCATGGACAAGAGAACTAGAGGTCATTGATTTCTATTGAGAAGAAAACAAGAGGCACATTGCTCAAAAGACTCAAAAGATTGAAAGTAAAAATAAAAGCCAATTGGAAGTTGGAACCAAAAAATTACACATTTCACAATGAAGCTGAAACTATTAAACGACATTTTACTTTGACAAATGTGAAAATCATGATTTGATTCCTACCAGTCCTTTTTTTCAGTTAACGCTGGCTATGCTGTAGGCTGAAGCCTTCAGCATTATCTCCAGGTGGTTTTCATGAAAAGACACCATTTGTGCATCTGCATGGCCTGACATGAGTGGATGTCTGGCAAGTGGCCACTAAAATTTACCTTTCAGGCCTCTAGAACACCATATGAGAAATAAAGAGTTCAGTTTATGGCATATGGAGACAAGTAAGGAGTATTTGGAAATTTCCACCTTGTATACCTTTAACTTACACAATATTATATGTCAATTGTATCTCAGTATGGCTCAGATGGTAAAGCGTCTGCCTGCAATGCAGGAGACCTGGGTTTGATCCCTGGGTCGGAAAGATCCCCTGGAGAAGGAAATGGCAACCCACTCCAGTACTCTTGCCTAGAAGATTCCATGGGTGGAGGAGCCTGGTGGGCTACAGTCCATGGGGTCACAAAGAGTCAGACACGACTGAGTGACTTCACTTTCTTAAAGCTGGGGGGGAGGGTGGGAAGAAGTATTTTCATATAGCAGATTATTACTAAGAAGCAGAAGTTCTTTGCAAATACTGTCCCAAATGCTACAAAAATCATTCACAGATTATATTAACGTTTCAAAGAAGAACCAGGAGATGGTTAAGTAAGAAGCATAGTCCCATCAACAATGGCTGTTTAAATGTTGATACTTTCTGCATTTCAGTCCTCTTACATAAATCCAAATATAAAACAAATAAATGGCAATTTTGCACACACACAAAAAGAACTGAAAAAATACAATGGCTGCTTAAGAAATGTCCTAAAGTAGTTCATGTTGCGGGTACACACCCCCACTCCCAATCGTAATGGCTTAATTTGAAGACATGCTTCATACACTAGAGCAGACCAGATTCTGTCTCACTCTCTGTCACAGAATCTTTAGGAAGGCTGTTATCAAGAACTGAAAATGCCAGCAAGACGTCTTTAAACAGTGAAGGCTATTATGCCATTCGGCCAGCAGATATTCTTTAAAATAGCCTCTTTCAGTCAGAACATGGATGGAATCTGGAATCTGTACAAAGAAGAAACTGTAAGACTGTGTCTTCTTAAACTTATAACTAGACAAATCATCATGGAGAAGGAATAATGAACACTTTGGATATGTCCCAGGGAATTTTTGGAGACAGTGAAACAGGAGAGAAAAACATGCACACTGCCAATCACATCAGCTGTGAAGTATGGAACATCCCAGAAGATGAATGGCCAAGCATTTGCTTTGATGACCCACAACACAATGACACGGCTTGTGGCTACACGAGGGTGTCTGCATAGCTTTAGTATGCATCTAGATGACAACATGAAGCTGGCCTCTCTCCAGAAGATCCAGAAAAGAACAGAAGCAATTATAAAACAAGCTATAGCCACTCAGTTTCTAATGTCAAGAGGAATCAGGAAAAAAACAATGAAGTGGGGACATCCCATGTAGATTGCCGCAAGTAATTTTTTGAAATGTTACAAAGAACAAAGGTATTCATTAAAAAGAAATGGTTGAGTACTTTGAAGTACCCAGAAGTGTACTTTTGCTGTTTGATGAGGACCTCTTTTAGATTTGGATCCAGAGGACAGATGGTTATAAATAAGTTTCTTCAGAAAAAAATTGTTGCTGAGTGAGACTAGGAAGTTAGGTTGACTCTAATGTATTCAACCAACTAGATAAATTCAAGTCTTTTATTTTTTAATGTATAAAAAAAACTGAGTGTATCTCTATGGAAAGGATAAAAATAAGGATAGAGGTAACATTATCAAGATATGGAGAAACTGCTGTCAACTAATTCCTGCCACTGCAGATTCTTTTGAAACAAGATTCAAAGGCAGAAATGTAAGTGACAAGAACATGCAGCTCCATCACATGCCTGGAATACAAAACGGGCAGGACTTAGAACTTGATGTTCAAAGGTGACTTCAATGGCTGAGGACTGGGACATCTTTCAGCATTTGGTCCAGGAGGGTGCCTTGGGAGCAGCCGATCACATCCGGGCTGCCACACAGAGGGAGACAGGCCCCCATAAGATCAGGCCCCTCATTCTCTTCCCTTCAACCTGTTTGAGATTTCTCTGTCTTCTCCA
The DNA here is from genome assembly GCF_963930625.1 of Muntiacus reevesi. Classification (NCBI taxonomy): domain Eukaryota; kingdom Metazoa; phylum Chordata; class Mammalia; order Artiodactyla; family Cervidae; genus Muntiacus; species Muntiacus reevesi. The sequence goes on along the minus strand of NC_089254.1, from coordinate 100,405,031 downwards.
GCTCAGGAGAGGAATCGGTCAGGGTTTAGAAATCCTCTAACCTCTGAAAAAGCAGAAGACTTATCTCCATAAGGAAAACATTCACATTTCAGATGTGTACTGGCTTTAAAAATAAAAACACCAGGAGCAGCAGAAATGTGGATGTAAAATGATAACTCAGAAAATGAGACTGATTAGACAAAGTTTCTTATGATAAAAATTGCATTCCATGACCAAATCTTTTTTTTTTTTTTTTTGTCTCAGCTCCTTTTCTGGTTATACCATTTTATATCTTTTGGATCCAGTAGGAACACTACAGCCATAAGCTTGCTACATTTTTTTAGTTTACAAAAAACATGGCAGTTTCATAACATCGGGATTGTATTTTGTTTTCACAAACTGGCAAAGATTAAAGATGTGTAGAGTCTTAGCTTATAAATCATAGCTTACAAGTTGTTTTCTATAAAAATGAAAGATTTAAAAATACATGAGTAAACCTGTAAGAATTTAAAAAGTTAACTGTGCTCACATTAAAATGCTAAATGTGAAAATTTATGAACGATCCAAGCTGACTTAAATATAATTTATGCACCTGGATTCATAAAGCAAATTTGTAAAAATTAAGTATATAAGCCCAATGAGCTTGGAGGAAGGTATGGCAAAAGATATATCGGACCATTAAAACTGGTTACTGTAGGAGGCAGAAATAGAGGATGGAGGCTGGGGGGCTCTTATGAACTGTCTCTTATACATACTTGAATTGTTTTTCTTGTTACAATGAGCATATCTTATTTCTATAATTAAAGCAAAATCTCACAGTTAAAATCTAAACAAAAAAGGAAAATATTTATAAAACCTCGATTAGTATAACATCTTTACAATTTATCTCCCCACCTTTGCCATATATCTAGAAATTTTCAGATATTTGGTAAAAGCAGATCTAGAGAGGCAGTAGGATCTGAGAACAAATGAATGAAAGAATGTCAACAATAAAAGCAAAATAACTTTTATCCCTTTAAGCTTCTCTCCCAAGAAATTGAAATTGTCCCATGATAATGCCATGTTTGTCAATGATGTCAAGCACTGATGACATCATCGATGTCTCAATGATGTCAAGGCCTGCAACTTCAAAGAGAAAGAGAGACTCAGAACACACACGGGGCATCACGGAACAGTGAGCCCAGGAAGGCCGAGCAGCCTGCCTGCCAGCAGGGTGAGACGAGGTTGGCAGGGCAAAGAGGCCAACGGTTTAAGTGGCTGGTGTGTCTGCTGCGGTTGCTGAGCTGGTCCGCACACCTGTTAGCCGCAGGGCCGGCGTGGGAGGGGTCAGCACCACGGGCCCTGTCCTCTGTCCTGTTCTGCAGCTGTTAAACACCCAGGAAATTCCAGTATAATCCTTGCTCAGCTTACTGCTGCAGCCTCTGCCCTTAATCTCTACCTTGGATATGGGCTCTGTAGCTGTCTCTCCGAGCTTCGGCCACCCGCCTTGAAAAGGATCCTGGTGGCCTTTAAGGAGACATCTAGAGCCCACAGTGAGGAGGTGGCTTTCCTCCGGTGCCTCTAGGCCCTGCCGCCCGGGGCCGGAGAAGCCGATCATGGATTACCTAGCAGGGGACACTGCTGGGTCCCCGGAGGCCTGCAGCCCCAGAGAATGTCCCCCAGAGCACGTAGATGCAAAGATATGTGCCTCCCACTCCCTGGCTGGCTGTGGAGCTGGGGGAGGCTTTTAAGATGCAGGCAGTGTCTGGGTCTAGCCAGACAGCCACTTAGAATGAGCCACTTGGGCTTGTACCATGTGGGGCTGGGGGGGGACACGTGTGGCCCCGGGAAAAGGGCAGGAAGGAGGGTGTTGGGGCCATTGGTACATATGCAGGAGAGATGAGTAAGTGGAAGATGGTGGGAGAAAGCCCATGAGTGCCAGGACCAGTGCCTGTGAGCGCAAGTGTGAGAGTGTGTAATGGAGTGTATATGAGGTGAGATGGGTGTGGAGCAGGAGAGTACGTGGTGTGTGTGTGTGTGTGTGTGTGTGTGTGTGTGTGTGTGTGTGTGTGTGTGTGTGTGTGTGTGTGTGTGTGTGTGTGTGTGTGTGTGTGTGACAGCAGGCACATCCCTGTGGATCCCAAGTGGTCCTCCTGCCGGTGGCAGACACCCATGAGCCCTACCCTCTCACCTTGGGTCTGTCCCTGCTCTGCCCCTAGTCAGGGTCTCAACTGTGTTCTGTCCCAGGAGCTGCTTCTGTGGAAACACCTGGACTAGGAGAGGAAGGTAAAAGGGGAGTGCGGAGAAAGAGAAACCTCAGGCTCAAAGCCCCCCCAGACCTCAGCATCCCATTTCCACCTAGTGTGGAGTGTGCTGGGGGCCCAGGGCCCAGGGCCCAGGGCCAAGGTCTGGAGACAGTGATCAGCTGGGAGGGCAGCTGATGCTGCTCGAAGGAGGGGTGGTCCTGCCCTTCCCACACTCAGCCCATCACTGCCTGTTGCTCCCCTGCGCTCTGATGAGAGCGGCCGGTGCTGGCCATCTTCTTGTGCCCGTGTGAACTAATAGACTCTGAAGGAGTCCTCTTCCCCAGGCCACTGGGTGGGTACATAGGAGCCCTCACTCTGATCTTCCTGCACCAAAAATGTGCACTGCCCTGAATAAGCCCAGCCGCCCTTCTGAACAGCACCTGGCAAATCTGAGCACCCCAGCTCCCATGACTTGGGCAGTTTCCCTGCACTGCCCACGTCCCACGGCTCCTTTCCCACCGAACCAGCATCTCCCCTTTCTAGCGCCTGAGTCAAGTTGCCCAGACGGGCGCAGGGCCCGGGGTTAACTGATTGGCAACAGGCCCAGCCGCTTCTCTCCCTGGGCACTGCCAGGGACATTACAACATTAGCTAGGCTGGGCCCCTGCCAGCTCCCCCAGGGATGGGAGGAGAGAGGGTGCCAGACAGCCAAGATTGGTGGGTGCGGGTGCTGGGCAGGCAGGGCCACGCACCCAGAGGTAAAGCGAGGGGTGGAGTCCACGGAGCAGCGAGCAGTGACTTTGGTTGCAAGTTGGGGTTCAGAACTGGGGTTCAGAACCCAGCCTTCCCTCCACTCCAGGGCTCCTGGGTGGTGAGGGGAGTGGGGAGGGGGGGGGCAGGATAGGCTGCGGGGAGCTGGGGGCAGGTGCGCATTCAACCTCCACGCTCCTCCCAGCTCCACTGGGATTGGAGAGATGCCATCGGAGTCAGAGGGGGTGGGCAAGCCTCTTCAGAAGGCTGGAGCCGCCTCCTCCGGGACCCCTAGCTCAGGACCCCCGATGTCAGAACCATCCAAGTGTCTCCGTAAACACAGTGGGGGACAGCAGCAGCAGGGTTATGGGGGTGTCACTACGGCTGGGCAAAGGCGGGGCGGGGGATGGGGTGGGAGCCAGGTGGGCCAGTTACGCACCCATCACAAACCTCGCTCTCGCGTGGGGTGGGGGATACTCAGCGCTCCCCCAGGAGGACCCCGGGGTCTGCAGAGACCCTGTCAGGAGGGGCCCTCGCCTTCTGCATCCCTGTCCCCCCGCACGCCGGTCCCCGCCCCCCAACGCCGCCTGCGACCCCCAGGCTCACCTTCGCGCCAGCCGCAGGCTCCGCAGGTCCGCGCCCTCCCCGAGGCCCCGCACTGGAGCCGCGGGTCTGGGCGCTCGCCCGGCGCCTTCCGGGTCTCCGCTCGGGCGCGGAGACCCCCACCCCTCTCGGCGACCAGGGTCCACACGGCGCCGAGGGTCTCAGGGCTGCGAGGCGGCCAGGGGGGCGGCGGCCGGCGGCAGGGGCTGCTCCGGAGGCGGGGCGCCGGGGATGGTGCGGGGCCCGCGTCGCGCTGGTCGTCGCCGCGCTGGGTCGCGGGGCTCGCCGCCCGCTGCTCTGCGCCCGAGCGGCGGCTGGAGCGAGCGCAGGCCGGCCCGCCCCCTCCGCGTCCCTCCCAGCCCGGCCCGCCCCTCTCCGGCCCCTCCGGCCGCCTTCCCTCTCCCCTCTTCCGGGGCGCCCAGCCCGCCCTCCCGGGCCTCGGCAGCGAGTGCGCGTCCCGGGCGCGCGGGGGAGAGCCGGGTGGCGGCGCGGGGCTCGCCCGGGGCCCGCCCGTGCGCCCGGCCGGTGGACGTGGGCGCGGAGGATGAAAACCGGCCGGGCCTGGGGCAGGCGGCCGGAGCTGGGGGCTAAGACCCCGGCGCGGGCGTGCGGGCTCCGGCAGCCGGAGAGCAACGCGGCTGGAACCCGGGGCAGGGGCCCCCGCGCCCCCTCGCCTCCCCTGCTTTTTTGCTTCAACTCTAGGAACTGAACCCACTGTTTTAGTTCCCACTCAGATTTGAATTAAGGTGGGCGTGAGCTGAGAAAAAGAGAAGAAAGTGGGTGGAGGGAAAGACAAACTGAGTCTGGAGGGTGCGGGGGCGCGCGCGGGGTGGGGAGCGCTGGATCTGCAGGCAGGGTTGACAGTGCCTCTGATTGAGCCTTCTTCTGGGCGCCGGTGACCCCGGATCCTGCTCGGCGTCGGGGCTTCTGACTCCACTCCCCCTCCCTCCATCCTCCCCGCAGGGCAGGGAAGCCTGGGTCTGGAAGGGGAGGTCCTGAGGTCGCTGCCAGGCGCTTACACGGCCGGGGCGAGTCGCTGCACCTCTGGGCGCCTCCTCCCTGGTCCGCTCCCTGGAGAGAGCCTCCCCACGCAGTGAGAGGCGGCGGGAGGTCCTCGCTGCGGTGCCTGGAAACGCTGAGGAACCGAGGGAGCCCCGTGAGGAAACGATGTTCGTGCCCACCCGTCGCCGCCTCTCAAACCCGGGATGGGATTGGGTGGGGGGCGCCCATTGTTCGGGCCTCACTCGGCAGAGCCGGGGTGTTGCTACCCCCTGCTGGCTCTTTCCAAGAACGCACGCCTCGGGGGCAGTCTGGCCTCCCCCGCCCCGACTCTTCGCCTTACCCCGTCCCTCGGCACTCTCCTATCTCCCCCGTTTATTCAAGACCCCTTTATTAAAGCACTGGCTGCAAATGGGCCGGTCAGAACTGGTGCTCAAGGAGCCTTCAGAAACGCAGGGAAATTGTGGAAGAGGTCTGTGAGCCAACAAGTACCCTAGGCAGAACAATGAAACTCTTCAGCACGCACCTAGGAGAAACAGGCTTTAATGAATTGGGTGAATGGCTGAGAGAGAGAGAAAGATAAGGGCGGCTGAACAAGTGTTTCCTGGGCAAAGGGCTTGTTCATTGGCAGTATCTGAGCCAATGAACAAGCCTAATGCCGCTGAGGGATTCTGCGTTTGAACATCCAAACAGTAAGTCCCCTTACACTGGTGAGTTTATCTGTTTCTTCTCTTTGCTCTGAAACTCTGTGGCCTTCGTTTCCAAATCAGTTCTCTCTAAGGCCTTGAGAGACTTTTGTGAAGAAACTTACTTTCACATGATGTGGAATATTACATAACTCATGATCCTAGATACAGTAATAATTTGATTGTCAGACGGTTATGGGTATCTTGGAAACTTAAAAAAAAAAAAAAAAGGCAGTGATTAAATTATGTTAAAAATAAAAGTATCAATCAAACCAAAACATAGAAGTAACTTTAAAAAGCCCAGAAATTTCAGTAGTGATTTGCAATCCATCATGTATTAAAAGTATAGCAAAAATATCTCTATTCTATTCCTTTCTATTGTCTGACATAGCTCATTGTTTATACTGCCTGTTAGTTGCCTGTAATGTGAAATTAAGTTTTTGTTATTTGAGGCTTATGTAATTAGTTATTTTTCTTTTGCTAATAAAGCTTGAGAGGCATTCAGACTTCAAAGAAAGCTTCATTGTACCCTGGAGGCAAAGAGGTTTAATTCTGTGATGACAGTTGGCCCTGTATCATACTCTCCTATGTGTTATCAAACTGCATTTTAAAAGCAGGTGGATGGCATACAATGTGTGGTTAAGTGGTGCTGCCACCTGCAGCTATTAAAAAGAAAAGTAATAAATTCTTAAAGTTGGACATAAATCCTTTCTAAAATATATTCAGTGCCTTGCCTGGCACACATTAGGTGCTTGGAAGTGTTTTAGAGTAAGTGAATAAAAAATAATAGTATTTAAATTTGCTCCATCCAGAAGGGCATGACCTAGTAAAGTCTGTGGCTCACAGAATTCATTATCTTGGGACACAGTCACCTACAATGTAAGTGAGGTGAAAGTCGCTCAGTCATGTCCGACTCTTTGCGACCCCATGGACTATACAGTCCATGGAATTCTCCAAGCCAGAATACTGGAGTGGGGAGCCTTTCCCTTCTCCAGGGGATCTTCCCAACCCAGGAATCGAACCGGGGTCTCCTGCACTGCAGGTGGCTTCTTTACCAACTGGAGAAGAAAATGGCAACCCACTGCAGTACTCCTGCCTAGAAAATTCCATGGATGGAGAAGCCTGGTGAGCTATAGTCCATGGGGTCACAAAGAGTTGGACATGACTGAGTGACTTCACTTTCTATCTGGGAAGCCCCTCTACAATGTAAATTTGGAGCCAAAAGAAGGTCCTGAGTAGAAGCCTCCAGGTGGTTTGAGATGACTTTTTGGTCGGTTCTGCTTGTTTGTTGTGTGTGTGTGTGTTTTTTCCTGTTTTTGCCTCCTTGGGTTTTTCTCCAACATCTACCACTCCCCAGGGATGTGCAATTTTCTCCTTTTATATTTCCCTTCAGAATGGCTAATGTAAGCTGATGTTATTATAAACAAAGAGCTTTATAAGTAATTTCAGTGATAATAATTCTCATGAAAAGCAATAAAGGAATTTGCTGAGCCCCTGGACCTCTTATCCAAGACAGGTGTTAATTTCTCCAGACGCACAAGCTCATAGGGTCTCTGGCTCATCCTGAACTTCAGGCCCTGTGGCCTCTAGGGGCTGCTGCTGCTGCTGCTAAGTCGCGTCAGTCATGTCTGACTCTGTGCAACCCCATAGATGGCCGCTTACTAGGCTCCTCCATCCCTGGGACTCTCCAGGCAAGAACACTGGAGTGGGTTGCCATTTCCTTCTCCATTGCATGAAAGTGAAAAGTGAAAGTGATGTCGCTCAGTCGTGTCCAACTCTTTGCAGGCTCCTCCGTCCATGGGATTTTCCAGGCAAGAGTACTGGAGTGGGGTGCCATCACCTTCTTGGGGCCTCTAGGGGCAGTCTTCCCAAAAGCTGGAGTCTGGTCTCCAAGCATTTTGTCCAATAAAAATGTCAAAAATTCAATTTATACCTTGTTTTTTCTTTTTTATGTTTAGAAACTTCTAGAGTAAACCTGCAGGACTGGTTTGTTTGAAAGACAAATCTAGTTTGAACTGATTTGTACACCAATGGTGATTGGTGACCTGGATGCTCATTGGATGTGAGTGATCTTCAGAGTTTACCCATCGGAGTCTTAGACTTTGACTTTAACTGAAAAATAATAAAAAGATATTCAGAGGTGTTAGTGCACAGAAAAAAGAGAAAGGCTCTTCTTTCCTGATAGGATGGGTGATCAGTTAGAGATTGTTGTCAGCTGCATGTCAGGGGAAGCTATATAGCTGTGCTTTAGACTAAGTGAGGAATCCGGGGGTGCTATGGCAGCTCCAGGTCAACGAGACTTAGCTTTCTGCTCCTCCATCTTTAGGGGACTTCCAGGTGGCTCAAGTGGTTAAAGAATCTGCCTACCAATGCAGGAGACACAGGCAGGAGATGCAAGTTCAATCCCTAGGTTGGGAAGATCCTCTGAAGGAGGAAATGGCAACCCACTCCAGTATTCTTGCCTGGAAAATCCCATGAAGAGAGGAGCCTGGCATGCTACAGACTATGGGGTCACAAGGAGTCGGACATAACTGAGCAACTGGGCGACACACACGCATTTGTTCTCAGGTTATTGGCCCCTTAGCCATAGTTCCAGTTATGTCTGTCAGTTTCAGCCAAGAAACAGAAGATGGGCACAGAATAAAGGGCATAGTTTCAGCTGAGTTAAGACCCTTTAAAGATCCTTTCTGGGCATTCCACCCACTGACTTCTCCTTGCGTATTATTGGCCAGGGAATGCACATGTACCAAATAAAATTAAAGATCTGTTAGTGAGAGAGGAGGAGGGGAAGCATGTTAGACCAGCAGCCAGCAGTCTCCATCACAAGTGAGCTGATATGATCACAATTACCTACTTTTCCTGTAATCTACAAAGAGGACGGCTTTTTCCATAAGACATTCTTGAACCCCTATCCTTCTAAAGCATCATCTTTGATGCATACTTTTAATGTTCAAAGATGATTTCTAGGAAGTTAATGGAGTGAATGGAATGCTAGGCTCCTCTTCTTGCTCAAATAAATATGACACCATCTCAAAAGAAATATCCTCTGCAGTTACTCATGTACACAACAAGATAAGTGATTTCTTTGGATATCCAATGGTTAGATCTCTGTGCTTCCACTGCAGGAGGCATGGGTTCGATCCCTGCTTAGGAAACTAAGATCCCACATCAAATATACCGAGTGATGTGGCCAAAAAAGATAAGAGTGGCAGTTGAAAGCATCTCCGATTTTAATAAGAATTAGGCAGTCCCCATATGCAGGACAGGGTTCACAAGTGCACCACACCACTCCGTCCGTTCCCTTGCTTGGGTTGCGTTCTTCTCCCTTTGGATCCAGATAAGATGCAGTGGTCAGCAATGTGGAGCAGATGGTTCCACTGTCTGCTCTTCCAACCACATGCAGTCTTGTCCTCTAACTCTGGTCCTAGATTGTGTTTTCTGAAAACATCCTCATCCCCCCAGATAGGAAGGGTGACCTGTGTTTCTGCAGGTCCTGCCTGTAGCTCTGGATGTTCTCAGGGCATTTCCTGGTTCTCAGGATATTCCCTTGTCTTAGACCATAGCTCTCTCTATATATATGGTCTTCCCTGGTAGCTCAGTTGGTAAAGAATCCACCTGCAATGCAGGAGACCCTGGTTCGATTCCTGAATCAGGAAGATCTGCTGGAGAAGGGATAGGCTACCCTCTCCAGTATTCTGGCCTGGAAAATTCCAGGGACTATGAGGTTCATGGAGTCTCAAAGAGTCGGACATAACTGAGCTACTTTCACTTTCTCTCTCCATACACACGGAATTCTGGAGTCGTCCCACCAGACCTTTAAGCACCAATAACAACGGGAGCAAGTCAGTGTTAAGAACAAGTAAACAACAAAACTTGAGATATTTTAAAAATCTGAGGCAAAGTGGAAAAGGAGTAATGATGTAAGAGTTTAAAGAAAAAGTTTTCACTTTATATTCTTAGTGAGTTAAAAGCAGATACAGAACCTATTTTTAAAGGTTGGGATGAAAAGGGAGTGTGAAAAAAAAAGAAAGAAAGGCACAATAGCTGAAATAACATCTCAGTCATGCAGAAAGAAAAAAAAAAAGTGACTTAAAACTCCAGAAAACAAACTAGTGAAATATAACATGAACCTAGGAAGACATTCCATGTGAGACATAGTTCTCTTTTAAATAACAGAGAAGGTAAGATGTCTGAAAAATACAAAAGGGAATTCTACCCTTAAAGTAACAATAATACCAGAATGAGAAGACAGATCAAAAACACAAGAGAAAGAAAAAGACAAATTTAACAAAATTTATTTTAGTATCTGGCACATGCTAAGTTCTTAACGAGTGTTTATGACAGAGTTGAATTAACTTCAGAGAGTCATGAGACTGAAAGAGATTTTGCCATCTTTTAAGCAAAACTGATGGGTAGAAGTCAATACGAAAATATATTCTGGTAAAAGTTTTCCAGTGAGTACCTTATAAATTTATACACACAGAATTCATTTTTAACAAGAGTCAAAGTCAAGATACGTTCATATTTCTTTTCTGGGGCATTGATTAATGAGAAGGTCGATAGTTGTAGAATAATACCTTCAGAGCGTGCAGAAGAAAAGGATAAAACACAATTGATCATCTTCTAAAAAGCCATTCCCAACTCTTCTCCTTAGCTACCTGAAATGTAGAGGCTGAAAATCTTCAGTAATTGCCCTCCTAGTCTTTCTTACAGTTAGGAGCAGATTCCCAAACCGATTCTGCTTCATGAAAAGGAACTGCGGGAACTTTTGAGGAAGCCTTTGGATTTCTGATAAAAAGACACAGATCTGGTTGATGTGGCCCTTTCCCCTCTATCTTGCTTTGAAATCACCCCTTGGACACTGGCCTGGTTTCCTACCAAATGCCATACACACATACACACACACACACAAACTCCCCAAAGCAAAAAGAAAAAAACTTTGTGACTGAAAGCGACACAAAGGTATTATTTTATAGTTCTGGATGTCAGAAGTCTGAAATAGGTCTAGCTGGGTTTAAAAAAGAAAAAAAAAAATCAAGATGTAGGCAGGTCTGTGCTCCTTTTGGAGGCGCTGTTTCCTTGCCTTTTCTAGGGCCATTTCTAGATACGCCTGCATTCCTTAACTCATATCCTTCTCTATCTTTACAGCTGTGGGCTGTGTCGGGCTGTGTTCTCATTGACTCTCTACTGTCTCCCTCTTCCACTTATAATCACTGATTATATTGGATCCACCCAGATAATTCTATCTCCAGTCAGGAATTAGCAACCTTGATTCCCTGTTGCCAAGGGTTAGGATGTGGATAGCATTGGGGACTTTTATTCTGGTACCACAAACATGGCTGTAGCTACAGCATCCACATTGGCAGCTGAGCCAAAGTCACCAACCACAGACACTGCTTGTTACACAAAATAAAATAAACACCTATAATTGTGACTTTTGTTACCTGCAACTTCATACTTTATTGAATAGAGACTCAAGTATTATATCCCCAGCTAAGGAACTGTTCTTTTCAAGAGGCAAATGAGGTCAATTCTCGAATCTGGAAATTCTTGGAACATTTACTACTCAAGTCTGCAAGACATACAGCAAATGTACTCTGAACAATTAAGAGATGAATAAGCAATTGCATTCTTCATTAGGGAAACTGTGATTGAGGAAAAAGTGGTTATAATCATTGAAACTAAAATTGTAGGATAAATAAGATGCAAAACAAAGTACAAACTTGCAAATCACTAAGCAATAAGAAGAGGAACATTAGGCAATTGAGAGTAATTATGGGAACAAAAGTAAAACAGTCAATGTAAATATAAAAAGGAAATTTTCTGAAATGACATTTTTAAACTCCAGATTAGCATAGTCCAAAGTATCAAAGGGAAATAGCAAAAATGGGCATGTCATCAGTCTTCACTTCCTTAACATCATCAAAGGAGGTCAATTATTGTCGACATAATTAGGTAAAAAGAATTTTAATATTTTAAGATAATCATGTAAGATTACCTTTAAAATAGGATGTAATCTTACAAACCATAGATAAAAGATAAAAGTAAATCGATACCAAGTAAATCAATACATCTTTGCAAAGGTGAAATATACAAAAGATAACAAGGAAGCATTAAAATAGAGAAAACAAAGTGACAGATGTCAAACCAAATACAATATCCTAATAAGCGTAATATTCTAGAACAGTCTCTAAGGTAAATCAGTGGAATAAGTACATTGTGAAATTTCTTCATCTAGTAAGTAACAAAAAGTGTCTTTCACGTTTTGTAATATACTTCAATGAATTGCTGTCTTTCGCATTTCTGCAAATGTTTATAAATAGATGTATTTGGGGGGGCCATTGGCCCCAGGTGGTGCTAGTGGTAAAGAATCTGCCTGCAATGTGGGAGACCCAGGTTTGATCCCTGGGTCAGGAAGATCCCCTCGCGTAAGGCAGGGCAACCCACTGCAGTATTTTTGCCTGGAGAATCCCATGGACAGAGGAGCCTGGACTACAGTCCATAGGGTCACAAAGAGTTGGACAAGACTGCAGTGACTTAGCAGGCATGCACAGCCTTTTAATTTCTCAAATAGAAATGGAACCATCCATAACAGTACAAATAATATTGTTAAAAATTAAATACATAATTTTGAAATATTTAAAACACGGAATTTAAATATATATGGATTCTTTCCCACCCCAGCCCGTCAGAGAAGGGGAACATTGCTGTCCTTCTCGTTGTCCACCTCTCTTCTTCCTCTACCCTTCTCTCCCTGCACCTTCACAACCCAAGGAGAAATAGCAAATGATGTTGACTTGTCTGCAGAATTTATTAGGCTCTTACAAGCAATAATTTCAAAGCTTCATCTGAGGCTTTATGTAGCTAAAGCAATAATCATGAAAAAGGATAAAGCTTAGAAATGAGCTCACTTTTTATTTATTGTAAACCCAACAGAATGCAGAGTGAAAGGGGGAGATGATTTTAAAAAATCATGGAATAGTCATATTCAAATTCAACAAAAATAGAGGCTTAAGACTTTAATCACTTTCAATGAAAACATGAGATTGTTTCCATACTGGAAAATAGAGTACATTTCCTAACTGGATTATATTCATTCATTTCATTCAAAATAGATTAATGAAGTAGAGACATTTGACAGATCATGTAAAATGTTTAATAAAACTAGTGTAAATTACAGAAATTTACCATGTTAACACTCATTAGCTTCCCCTTCCACCAACTTCCTCTTTCTCCCCTCCCATAAATGTTTTTATTGCCTAAAAGGGCCTTTTCTAACACAGCTCTTCATAATGATGTAATTACTAATTCTATTATGGGCAAGGTGGGCTTTACTAATTGTTAGATAATTAGGTTCTTTCTCCTTATCATTTTGTTCTATACTTTTTATGAGAATTAATGTTTGGTCTTGTGAGTTGTGCTTTTCTGAATCGCCACTACCTATTGGATACTAGAAGAAAAATCAAAGTGGCACATTTATGACTCACTTTGTTTGCAAGATGAAGTGGAGGGTGGATTTAGTGCTACCCTCTATTATTCTGTTGACGACCCCAGAGTAAAGTAAATAACTCAGCATATCTCCCCAAAGAAATGTTAGATATCAGATTAATTTAATGCAGTCTGTGTAAGAGGAATAGAAAAATGAGATATCAATGCTACATTCCTTGGGGGGAAAAAGGCAATATTTACAGTTGCTCAGACTAATCTTTCTACTTAAAGGGATTTTTTTTTCTCTCTCTTTTGTCATCTAGATAACTCCTGTTTATTCTTAAAGTCTCAACTTTGAGCTGAATGTAAATGTAAAGAATGGAAGAAAGTATTTGCAAGTTAAATATCTGATATGTTTATTATCCATATTATATAAAGGACTCCTCAAACTCAATGACAAAAACCCAACAGTCCAATTCAAAAATGGGCAAAGGACTTGTATAGACATTTATTCAAAGAAGATATACAGATGTCCAATAAGCACATGAAAAAAAGTTATTCATTATCATTCGTTATTAGGGATATGCAAATAAAAACAACAATGAGATACCACTTCATATTTCCTAAGATGGCTATAATTTTAAAAATGGAAAATAGAAAGTGTTGCTTGAGGAGAAATTGGACCGCTTGTATATTGCTGGTAGGGAATGTAAAAGGATATAGCAGCTGTGGCAAACAATTTTGTGGTTTTATAAAAAGTGACATGTAGAACTACCACATGCCCCAGCAATTTCACTTCTAAGAATATATCTCAAAAAATTGAAAGCAGGAACTAGAATAGATATTTGTACACCAATGTTCATAGCAACATTATTTACAATAGCTAAAAGGTTGGAACAATTCCAGTGTCCATCAACTAATGAACAGATAAACAAAACGTGGTATATACATACAATGAAATATTGTTCAACCAGTAAAGAGAATGACACTGTGATATATGCTACATGGATGGACCTTGAAAATATTAAGCTAGGTGAAATAAGCCAGATTAGAAGGACAAATATTGTACGGTTTTTTGTTGTTCAGTTGCTCAGTCCTGTCTGACTCTTTATAACCCCATGGACTGCTGCACACCAGGCTTCCTTCCCTATCTTTCACCTTCTCCTGGAACTTGCTCAAACTCATGCCTCTGAGTCGGTGATGCCATCCAACCATCTCATCCTCTGTCGTCCCCTTCTCCTCCAGTTTTTTTTTTTTTTTTTGAGGTAGCTAGAAAAAACAAATTCAGAGAGACAGAAAATAGAATAGAGGCTGCCAGGGGCTCAGAGAGAGGGAGGGAGAATTATTGCCTAATGGGTAGGGAGTTTTGTTGGGGAAAATGAACGAATTTTAGATATAGATAGTGGTGATGGTTACACAGCATGGTGAATGTATTTAATGCTACTGAATTGTGATTAAAATGATAGATGTGAAGTTACATATATTTTATAACAATATAACAATCTTAGCTCACAGATGGCTGGTTTAGGGAAAACTTCTGAAATCCTGTTATACTCATTCACTGATGACTATGCTTTTTCTTTCATCACATTATCCTGGTTTGTAAATATGTACTTATTTGGGGAGGGGGGTGGTTTAAGGAATGTCTTTCTCTTCCATGGGACTGTATGATCCATAATGATTTCCATGTCAGATTTGCTTATCTCCAGTGGTGTCTAGCTCATTGAAATAATTTGGTGTAAAAGTTCTTATTGAATTATTTTTTCCAGTATTATGGAAGAAAACTAAAATACAATCTTGAGTACCACATGCTTTGCAATTATCTAAATCTTTTCTAGCCATGACATTTATAAAGCTGACTAATTTTAATAGGTCATTTAAAAATATAATTTAGCAAATGTGGCATGACTAGGCCACACAGAAACACTGAGAAACAAGTCCAATTATTCTATTGTTACATCCCATAATTATTCATGATCAAATTATAGGTTGTAGAAAGGACGATTATTCCTAATGCTCTCTGAGACATCATTTTCTTTAATCTGAACTTGATAGGGATTGAGTGATTTAGGAAGGGGTATGGCCACACATTCTGATTTTAGGTGATTCATTTGAAGACTGAGAATCAAGGTAAATAAACAAAGTTTACTCTGAAAATGTACATATTTTGTTGTTGTTCAGTCGCTAAGTCGTGTCTAACTCTTTGCGACTCCATCAACTGCAGCACGCCAGACTTCCCTGTCCTTCACTGTCTCCCTGGGTTTGCTTAAACTCATGTCCATCGAGTCTGTGATGGCATCCAACCATCTCATCCTATTTCTCCCTCTTCTCTTGCTCTCAGTCTTTCCCACCATCAGAATCTTCTCCAATGAGTCGGCTCTGCGTCAGGTGGTCAAAGTATTAAAGCTTCAGTTTCAGCACCAGTCCTTCCAATGAATATTCAGGACTGATTTCCTTTAGGATGGACTGCTTTGATCACCTTGCTATGCAGGAGACTCTCAAGACTCTTCTCCAGCACCACAGTTTGAAAGCATCAATTCTTTGGTGCTCAGCCTTCTTTGTGGTCTAACTCTCACATCCATGCATGATTACCGGAAAAACTATAGCTTTGACTATACATACCTTTGTTGGCAAAGTGATGTCTCTGCTTTTTAATACACTGTCTAGGTTTAAATTAACAGAGTGGGAAATATTATGGATATATACATCTAATAACTCGCAAAAAACTTTTCAAGTAGTTTTTAGCAGTTCAAGGGATAAACAACAAAGAAAAGTGAGGCTTGTTCCTATTTTTTTTTCTTTTCTCTTTCGACTAGAGTTTAAGATTTAAGAATAGCTTCTTTGCTGGATGCTTTAGACTCTGAATACCTGGCAGAATATTGACAAACATTATTCTGTAATGAATATTGAAATGTATGTATATGAATGTATGTATATGAATGTATATTCTGTAAGCATATTGAAAAGTCAAATCTCCTTCTAGTCAAATACTTTTTCTCTCTTTTTTTTTTTTAGTAGTAATGATAATGCTGGTGAGGCTGGTAGATTCAGTGCTGCTTAAAATGGAAAATTTCTCTAGTTCACATTAACTATATTGAAGTTATTTTCCTGTGTGCCTATTCCTTCTTAATCTGCTTTGTTATTAAGAAGTGCATTCTCTGGTTGTGCCGCTTAGTCTGTTTTTCCAAATAGAAACAATTCCATGTTTTTGTAAATAAATGATTAAGACTGTTTCTGTTGGGGCTCTAATAAGTTTGTGTATGCTTATGATGTGTGTCTTTCTCCGTGATCTAGGGTTTTCCCATCTGCTAAATGCCATTGAATAGTTTCACAAAAAGGCTGCTGAGAAACTGGTTGGCAGAGAAACAACATTCAAGCAATAGAAGTTAGTATAATATGATAGAGAATGTCTGGGGTTTGTTTCCTCTTGGCAGCTGGTTTGAAAATTCTCTTTGGGGAAAGTTTTTGTTTTGTTGTGTTTGGAGGAAATGTGTTGGTGAACTATTTGGGGGAAGAGCAATTGCATCATGTACACTCAGATACAGCAAGTTGCTCCCAAGTTGCGCTCTGAATCCAATTCTTACATCAGGGCGGCTGTCACTTTGAATTTTTTGGCTGAAGGCCGAGCATCAAAGAATTGATGCTTTCAAACTGTGGTGCTGGAGGAGACTCTCGAGAGTCCCTTGGACAGCAAGGAGACCAAACTAGTTAATTCTAAAGGAAATCAACCCTGAATATTCATTGGAAGGATTGATGCTGAAGTTGAAGCTCCAATACTTTGTCCACTTGATGCGAAGAGCCAGCTCATTGGAAAAGACCCTGATGATGGGAAAGACTGAAGGCAGGAGGAGAAGTGGGCGACAGAGGATGAGATGATAGGATGGCATCATCGACTCAATGGACATGAGTTTGAGCAAACTTCTGGAGATAGTGAAGGGCAGGGAAGCCTGGCGTGCTGCAGTCCCTGAGGTTGCAGAGTCGGACATGACTTAGCAACTGAACAACAGCAACAAGTACATGCTTATGTAAACTCGGGTATAGCAGCAGGAGCAGGGCTAAATTGCCTTACATAATAAAGGGGTGAGTCTTTAGGGGGTTGTATTTGATTACTTCTAAAATAGCAATTAGGTGGAAATTTCATGATACCACACTTTCTTCTCAATAAAATGTACTGGTGAAGGATGCAGCTGCCAGCAGCACCACTTCCTGTTTCTGGCTTCTTGGGTTTGAGGTGGGCAGGGGAGGGGCAGGGGAGGGGTGGGGGGCGTCAGTGGGTGGATAATGACCGCAGGTGTGTTGGTGGTGGCCTCTCAGCTCTATCTCCTCAGGTTCCTGTTCTACCAAAAAGAGGGTGTATCACGGTAATAAAGGCTACTCTCCCTGGGGCAGGACCCTACATTTGCTTCCCAGGAGTCTTGTGGGAAAATCCCTTAACAATTTTTTTTTTTAATTTTAATGCCCTGAAGCATGTGGACTCTTAGTTCCTGGGCCAGGGATTGAACCAGCACCCTCTCCATCGGAAGCACAGAGCCTTAACCACTGGACGGTCCAGGGATGTCCTAACGATTATTTTTGTCTTATTTAAGATATTAAAGAATAATTTTATTTCTAATTTACTAATGAAGCAAAAGTGTAAACAAACCAGGTTCCTTAAGAAAGCATTGACAGATAAGGCTTATTGCTCTCAGTACAGGCAGGCATATATCTTTAAAAAAAGGATGCAAAGACCCCCGAGTTACCTTTCTTTAGATAATGGTCATATCTGTTAGTACCCGTGTTCCTTTTCCCTAAAATGTAAAAATCACCATATAACTTTGCCTGGAGGGCCACTTGAAGACTTTAATGTGCACTGTGAGATAAAAGGAGGAGGATCTGGGGAAATAAAATGAGATGGTAAAGCTGAAGGGAGGACTTCAGAGGGGAGGGGCCATGTGCTGAGTTTGCAACTCATCATAATGTTTGCAACTAGATATAACCCTTGTCACCTCCTGTCAAGAAGCTTAATAGGCAGGTAGCTGGCACAGTGGTAAAGAATCTGCCTGCCAATGCAGGAGATTCAGAAGACCTGAGTTCAATCCCTGGGTCAGGAAGATACCCTGGAGGAAGAAATGACAACCCACTCCAATATTCTTGCCTGGAAAATCCCATGGACAGAGAAGCCTGGTGGGCTATAGTCCAAAGGGTTGCACAGAGTTGGACACAATTGAGCATGCCTGCAACAACAACAATTCTTTATCTATGGTCTCTTTTTTTGTTCAGTCACTAAGTCATGTCTGACTCTCTGTGACCCCATGGACTGCAACAAGCCAGGCTTCTCTGTCCTTCACTATCTCCTGGAGTTTGTTCAAATTCATGTCCATTGAGTTGGAGATGCTATTTTACTGACCTGATATAAATGAATAAAAGGATCTTGGGAATCACATTTTTTAAAAAAGGAAGATGAGAAAAATAACAACACCCCAGTCTCTGAATTATTCCTTTGAGAGGTGATAGCCATCAACCAGGAATACCCATTTAAGACTTTTGTTGTTTAGTCACTAAGTCATATCCAACTCTTTTGCAACACCATGGACTGTAGCCTACTGGATTCCTCTGTCCATGGGATTTCCCACTGGAATGGGTTGCCATTTCCTTTTCCAGGGAATCTTCCCTACCCAGGAACTGAACCCACATCTCCTGCATTGCAGGTGGATTCTTTACCACTGAGCCAACTGGGAAGCCCATTTAGGACTTTCCCTGAGTAAGAAACTTCTACCATGGATGTGCCATTATGAAGTTTAGACTTTGCTTGTTACAGCCAGGAATGTTATCCTAACTGATATACTCTGCTGGTCTATGGAGAAATTAGCAATTGTTCATGTGTATGCCAGAGTCCAAGAATCAGAGAAGACAGTTATCTTATTGTTAGCATATGGAGCAGTGGTTTGAGTGGGACGTGCTGGCAAACCAACATGTCAGCCCCTATTCCAGAGCTCTTCCTATTATGAGTATGTTGCAAGGAAGGAAGGAAAAGAAAGCATTGAATAACCCAAAACATGGCTGCTTCAGTCCTTGCTTCTATAGCTGGTCATGAGGTCTAAATGAATAGTCGTTGCACTCTTCTTACACACTCTCCACTCAATTCCACTTTCACTTTACCCTCCACCAGCACTTTAGCAAGACAGAGTTCTTTTTTGGTTGGATGAATCACACCTTTATTCCCAGGGGATCTGAGCCCTAGGATCCTGGCTTAAATGGGATGCTGCAGTTTTCACTGTCTATGAGTATTGGACAGAGAAACACTAGAGGCACCCCAGTGTTGCTCTGGGTTCTAGGCACAGTCGTAATCAACATCATTATGTAACAACCCCCAGACTTCCCTTTGCTCAAGGGAACCATTCACTTAAGCTAACACAGGGACCACGTTATGAATATATGTCAGAATTTTGTACCCATTACGGCTTAACTTTTCCCCTCATACCTTTCATCTTTTTTTATATACTTGTTTGCTTTTTGGAGGGCCAATATTTTTCAATTTTTCTCCTGGAATTTTCATTTAAGTAATAGTTTTTCACTTCTAATGACTCTCTCTTGTTGATTTTTTTCTTTTATCCTTTTGTTAACCAGTGGACATAATATATGCCCAAATATTTCTGAAAAGAAAAAAGAGAGACTTGGGTTTCAGTTAAGGTGCTAGTCTTTTCCCTTGATATAAGAAATTTTGAGATATGGAGAAGTCATTGTGGCTTATACATAATTTGGTTTGTACTTTATGCTAAACTAACTAAAGCAGCCTGACAAACATACCTTATGCATCTACTTTAATGTTAAAGGAAAGATTGTAATTCATCCAGTATTACAAAGAGTTATGTTGGGATCCACTGCAGTCACTCACCAACAGTGTGCCTTGAAGGGAATTCAGGCTGGGAAAAACAGGATGAAGCATTCTATGCTTTGAATTTATAGACTCTGGCTCCTACATAGTTAAGATGCATATCTAAGGAAGATTTTCAGTGATTTCAGATTTTTGCTTCTATCCATACTTAAAAAAACACTGAAATCATTCACTTGAGATATCTATTCTCTGTGATCAGGAGTAATCTTTCTCCAGAATGTATGTTAGACTATGGATTGTTGTGGTTTAGTCACAAAGTCATGTCTGATACTTTTGCGATGCTATGGACTATAGCCCACTAGGCTTCTCTGTCCTTAGTATTTTCCAGGCAAGAATACTGGAATGGGTTTCCATTTCCTTCTTCACAGGATCTTCCTGACCCAGGGATCAAACCCATGTCTCCTGCACTGGCAGGTGGATTCTTTACTTCTGAACCACCTGGGAAGTCCCAGAGATGGGTATTTACAGCCAAAAGAATTCATATATATATACTCTCTCTTTCCCTACCTCTTTGGAGCAGCCCCTTCAGAGCTGCTAAGAGGCTGTTTCCCAAACTGTAGTCCTCAGTTTAGCTTGAATAAAACTCTCTTCTATTCTTGTTATAGATTGTTTATTGATTGTTTTTGCAAACAGCCTGAATTACCTCTGTCTCCTCTGGAGTTAATATTCTGTTTTGACTTGGTCTTTTCCTTTATGTTTTACAGTCCATGGGGTCACAAAAAGTCGGACATCACTAACACTTTCCCTTGCCTTGATGTTACTACATAAGAGTAATTGATAACTCCTGTGACACAATCCCCCGATTCTTAGTGCTTTAACCCTGTAGAGGTTTGTGTTTGTTTGCTTACTTTGCTCTTCATGTAATGTCCAATGCACATCTTCCTGGTCAGGAAGCTCACCCGGACAGCTCTTCTAATGAAAGGTGATTCTGAAATCCAGGACACGGCCACGCAGACCTTTCCACTGTCACAACAGTGAGAGAGGAGGATTACATGTGGGAGATGTGGTGTTTGAGGCCAAGCCTGGAAATGGCATGTTTCTGCTCACACTCCGTATTCAGAACTAGTTGTCTGGCTGGATATGGAGGCAAGGGATCTGGGAAGCATTATTTTCCTATACTCCCAAGAGGTTAATAAAATGGTATGATAAATCTATAGTGTTGTCATTGCCACAGCTGTTTTTCTTGGAAAACCAAATATCTACTGATACCAAGCACACAGACACACATGCTGATACTCCATCGTCCAATCACGTTCATGAAATAAACATAAGTGACCTGTAACTGACAACATTTTTTCTGATAGTGTGGTCTTTCCCCTGCAGAAGATTAACTGCACGTGCTATTTGTGGGTGTGGTATGTGGACTACCAGGCTTTACTCTAAGATAAGCAAGCTGGCAACCTCTTCTCTTGAAGGCATTGCCCCCCCTTAGGTTAACAGTTTAATTCCTCTGAGAGGTATTTTTTCCAGCTTTATGTTACATTTTCCTTAAACACATTCATATGGGCAGAGGTCTGAAAGGAGGCTCTGACTCAGCAGTCATTGAGCATACAGCTTTAACACCAGTTGTCTTGTATTAAGTTCTTACTCAAGCTCTGACTACCTCCATCCCAGTAGACTTAAGGACTCTGTCCACAGCTGCTGTGGGCCTGCCTCAGCTGTGACTTTCTCCTGTACCTGTGCTGAGCTGGGTCTCTCTTTAGTCTCACTTATATCTCAGTTTGGCTGTAGCCATCTTTGCTCTTAGGCTTCCCAGGTGGTGCTTGTGGTAAAGAACCCGCCTGCCAATACAGGAGATATAAGAGACGTGGGTTCGATCCCTGGGTTGGGAAAATACCTTGGAGGAGGGCATGGCAACCGACTTCAGTATTCTTGCAGGGAGAATCCCCTGGACAAAGGTAGCTGGAGAGCTACAGTCCAGGGAGTCACATAGAGTCAGACATGACTGAAACAACTCAGCATTCATGCATATCTTTGATTTTTCACAAACTCATAAAATCTTGATTTGCAAGTATTTTCCTTCCAGTATTCAGCAAGCATATTAATTTCTTCTCTTTTATGCTCTTTACCAAAACTTATATTTCAATAGCTTGTTGCTTTTTTTTTTGGCGTGAAGGGCAATAAATATTTTCTTCAAACCATTATCTTGAACTAAAAGCACTCATTTCCTCAACTGTGAAATGGTTTAGGTATCAGTCTTATGAAGATTAAACATATCCTTTGTACATGTCTGGGCTTCCCTGGTGACACTCGTGGTAAAGAATCCACCTGCCAATGCAGGAGATAAGAGAGACACAGGTTTGATCCCTGAGTTGGGAAGAATCTCCAGAGGAGGGCATGGCAACCCACTCCAGTATTCTTGCCAGGAGAATCCCATGGACAGAGGAGCCTGGTGGGCTACAGTCATCACTCACAGGCTCTAGAGCACAGGCTTAATAGTTGTGGCCCAAGGGCTTAATTGCTCCACAGCTTGTGGGATCTTCCTGGACCAGGGATCAAACCTGCGTCCCCTGCATTGGCAGGGGGATTCTTCATCGCTGAGACACCAGGGAAGCCGCGGGGCTAACTTTTTAGATCAGAAAGACTTAGCTGCAGAGCATCGCAAACTTCTGCTCTCCCCATCTTCCTGAATTTTCTTCCTCCCCTTCGAAGTCCCCAAACCCTTACCCCCTTCTTCTTTGCTCAGAATGACATGTAAACTTCAGTTTCCTGTCTTAGGGCCTCCTATCTTTGGGGTTCCGATATGTATGAAATTTATTTATTTTTCTTCTGTTGATCTGTCTGATGCCAATTTAATTGCTAGACCAGCCAAAGAACCTAGAATAAAAGAAGGGAAAAGATTTCCTCCTCTGTGTGGTATATATGTAGTATTTAAGTGTTAAGTATTGTTGCTGTCTCTCTCTCTAATGCAGGCCTCTTGAATGCAAGAGTGATCTGAACCCCCAGGCCCTAGTGAGGACAGTGGGGAAGGAAGCACATCACATGGACAGAATCTGAGCTTCAGGCAGGTGGTCTGATTGACCCATTACTGTAGAAGATCAAAGAGACCAGCAAAGGATTGGCCTCAGGGAATTTAATTCCCCTGGCCAAAGCTTTCACATTTCCTTTTAATTACAGATTTATCTGAGCATCTGTGTGTGAGCAATTTATCCACAAGGCTGCCACCTTCTCTTCCCTGTGTACAGCATCCCTGTGGCTAAGTGATTTTCTGTTCCCCCACCCCCCCGCCACCGACTCTTTATATGAATACCTTCTGGATGCTGAGAGGACATGTTTCTGGTTCTGGTTTACTCAAAAGCTCTGAGGGTTTTGATAATGAGTTGGCAGGAAGGAAGGGACAGAGCTTTGAAAAGAATAGAGAGTAAAGAACTAGCTTAATAAACGTGTAGGGTATTTAAAGGGATAGCTGTGGATATGAAAAGGTAAATATTACGATTATTAGAAATCTAGGTCCGGAAATCACAGGACAAAGAGAACATGGGTTGAACAAGTAAAACAATTGTCCAGGTGTGCCTCTGCCTTGACTTTTTCTATAAGTTTAGGATCTTTGGGGTGAAACAAACATTGGCTACACAGTACATTTTACATTAGCAGATTTATTCTCTTCTTCTTTTCTTTTCCCCCTGTCCTTCCTGTCCTGGAGTGCACCCTCGTCTGTTAAAAGCAGCCGTCGTTTTACACCGACATTCAGCTCTATAATACACCTGACTATGAATAATTGTCACTAGGCCCACTCCAGCAGTCCTTGGGTCCCTGTTTGTTTCCTACATCTGTGCCCTGAAATTAACCGTGAGCACAATCCACGTGTGGTCTTATACAGTCAATGAGCAAGGCAAGTGTCTAAAGCAAAGATGTCCTTTCTGAGTTTACATCAGTCAGGTTATGCATTCTTCTGCTGGTAAAAGATGTTAAATCATCATGGCTTAAAACACCCAGTTTTAAAGAAATTTGCATAAAAGAAGTCCAGAGGGAGGCAGCCTAGAGCTGGTAAAAAGGCTGTGGGGTGGGGTTTTCGGCAAGATAGAAATTTCTCTTTCACATGAAAGCATGAATGTAAGTAGTTCAGGGCAGTTGTAGAAGCTGCATGATTATCTGTGACCCAGAATGACTTTCTGCTTTGCAATTCCTACATTGGCAGTCCTCAACCTTTTCAGCACCAGGGATCAGTTTCATGGAAGACAATTTTTTCATGGATGGAGTTGGGGGGATGGTTTGGGGGTGATTCCAGTGTGTTACATGTATTGTGTACTTTATTTTTATTATTATTATATCAGTTCTAGCACAGCTCATCAGGCACTAGATCTCTGAGGCTGGGGACCTAGAGAACTAATAGCCTATGATTGAGTGAAAGGCATCCCACTGACGTACCAAGGAACAGAACAGAGAAAAGGGAACAAACAGCCACATTGACTTCCTTTGAGGACTTTTAGTGAAAGTTGCACACAACTGCCCTTATACTCATCACCAGGGCTCCATCACTTGATTATGCCTCGTTATAAGCAAATCTGGAAAAAAGAATGTTTATTTCCAGTTTCCATGTACCCAACTAAACTGAATTGTGGTTTATGAGAGAAGGAGAGGGCAGATATTGGGAGACAATTAGCAGTTTCTGCCACAATAGAATATTTTACTTGGTAGAGAACATGGATAAATAAATAAAGGAGATGATAAAGCCAACCACTTAAGGAAAACAGAATCTTAATCCAGGGAAATCAATAAAAATTAAACAAGGGAGTAATTGTGATTATAGCTGTATGACTTTGCAGTAGACAATTACTTATGAAGTCCTAATAATATAAACACAAGTTTAATTTTCATCTTTCAGAGTCAACTTACAGACATGGCACAACCTACCTGATTATGCTACCAGATGGAATGTAGGTGATATCAACCTCGACAATATCCAAGTAAAATTATAGATGATAAATTAAGTGCATGGGAGGAAGAAAAAGAAACAAAGGTTTAGGATATCAATGTCATCATATTATAAAGTGAGCAATGAATGCATTTTTAAAGGATAAAGGAGTAAAGATGAAAGGATGTGTGAAGTGTGAATATAGCTTAGAGGTACAAAAGTAATTAATAGACTTTATATAAATAGTGATATAATTATGTGGGAGTAGTGGGCTTAATTAGGAGAGGGAGTAAGTGACCTAAGTGCTCATCTATTAAAACTCTACCACACTGTGGGTGGGAGGGGGCTGAGGGAGGGATGGAGTAGGAAGATGGGGTTAGCAGATGTAAACTTATATATATAGAATGGATAAACAAGGTCCTACTGTGCAGCACAGAGAACTATGTTCAGTATCCTATGATAAACCATAATGGAAAAGAATATTAAAAATGTATAAATTTATCTATATATGTATAAGAGGATCACTTTGCTGTACAGAAGAAATTAGCACATTGTAAATCAACTACTGTCTTCCCAGGTGGCTCATTGGGTAAAGAATCTGCCTGCAAAACAGGAGATACAGGAGACACGGGTTCGATTTATGGGTCGGGAAGGTGCCCTGAAGGAAGAAATGGCAACCCACTCCAGTATTCTTGCTTGGAGAATCCCATAGACAGAGGATCCTGGCAGACTATAGTCCATAGGGTCGCAGACAGTCAGACATGACTGAAGCGACTAAGCACAAATCAGCTATACTTCAATAAAAATATATTGATGAAAAAGACTCTACCACCACATGCTAATTGACTTCCTCTTCCCAGTGCGGGGTATCCCATGTTTAATATGCTGCAGGGAGAGCTTTTCTCGGGCTGTTGGGGAAGCTTCTATGGACTTAGAAGGTAACTAACAGGATGTCACATGTGGAATGATAATATCAAAGGTATACACTGGAGGAATAGATGAATGTGCACAGAAATGAATTGTAATCCTTTCCCCAAATATGTATTTATTTGTTTGGCTGCGCAGGGTCTTAGCTGCCATACCCTGGGATCCTTGATCTTTGCTGGGTCATGCAGAATCCTCAGTTGCAGCATGCGAACTCTCCCCATGCAGGGGACCCAGGTTCAATCCCTGATCAGGGAACTCATTCCCACAGGATGCAACTAAGAGTTTACAGTCCTTGATGCAGGAGGATTTCTATTGCTCCAGAAGATGCATCAGAATAACCCACGGTGATACAATAAACCATTCAAATCACCCTTCTCCCGTCTTTTCCCTTCTCTCAAGTAAAAGGATATGTAGGCTTAAGAATATCTCCCCAGAGCCTGTGACAATTACAGTTTTCATGATCAAATTTTAAATTCATAAGTCGGCACTCTAACTTACAGAGCAACCTTTTCCTTGAGCTCAAAATAGATCAAAAGAGGCTGATCTGCCTTTTGTATGTGGGTCCCAGTGGATGAGTCTGGGAAGCCACAAATGCAGCGTGGGCTGTGATCGCTTCTCCAAGGTGCGTGGCACCAAGAGGAAGCCTTCGGTGGTCAGCACAGCCGATGGCTGAAGGTGTCCCAATCTCCTTACTGGCCTTCCTCTCAACTCCTTCATGTGTTTTAAAGGGCGTTAGACCTTAGTCTCAAAAACTGGGGATTATGGGCTTCATGAAGTTGTCTTCTGCCCTTGATCCCTTTGCCTGGGCTTCTTGGGACTTTCTGTAATTCTCCGTGTGCTTCTTTGTATCCAAAGCTTCTTTCCAAATAGGAATGTTGTTCTTTCCTTACACTCATTTGCTGCTCTTTCAACTATCCCTTGTATTAGGTTCTCGAGTCCTGCTTTTTCGTTCCATGAGCACACGGGTTCAAATCCTGTCTCTACCCAGCTATGAGTGTTCAGTGAGGAAAACTATTTATCAAATTTAGAACTCATTATTTCCATCCATAAACATAATGAGTTGACTTTAATGAGCTATGAGGACCTCACGTGGTGGGAATTAACGGGAATTAATTAAGCTATGGACTCATGAATGGACTGGAAAGATTCACCAAGACTGACAGTTCCCAAGGTAATCAACCAAAGAGATGATTTCATTTCAACGTAAATATAATTCAAGAGTTTGAAAATGATAGTAATCATTTTATTTATTTAGTCTAGGGACAATAGGTAATGCTTTGTAAGAATTTCCTGTGTTAAGAGCCAAGAGCCCTCCCTCTTCTAAGCCCTGCTGACCAGGGCCACTCCTTTAATGAGAGTCTCATAATCACTCATCCTCCCAAGGCCTCTTTCAACTATATGCTTGTGTTCGCTATGCTGCCTTAGTTGGAAACTGCTCCCAAGGCCTGGCTGTCTGTGGTTGATGTCACTCACACCAGCTTCATCCTTCTTTCCTCCTTTCCTCCTTCTCTTCTTCCGCCTTTCCCTCCCTCCCCTCTCCATCCCTCCCTCCCCATTGCGCCATTTCTTCCCCTTCCCTTACCCCTCATCTCTTTCTATCTTTGTCTGGCACATTCAGGCTGCATTTTATCTAGTTGTATGCGTCTCAGAGGTTACTGACTTATTTATCTATATTCAGCGCATCTTATGAATGCTGCCGGCGTCTCCAGCTACTTGCCTCTAAGTTTCTTTATCTTTATTTGCTTTCTTATCTCTATAACAGATTCTAACGTTCTCATAATGGTAGATCTGTAACACATATAAATGTTAGATATATGCCAAATGTAAATAGCATGCCATAGGCACATTATATTTTTTAATTCCTTCTTTTTTGGCTTTTCATTATATTGAAAAATTTGAAGTCTAGACTTGTTGTACAGTGCCAGCTTCTTTCTTTAATCTTTCTCTTCTTACCTTTACTTTCCTTAGACTTGAGATACTGTTAGGAAGAAATACTGGAGTTCACCTGACCTGGAGAAGCTTCTGCTGTTAGTGAAAATATCACAACTGGGGCTTCTTCTTAATGTTTTTTTTTCTCCTTTATATATAATTATAATTTCATTATACTGAGGTGTAGTGGCCACACCTAGGGCTTTTATGAAACAAACAGAAGCCAACACTCTCTCTAGGGTGTGTGTGGTGTTTCCCATATGGTGACACAGCCTCCCAAGCCTGCCAAGCCTGCCTCAGCTATTTCACCAAGGACCTGAGGGATGGTTTGGAGGCAAACTGGAGGAGGAAGACCTTATCACTAACATCTTATTGATCGCTATATTAATCCATTAGTGGGCCCACGCCTCACCTTGACTGCTTACCTTTCAAAAATCCCAGGGAAAAATGGCGCTTTACTCCTCCAAGGATCCTAACAATGTAGGAACTCCTAGGTGACTCCAATCGGTCCTTTTGCTTCCATCAAGCAATGGGTCATATTCAATATAATATTTATGTCTTTATGGGTAGAGAGATATTACATTTAAATATACTTCCAGTAGATACTTTAGTGAGTAAGACTTCACAGACATACTCAGATACAATGCCCATTGTTTTACCACTGTGATCAAATAAAGTAATGACATTTTTAGGAGACCTCTAGCTTATGGGGAAAAAAAAAGTGGAGGAAGGTTCTTTATCACAATGTATATCCCTCGGCCCTTTTTGAGCTGATACTGACTTTAGATCTGATACTGACTTCTGGCTGCACCTTATGCCCCATTAGATCAGCTGGTATTCCTCAGAAAAATTTCCCAGAAATTTTGTTTTCTCTCCTTTGTGTAACCCTAACTGTATGTTTTTTCCTAAATTCTGCGTAAACACGTAATGAGTATCTTCTGTGTAGGTTTGTGTGTATGTGTGTGTGTTTGCTTGTGCTGCTTCATTATAAGCAGCTCTAAAAGCAATTTGTTTCCCTTGCTGTGTTCTTAGAATCTTGCTTTATTCTTAGAATCATAATATCAGAATCATTCAAAGAGTAGGCCTGCATTTACTTAATAACATTTTTAAATGAACTGCCTCTGCAGAGATAGAAGGTCATTTAATCTAATCTTTCATCTACTGGCTGTTGATTCCTTGTTCTGAAGGAGGGTCTGACGGTATTTACTGACCATTCAGCCCGGGGCAGAATGTTATCTATAACAATGTTTGACATATAATGATATACTCAGGAAATGTTTATTATAATTTTTAATTTTATTTTGTACTTTGATTCAACTTACCTTAGATTTTTCTTCTCTTTTTCATATTCCTTGATCTCATCACAACTTTTCCTGACGTATTTGGCTTCATTTAGAGGCCCTTGGCTCACAGAGTCATCTGGGAATCCTGAAATTCTCAATTTCTACGAAATCCCCACTGTCTTTCACATATCTGAACTTCTTGAGACTGCCAATATACATGCTAACAGAAAACCCAGTTCTGTTGTCCTTTATCTCCTAAACAGTCTTGTGAAGAGGAAAATTTAAAAAATATTTCATCTCTTTCCGCTGATCTGAGCTTTTTCTTGTTTCTGTCTCCATGGGGGAAGCAAAACCAACCACTCAGCCTGCTGTGCACCCCACCATATGATGAGTTCTGCAGCCAGGCTGCCTGGCTTGGCCTCTTGGCTCTGCTGCTACTGAAAAGTGCGCAGTTGTGTCCGACTCTTTGCAACCCCATGGACTGTAGCCCACTAGGCTCGTATGTTCTTGGGATTTTTTTCAGGCAAGAATTACTGGAGTGAGTTGCCATTTCCTTCTCCAGGGAATCTCAGGGATCACACCGGGTCTCTTGTGTCTGCTACATTGGCAGACGGATTCTTACCATTAGCGCCACCTGGGAAGCCCTGGTCTCGTGGCTCAACTATTTGCTAATCTCGTGACCATGGGCAGAATTATCTAACTCTTCTGTGCCTGGGCTTCCTTATCTGTGGAGAGGTAGCTGTTGCTGTTCAGTCACTAAATCGTGTCTGACTGTCTCTTTGCAACCCCAAGGACTACATCACGCCAGGCTTCCCTGTCCTTCACCATCTCCCAGAGCTTGCTCAAACTCATGTCCATTGAGTCACTGATGCCACCCAACCATCTCATCTTTAGTCGCCCCCTTCTCCTCCTACCTTCAATCTTCCCCAGCATCACGGTCTTTTCTATTGAATCAGCTCTTCGCATCAGGTGACCAAAGCATTGGAACTTCAGCATCACTCCTTCCAATGAATATTCAGGGTTGATTTCCTTTAGGATTGACTGTACATGAGATTTCCCAGGCAAGAACACTGGAGTGGGTTGCCATGCCCTCCTCCCAGGAATCAAACCTGGGTTTCTTAAGTCTCCTACATAGGCAGGCAGGTTCTTTACCAGTAGTTCCACCTGGGAAGCCCCGGAGAGGGGGCTGATGGATAATGAAATCACCTGCAGCATAGGGCCTTTGTCAGGATCCAGTTGTTAAACATTTCAACACTGAGAGCAGTGCTGGAGGAAGAGTAAGCACCAGTAGCTCTTTGGGGGAATGAGTACCTTTCTGCAGAGCAGCACTGTGAGTCTCTGCCCTGTGATGGATGAGGAATGGTGTAGACGATGCAACACAGGAGCTTTGCAGTCGGTCAGCTCTAGGTGGAGCCCAGGTGTTGAAGGTGTGGTGTGACCTGGGGCACATGAGTTAGTCTCTCTAAGCCTCCATGTCCTCATCTGTTAAATGGGACAAATGCCAGCCACCAGCCAGGGTGGTGGAACTTTACCTTAAGGAGGATAAGGTGTGAAAACAACTCAGTGGCACCTGGACATGGCAAATATTCAAAACACACTATCTGTCAGAAAAAAGAAATTGCCCATTCCCTATATCTTTTTGGTTAGTTAGTGTTGGTTGCTCAGTCATGTCCAACTCTTCTCTACCCCATGGACTGTAGCCCACCAGGCTCCTCTGACCATGGGATTCTCGAGGCAAGAATACTGGAGTGGGTAGCCATTCCCTTCTCCAGAGGATCTTCCCAACCCAGGGTTCGAACCCAGGTCTCCTGCATCGCAGGCAGATTCTTTACTGCCTGAGCGACAGGGAAGTTCTTGTATTTCTTTGAAAGTCAAAGTGAAAGTTGCTTAGTCGTGTCTGATTCTTTTCAACTCCATGGAATATAGTATATATTCCATAGTAATTACTATTCCATAGTAATATAGTATAGTCCATGGAATTCTTTAGGCCAGAACACTGGAGTGGATAGCCTTTCCCTTCTCCAAGGGATCTTCCCAACTCAGGGATCAAACCCAGGTCTTCCAGATTGCAGACAGATTCTTTACCAGCTGAGACACAAGGGAAGCCCCCCTATCTCTTTAGTCCACTAATTTTTTAAACTTGTTTTCGGAATTTATCATTTGTTTTCAATTGGCACATGAAGCGGGTTTTTTTATGACTTTTTAAAAAAGTCTTTATTGAATTTGTTACAATATTGCTTCTGTCTTATGTTTTGGTCAGGCGGCATGTGGGGTCTTAGTTCCCTGACCAGGGATTGAACTCTCACCTCCTGCATGGCAGGCGAAGTCTTAACCACTGGGCCACCACGGAAGTCCCCTTTATGACACTTTCTTAAAATAACTCCTTACTTTCCTGAAACTTTTCCAAACTGCTTTCTCAACTTCCCTCAGTAAAAGATAACACAATTCTAATCTAGTGTATACCCTTCCATAGAGCACAGCAAGATTTTAAAGGGAGATATGAATGAAGCTTTCCCACATCCTCACTGCTCTTAGTAATGGCAAGAATAAACATACCTGACAGGTCAAATAATTGTTGCTATTGATATGACTCATTGCAGGTCTTGCATTTGGAATCTTAGGGTGTGTGTACAAAAGTGTGTGTGTGAGTGTAGCCATTGGGCTCTCCCCTCTCGAACTTGACTTTCCTGCGTTGACGCACCTTCCTTTGGGAGTGACAGCAGGTAGACACCCCAGTTCTCACTCTGATTTTCCCTCGAATGGTCTCCTTCTTGCCGCCTGCTCAAGAGTCTCCACCATCCCAGTTAACCACACCCAGAGCTCAGGACACCACCCTTTCTCCTTGGCTGCTTTGACTTGCTCCTTATTAGCCAACCTCCTGGTAGCACCCAGTCTCATCCCCGTGGTGTTCACATTACACAGTTGGTGTCTGCTCTGTTGCTTATATTGTTTTTTTCCCTCAGCTTATATCTAGATTCATGTCCTTGTGCTATGGAGTCCTCCTCTTTCGATACTGTTCCTCCAACTTTTCTCTCCCATTCAGACCTCCCCCAGGCCAGCATCATAAGAGGTGGGGGGTGGTGGGACTGACCATGCTTTGGGCCATTTCTAGCACCGTTCCTCTGCTCCTCAATATTGGAAGTTTTTGCCTTTTATATCTACAGTGCTCCTGAAGTCTATAGCTTAGAATCCTCGGTTGACGCATTTTCACAACCAGAGATAACTGAGTAAACTGATCTGTGTTCTTTTCTCTACTCTCCCCTCTGGCATTCATTAATGAGTTCGATCTGCCTGCTGAATCATCTCTCAAGATCTTAGATCTTACACCACTTGGGCCAAACACTGAAAGCCTTCATCTTACCAGAGAGTTCTCTCTCAACATCTTTTTCTATCAGCATTTCCAATTTTCCATGTATTTCTCCCAGTGAAATGAAATATTTTTGGCTCTACGCTCTACCAGGAAATAAGCCTTTTCCAAATGCAAATTTCTGAGCCCAGGTGAAACAAAGCCAGCTATTTGGAAGCCATTAGCTACTTCCTGCCCAGCAAGGGCTGAGGAGCTGGGGGTGGGGCACGGGGATCAGCCACATTAGTCATCTTTTACAGTAAACAACAAATTGAGTGAGTGAAAGTCGCTCAGTCCATATCCGACTCTTGGCAACTCCACGGACTGCAGCCCACCAGGCTCCTCTGTCCATGGAATTCTCCACTCAACAATACTGGAATGAGTTGCGATTCCCTTCTCCAAGGGATCTTCCTGACTCCGGGATTGAACCTGTGTCTCCTGTGGCTTTTGCATTGCAGGCAGATTCTTTACCGCTGAGCCATATGAATGAAGGGGAAGCCCAATGAATTAAGAAGTGAATAATAAAGACAGTAGGACTGGCCCCAGATAGCTAGATGAAGCAAATGATTTCAGCAAGCCCAGATGCTTGCATTTTCCCAAACGTGTGAAGTGCGTGCTAAGTTGCTTCAGTTGTGTAAAACTCTATGCGACCCTATGGATGTAGCCCACCAGGCTCTTCTGCCCTTGGGAATTCTCCAGGCAAGAATGCTGGAGTGGGTTGCCATGCCCTCCTCAGAGTATCTTCCCAACCCGCGGATCAAACCTGGATCTTTTATGTCTCCTGCATTGGCAGGCAGGTTTTTTGGTTTTTTTAACACTAGGGTCACCTGGGAAGCCCCCTTCCTGTACACAGAAGATCGCTAAATATCTTCAAGTGAGAGAGTTGACTTTTCTTAATTAAGAGTAATCTTTTAATATTCAGATTACCTGCCCCTTGCTGCAAACTTGCATATAGCCTTACTCCTCCCCCACCCCCTCAGGTCAGCCCTCTCGGGGGTCACCTGAGATACTGTCTCCGGGGCTGGAGTCCTAACATTTCCACCCAATAAAACCTCTGACTCTTAGGTTGTGTGTATTTTTTTAGTCAACATCTCCCTCTCCTGGATCATTCACTCATGCTGATCCTTCTCTGTCTTTCATATGTTTATCCCTCCCTGGGCCTCCTGACTTTCTGTCAATCTGAATGACTCAGGCACCTTTTTTTTTGATGTTGTACTCAATAGGTTATTAGTAAGAACTGAAGTGAAAAAAAAAAAGATGGAGATTGAACCTAATGACTGTAATTCACTTAAATTGAGTTGGGCTCAGCTGTTGGTACTCAATACATATCACACAAATATATCTGCCTCAAAAATACAACACTCCCAATCAAGCAAAAACTCTCTTGACACTTCCCTCTCCTGCTCTATTTCTCACAAATAATCATTATTATCAATCCAGCGTGCATTTTTCCAACCCTTTCCCCCACCATACGTTTGAATCCCTTATCACAATAAACCACATGCAAATGTCTAGAGGCACCCAATTACTACTGGTTGGATGAATCAATATGTAGATGTATATGTATGTGTGTATACGAGTAAATTTGTTTGCATATGGGATTGTGAATGTGTTTTGATACAAATAATATTGCTTTATACATATTGTTTGGCAGCTTGCTTTTTTTTACCTAACATCATATCTTGGGAATATTTCCATGGTACCACATATTGCTCTATTTTATTCAGCAATACTGATGTATAGCATAGTATGTTATGGGTATTTATTTGTTCATTACTATACTGATGGGTATTTACATATTTCCTACATTTTGCCATTTATAACCAATGCTATCCCATAAATCCTGGCAAAATTTTCTGCCTACATGTACATGTATTCTTTCAGAATTGTTTCTTTGAAGGGAATTGTTGAGTAAAATGTTCTGTGTGTTTTTAATAAATGTTGCCAAATGGCCCTCCACAAAGATGTTTGAGTTTATATTCCAGCTGTGAGGGAGAGTTTGTATTTACCCACATGCTCACCAGTGTCGGATATTATTGATTCTTTTAATTTTGCCACTCTGATGGGTGAAATGGTGGTTTTTTAAAATTCACATTTCACTGACCTTTAGTTAGATTAAACATCTTTCAGTATTTTACTGGCCTTTTCCACTGCAAATCTTTCCTTTATACATTTTTTATTCTTTTTCTCCCAGTTCAGAGAAAGAAATCCCCCCGTCTCTCGGGACCCAAGAATTAATTTCCTCTGGTTTCCCTTGTTTCTCAATTAACTTCTTTCTTTAGCATCTTCAATTTTCCTGTCTTCACAGATTTAATCCTCTTGATTTTCAAACCTAATCAGATGCAATTATCTTGGGATAAAAGACTGTACCATTCCCTTTAACTGCTGTCTTGTTCTCTCCACCCCTTTGCTTGACAGATGAACGCTCCACAGCTGTTCCTCTAATCAATGATACCAGTGAGTTCACTCAGTCCTGATTTAGTTGATAGTTTTATGCCCTTTTAAG
The DNA here is from genome assembly GCF_963930625.1 of Muntiacus reevesi. Classification (NCBI taxonomy): domain Eukaryota; kingdom Metazoa; phylum Chordata; class Mammalia; order Artiodactyla; family Cervidae; genus Muntiacus; species Muntiacus reevesi. Next base: position 100,370,642 of record NC_089254.1, on the reverse strand, counting down.
TACCAATGCCCAGAGAAGGCGATGGCACCCCACTCCAGTACTCTTGCCTGGAGAATCCCAGGGACGGGGGAGCCTGGTGTGCTGCCGTCTATGGGGTCGCACAGAGTCGGAAAAGATTGAAGTGATTTGGCAGCAGCAGCAGCAAGTACCAGTGCCGTCTCTTTTTAGTTAGCATCTTCTCTTAGCTCCCATGACACCTCCCCATTCTTTCTTACCTCTAGGACTACCTTCCTTCTTTCTCAAGCATTTTTTTCTTTTCTTGGCCAAAAAAGCATGGATTTTTAGCCATTTCTGTTTTTGTAACTGTGTGCTTTACCTCCACCTGTTACTTTGGAAATCTCACCCACTCCCAAAGTTTTAACTGTTGTCTCCATGTAAATGACTCTCAAATCACTCTTCCCAGTCCTGAAAGTGTGACTCAGTCATGTCTGACTCTTTGTGACCCCATGGACTACACAGTCCATGGAACTCTCCAGGCCAGAATACTGGAGTGGGTAGCCTATCCCCTCTCCGGGGGATCTTCCCAACCCAGGGATGTGTCATTAAAAATCCACTCTTAAAAAAAAAAAAAAAATATCCACTCTTTCATTGTGCTTTCCCCCTCGAATCAGACCTCTGTAGCTTCAAGTTCAGAGTACTAAATTACACTTATTATTTTCCTCTCTCCCGAATCAATCCTTGTGATTTTATGAATTACTGTAGGGAACAAGAGGAAAATAATATTATCTAAGTAACAGAATTCTCCCTTCATAACACTTTGCCTAAACACTTTGATGACTCACATTCCCTGAAGGAGGCTAGATGAAAAGGTAACATCAGAAAAGATCAAGCTTATATTAAAAAAAAGTTGGTCATGAAATTAATTTCTAAGTGAGACTGATCCATCACACTTTTGTTTTGCTGGCTATTCTCTTCAAGAGCTCTTCGTTTGGGGAAATTCAGGATGAAACAATTCAGGGTGGGATAAGCTATGGAAAGAAAGAGGAAGGAACAGACAGCTGGTATCCAGAATGGAAATTTGGCAAAAGAACAGACGTGTTTAAGAAGGATTTTATGAAGTTTTTCACTTGGTACAGAATGATAGATTGACCATATTTTTCCTTCGGCACCCTAAAGATGTAACTCTGCTGTCTTCTCACTTGTACTATTTTAAGATATAGTACAAGACATCTTTTGTCTTCCTTACTTTGTTCCACTGTATAAAACATGTCTTTATTCTCTGGCTGCCTTTAAGATCTTCTCTCTAACAATAGTTTTAAGCAATTTGATTGTGGTATTCTTTGGTGCATATGTGTGTTTCTTGTCCTTGGTTTTGTCAGACTTATTCGATTTATAGTTTCATCCAGTTTGGAAATTTTTTAGTCATGATGTCTTCTAATTTTTTTCCTTCTTCTCATCTCTTTCCTCTTTTTCTAGGACTCCAATATAAAGTATATTAGGCTACTTGAAGTTGTCTTACCACTCTGGATGGCCTATTTACTTTTCCAAAACTCTACGTCATTTTAGCTTGTTTTTAATTCTTTACCTTAAAGTTTTGTATTTTCTTCTGCATTGTCTAATCTGCCATTAATCTCATATAGTGCACTTTTTTCCATCTCAGTCATTGTAGTTTTTCTCTCTAGAAAACTTGATGCTTTAAAAAAATATCTTCTATGTCTCTACTTAGCATGTTCAGTCTTTCCTCTTAAATTTTGAACATATGGGACACAGTTATAATAGCCATTTTTACATCTTTGTCTTCTAATTCTGGTATCTGTGTCACTTCTGGGTTAGTTTTGATTAATTCATTTTTCTCATTATGAATTATATTTTTCTGCTTTGCATGCCTGGTAATTTTTTTATTGCATGCCACACATTGAATTTTACCTTTGTGTTGGAATTTTTATATTCCTATACATATTTTTGGACTCTGTTTTAGAACACAGTGAAGTCACTTGGAAACAATGTGATTTTTTAAAAATTGTCTGGCTTTAAATATTTGTTAGGTGGAACCAGAGCAGCATATAGTCTAGGATATTTTCCATTTCTAAGTCAAAACACTTCTAAGTTCTCTACCCCATGCCCCATGAATCTTAATTTTTTTAAGTCTGGCTGATTAGTACAGTCAGACTTCCCTGGTGACTCAGGCAGTAAAGAATCCACTTGCAATGTGGGAGATACAGGTTCGATCCCTGGGTCGGGAAGATCCCCTGAAGAAGGGAATGGCAGCCCACTCCAGTATTGTTGTCTGGGAAATCCCATGGACAGAGGAGCCTGACAGGTTACAGTCCATGGGTTTGCAAAAATTCAAATATGACTGAGCAACTAACACTCTGGTTAGTATATGCAATATTCCTAGCCCTAAGTTAAATTCAGATCCTGGTTTCCTTAATCTTTGGGAGGGGTTATTTTCCCAATTTCAGATAGTTTCCTTACATTTATGCTCTGAGAATACTTGGCTAAATACTAAATGTGGATCTTCTGAAGAGGGTCTGATTTTTTTTTAATATTGGATGTCAGATATTTGAATTTTATGTTGCTAGTTGCTGGTATATTTGCATTTCTTTTAGAAATTGTGAAATTTGCTTTGTGACCCAATTAAATTCTATGGAAACAGTTTGATATTTCCAAGCCTAGCTTTGAAGTTTTGTAAGTTGTGTCTAGAAAAGCCTTGCTTGTCATTCAGTCTTTGACTTGTGTCCGACTCTTTGCAACCCAGCACGCCAGGCTTCCCTGTCCTTCACTGTCTCACAGAGTTTGCTCAGACTCATGTCCATTGAGTCAGTGATGCCATCCAACCATTTCATCCTCTGTTGCCCCTTTCTCCTCCTGCCCTCAACCTTTCTGGTATCAGAGTCTTTTCCAATGAGTCAGTTCTTCATGTCAGGTGGCCAAAGTATTGGAACATCAGCATCAGTACTTCTAGTGAATATTCAGGGTTGATTTCCTTGAGAATTGACTGGCTTGATCTCCTTGCAGCCCAAGGGACTCTCAAGAGTCTCCTCACCACAATTCGAAAGTGTCAGTTCTTCAGTGCTCAGCCTTCTTTATGGTCCAGTTCTCATAACAGTATGTGACTACTGGAAAAACTATAGCTTTGGTTATATAGACCTTTGTCAGCAAAGTGATGTCGCTGCTTTTTAATACACTGTCTAGGTTTGTCATAGCTTTAGAAAAGATTTTATTTGAAATCTAATTTGCATCCACTACTGAGTCATACTCTTCTGAGAATTCTACTCAATGCTCTCCACTCTTGCTGGTGGAAACATCCTCCATTTCAAGCTCTCTGCGAGCTCTGGGACAGTTCTGCCTGATCATTTCCAGTGGCCTTTCCCTACCTGAAAGTAGTTTCCTTAGATGCATGTACTTATCACAACAGCTGAGGAATCATTAAGAGCCCTCTGCGGATTCTGGAGCTCTTTTTCTTTCAGCTTGCCTCTCTCTGCCCTGGGATTTTAGCCACTTTAGATTTTGGCCACTCTTTAAACTCCAAACTCAAGTCTTCTTAACTCAGAGAGACAGTCAGTTTCCAGTTTTCAGTACTGATACCTGAAATATTTCTCAAGATAGCTGGGGCTGTCATAGGGTCACCTCATTTATTTCATTTCTCTTAGGGATCCTTGTCTTGTGCCACTTGTTGTCCAACTTCTCAAAACTATTTTACTGTAGCCTATCTTCTTGCATTATTTTCCACTCCCCCTAAACTAATCTCTTCCTGTTCTTCACCTATGTCCTATACTTTTAGCCTGTGTAGCCTTTGGTCCACCCTTTCCTCCTTCCTTGTTTTTTGCTCTCTTGTTTTTCTCAATCTTAAATTCTATGCCAACTCAGTCTGTCTCTTACGTGAAAATAAGATCATCATAATTGGGAGTAATCTCTTTCTTGCTCAAAGTTTTTGGGCTTAATGACATCAGCGATTACAGAAAGCACACCTGGATAATCCAAGATAATTCCCCTGTTTTAAACTTAATTGATTAGAAGTCTTAATTCTACCTTCAACCTGAATTCCACTTCACCATGTAACTCAACATATTTACAGGTTCTGGGAAGTAGGAGGTTGGCATCTTTGGAAGGCATTATCCTGCTTTGATCTCTGGTGCGGCAAACAGGGACCCAGTCTTATTCTCCCCACCCTGGATATTAGCATAATTATCTACCCTCTGAACTTCTGATCTTCCAATTCTGCCCTCTTCACCTTTCCTCCATCTCTTTCCTGGAGCAAGATGTAGCCAGGGCCTCCCCAGGTGGTCCAGTGGCTAAGACTCTGCACTCCCGCTGCAGGTGGACTGGGTTCGATCCCTGATCCGGGAATTAGATCCGGCATGCTGCAACTAAAGATGCCACATGCTGCAATTAAAAGATTCCACACTCTGCAATGAAGATCAAAGATCCATGTGCCACAACTAAGACCCGGTGCAGACAAATAAATAAAAATCAGTATTAAGAAAGATGTAGCCAGAACATAATTACACAATGGTAAGAGAACAGACTCCATATGATTTCAACATCTTTAGAGCAGGAAAGTTTTGCACTTTGTTTTATGTCCCTGTACATAAAACACTGGATATGTTCCAGTATGTCGTAGTTTACAGTCTATGGGAACTTGAATAGAATTTGTATCCTACTGTTGTGTGAAAATTGTATAGATCTTAATTACGCTGAATTGGTTCACAGTGCTTTTCAGGTCTACTGTATCCTGCTATGGATTCCCCTGGTGGCTCAGCTGGTAAAGAATCCACCTGTACTGCAGGAGACCCCGGTTCGATTCCTGGGTTGGAAAGATCCCCTGGAGATGGGATAGGCCACCCACTCCAATGTTCTTGGGCTTCCCTTGTGGCTTAGCTGGTAAAGAATCCGCCTGCAATGCGGGAGCCCTGGATTCTATCCCTGGGTTGGGAAGATCACCTGGAGGCGGGCATGGCTACCCATTCCAGTATACTTGCCTGGAGAATCCCCATGGATAGAGGAGCCTGGCAGGTTCCACGGGGTCACGAAGAGTCGGACATGACTGAGTGACTAGGTACAGCACAGAATATCCTTCTACTTTTCTGTATATTCATTCTATTAATTGTTGAGGGTTTGATATTAAATCTCCAATGAAAAAACTCCATTTATCTACTTAAAAAATTAATTGCAGTGTATAATGCAATTATATGTAACCTTGTTCTGTATTGTCCACATCTCCTGTCAATGTGTTATCATACTTTCATCATTAAAAAAAAAAATATCCACACACAAAAACAAGATACAGCCAGGCAGGGGCAGCACGCAGAGAGGACAGAGGTTGGGAGACTTGGGAACACCTCCTTGGGTGACTCTCCTCTCTTCCCCTCAGCCCATATAAATTTTACCTCTTCTGCAGAGGAACAAACAGACCCTCAAAGTATCTTCTGCTATCTTCCAGCTCTGTTGTTTAGAAAGAGATTTCAGTTTTTAAGTTAAAAAGGGAAGAGTTCAATCTATTGCCATTCTCTTCATCTATAGCGCTTCATCCTGTCAGTAGCGAATCATTAAGAATTCAGTGTTGGGGAGAGACACCCAACATGGTAACCAAAGGCTTTGAGGGAGGCTTGCCAGAGAGAAGAGCACCCGTCCAAGAAAGCGTCCAGGGGAAGGGCAAGGAGAAAGCTGCCAGAGCTCAAGGTGACCTTCAGCCCAGCATCTCAGGCTGACCATCTTCAGGGGCCAGAGATGTGGCTCCCCCTTCTAGGAGATCTCCTGTCAGAGGAGAGGGACCGTATCCTCATCCACATTTCAATATATGAATGACTTGGATAAGTTGAATGAATAAGCGGTATTGCAGATGGGAGTGGGGAATGACGAGATATTTTTCTATGGCATCAGCCATATGGAAGGGGCTCCAAGCTACTGAGTTGTGACAACGATTAGGGAGTCAGGAGCCAGCTGGCTACTCTCATCTGACTGATAAGTCTCTTCAATCTGCCGTGCCATCGCGAGGGAGGAAGATTGCAGCGCCTGCTATGCCTGGCGGTGGCACTGAGCCAAGGCAGCCCATGAGTTACATCAGCTCTCGTGGGCTCTGCAGGACCCACACAGCTTTTGCTGGAGTGAGAGGCTGCCAGCCGAATGAGGGCATGACGTGGTCTCATCCGAAGCAAGAACAAGTCTCCGTTCCCTGTATCTGCTGCCACCCTCTGTCTACCCTCCCTCTGCCCACCACCCCACTCAGGAATAACTCAACAAGAATCCCAGGAGCAAAGATGAAGGGCAGAAGGGGACAGAAAAGGAGAGAAGAGGCTGTGTCTGGGCGTGTGGGCACATACCCCTTCTTGGGTTTAACCATGCCAACCTGACAAGCCCAGAGGCATACTGAGTCCCATTAAAAGACTGATAAAAGCTGAGATTGAACAACTGTAGTTGGCTATAGCTATTTTTCATCATATGTTCCAAGTATTCATGGGATCCACACTATGCTTACCACTTGATTGATTATCGTGTACGTCAATAGCATTAAGTGAAAGAAAGTGAAAGTGAAGTCGCTCAGTCGTGTCCGAGTCTTTGCGACCCCGTGGACTGTAGCCTACCAGGTTTCTCAGTTCATGGGATTTTCCAGGCAAGAGTACTGGAGTGGGTTGCCATTAAAGGACTCATTAAATCTGGAAAAGATCAAAAGCCAAAACACTTTCCCACAAATATGGTGCATTCAAATGCCAACCAAAAACATGTGCTGTGGCCGTAACTCTGTTAGAAGCAAGAACCCCAACATTGATTTTAAATTGTGTTCCGGCAGCTTCGGTGACAATAGCAAATCTCCTACATCACTGTGCTGGGCTGTGATTAGTCATTCAGTCGTGTCTGACTCTTTGCGACCCCATGGACTAGAGCCTGCCAGGCTCCTCTGTCCATTGGGATTCTCCAGGCAAGAATACTGGAGTGGGTTGCCGTGCCCTCCTCCGGGGGATCTTCCCAACCCAGGGATTGAACCAGGTCTCTCGCATTGCAAGCAGATTCTTTACCAGCTGAGCCACCAGGGAACCCCGTGTATCACTAGACCCTGATGAAATGGGGAAGTGTCACTTATGCCTGATTGGCTTCGGGTTTATTCTCCCTGTTAGGCCACTTCCACGGCTCCTTTTCCCAGGGACTCACCTTAAACCATTCCACCACATCCAGCCCAAACTAAGTAATCGTTTTGAAAATGAATCCTTTGGAGGACAGGCCTGGCAAAGGCAGAGAGAAGTGGAGGTTCCAAGGGACCCGTTGGCTGTACTCCAGGGATCTTGGGGTCCTGTGTCTCAGGACCTCAATAGAATGAGGTTATACCAGCTGCCAAGCAGATTCTCATCCTTAACTGCTGCGAACTGGTGGCTTGGCAATGCTTCTTGTGTCTCTGTCATTGTCCCAGACCCACCCTCCATCCCATCCCATGGTGCATCTCCCACTCTTTACCAAAGGCACTGAGGTTCCCCAAACAGCCAACACTTGTAAGAGTGCTCCAAGCAAGACGAATCTTCAACCATTTGTAGGTACAGTAAGTCCCTGACATACGAACGAGTTCTGTTCCAAGAGCATGTTTGTTAAGTCCAATTTGTTTGTAAGTCCAACAAAGTTACCCTAGGTACCCAGGTAACACAATCAGCTATATGATACTGCACTGTAATAGGTGTACAATACTTTTCACATGTATAATGCATAAAAACAAACAAACACAAAAAATAAACTGTCTTAAAATTTGAGACTTTATTCTTTAAAAAACAAATCATCCATATTCAAAAGTTGAAATCAAAAAGGTTGTTGCAGAAGAATAAGAATGAAAACAATCGAAAGAAAAAAGCAAGCCACAAGAAAGGTGATGTAGTTAAAGTAAACATTTTAAATCTTACAGTATAGTACCTTGAAAGGTGCAGTAGGGCAGTATGACTGCTGGCATACCTGGGCTGGCATTGAGTGAACAGGCAGGAAGGAGGAAGTGAACTGGTTGGAGGAGGAAGGGAGGTAGGAGATGGTAGAGCTGAAGGGTCATCGGCAATAGGAGACAGAGGGCAAGCTGCAGTTTCACTCATACCTAATGCTGATAGAACACACGTTCGCATGTTTGAAAGTTCACAACTTGAAGGTTCGGACGTAGGGGACTTTCTGTATTACAATCCTTCTTTTCATTTTACAGATGAGAGCACTGAGGAGGAGTGTTTCCTGAGGGTCCCTAAGAACCCAGATCTATTTGATTCCAAGGCCTCTATTTTCCTCTACCCCATGTTGCACTTGCTGTTGTTCAGTCGCTAAGTCGTGTCCGCCTCTTTGCGACCCCATGGACTGCATCACCAGCTCAAAGGATGTGAGTTTGCACAGCGCACCAAGCTTCCCTATCCTTCACCGTCTCCCTGAGTTTGCTCAACCTCATGTCCATCGAGTTGGTGAGGCCATTCAACCATCTCATCTTCTGTCGTTCCCTGCTCCTCCTGCCTTCAATCTTTCCCAGCATCAGGGTCTGTTCCAATGAGCCGGTTCTTAGAGGATAGTTCAATCTAGTGAGGCTGTAAGAGGCACGTGAAGCACAGAAGCCAACTTTAATCCGTTCAGTAGTTGGTTCTGCCCATCCAGGTCTCCAGTCTTGTCTGCTGGAGATGAAGAGGATGCAGATCCCTTGATTGGCTGTCAGAGCAGCTTCCTCCCCTCAGAGCTGAGCTTTTTTGCTTTGAATACCCTGAAGACCTAAATCTCTAGAGCCTCCATCTGCTTTTATCTACTTTTCAGCTATCCAGGTGAGATGTACTCTAGCTGGCTTCTGGCTTCAGACAGACTCTAAAATCCCCTTTAATCATCCTGTTGGCATCGTTTCTCTGATGGTTACAGAGACCACTGGTCTCCTGGGGGACCCAGGGAGTCATCTTTTGTTTATAGGTAAATAATGAGTCATGAAATATATTTACATACCAGGACTTCAGCAAGATTTCAATAAAGATAACTAGTGCAGGGTAAAGCTGCTTCCCAGGGAGGATGGATGATTCATCACACGTTTAAGAAAAGACAAGCCTCATTTCCTCCCCAGCTTGAGGGGATACCTGCTCTGTACTCTGTGATCTCCAAGTGGGAGGGACTTGGCCACCCCTGGGCCCAGAGGAGGAGTGTCAACCACACTTGTGAACTGAAGGTTGCCTGTAGTTATGCTCTGCTGTCTTCTGGCCCTTCTTCTGGGCACTTTCTTGGGTGGGTTCTCCTCTCAAGAGCTCACTCTCTGAATCCAGGGCCTTAGCTTTTGGTTTGGCTCCGTTTGGTACATGCCTTCAGTGGTCTGGAATGAATGTGGAAGTTTAGTCTTAGTGGCTCGTGTGCTGCGTCTTGGTTTTCTCCATCTCCAGGAAGGAGTTTGCTTTCTTGGTCTCTTCTTGCCCATAGAACCTCCCAGTCTACTCCCCATGATGACTTCCGTATGCCCGAGCCATGGAAGGGCTTTGAACCATCCCTCTCTCAGGATGGGAAGGTGAGCTGGGATGGGTTTCTTCCATCTAAGTGGCCTTTTATGCTTCCCGCAGGTGTCAGCGCTCAGACCATCCATCAATGGCCACCCACCAAGGTGCAGCGGGTAGGCAGCCCGCTCTCTCTGGAGTGCACCGTGAAGGGGACGTCAAACCCCACCCTGTACTGGTACCGGCAGGAGGCAGGGGGGAGCCTCCAGCTGTTCTTCTCCTCTTTTGGTGCTGACCAGATAGATCCTAAGGAGTTCCAGAACTTCGAAGCTTCCAGGCCCCAGGATGGCCAGTTTATCCTGAGTTCTAAGAAGCTGCAGCTCAATAACTCTGGCTTCTACCTCTGCGCCTGGAGTCTCACACTGAGCTGGGTGGGGCAGACATCTGTGCAAAAACTCCACCCTCATCACCCCTTCCAGAAGCCCTCACTCAGGGACTAGGCAGAGGGTGTTTGTCACTGGGTTTCTGATTGTCAGTCAACGTGAGGGCAACAGACTCAAGCCAGAGTCTCCAAAAGAACTTCACTCCGTTCTTGTTTCCTGTTTAATCACCCAGTCGTGTCTGACTCTTTTGCGACCCCATGGACTGCAGCCCGCCAGGCTCCTCTGTCCATGGGATTTCCCAGGCAAGAATACTGGAGTGGGTTGCCATTCCCTTCTCCAGGGAAGGGATCTTCCCAAGCCAGGGATTGAACCTGCGTCTCCTGCATTGGCAGGTGGATTCTTCACCACTGAGCCACCAGAGAAGCCCCACCACGTTCATAGGGAGAAGGGGAAAGATTTATGGTGGAGAACCTGCGGCATGCGGGCACACAGTTAAGTTCCTGATGTGCAGATGTCTAGTCTAGGCTCTCATGCTTCAGCCCTGCAAGTGTGCTATTCCTTGCCCATCACCCTCTTCTCCCACATTCCTGTGGGTCTCCACTGGCGGCTGAGGTTGTGCCTATGCTGACGAGAGAGGAATAGCATGCACCGCACTGGGATGTGATGTGATGGGGGACCAGTGAGCAACTCTGCGGATGCCAACTCGGGTTACCTAATTAGTTACTTTTCATCACCTGGAAAAGTCTCCTGTCCTTGCTGTTTCTGCGGAGAATAGACACCTTGTGGAGGCTGGGATGCGGCTTTGGGCCAGGGAAGGAGCAAGATTTTATTGTAGCAGCTACAAGAGTGATTTTGTTAGTATCAGAAACATGTACTTAGGAACATTGATTATTGTTTGGGGTTTTAGTTCTTTTCAATATTCCCTTTCTATTGTGTCTCCTGCCTCTCCTTATAGCAATGGAGGGAGCAGAGAAGCAGATGGTGATCAAAGAAATGCAAGAGACCAGATAAAGAGAGCATGTGTGTGTAAAGGCAAAGCCCTGAAAGAGAGAAATTACTTGGATGGAAATAAAGGAAAAGAAAGGCTTATGGGGATGGCTGGAAAGAGATACCATAGTTACCTTGGCAACAGAGTCTCCTTCCTCATCCCACAGCCCCTCATCCCTCCCTCCTCCTCCTCATTCCTAAAAAGATTTTCTTTTCTAATGTCCCTTCTGTTCCACGAGGGGGCACAAGAAGTCTTAAAATACTCTGTTCCTGGCATCATTTCATTTAGGACAATTCAGACATTTGTTTGTTTTCAGTACCATTTAATCTGCAGAATAAAATCAGACAGAGACACAAAGCAATCAAGCCAGTATTGAATAATGCCCAAGGGTCCTGTTGCTCCTTAAGGTCTACCATGTTTTAAGCAGATATACGTGCTGGACACTCAGAGCCAACACAGGGATTAAAAAGAGGAATGAAATACACTCAAGATGGTGCTGGGTATGGTCACAGCATGGTGTAGTTAAGACCCTCGGAATTTGAGATTAGCAGATGCATACTACAACATATAAAATAGGCAAATGCCAAGGTCCTACTGTACAGTACAGAGAACTATATTCAATATTCTATAATAAACCATAATGGAAAAGAATATGAAAAAGGATAAATATATATACATGTATAACTGAGTCTCCTTGCTGTAACCAGAAGTTAACACAGCATTGTAAATCAACTATACTTCAAGAAAAAGAATAAAAAATAGAAGTTGCAGGAAAAAAATCAAGGCACTTGGTTTGTTTTTTTTCCCCCCATGTATGAAAATTTAAATTTACTAAGTCAATCAGCAATGCTTACAGCCATAAAAATAAAGATGTATTTACAACTCAAGTTTGGTTCACATTTAGCAATAAACAGCATCTTAAGCCAATGTTTGGATGTTAGTTGATCATTGAATATAAGCAGAAACAGATCTCTCCCTGAAACAGGTTTAGTTAATAGATTTTAATATTTAGGGCAGTTTTAGATTAATATAAATTGAGCAGATAATAAAGTTCTCATATATGTCCATTTCCTCCCCAGCCTTCCCTGTTGTTACTATCTTATTTATATGAGTGTGGTATGCTTATTATTGATACATTGATATATTATTACTGACTAAAGCCCGTGGTTTACATTAGAACTTACTCCTTGTGTTGTACATTTCTGTGGTATTTGACAAGTGTGTTGTGTCTTTTATTAACCATTACCACTGTCATCAGCCGTCATGCAGAATAGTTTCACAACCTGATAAATGCCCTGGGCTTGTCTACTAAATTGTCTCTTCTTTCCCTGCAAACCCTGGTAACCACTGATCTTTCACTGTCACTATATTTTTAAGGCCTTTGAGTTTTGAGTTTAAATTTACTAGCTCTTATGACCTTGTGTTCATTTTCTAATCTCTCTGGAATTCATCTTCCTCTTCTGTGAAAATTTCCTTATTGGATCATTAAGTGTGTTGAATTAGATGGCATTTATGTTATGAAGCCCTATTATAGGGTCTACATTTCAACAGACACTATATTTGTCTCTGAGTTTACAAGATATTTGGGTTACAGCTTATGCAAAAGAGGGCTTCCCTGATAGCCCAGTTGGTAAAGAATCCACCAGCAATGCAGGAGACCTTGGTTTGATTCCTGGGTTGGGAAGATCTCCTGGAGAAGGGATAGGCTACCTACTTCAGTATTCTTGGGCTGCCCTTGTGGCTCAGCTGGTAAAGAATCTGCCTGCAATGTGGGAGGCCTCGGTTTGATCCCTGGGTTGGGAAGATCCCCTGGAGAAGGGAAAGGCTACCCACTCCAGTATTCTGGCCTGGAGAATTCAATGGACTGTACAGACCATGGTGTTGCAAAGAGTCGGACATGACTGAGCGACTTTCACTTTACCCAAAAGAAAGACTTGCTTTTTTTTTAAATTCTCTGAGTTTTAAAGTCTTTGACTGAGTTTGTTTTAATATTGCTTCTATTTTATGTTTTGGTTTTTGGTCATGAGGCACGTTGGATCTTAGCTCCACAACCAGGGATGAAACCCACACCCCCTGCGTGAGAAGGCAAAGTCTTAACCACTGGGCCACCAGGGAAATCCAGAAAGACTTGTTTTTTTAAAAAAGTTCTTTTAAATTTAAACTCTGTAGTAATTACTAGTATTTTTAAGTGCTAAATATACTTTAATAGTAAAAATATGAAACTTGTACCCTACGCTGTGCTTGTTCAGATATTTATCTTTTCTGTTGGGCCTTTATGTAGACCCAGAATGCTTCTTAACAGTGAGGTGTTCCAGGGACTCACTGCTATTCAAGGGAAGTTGTACTGTTCAAGGAGAGTTGGTAGAAGGTTTAAAACAGATTCTTTATTTCTGTAAGAAATTCAGAAAAGTTCTGGAAAGCTTCAAAAGGAGAGAACTTTATCTCGAGGTTGAGTTTGGGGAGAGGCTGGTATTTAGATAAGCAAAATGGCATTCCCAGCAGGAGAGTCAGTTTGAATAGAAATGCGGAGATCTCCATCAATATTGAAAGTGGGGAAGCAGTCCAATCACTGCACAGGGCAATAGAGATAGGACTGCATTCGTTGGTAAAGGGAGGCTAGTTAAGGAGAGGCCTGCAAGCCATCCAAATTCATCAGAACAAGTTACTAGCCGCCATGATATCTGCCCCATTCATAAAGAAGAGTCCTATTCCCATAACTTCTTCCACAGTCTCTGGGCATCAGAAATCTACAACCATTGTAATGTCAGGAGACAAATGAAACCAGTGCAGGACAGAGGCTACTACTCAGAAACGTACTCTCCTGCCTGGAATTCATCAATCTCACTCACCTCTTTGGAGAGATGGGGCTGTCTCTTTTGAGCAGACCTTCCAGCACCCCTGACTCTGACTTTGTAGGTGCGCCCGGACAACTCTTCCCATTGATGTCATTCCCCGGCCTCTGGCACGTGGAAGACCCAGGGTCACGGGCTGGTGGCCAGAGCTCCCTTCACATCTGGATCTTAGCCACTTGTTGGATTCATAGGGAGAGACCCTGGGGGCTCTAAGTGGCTTGGGGAATCTGGGGAAGGCCCTGGTTTGGGAAGCTAGTGAGATAAATTTGGGAGACTTCCTGGCTGCGCCCAGGATTACACGCCTTGAGCTGAGGATGCTATGGCCCTTCGAGTTGCTGCAAAGCACACCTGCCCTGTTACTTTTCCGGTTGTTTCCCGTTCTCTCCTGGGAGGTGCTGTTTCTGGCTGTGTGTTTCTCTGTTCTCTCTGGGCTGTGTCCTCCCTCCTCCTCTTGCCCAGATGGGATGGACCTTGCCCGTCACACAGACGCACAGGCCTCGGCGGTAGGGACGATGCTGAGGGAAACCCGGTCGCTAGGGCACGCAGACACCAGCGCAGAGAGCCAGGGACGGTCCCTGTCTTAGTCTGTTGATGACCTAGGGCTCCCTCTCCTCTGAGTCATTAGCACCCACTCCTGAGATGAGTGGAAGGAAGTGGGAGGCTCTGTGTGGAGGGTGGGGGGAGGGAGTTGCCTGAGGGATGTGGGGCCAGAAGGCACCCCAGTGGGGTCCCAGCAGTTACGGCAGCTGCTCTGCCTCCTTCACTGTCTCCAAGATGCTCCCTGCAGCCTCTGATGTAGGGCGTAACCTCCAGCAGGTGTGGGAGTTGTGTGGGGGGAGGGGGTGTGGGGGTCTGCACGTGCAGCTGCGGGGCCTGGATCTCCCTCCAGAGGCCCTCCCCTCTCCCCCTGTAGGTCTATTTCCACCGCCTGGGTGCTCACCAGAGGCCCAGGCAGAAAGGGCCGCATGGGAAGAGGGTGAGGCAGGATGTGGTGAGCGTGGGGTTGGAGAAGCTCAGAAGGTGGCGGTGGGGGGCGGGGGGAGGGACTTTCACAGGCGCCCCAGATGCAGGACCTGGTAAATGTCAGACCACATCCTGTTGTGAGTCCCCGAGACTCAGGGGCAGGTGTTGCTGCTTATACTGATGTTACTCAGAGATAAACAGCTTGACAGCCGGTGCTGGGCTCAGACACCCCATCTCTTCCCTCGCTGTCTTCTAAAAGACCCCAACCTGCTGCTTTTACTTCCTGGCCTTTGATTCAAGCCCATTCTCCTTTAAACACTGGTTTTTTTTTTCTCCTCATTCAAGGAGCTGGACCTCTTTTCAGGTGTCAGGGCTCCAGGTGCTTTTAAGTTAACCCTGGGATTCCTGGGTCAGCACCAACTCCCTGACACCATAGACTGCCTCTGAGACTGTCTTGCATGTGAATGGTTTGTGTCTGGGAAGAGCTTAGATTGCCCGAATTACCTTTATCATGGTGATCTGGGGCCTATAGACTTTGAACCACTGGATCTGAAGAGCAGAGCTCCAGATTCCTTAGAGATCACTTTATCCAGTCTCCTCACTTCACAGAGGGGGCGACTGCAGCCCAGAGAAGAAAAATGAGTTGTCCATGCTATGCAGCTATGGAGGGCCAGAAGCCAAAGCCCCGTGTTTTAGCAGCTCCTGGACCTCAGGCAAAGCTTAGGGGAAGGTGAGCTGAATGCTAAACAGTGATCTTGTTATGAATTTTATGAACCACTTGTGTAAGAATAAACAAGCTACAACGATCAGATCTGAGGTGGCCTGAGGATGGGGAGGTAACGATGAGGACCTGCAGAGTTAGAATCCTGCAGAAACTAGAGAGCTGCAGAGATGAGCTGAAGAAACATGATGAAGTTAAGCACTCCCTGACACCTTGCGTGCCCCCACCCCTACAAAAAAGAGAGGAATCCGAATACCTGAACACAGGAAAGGGACTATGTGTTCACAAGCAGTGCATGTGGTGAAGAATCAGGGTTTGAGTCAAAAGTGAGCTCTTTGAGACAATGGGGTGAGTGGGTCTAGGCATTGACAAGTTGCCCTAATGGCATGGCGAACAGGAAGTGCAGCTCCCTCCTCCCCTCTGTAGCTCAGAACAGCACACTTAGGAAAGTAGGAAGATAGAAACAAATGGAAACATTTCAGAAGAGAGTGGTTGGGCTGTGGTGAGAGTAGGAGTACTCAAAACTGTGCCATATGAGGCAAAAAATTGAGAGGACTGGAAATGTTTAGCTTGAAAAACAAAGTTTTAGGCTAATAATTATCATGACAGCAGCTAATATTCATTGACACTGTGGATAACAGCTATTCCTGTTGTGTGAATTAGATAAGATGAAACTACCTTACGAAGTTGGGGTTGTGATTGGGCCCATTTTATAGGCAGGAAAGCTGAGTCTCAGAGGTGGTCATTTGCCCAAGATCACTTGGTTTATAAAGGCAGATCTAAGGCTTGGAACTGTGTCTCTTTGGCTTTAATGTCCCTGTTCTTTGTTGTCACAATGTTCTCATCTATCTCAGTTCAGTCACTCAGTCATGTCCAACTCTTTGCGACCCCATGAATCTCAGCACGCCAGGCCTCCCTGTCCATCACCAACTCCTGGAGATTACTCAAACTCATGTCCATCGAGTCAGTGATGCCATCCAGCCTCTGTCGTCCCCTTCTCCTCCTGTCCCTAATCCCTCCCAACATCAGGGTCTTTTCCAATGAGTCACCTCTTCACATGAGGTGGCCAAAGTATTGGAGTTTCAGCTTCAGCATCTATTGCATGCTTTTTCCATCCTACAAAGTCAAACTTTTAAAGGTTCTGCTTGTTCTGTCTGTCACAGATTTGCTGACTCTACTAGAGATGAGCATGCTAGTTGTCTTAAGAACTTTCTTGAGAGTATAATTATGACCAATACTTGGCATGACAATGAGATTCATGGAAACCTAAAGGGGACAAAATTCTTCATAGTACTGTCCAGTGATCAAGTGACCTACCCAGACAGGTCGAGAGTTCTCTGTCCCGGGACAGATCAAGCATAACTAGGGGGAATTCAAGACTCTGCAATGTATGCTTCTTTACCACCAGAGTATCTATGATTCCAAGATCCAGTCAAGGTCAAGACCCATGATGGGAGTGAGGGTGCAGCAGGCTGAGCAGCAGCTACTGGAGTGGCCTACAGCTTGGGCAGGAGTGTCACACACAGGATCACTATCAAGTCACTATTTAAAAATCCACTTCCTGTTGTCAGCAAGTCTGGTCATGTTGTGGTGGGGGTGGGTCGATGGGAAGTCCTGTAGTGCAGTCTTCCTGTCAAGACCACCCCTCACACTAAGAGGGATCAGCTGAGATAAGCAGAGGAAACTTTTGTGGAAATAGTCACAGTGGTTGACTCCTCTTCAGTTCTATTTACTGATATATAGACCCATCCTGGGTGTTCACTGGAAGGACTGATGTTGAAGCTGAAACTCCAATACTTTGTCCACCTGATGTGAAGAGCTGACACATTTGAAAAGACCCTGATGCTGGGAAAGATTGAGGGCAGGAGGAGAAGGGGACGACAGAGGATGAGATGGTTGGATGGCATCACCAACTCAATGGATATGGGTTTGGGCGGACTCTGGGAGTTGATGATGGACAGGGAGACTTGGCATGCCTTCATGGGGTCGCAAAGAGTCAGACACGATGGAGCGACTGAACTGAACTGAGATCCATCCACATCTCTGGGACCCCATTTCCCCAAGAAGCCCTCCTAGGAGCCCAAGTACAACAATGGATGGAGAGGAAGGAGAAAGACCCACAGCTGGGACCTTGAGGGAGGAGTATGGTGAGCAAAGAACATGTCATCTGTTGCAGGGTGGAAGTTTAGGACTCAACCAAGCACTGTCACGATCGGTCCCCAGGAGAGGCAGAGACTGGGGTGGCCATGCACCCACGGGCTTCAGATCCACAAAGAGAAGAAAGTCCTCAGGAAGGGGGGGGGGAGGATATCCAATGCTAGACTGAGGCAGGAAATGCTTTATCTGGGGGGCCAGGATGGGAAGGATGATATGTCACATTATGGAGTCTCAAGGTCGAGAGATCACCTTTCTGGAAACTATGGGAATCTGCCACGAGTAACAGGAAAGAATTGCAGTTACTGTTGTTACCAGGCTCGCTGGCCTTCTGCACTGTGAGTCTTCCTATATGGCTACAGGGCAATTTCCATGGACATGGAAAAAGGGAACTTGGTGATGAAAGTCTGGGAAGCAGTCAGTGGGATTTATAGTACCAGATCTCATCCTCTTATTTGGTAAGGATTTATAAAGAGAAAACATTTTTTTTTTCACATTTTTTTCACCAAATATTTATTGAGCACTTACTATGTACTATACATTGTTCAAAGATTCTTATCCTTATGAAGCTTATATAAAGATGTCTTTCCAGGAAGCAAGAAAGTCTCAAGGAAGTAAGAGAGAAGAACTACAAAATGACAAAAGACAAACTGAAGATGGTAATCATCAGAGTAAATATTATTCAGGATCTAGGTAATCTAATATCACTGGCTTGTATATGGGTGGCTTATGCATGAGATAGCAAGATACCAAGTGAACTTGGGGATTATATCAAACAAAAACTTGTACTAATTACAGTCTGTATATGGATATAGGTAGCCTTTGAATATCTGTAATTATCTTTTTCCCTGTATCCTTATAGTAGTAATATGAAGTGGTTTGGGCTCACCTTTATTGTAAATTCATTAAGATAGGAATAAAGATACATTTATTACCTTTGCTAGTGACAAAGTGAAAGTCACTCAGTTGTGTCCACCTCTCTGCAACCTCATGGAGACTATAGAGTCCACGAAATTCTCCAGGCCAGAATACCAGAGTGGGTATCCTTTCCCTTCTCCAGGGGATCTGCCCAACCCAGGGATCGAACCCAGGTCTCCCACATTGCAGGCAGATTCTTTGTCAGCTGAGCACTAAAGTATGCTTTTGAGTAAAGATGTTCTGAATTAAATATGAATCTACTACTTGTTAGCTTGAGTGACCTTAGACAGCTTATTTAACCTCTTTGTATGTCTCATGTTCCTCATTTGTAAAATAAAGATAATAAGAGTTCCTACCTGGTGGTTGCTCAGTCATGTCTGACTCTTTGTGATCCCATGGACTATACAGTCCATGGAATTCTCCAGGTCAGAATACTGGAGTGGGTGGCCTTTCCCTTCTCCAGGGGATCTTCCCAACCCAGAGACCAAACCCAGGTCTCCCTCATTGTAGGCAGATTCCTTACTGACTGTGGCACAAGGGAAGCCCAAGAATGTTTGAATGGGTAACCTATCCCTTCTCCAGAGGATCTTCCCAACTCAGGTATTGAACAGGGGTCTCCTGCAGTGCAGGTGGATTCTTTACTAACTGAGCTATCAAAGGCAGAGGAACCAGAGATCAAACTGCCAACATCTTTTGGATCAACGAAAAAGTAAGAGAGTTCCAGGAAAACATCTACTTCTGCTTTATTGACTATACCAAAGCCTTTGACTGTGTGAATCACAACAAACTGTGGAAATTTCTGAAAGAGATGGGAATACCAGACCACCTGACCTGCCTCCTGAGAAATCTATATGAGGGTCAAGAAACAACAGTTAGAACTGGATGGAACAACAGACTGGTTCCAAATTGGGAAAAGAGTATGTCAAGGCTGTGTACTGTCATTCTGCTTATTTAACTTATATGCAGAGTACATCATGTGAAATGCCAGGCTAGATGAAGCACAAGCTGGAATCAAGATTGCCGGGAAAAATATCAATAACCTCAGATACGCAGATGACACCACCCTTATGGCAGAAAGCAAAGAACTAAAGAACCTCTTGATGAAAGTGAAAGAGGAGAGTGAAGTTGGCTTAAAGCTCAAGTTTCAGAAAACTAAGATCATGGCCTCTGGTCCCATCAATTCCTGGCAAATAGATGGGGAAACAATGGAAACATCACCCACCAAGACAGATTTTATTTTGGGGGGCTCCAAAATCACTGCAGATGGTGATTGCAGTCATGAAATTAAGAGATGCTTGCTCCTTGGAAGAAAAACTATGACCAACCTAGACAATATATTAAAAAGCAGAGGCATTACTTTGCCAACAAAGGTCCATCTAGTCAAGGCTATGGTTTTTCCAGTAGTCATGTATGGATATGAGAGTTGGACTATAAAGAAACCTGAGCACTGAAGATTGATGCTTTTGAGCTGTGATGTTGGAGAAGACTGTTGAAAGTCCCTTGGACTGCAAGGAGATCCAACCAGTCCATCCTAAAGGAAATCAGTCCTGAATATTCATTGGAAGGACTGATGCTGAAGCTGAAACTCCAATACTTTGGCCACCTGGTGGGAAAACTAACTCCTTGGAAAAGACCCTGATGCTGGGAAAGATTGAAGGCAGAGGGAGAAGGGGACAACAGAGGATGAGATGGTTGGATGGCATCACCGACTCAACGGACATGAGTTTGAATAAACTCCGGGAGGTGGCGATGGACAGGGAGGCCTGGCGTGCTGTGGTCCATGGGGTCGCAAAGAGTCGGACACAACTGAGTGACTGAGCTGACTGAACTGAACTGTGCTAGTAGGAACATTCTTCTTCTGGGCAAGTGACAGTGACTCAAGCAGCCCTTCCCACAGGAGTCGTGTCCCCCACCAGGGCGTCACCCACTAGGACCAGCTGGATACTTTCCTCCCTCTCCTAATTTCTGAGTAAATCTCTAAAGGTCACACAGTTGAGGTTCCTCTCCTTGAGAGCTACCCACGGGAAGTCCAGCTGTGCCCTTCGAATGGCAAAAACCTGGGGAATCACAGGCATTCTTCTAGATTTGGTTGGCTTGTAGGTCTCTTCAATTAGTAAGCATGCTTTGCCCCGGGGCTGTGTATGACTTACGGAGTTTGCCCCCGTCTACACTCTCCCCACAAGTTTCCTTAGTGGAATGAGGCTTGGATTAGCTTTGAGATTGGAAAAGGTGACAGGCCCAGGTCAATGAGGAATTGCTTCAGTGCTTTCCATTCCAGAAATGGCTCTGGTCTCAGAAACTTCCCCTGAGCCCCTTTAATTGGAGTGGCTGTGGGTGCTGGTTTGCCAGGACCATCCTTCCTTACCCCTCCTGTCTCAGTATCTCATCTTTCACCCTCAGTAGCACCCCCATTTGCACAATAACAGTGTGATTGCCCTGTATCTAACCCATCTTTGCTCAGTTTCACCTGAGGAAGAAAAGGAGGGGTTGACTAGAATTGGTCCAGAAGGATCTATTTAGATTCTAGGGAAAGAGGCAGAGGTGGAAGAGATTAACTTCCTATTGCCTGTGCATTGAATGCTGGGGCAGGGTTGTCTGAGAGAGATGAGGAGAGGACTGTAAAGGTTTGGGAAGAGGGGCCTCCCTGGGTCAAGGGAGGGTGGGGACCAAGTGGAGTTTCTCCATCTCTGTGATGTTTCCAGGAGTGAGAAGGTGACAAGCCCCAAGTCATGCATCCTCCAGAGGACATTCGTTCCTCACCTTGACAACCCCCAGGTGCCCACCATCAGCGCCCCCCAGCATCCTCCCACCTGCTAATACCACTGCTTTTAGCACCCCAAAGATGACAGCCACCGAACCCGCAGAGCCTCCTCTGCCCCGCCTCCACCCTGATCTCGTCCCTACAACAGGTCAGGTTTCTGCTCACAGGCCTCTTGCACAAACCCTTGCCTCCTACACTGCCTGCTCAGTCCACTGCTCCTGATCCACACAACGCCCTGTTCTCTCCGAGGCGTTTGTTTCTCCTTTAGCTGCTCATCTCCCCATTCAACCCTTGTGAGGAACCACCACACGTGTCTAGAGTGGAAGGTACTTTTGTAGGTGCTGGTCTAGAGACTAAACTCAGTCTCCTTTAAGTCACCACCAAAACAAGCAAACAACAACAGCAACGGCAAATTAAAAAAAAAAAAACAACAAAAAAACTGCGGTTTGAGAAATACCCAACTCAGGAGTCAGCTACTCCTGACTGATGGTAAGTTACAAGCGTGTGATGAGACTCCCAGGCCATCCCTCACTCGGGCCCTGTCCTTTCCTGGCCTGTGTGAGTCAGGTCCAGAGAACCCCTCTTCTCCCGTTCCTAATACACGGCATAGGGGGGTGGGTAATGTCACCCCAAATTCACGCCCACCGAACTTCAGACTGTGACTAACTGGGAAATAAGATCTTTACAGATGTAATTTGTTAAGAATCTCAGGATGAAATCCTTCTAAACGGAGGGTGTGTCCCAAATCCAGTGACTTGCGTCCTGGTAAGTGAAAGGAGGGAAATTACACAGACACCGGGAAGGACATATGCAGACCGAGACAGAAGGCAGAGGCGACGCTGCCTGAAGTCCAGGAGGCTAGGAGCTGTCAGAACTGGGGAGAAGCAGGGAAGGATTCTCCCTTAGAGTTCTGGAGGGGAGTGCAGCTCTGCCAACACTTGATTTTTCCTTTTGGCCTCTGGATCTGTGAGAGAATGCATTTCGATTGCTTTAAAGCATCAAGTGTGTGGTTCTTTAAAGCATCAAGTGTGTGGTTCTTGGCAGCGCTAAGAAATAAACATACTGAGGATTCAAGGTATCTCTAGTCCGTTGCTCTGGGTTCTGCCCTGGCCTTCAGGGTCACCCAGAGATTTCATAAGCGACCACACGCTCTTGGTCACCACTTGGGCAAAGCTTCCTGAACTACCCTCTTCAGAAGAATGTGCTACAGTTTCATAGCTTACCAGTCATTTGATTCATAGTTTCTTCACCTATGAAGTCAGGAGAAAAAAATTACCTGCTCGTAGGATGGTTGTGGGGATTGGTTGGGACAACGTGTGTGCCAGGGCCCAGCCTGGAACAAAGGAGGTGATGAGGACTCCATCTTTCCCACCATCTTCCAGATTTTGGACTTCTTTTCTCATTCCCGACATTCTGCCTCAACTCACTTACCCGGGGTCTCTCTCCCTGGTCGGCCTCTGTCCCCTGATGGCATTCCTCTCCTCCCTCCCCCTCCCTGCCCCAGTGATTGTAACCTGCAAGTAGCACTTGCCCCAGTAAGAGAACTGTCTTCCCAAAGAGTTGTCTGAACTCAACATGCTCCATTTAGGGTGGCCTGGCCTCCATCCCAATGAGAGGAGCTTCTGTTAGAAGGGTTTCAGGGATATAGCACCCCAACCCACACTGGACCCTCTTCCCATCTCTGTTCCTCCCCCCCATGGGGGCATGTCTGTCCCCATGTGTCCTGCCTCTGTGGAATCTCCAGGTTTCATGCTTCAGCTTTTTCAGCTCTATGTTGTCTTTAGGATTCTAACCTAGACAGGCAGAGTAGAACTAAATCTCAAGCCCAAATTCTGAAACCAGATAAGATGGAAGTGTTAAGAAACAAAGATAAACCCTAAATGTACAAGAAGTGAAACTTAAATTTGGAACTGAGAAATGACCAGACATTCCAACCCACGGGTGGCCCCGTCCTCTGTCCAGCACTGAGGTGAGGATTATGGTTCCCTTCCATTCATTCTTTTTTTCCTTCCATTCATTCTTGAAAAAAGTGAAAGTGTTAGTTGCTCATTCCTGTCCAACTCTTGGTGACCCCATGGATTGTAGCCTCTGAGGCTCCTCTGTCCAAGGAATTTTCCAGGCAAGAATACTGGAGTGAGTAGCCATTCCCTTCTCCAGGGAATCTTCTTGACCCAACAGACCCAAACTCGGGTCTGCTGCATTGCAGGCAGATTCTTTACCATCTGAGCCACCATCTGCCCTCAATATGCAGGTTTTCCAGAGCCCAGCTTCTTGCCCTTCAGACTAACCCTACACACGGGGGCCCAGAATGCCTGGATGTGGACCACAGCATCCCAAGAGGATGAACAAGAGGAAGTGGCATTGGTCAGAGAGAAGGATCTATCACTCCATATGCCTCTGTGTGTGTGTATGTGTGTGTGTGTTAATCACTCAGTCGTGTCCAACTCTTTGTGACCCTATGGACTGTAGCCCACCAGGCTTCTCTGTCCTTGGGATTCTCCAGGCAAGAATACTGGAGTGGCTTGCCATTTCCTTCTCTAGGGGATCTTTCCGACCCAGGGATTGAACCTGGGTCTCCTGCACTGCAGGCAAATTCTTTACCGAGCCTGAGGGGTGGTGATTTCCCCAAATCAGAGGTAGATGAATGAAGGGCAAGATACCACAGACACTCCTGGACACAGTCAAACCCATCATGATACTTTTATTGATTCAGTCAATTTCAGGTTTGGGATGCGGCATTCCACCTGCAGGGAAGCTGAGGGAAGGAGCAGACATCCGTAAAGGAAGGAGATGAGAGAGAGAGAGAGAGAAACTTTTGAGGAACATAGACTGGAAAGATGTTAAGGAGAATCCAAGGCCACGATAAAGAATGACTCGGGGCGCACTTTTGGAGCTGGTCTCAGGAATCCTTTTTCTTAACCTGAGGAAGAGAGGATGTCGTCAGGATGCCAGGGGCCATGGAACAGTAGGACTGGGTCAGAGGATGCTGATTCTGGGGTCTGATTTTTGGGGAGGGCTCTCCCCATCCTTCAAAGCCGTGTTCTGTCTGCGATGATCTCTGTACTTTCTCCCCAGTCTGGCAGCCTCACTGTGACTCCATGGAGATGTCAGGACACAACTCTGAGACCCCTCAGCTCCCCTGCATGATGCTCCACACTTTCCCTTCATCACCCTCTCATCCTGCCCCCCTCCTCACCATGGCCATCACCACCAGGGCGCTGACCAGCACAGCGTACAGGGTGGCCTTCCCCAGCAGGATCTCATAGAGGAGGGTGGCAGACAGGACGCCTTGCTGATAAGAGGCTGTTGGCAGGAAGGGAGAGCAGGTAGGTACCTGTTAGCAGGTATCTCTGGCCTCCTCCCCTCTACCCCTCAACCAGCGTCCATGGCTTCTCTGTCTCTGGTTCCAGAGCAATGACCATGGAGATGGACACAAAGAAGCAGAGGGCTACTCACCGGAAGTGACACCACAGTCTGCAAGAAAAAAGGGGGAGGGAAACAGATGAGAGACTGCATCTTCTAAAGCAGATTCAAAGCTAAGCCAGTCTTCCTCAGTCCAATAGCTGGCAAGATGCTACATCTTGGCAACAACCACATGAACGAGGGAGTGGATCCTGCCCCAGCTGAGCCTTCCGAGAAGACTCCAGCTTTGGCTGACATCTGATTGTAGCATCTTGAAATAAACGAGCCAGCTAAGCTATGCCCAGATTCCTGATACATTAAAACCAAGCAATAATAAATATGTGGTATTTTGAGATGCTTAAAACCAAACAAATAGATGAAGAAGACCTACTAAGTTAGCTTTTAGTCAGCACTGGCCCCCAGGCTCAGAGCAGCCTCTGATCAGAGTCCCAGCACTGCCTATACCAATGTGGCCACAGCATCCTCAGAGTCATGGGAGGAGGCAGCACTGAAGGGGATGGGGACTTACCCCTGAGACCCTGAGCTGTGCAGGCGGGCAGGGAGGGGACCCACCAGCACCGCTGAGTTGGGAGGAGGATCTGGACCTGGGGGAGGACTCAGCCCGAGGAGGTGCCCTGTCCACCCTCTTGGTGGGCTCCCCCGACCCCTCACTCTGTGTCCAGCCTTCCCGCTCCTCTCCCTGGATCTCTCCTCTGTCGGCTCTGACTCCCCCCCGGCCGGCTCACCTGCTCTGCCCCAGGCCTCGGCGCTGATGTTCTGGGTGACGGGCTTGGCCCTGTCCTCCTGCTCCCACGCGTCCTCGTCCGTGAGCCCGTGGAACTGGACTTGGCAGCGGAAGTGGTTGCGGGGGTTGTGCCAGAAGGCGGCGGTCACTCTCAGCCGGCTGCTCAGACAGTATCTGGAGTCCTCCCGTGTGGGGTCCTCCTTGTAGGGCTCAGGGTCCGTGCTGACCCCAGTGGTGACCTGCTTCCTGTTCACCCACCAGGTCAGCTCCACGTGGTCAGGGTAGAAGCCCGTGGCCAGGCACACGAGCGTGGCCTTCTGGGTCCGGGCGATCTCTGCCTCCGAGGGTTCGAACACAGCCACCTTGGGCGGGTGCACCCGGCTCAGATCGTCTGGAAGGACAGGGGTGGGGGCCAGGACGGGCCTGAGAGCTGGCTGGGTGGAGGGGCTGTGTGTGTTTGTTTGTGCTTATGAGTATATGAGTATGAGAAGGCAGGGAAGGGAGGCTCAGGGTTACCCTACAATAAAAGCTTGTAGCAGTATGTCCTGTTCGTTTGGGAGTCACCACCCACTCCTCTGTTCCTGTTCTCCCTCTGTCTGCCTGTCCCTTATATTCACCCTAGCACAAGCCCGTCTTGTCTGTCTCTAGCCCCCTAAAGTGGCCTTACAAATGGCACTGCCTGACATCTGAGCAAGTTTTCTTCTTTCATGTTATTTGATTTCTTATTCAATGAGAAAAACTTACCTCTCTTTTTTCTCGTCATAATGTATAGTAGTTATTTAGATAGACAGCTGGATTGGAACCAGAATAACAGAAGTCAAAGCTTGACAGTGACTTTGCTCACCAACATGACTTTAGACAACCCCTGAATGTCTCTGCATGATTTTTCCTGCTTGTGAAGGGAGAATCCCAGCACTGACTGTCCAGAGTAGGGGTGGAGATGGCCTGACATAAGGATGCAGGAAGCCTCTGCCATCAGCTGGGTTAGTTGTATGTGAGCCTGGGGGCTGAGGAGTAGAGGGGATTTGAGTATAAGGGGCTCATTATGGGGTTGGGGGCTTTTCTTCAAATATATACAGATGGCATATTTTTGTGCACTCACGTGAAGACAGCATTTTGTCTCAGGTTGTGCTCATGAGAATAGGAGGCTTTTTTCTTTCTGGTGTCTCAGCAGGTCATCCTAGCCATTCCTCTGCCTCCAGGTACCTCTGAGTTGCCTCAGCTCAGACGAATCACCATCTCCTCATATTTTAAATTCAAGCATCTTCAAACTCCTTTGTCCCTTTGATTCCACATCTTCTGTTTTTCCCTACCAGCAAGCTTCCGAAATATGCATCTGAGATCATCAAGCAACTTCTGCTCCCAGTTGTCTTGATCCAACTAAGCCTCTGATGTGTGGCATCCTGGAGGGCCCCAGTGAAGGCATTCCAGTGAAAGCCCCTGCGGCCTTCTCATCTGACTGGCTTATTGCTTCTGGACCCTCTTGACATACATGTCATCTTGCTCTTTGCATTATACGGATTTTTTTGTTTGTTTCTGAGCAACTCTGTTAAAGGGAAGATGTCTCAATCTAAACTTCTTTAGATGTCTGAATCAATTTCTTCCAGCCTAATTTAGACTGGAAGAAATGAAACAAACAAAAAGTTCCTGTGACACCACATTTCCATGGATGGGTTTCCCCAAAGAATCTGCCTGCAATGCAGGAGCTATAGGAGATACTGGTTCAATTTCTGGGTCAGGAAAATTCCTCGGGGAGGGAAATGGTAACCCATTCCAATATTCTTGCCTGGGAAATCTCATGGACAGAGGAGCCTGGATGAGGGGTGGAGGTGGTCGAAAAAGGGTCTGATACAACTTAGCGACTGAACAATGATGACATAACAACTTGACTTCAGGGCTGGCTTCCTGGGTGTGTGACCTATGCACACATATTCACTTCCACAAGGTCACTGGCTCATTAAAGGAACAGGGCTTGGGACCCAGGTGTACCTGTTCTGAGGTCTCCTGCTCTTCTCCACCCTGGCTGATCACAGGAACCCAGCTGTCACTGGGAACAAGCACTTCAAACTGAGCCCCATTGGTTCCACCCTAACCAGTCTAACTACAGACACGCTTGCTGTTATCATATCACCCAGTAAACACAACAGTATCAAGGGGTTGTTCCCCTCTGGAAGCTCAGTGCTTCCATCACCAGGTGACATTGAAGATCCCTTTCTAGCGCTAAGATCCCCTTGGGAATGTTCCCGGCCTCAGAAGGAAAAATATGTCTATTTGAATGTATGTCCTGCACCATTTGGCTGCTTAACCTCGAAGACCTGGTGTGAGGAGGGAGATTTCAGGCTGGGGGGTGAGGGGGCTCCATATGATGAGTAAATGCACCCAGTGGCCCAGGTTCCCACCCAACCCGTGTGTACCTGGCCGGCAGGGGTCTGGACTTAGGCAGAAAGGAAGAGGTTGGAAACCTAAATTTAAACCCAAACTTCCAAACAGTAAATCGACAACTCCCCCCACCCCCCCACCCCCTCACTATCTCCGGTGGGTCTGTCTCTTTCATGTCTCTTCTCCACTCCTGCTGGTCATCTTGGTTCTCCGTTCAGCAGAAGCCTGCATCTCCACCTCCCAGGAGCTGGGCTCTGCAGTGGGCCGACCATTCTGAGCTCATCCTGCCTTCCCCCTCCCCATCTCACTTTCCCCTGTGCAGCAGCTACACCGGCTCCTACCCTTCCCCCAGCCCGATCGCCCTCCTTAGCCTTTTTTCTACAATCAAGCCAGTCTCAGAGTCCTAATTAATCCTTTCTCCATTGCTCACCCGGTCCCCAATAACCCGGGAAAAAAGACACTGAAGCTCCCCCCTCGCCCTCTGTCCGCGTTCCCGGACTAGAGTACCCCTTATCCAATACTCCCCGCCTCCTTGCAGAGCGGACCCCCAAAGGCACAACTGGCCAGGCGCCCCAGCCCCAGCGCACCCCACCCATCTCCGGGAAGCAAGGGGCTGCGCCGAAAGGAGGGGAGAAGTCCAGATCTTACCTACGACCGCCAGCTTGGTGCCTGGGCCGAAATACTGCTCATATGAGCACGGAGGAAGAGCCCCGCACTGAAACCCCCACCCCCGCAGCTCCCAGCGGCTCCCGCTCGCTTCCCCGGTCCCAGCGCTCAGCTCCAGGACAGGCAGGAGACCAAGTGCCCGGAGCAGACCCGCCCTGACCCCGCCGCCTCCCGTCCGGCCCGCCGCCCGCGGCCAGTGCGCGGACACTCACCCATCACCGTCAGCCGGCTGCCGGCCCCGAAGGTCAGGGCGGCGCCTGTAAAGCACAGCCCCGGGGCGCCCCACAAAAATCGAGGCGCGCCGCCAGCACTCACCTAGCACCAGCAGCCGCGTACCCGGCCCGAAGTACTGGGTCTGAGTCACGGCCCCCCAGCCCCGCGCAAAAACCCGTCGCGCATACCCCGGGGTCCCCAGCGGCTTCCCGGCTCACCTAGCACCAACAGCCGGGTGCCCGCGCCGAAGTACAGCGTGTCTGTGCTCACAGCCTCAGGGCTCAGCACAAAAATATCGGTCCAGCGACCCTACTGGCATCTCATCGCCCCACTTCCCTCCTAGTGCCCCAGAGCACCCCACTTACCTAGTACCACCAGTCGAGTGCCCCCTCCAAAATACAGAGGGTTATTGCTCACAGCCCGGAGGCTCAGGACAAAAACTAGCGCTACCCTCCCCGGATAGCTCGGGCTCAGCCCAGGTCCCCACCGACCCTGAGCCAGCACAGAAGGGAGATGGGCAGCCGCCGGCCTCTCCGCATCCCTCCCTAGGGAACACTCAGGGACCCCAGCTGCCCTCCTCACCCAGCACAGTCAGCTTGGAACCAGCTCCAAAGTACAGCTGCGCGGTGTTCACACAGCCCCGGGGACCCAGGAGCAAACTTGGTCTTCCCTGAGGGCAGCCCGGGAGGCTCCAGCACCCACTCTCCCAAAGCCATGGTTTGGGGGGATCATCTAGCCTGGGCATTCCACCCTCCTTCCCCCTGGAGAAGCATTCTTACCTAGCACAGTGAGCCTGGTCCCTGGCCCGAAATGCTGCTCCTCATAGGAGCACAGTGGGAAGGGGCTGCCAAGAATTCCTCCCTCTTCCCCTCCTCCCCTGGAACAGTCTGGGGCCACCCTCCTTCGCCTCCCTGGCTTCTCTCCCCCTTGATCTACCTCCAGAGCTAGTGGACAAGTGGTCTGGACATGAGGTCACCCCCAATTTTGCAGAGAATGAGCTTGACTTGGGGGCTGACATGGTGGTGAAATTGGAAGGGGCACTAGGGGTGGAGGTTTTGCTGGACTGGGAAGTGTTTCAGGCTAGACCCTACCTGCTGCTATTTCTGTGACCTGAAACCTCCCTGGCCTTAGTTTCTCCATCTGAAAAATGGGATAATATCTTTCCCACAGGATTGTTGTGCTTAATGAATTTTACACCTGTGATGCTTTCAAACTGTGCTACCGAAGAAGACTTTTGAGTCCCTTGGACAGCAAGAAGATTAAACCAGTCAATCCTAAAGGAAATCAATCCTGAATATTCATTGCAAGAACTGATACTGAAGCTGAGGCTCCAATACCTTGGACACCTGATGCAAAGAGCTGACTCGTGGGAAAAGACCCTGATTCTGGGAAAGATTGAGGGCAGGAGGAGAAAGGGGTAACAGAGAATGAAATGCTTGGAAGGCATCACTGAGTCAGTGGACATAAGTTTGAGCAAACTCAGGAAGCTTAGCATGCTGCAGTCCATGGGGTCGCAAAGAGTCGGACACGACTTAGCAACTGAACGACAAGTACTTTGTCAAAAGGCAAGTTTTATGTAAAGCACTGGTTCTTGATCCCACTCTGACGGCTTGATTTTTCACATTCCTGGGAAGCTGAGTGTGGAGCAGGGAGAGGCAGAGGTGATCAGAGTCCAGGTCCCTGTGAGACCACATAGGGACCCGCTCCAGGGACTTCTCCCAGCCACTCTCCCCATCTTGAGCTGGGAGCTAGCTTCCAGGTGGGCTGCGTGGATCTATTTTCTGAGGCAGGGTTTTTTGTAAAAGCGCTTCCTCCATCTGAATCATCGTGCCTCCCCCCCCCCAAAGTCCCACGATGTTACACTGTGATACAAAAATGTCCTCTCCTCTGGTGCCCCTCCTCCAGCTACTGGGCAGAGGCTGGAAGTGCAGGTGGCAGAGCCTGGTCTGACTGATGGGGTGAGAGCAGACAGACTCAGGGTACACTGGGGGGGGAGGGGCTTGGGAAAGGGTGGGGTGCTAGTGGTGGGGGAGGGGGTCAGGGAGGCCCCTCCTGGAACAGATGCCACCCTGAGGAGCTCTGCTGTGTCATCAGGGCTCCCTCTGAGACTCTCTGTGCCCACCTGTGCAGACGTGCATTTATAGAGAGGTGGGTGGGAGGACCATCTACAGAGCAGGTGATGTCAGCTCAGGGTGGGAGGACTCACAGCTCTGCACTTGCCCTTGGCTTCCTGGATGGGCTCCTTTCCCTTCACTAGGGCACAGATGTTTACTGCACATCTACTATATGCCTGCCTCATGCTGCAACAAGGATAGAGTCCACCTTCAGAGCAGGAAGCCCCAACCTGCCTTTACAGACTTATGACTGCCATCTCTGAACCTGGCAGCCAGCTGAGTGCAAGGACCAGAAGTCCATGACCCTGTAGTTTCTTATCCCATTCATACATCTGACTCTCATGACCTCTCTCCCACTTGGATAACTGAGACCAACTCTTGTGAAGAGTCTCCCACCTTCCCAGACTCTCCCTGATGGTCCCAGTCAGAAGCTGAGTGCCAGCTTCTGCCCGCTTTTCAGTACACAGTTCATGTTTCTGCTATTCAGGCGTTAAGTGTAGACATTGCTGCAGTATGGTAAGCATTTCTACCCCTGAATTATCCCCCTAAAGAATCGGGAAACTTCTTGGGGGCTGTGGCTTGGATATCTTTGTTTTCTTGAAGGTTACTGAATTGCAATGACATGTACTTAATACATAGTCTACTCTGCTGATGCACATGTGCTGATATGTGTGTATGCATGTTTGTTGGTATATATGCAAAGACTCGTGCTAGAATGCATGCATGCATGCATTAGATTGAGGAGGCTGTGTGCTGCAGGCCTGTGTGGGGGTGGGGGGGGCGGTGTCACTGTCTGTGCAGGAAGGCCTGAAGGTGATATCTGCTCTTGAATTGGGTCACTTTGGGTGAGCTCTCTGATTTATTCATTTCTTTAAATATAATTTATTGGGTGAGTACACTGAACCAAGATATATGCTACATCCCAAAGATACTGTAATAAAACACTACTTGGTCCTCAAGGAGGTGACCTTCAAGTGGGGGTGTCAGACAATGAAAAGGGGTAGTTTCCATCAAGTGAGATTAATAGCAGGAAGGAAGTGGGCACAGGGCACAGTGATAGCAAAACACAGAGGGCATTTCATGCAGTCTCATGGAGTAAGGGGCAAGGATGCTCCAGAGAGGGCTACTAGCTGAGGAAGATGTCATCGCTGAGTCTGCAAGGATGAGTGGGAGTTTGTGTAGGTGTCATTCCAGGCAGAGGAGTGCAGGATGGCCTGAGAGTCAGTGGCTCAGAAGGCTCAGGGATACAAGAGTGAGGGTGAGTGTGGACACAGAGGTGGAGGGCAATGGTGGTTCTTTTATGCCATCCTGAGGACTTTGGGTTACATCACCATAGTGACAGTGTGACGATAAAGAGCTTTGGAAGGACTTCTAGAAACAGCAACAGGGCTGATCCTTGGTTTTAGGAACTTTATTTTCTATCCTTCCAGGTGGCTTCCTCCCAGGTGTTTTGCAGGGCTCCCAGGTGGCACAGTGGTAAAGAATCTGCCTCCCAATGCAGGAGACATGAGAGACGTGGGTTTGATCCCTGGGTTGGGAATATCCTCTGGAGTAGGAATTAGCACCCTACTCCAGTATTCTTGCCTGGGAGTTATGATGGACAGAGGAGCCTGGCGGGCCACAGTCCATGGGGTCACAAGGAGTCAGACACAACTGACTGAGCACAGAGTGATCAGGGGACATTTTCACATCTACTTAATTCACCTGAGTGAAGTTTATAACTAGCTTTGTAACTTAACCCGGAGACACATCTGCTACTGAGCAGAGATTTCCAAGTCAGTGATGTTTCTTCTTTCCAGCTGGAAACACTCTTTGGTGGTGAACCAAGCTTAGTAATGCTCCTGGTGAGAGAGTTGAAATGAGCACCCTGGGGTGATGACCACTCCCCAGCGGGCACACCTGTGTGGTTTAGCTCCTCCTTAGA
Source organism: Muntiacus reevesi (assembly GCF_963930625.1). NCBI lineage: Eukaryota > Metazoa > Chordata > Mammalia > Artiodactyla > Cervidae > Muntiacus > Muntiacus reevesi. The sequence continues at coordinate 100,338,112 of NC_089254.1, read as the reverse complement.
GCACCTTTGTCCAGGTAGGAAAGCAAGTTCCTAGAGGCAACACTGCTATTTTTCTAGACTGCTCCAGAGTAAGCCTCTCCCTTCACGAGTCACCCCCTTTCACATGTTCCTTCCTTTCACTGCTTCCTGACAAGAAGGAGCAGTGCCCATCACAGGCTGGGCCCCTCACACCTCCTACCTGAAAGGACTGTACTTTCCTTGAATATCTCTTGTTTATACCCTGACTGGAGTCACATGGGACTTCAGAGATGGACGGAAGAGGTGAGGAGACACTCATAAGGCAGAGTGGAAACACAACAGGCCATTTTTATTGGTTCAGCAAGTTCAGTCCCCCTAGGGTCTCCCCTGGGTTAGGGAGATCCTGGTCCTGAGAGTCTGGGGCACCCACACATGGGAGTGGATGCTGGGCTGAGTCCAGAGACGAGGGCAGCTCTTCAGAAGCGCTGGGTAGGAACGGGAAAAGCAGAGGTCACATCAGGGCAGCAACAGGCTGGAAGCTGCTGGCTCCACTGCTAAGCTGGCTTCAGGAATCTTTTCTCTTGACCTGAGGAAGGGAAGGTGTGAGGGTCACAAGGAGCTGGGGACCGAGAGGAGGCAGGGTGTCCCTCTGACAAGACAAACAGCAGGTCTCCTCCCAACACCCCCCCACTGGGTTTCCTGGTGACCCGTCTCTCCTCCCCGGGACGGCTCTCCCACTGTGATCACACCGGTGCGAGGTGCCTTCTGAGGCATGTGGGGGAGCCCCTTCCTCCGCTCTGCCCACCTCTGGTCCTGGGGGGGCCTCTCCGTTCCTAGGGCTGTGTTGCTGCATTTCAAGTGTCACCTCCCACCCGCCTGCCCCATCCCGGCCCGCTCCTCACCATGGCCATCAGCACCAGGGCGCTGACCAGCACAGCGTACAGGGTGGCCTTCCCCAGCAGGATCTCATAGAGGAGCGTGGCCGACAGGACGCCTTGCTGATAGGACGCTGTTGGCAGGAAGGGAGAGCAGGTGGGTACCTGTGAGCTGGTCATCTCTGGCCTCCACCCCCTTTACCAATGCCCACCCCATCCAGTGTCCATGGCTTCTCTGTCTCTGGTTCCCGAGCAATGACCATGGAGATGGACACAAAGAAGCAGAGGGCTACTCACCGGAGGTGACACCACAGTCTGCAAGAAAAAAGTGGGAGGAAAATGGATGAGAGACTGCATCTTCTAAACCCGATTCAAACCTAAGTCAGTCTTTTAGTCAGCACCGGCCCCCAGGCTCAGAGCAGCCTCTGATCAGAGTCCCAGCACTGCCTGTACCAATGTGGCTACAGCATCCTCAGAGTCATGGGAGGAGGCAGCACTGAAGGGGATGGGGACCCACCCCTGAGACCCTGAGCTGTGCAGGCGGGCGGGGAGGGGACCCACCAGCACCGCTGAGTTGGAGGAGGATCTGGATCTGGGGGAGGACTCAGCCTGAGGAGGTGCCCTGTCCACCCTCTTGGTGGGCTCCCCTGACCCCTCACTCTGTGTCCAGCCTTCCCGCTCCTCTCCCTGGGTCTCTCCTCTGTCGGCTCTGACTCCCTTCCGGCCGGCTCACCTGCTCTGCCCCAGGCCTCGGCGCTGATGTTCTGGGTGACGGGCTTGGCCCTGTCCTCCTGCTCCCACGCGTCCTCGTCCGTGAGCCCGTGGAACTGGACTTGGCAGCGAAAGTGGTTGCGGGGGTTGTGCCAGAAGGCGGCGGTCACTCTCAGCCGGCTGCTCAGACAGTATCTGGAGTCCTCCCGCGTGGGGTCCTCCTTATAGGGCTCAGGGTCCGTGCTGATCCCAGTGGTGACCTGCTTCCTGTTCACCCACCAGGTCAGCTCCACGTGGTCAGGGAAGAAGCCCGTGGCCAGGCACACGAGCGTGGCCTTCTGGGTCCGGGCGATCTCTGCCTCCGAGGGTTCGAACACAGCCACCTTGGGCGGGTGCACCCGGCTCAGATCGTCTGGAAGGACAGGGGTGGGGGCCAGGACCGGCCTGAGAGCTGGTTGGGTGTAGGGGCTGTGTGTGTGTGTGTATGTGTGTGTGTGTGTGTGTGTGTGTGTGTTTCTGTGTTTTTCTGTATGAGTATATGAGTGTGATTGCAGCCATGAAATTAAAAGACGCTTACTCCTTGGAAGGAAACTTATGACCAACCTAGACAGCACATTAAAAAGCAGAGGCATTACTTTTCCAACAAAGGTCCGTCTAGTCAAGGCTGTGGTTTTTCCAGTGGTCATGTATGGATGTGAGAGTTGGACTGTGAAGAGAGCTGAGCACTGAAAAATTGATGCTTTTGAACTGTGGTGTTGGAGAAGACTCTTGAGAGTCCCTCGGACTGCAAGGAGATCCAACCAGTCCATCCTAAAGGAGATCAGTCCTGCGTGTTCATTGGAAGGACTGATGCTGAAGCTGAAACTTCAATACTTTGGCCACCTCATGCGAAGAGTTGACTCATTGGAAAAGACCCTGATGCTGGGAGGGATTGGGGGCAGGCAGAGAAGGGGACGACAGAGGATGAGATGGCTGAATGGCATCACTGACTCGATGGACATGAGTTTGAGTAAACTCAAGGAGTTGGTGATGGACAGGGAGGCCTGGCGTGCCGCAATTCATGGGGTCGCAAAGAGTCGGACACGACTGAGCGACTGAACTGAGCTGATGTGAGTGTGAGAAGGAAGGGAAGCGGGCCACAGGGTCATCCTAAAATAAAATCATGTAGCAGTATGGCTACCCGGGTGACTCAGAGGGAATCCGCCTGCCAATGCAGGAGACATGGGTTTGATCCCTGAGTTGGGAAGATCCCCTGGAGAAGGAAATGTCAACCCACTCTAGTGTTCTTGCCTGGGAAATCCCATGGATAGAGGAGCCTGGCGGACTACAGTCCATGGGGCCGCCAAAGAGTCGGACACGACTGAGTGACTGAGCGTGTGCGCAAGCAGTATGGCCTGCCTGTTTGGGGGGTCACCACCCCACGCCTCTGCGCTCGGTCTCTGCCTGCCTGTGTCCGTACTCACCGAGCCACAGGCCTGTGTCCTGTGTCTCCAGCCCCAACGGTGGCCTTACAAATGGCACCACCCAACCTCTGAGCAAATTCTCTTCTCTTACGTTATGGTTTTGTTATTCAACATGAGAAGCTTACTTCTCTACTTCTCACCGTAATATATAGTAGTTATTTAAATAGAGCACCGGATGGAACATGAATAACAGAATTCGAAGCTTAGAAGTGGCTTTAGATAGTCTCTGGATGTCTCTGCATCATTTTTCCTGCTTGTGAAGGGAGAAGCCAACAGTGACTGTGCGCAGTGGGGGTGGGCATGAGCTGATCTATGGATGCCAAAAGCCCTGTCCTCTGCTGGGAGTGAGCCTGAGGGGTTGACCAGTAAGATGACTTGGGGATAAGGAAGTTATTTGATGGCTGTTTTTTATTTTTTCAGATGACAATGTACTAATGATATATTTTGGCATACTCATGTGAAGACAGCATTTGTCTTAGGGCGTACTCATCAGAATGCTGCTGGTGCTGCTAAGTCGCTTCAGTCGTGTCCGACTCTGTGCGACCCCATGGATGGCAGCCCATCAGGCTCCTCTGTCCATAGGATTCTCTAGGCAAGAACACTGGAGTGGGCTGCCATTTCCTTCTCCAACCAATCGGAATGGGAGATTTTCTTTCTTTCCAATGCTTCAGGTCAACCTAGCCATTCCTCTGCCTGCAGATACCCCTGAGCTGCCTCGACTCAGAGAAATTGCTATCTCCCCTTGTTTTAAATTCAGGCATCTTCAACTTTCTTTGCCCCTTTGATTCCGTATGTTCTACTTTTCCCTACCGGCTAGCTTCGTAAATATGCATCTGAGGTCATCAGAGCAACTTCCACTCCCAGTTGTCTTGATCCAGCTAAGCCTCTGGTGTGTGGCATCCCGGAGGGCCCCAGGTGAAGGCATTCCAGTGAAAGCCCCTGTGGCCTTCTCATCTGACTGGCTTATTGCTTCTGAACCCTCTTGACATACATTTCATCTTGCTCTTTCCATTATGTGGATTTTTCTGTTTGTTTCTGAACAATTCTGTTAAAAGGAAGACATCTCATTCTAAAGAGATGTAGTTTAGCCTAGAAAATTTTTAAAAAAAGTTCTGACACTTGCTATTCCCATGGATGTGACTTAACTTCAGGGCTGGCTTCATGGGGGTGTGAACCATGTAGTCCCCATTAGAAGGCCTCCCTGCCTGATATAACGTGCTGGTGTCACCACGTGAAATTCTAAATAATTTTTTAAACTAAAGCCTTAGGTGTTCATTTTGAGGTAGCCTTGGCCTTCTCTGGAGGCTCATTCGGTAAAGAATCTGCCTGCAATGCAGGAGATCTGGGTTCAATCCCTTGATCAGGGAGACCCCCTGGAGAAGGAAACAGCAACCCACTCCAGTCTTCTTGCCTGGAGAATTCCATGGACAGAGGAGCCTGGTGGGCTACAGTCCATGGGTTTGCTGAGTCAGACACGACTAAGTGACTAACACTTCACTTCACTTTCTGCCTTCCATCAGGCCGGGGGCCCTGTGCTGCACTTCCCACCTTGTGACTGTCCCTCTGTCCCGAGGGCTTTACTGGCAGATAGGTACTGAAATGGAAATCTCCTGACTTCTCTCTGTTGCACTGGTTCCATCAGGCTTTCTGCTCTCGGCCTGGTTCTTCACTCTCCTGCAAAGTCCCTGCCTCTGGGGTTCTACCAGCCCTCCAGGGGCATTACAGAATCAACTCCTCTGACCTCCTCACCCAGCAAACACTCAGCACTTACTGGAAAAATTACAGACAGGTCTTTGAGCCATGTGCAATGCTCCCTGTGATGTTGATGTGTTGGGCAGAAGGAAGCAGGACCTTCCTTACACGTTGAAGCACTGGCTATATGGCTCCACAATGAGGGTGAGTCAGTTTCCCCTCCCTGTTTGTGAGTCCCCGTGGGTGGGCTCGCCCATGTGGGTGCACCTGTGTGTGTCCTGGTGAGCTCTGGTGGTGCGTGCTTGGATGTGGGCCGGAGAGCCTCAGACAGAACTCTGAAGTTTACCTGTACTGTTCCCAGCTCACTTCTTACATACAGCCAGCCCTCCTCCTCATGCTTATCCTGCCCGTCCACTGGCACTGGGTTTCCCTGCTGCCCCAGTGACCGCCTAGAGGAGGGGCAGGGGGGAGACCACTGAATTACAACAGGTCTGCTAGATACTCTAAGATATTCCCCACGCAGCTACCCCTGCAATTCTCAGAGTAGTGTTAGCAGTAGGTCTTGTTGATGATTTTCAATCCGAGGGAAGGTTTCCACAGATTCACTTGACCACGGTCATCAGAGCATTAAAGGACCAGGGTTTGGGACCCAGGTGTACCTGTTCTGAGGTCTCCTGCTCTTCTCCACCCTGGCTGATCACAGGAACCCAGCTGTCACTGGGAACAAACACTTCAAATGGAGCCCCACTGGTTCCACCCTAACCAGTCTAACTACAGACACGCTTGCTGTTATCATATCATCCAGTAAACGCTACAGTATCGAGGGGTCGTTCCCCTCTGGAAGCTCAGTGCTTCCATCACCAGGTGACATTGAAGATCCCTTTCCAGCGCTAAGATCCCCTTGGGAATGTTCCCGGCCTCAGAAGAAAAAATATGTCTATTTGAATGTATGCCCTGCACCATCTGGCTGTTTAACCTCAAAGACTGGTGTGAGGAGGGAGGTTTCAGGCTCGGGGGTGGGGGGTGGTGGTGGTGAGGGGGCTCCACATGATGAGTAAATGCACCCAGTGGCCCAGGTTCCCACCCAGACCATGTGTGCTGTACACACAGCCTGGCCGGCAGGGGTCTGGACTTAGGCAGAAAGGAAGAGGTTGGAAACCTAAATTTAAATCCAAACTTCCAAACAGTAAATCGACAGACCCCACCTGTTTGGATTCTTTCCCTCACTGCCTGGTGTTTATCTGCCTCTTTCAAGTCTCTGTTCTGCTTTCCTCCATCATCCTTTTCCTCCTGGGTCATTGAGTGGAAGCCTGCATCTCCTCCTGCCTGGCCCACCCTCCTGGACCCATTCCTGCCGGTTCCTGCGTGCCCCTCCCAGCTCATTTTCCCCTTTGTGGCTGCTACACCCACTTCTACCCTTCCCTCAGCCCAGATCGCCCTACTCAGTGTTTTTCTCCAATCAAGCAGCTCTCAGAGTCCTAATAAATTCTGTTTTTCGCCATGGCTCACCAGGTCCCTAGTATCTCAGGGAAAAGCAAAAAAGACCAAAGCCCCCCACCCTTGCCCTACCTCTCTGTTCCAGGACTATGAGAACCCCAGTCCTGGCCCCTCATCCCTGCAGAGCTGACTCTACAGGTGGACAACGTGGCCACACACGCCAGCCCACCCCACCCATCTCCGGGGACAAGAGAGGCCGCGAAGAGAAGGCAGGGAGGCGTTCAGATCTCACCTGTGACCGTGAGCCTGGTGCCGGCGCCAAAATACCGCTCTCTGGCTCACAGAGTCCCATTCCCGCAAGCAAACCCCTCAGGGCGTAGCAGCTCGCCCTCTGGGACCCAGAGCCCGGCTCCAGCGCAGGGAGGGGACCAAGTGCCCGGATCCGACCCGCCCTGACTCTGCCGCCCGCGGCCAGCGCGCCCACACTCACCCACCGCGGTCGGCGCTCCGCCGGCCCCGGAGGTCAGGGCGGCGCCGGGGCGCCCAACAAGGACACCGAGGCGCGCCGCCCGCACTCACCTAGCACCAGGAGCCGCGTGCCCGGCCCGAAGTACTGCGTCTCTGAGTCACGGCCCCCCAGCCCCGCGCAAAAACCCGCCGCCCATCCCTCGGGTCCCCGGGGTCGTCCCAGCTCACCTAACACCAACAGCCGGGTGCCCGCGCCGAAGTACTGAGTGCTTTGGCTCACAGCCCCGGGACTCAGGACAAAAACCAGCGCGGCCCTTCACTGATGCCCCAACTCAGCCCAGGTCCCCACCGACCCTGAGCGCAGCCCAGAAGGGAGATGGGCAGCCGCCGGCCTCTCCGCATCCCTCCCTAGGGAACACTCAGGGAGCCCAGCTGCCCTCCTCACCCAGCACAGTCAGCTTGGAACCAGCTCCAAAGTACAGCTGCACGGCGTTCACACAGCCCCGGGGACCCAGGAGCAAACTTTGCCTTCTCAGAGAGCAGCCCGGAAGGCTCCAGCGTCCACTCCCCCAAACCCTGGCTTTGGGGTGGGGGATCATCTAGCCTGGGCATTCCACCCTCCTTCCCCCTGGAGAAGCATTCTTACCTAGCACAGTGAGCCTGGTCCCTGGCCCGAAGTGCTGCTCCCCATAGGAGCACAGTGGGAAGGGGCTGCCAAGAATTCTTCCCTCTTCCCCTCCTCCCCGGGAACAGTCTGGGGCCATCCTCCTTCTCCCTGACTTCTCTCCCCCTCGACCTACCTCCAGAACTAGTGGACAAGTGGTCTGGACATGAGGTCACCCCCAATTTTGCAGAGAATGAGCTTGACTTGGGGGCTGACATGGTGGTGAAACTGGAAGGGGCACTAGGGGTGGAGGTTTTGCTGGACTGGGAAGTGTTTCAGGCTAGACCCTGCCTCTTATTACTTCTGTGGCCTGAAACCTCCCTGGCCTTAGTTTCTCCATCTGAAAAATGGGGTAATATCTTCCCCAGGAGGTTGTTGTGAGTGCTTAACAAATAACACAGCTTCAAGTACTTTGTCCAAGGTCAAGTTTTGTGAAGATCCCACTCGGATGGCTTGATTTTTCACATTCCTGGGAAGCTGAGTGTGGAGCAGGGAGAGGCAGAGGTGATCAGAGTCCAGGTCCCTGTGAGACCACATAGGGACCCGCTCCAGGGACTTCTCCCAGACACTCTCCTCATCTTGAGCTGGGAGCTAGGTTCCAGGTGGGCTGTGTGGATCTATTTTCTGAGGCAGGGCTTTTTGTAAAAGCACTTCCTCTAACTGAATCATCGTGCCCACTCCCCCAGTCCCACGATGTTACACTGTGATACAAAAATGCTCTCTCCTCTGGTGCCCCTCCTCCAGCTACTGGGCAGAGGCTGGAAGTGCAGGTGGCAGAGCCTGGTCTGACTGATGGGGTGAGAGCAGACAGACTCAGGGTACACTGGGGGGGAGGGGCTTGGGGAACGGTGGGGTGCTAGTGGTGGGGGAGGGAGTCAGGGAGGCCCCTCCTGGAACAGATGCCACCCCGAGGAGCTCTGCTGTGTCATCAGGGCTCCCTCTGAGACTCTCTGTGCCCACCTGTGCAGACGCGCATTTATAGAGAGGTGGGTGGGAGGACCATCCACAGAACAGGTGATGTCAGCTCAGGGTGGGAGGACTCACAGCTCTGCACTTGCTTCCTGGATGGACTCCTCTCCCTTCACTAGGGCGCAGATGTTTACTGCACGTCTACTATATGCCTGCCTCATGCTGCAAGGATCGAGTCCATCCTCAGAGCAGGAAGCCCCAACCTGCCTTTACAGACTTGTGATTGCTATCTCTGAACCTGGCAGCCAGCTGAGTGGAAGGACCTGAGTGCTGAGTGCAAGGTCCCTGACCCTGTAGTTTCCAATCCCATTCATACGTCTGACTCTCATGACCTCTCTCCCACTTGGATAACTGAGTCCAACTCTTCCTGTGAAGAGTCTGCCACCTTCCCAGACTCTCCCTGACGGTCCCAGTCAGAAACTGAGTGCTAGCCTCCGCCTGCATTATAGTAACTCACATTGCTTGTATATTGACTGTTTCTATCCATGAATTATCCCCTAATGAACAGGGAAGATTCTTTTATAAAAATATAAATTTATTTATTTTAATTGGAGGCTAATTACTTTACAATATTGTAGTGGCTTTGCCATACGTTGACATGAATCAGCCATGAGTGTACATGTGTCCCCCATCCTGAACCCCCCTCCCACCTCCCGCCCCATCCCATCCCTCCGGGTCATCCCAGTGCACCAGCCCTGAGCACCCTGTCTCATGCATCCAACCTGGACTGGCGATTCGTTTCACATATGATAATTTACATGTTTCAATGCCATTCTCCCATATCACCCCATCTTCACCCTCTCCCACAGAGTCCAAAAGACTGTTCTATACATCTGTGTCTCTTTTGCTGTCCCACATATAGGGTTATCGTTACCATCTATTTAAATTCCATATACATGCATTAGTATAGTCTATTGGTGTTTTTCTTTCTGGCTTACTTCACTCTGTATAATAGGCTTGGGAAGATTCTTGAGGACTGTGACTTGGATGTCTTTGTTTTCTTGGAGGCTAATAGCAAACATTGCAATGACATATGCTTAGCAAGTGGTTGGCTATTTGCATTCATGTGTATTCACAGATGTGTGTATATGCATGTGGTTGTATATGAGGCACTCATGTTAGAATGCACACATGTATTACAATAGAGAAGGCTGTGTGCTGCGGGGCTGGGAGGGGGAGGGTTGCTGTCTGTTTCAGGCAAGCCTTAGGGTGATATCTGCTCCTGAATTGGGTCACTGTGGGTGAACTCACTGATTCATTCATTGATTCCAAGATAATTTAATGGAAGCATACACTGAACATGGGGTTCCCTCGTGGCTCAGATGGTCAAGAATCTGCCTGCAATGCAGGAGACCTGGATTCTGTCCCTGGGTCAAGAAGATCCCCTGGGAATGGGAATGGCCACCCTCTCCAGTATTCTTGCCTGGGAAATCCCATAGACAGAGGAGCCTGGCAGTCTGCAGTCCATGGAGTAGCAAAGACTGAGCAACTAACACACACACGCTGAACCAAAGTACTATGCCACATCCCAAGGCTACTGAAATAAAACACAACTTTGCCATTATGGAGTGACCTTCAAGTGGGGGTGTCAGACAAGAAAAGGGGTAGCTTCCATCAAGTGTCAGTGGTAGGAAGGAGGTGGGCACAGGGCATTGTGGTAGCAAAATGCATGGTGCATTTCATCCAACATCATGGGGGTGGTGTAAGAGGCATAGAAGCTTCTTATAGGAGAAGATATCACTGGTAAATCTTCAGGGATCAGTAGGAGCTTACATATTTGTCATTCCAGGTAGAGGAGTGCAAGATGATCTGCAAGCCAGTGGCTCATGGGGTTCAGGGTGACAGGAGTGAGGGTGAGTGTAGACAAAGAGACGAAGGACAGTGGTGGTTCTTTTATGCCGTTTTGAGGGCTTTGGGTTAAGTCACCATGGTGACTGTGTGACAATATAGAGCTTTGGAAGGATTTCTAGAAGTAGCAAGAGGGCTGATCCTTGGTTTTAGGGAACTTTATTTTCCATCCTCCGAGGACTCATCAGGGGACATTTTCACATCTACTTAATTCACTTGAGTGAAACTGATAACTGGCTTTATAACTTAAATTAGAAGACACATTTGCTACTGAAAACAGAGTCCCAAGCCAGTGGCTTTTCTTCTGTCCTGGAAACACTCCTTGGTGGTGAAGGCAGCTGAGTTGTGAGTGCCCTCAGGGAAACTGCATACGTGACACAAGTGGCTTTGGGCTTTGTTGGTTGTGAGGTCATGACCACTTGGCAGGTAGACACACCTGTGCAGGTCAGCTCTACCTCAGAGCACCTTTGATTAAGTAGGACAGAAAATTGCAGAGTTAACATCAGCATTCTTCTAGACTGCTCCAGAGTAAGCCTCTCCCTTCACCAGTCGCCCCCTTTCACATGTTCCTTCCTTTCACTGCTTCCTGACAAGAAGGAGCAGTGCCCATCACAGGCTGGGCCCCTCACACCTCCTACCTGAAAGGACTGTACTTTCCTTGAATATCTCTTGTTTATACCCTGACTGGAGTCACATGGGACTTCAGAGATGGATGGAAGAGGTGAGGAGACACTCATAAGGCAGAGTGAAACACAACAGGCCATTTTTATTGTTCAGCAAGTTCAGTCCCCCTAGGGTCTCCCCTGGGTTAGGGAGATCCTGGTCCTGAGAGTCTGGGGCACCCACACATGGGAGTGGATGCTGGGCTGAGTCCAGAGACGAGGGCAGCTCTTCAGAAGCGCTGGGTAGGAACAGGAAAAGCAGAGGTCACATCAGGGCAGCAACAGGCTGGAAGCTGCTGGCTCCACTGCTAAGCTGGCTTCAGGAATCTTTTCTCTTGACCTGAGGAAGGGAAGGTGTGAGGGTCACAAGGAGCTGGGGACCGAGAGGAGGCAGGGTGTCCCTCTGACAAGACAAACAGCAGGTCTCCTCCCAACACCCCCCCACTGGGTTTCCTGGTGACCCGTCTCTCCTCCCCGGGACGGCTCTCCCACTGTGATCACACCGGTGCGAGGTGTCCTCTGAGGCATGTGGGGGAGCCCCTTCCTCCGCTCTGCCCACCTCTGGTCCTGGGGGGCCTCTCCGTTCCTAGGGCTGTGTTGCTGCATTTCAAGTGTCACCTCCCACCCGCCTGCCCCATCCCGGCCCCCTCCTCACCATGGCCATCAGCACCAGGGCGCTGACCAGCACAGCGTACAGGGTGGCCTTCCCCAGCAGGATCTCATAGAGGAGGGTGGCAGACAGGACGCCTTGCTGATAGGACGCTGTTGGCAGGAAGGGAGAGCAGGTGGGTACCTGTGAGCTGGTCATCTCTGGCCTCCTTCCCTCGTAGCCCCCACCAGGGTTCATGGGTTCAGCATTCTCTGATTCCAGAGCAAAGATAATAGGAGATGGAGACATAGGAGGAGAAGGCCACTTACCGGAGGTGACACCACAGTCTGCAAGAAAAAAGGGGGAGGGAAACAGATGAGAGACTGCATCTTCTAAAGCAGATTCAAAGCTAAGCCAGTCTTCCTCAGTCCAATAGCTGGCAAGATGCTACATCTTGGCAACAACCACATGAACGAGGGAGTGGATCCTGCCCCAGCTGAGCCTTCCGAGAAGACTCCAGCTTTGGCTGACATCTGATTGTAGCATCTTGAAATAAACGAGCCAGCTAAGCTATGCCCAGATTCCTGATACATTAAAACCAAGCAATAATAAATATGTGGTATTTTGAGATGCTTAAAACCAAACAAATAGATGAAGAAGACCTACTAAGTTAGCGTTTAGTCAGCACCGGCCCCCAGGCTCAGATCAGCCTCTGATCAGAGTCCCAGCACTGCTTGTACCAATGTGGCCCCAGCACCCTCAGAGTCATGGGAGGAGGCAGCACTGAAGGGGATGGGGACCCACCCCTGAGACCCTGAGCTGTGCAGGCGGGCAGGGAGGGGACCCACCAGCACCGCTGAGTTGGGAGGAGGATCTGGACCTGGGGGAGGACTCAGCCCGAGGAGGTGCCCTGTCCACCCTCTTGGTGGGCTCCCCCGACCCCTCACTCTGTGTCCAGCCTTCCCGCTCCTCTCCCTGGATCTCTCCTCTGTTGGCTCTGACTCCCCGCCGGCCGGCTCACCTGCTCTGCCCCAGGCCTCGGCGCTAATGTTCTGGGTGATGGGCTTGGCCCTGTCCTCCTGCTCCCACTCGTCCTCGTCCGTGAGCCCGTGGAACTGGACTTGGCAGCGGAAGTGGTTGCGGGGGTTGTGCCAGAAGGCGGCGGTCACTCTCAGCCGGCTGCTCAGACAGTATCTGGAGTCCTCCCGTGTGGGGTCCTCCTTGTAGGGCTCAGGGTCCGTGCTGACCCCAGTGGTGACCTGCTTCCTGTTCACCCACCAGGTCAGCTCCACGTGGTCGGGGTAGAAGCCCGTGGCCAGGCACACGAGCGTGGCCTTCTGGGTCCGGGCGATCTCTGCCTCCGAGGGTTCGAACACAGCCACCTTGGGCGGGTGCACCCGGCTCAGATCGTCTGGAAGGACAGGGGTGGGGGCCAGGACTGGCCTGAGAGCTGGCTGGGCGTAGGGGCTGTGTGTGTGTGAATTGAAGGGAGCAAGGAAAGTGGCCACAGCATCATCATAAAATTATGTAGCAGGAGGTCCTGTTTGTCTAGGGGTCACCATCCCAATCTTCTGCCATTAGTCACCCTCAACTTTGCCCCTTCTTTCTTGGTTACCCCATGGATACACACTACTGCCTGCCTCCTGCCTCTCCCTAACGTGGCATCATATCCTGAGTTTCTTAGCTTTGTTTGAAATGTCTTATTCTTGCAGTCATGTGGGATGATCCATGAAGTGAGTATATCTGTTTACTTCCTAGTTTGAATCCCTCTTTGGTGCCTGACTATCTAATTTTCAGACCTGGAAGTAATTATAGGAGAGCTGAATAAGTCTGGATTTTGAGGCAGAAGATTCCTCCAAACAACATGACCTGGAGACCAGACTGACTGTGTCTAATAATTATTTTTCTGTTTTTGCAGGGTATATGTGTTTACATGTTTGAGCGATAACACATATTAATTAGAATTAGCCATTCTTCCCTGGGATTTCCTAGGTGGCTCAGTGGTAAAGAGCTTGCCTGCCAACTCAGAAGACATAAGAGATGTGAATTGATTCTTGAGTGAGGAAGATCCCCTGCAGGAGGAAATGGCGACCCACTCCAGTATTCTTGCCTGCAGAGTCTCATGGATAGAGGAGCCTGGCAGGCTACAGTCCATAGGGTTACATAGAGTCAGACACGACTGAAGTGACTTAGCATGCATACATTTTCTTCCCTAGAAAAGATACTTTTCTCATTGTAGCTAACATGCTTTTCTCTATATTATACTGACCCCACCTTTTGTTTTGATTTTACATGTAACCTGCTTTGTGAAGCCTATGTGCCTTTGGCTATTATCCTATCTGATGTTTCAAACTGACTCCTACACGGGCGCTGGAGTGTGTGGGAGCTTGCCCAGGATGGCTGGAACCCCACAAAAGAAACTGTTCTGAGGTTGAACCCTATCTTATTTCTTATTTCCAAACCTCCCTACCGACTTTGGAATCCTAGTTCCAGTCATGCATTATATTCAAAGCAGCAAAAGCGTTGAAATGAACAAACCCCAAAGCCCGAAGGCCAGTTCATCAGAGGGTTCCAGGCCCTTTCACATGCCTGACAGATGGGAGAGAATTTCTGAAATTGTTGGAAGGCAGGCCCTCGTGCGAGGACGTGGAGGGTTAAAGTAAAACCAAAAAACACATCTACCTTTCAAGCACCCTCTGTGTTGCCAAAATGCACTGAGACCTCTGTTTAACTCTGTTCTGAGAGCGAGTTTGTGGAGTAGTAATGTGGCAAACCCAGATGTCTCCACTTTATCCAAGTTCAGGGAATGATTCTATTGAGAAAATTGAGCCCCGGTTTGGAAAAAGACAGTCTGTGACACAGTGAGGATAAACAGGAATGAAAGAGATGGCTGCATCCTCTGAGTCCTCTACAAAGGCTTTGCACATGATTTGTTGTTCAGTCATGTCCGACTCTTTGTGACCCCACAGACTGCAGCATGCCAGGCTTCCCTGTCCTTCGCTCTCTCCCAGAGTTTGCTCAGACTGATGTCCATTGAGTCAGTCAGTGATGCCATCTGACCATCTCATCCTCCGTCATCCCCTTCTCCTCCTGCCATAAGGATTTATTCCCTTACAATTTCAGAACTCCAAGAGACCACCGTTATCATCTCTGTTTTATATTTACATCTCAGAGGGCCCGAGGCAGTTTAGGTCACTTTGCACATTGCCCGAGAGCCCCTCTTCCCCCAGAACTCACGCATTTTGAATCCCGATGATCTGTACTCTCCAATTTCCATCTCGCTCCCTGGCACGTGCTCCCATCTGCAGGGCAAAGCCTGCCCCAGCTGACCGGTCTGGTGGGAGCTCAGTGGGCCATTCCTCCAGCCATGTCTACAACTCCAGCCCAGATCCACCTCACCTTTGCCCTGCTCCTGCCTCCTGCCCGCTTCTTCCTGAGGCTGGTGATGGTGTGTTAGTATTTACTCACGAGCCACTGACTCCATCATCTCAGCGCAGATCCTGACGTTTGACCCAACGGGGCCTCCAACCTATTTCTCTTCCTTCTACCTTGCCTCTTGCGAAAAGCGTGCAAGTTTCCAGTTGTAACAGCTTGTTCAGGCTTACCTTCTCTGACCCCCCACCAAGCGCAGTGCTCCCCATGGACACTCCTGCAAGCTCAAGTGATGCTGTGACCTGGACCTCTGCCCTCGGGGATCAGGAGCCCCCCTCAGACCAACTCAGTCTCCCCAAGCTGCTCCCCCACCGCCTCCTGGTCTCTTAAACCAGCTCAGGCCGACGCACGTGGCTCTTGGAGACTGGTGGGGCCAGAGAAAGGATGAAGGACAGACAAGGATAGACAAACGACAGGGTTCTGAGCTGGAGGGAGGTGCTGGGGGTAGGTTTTAACATAGAAGACAGAGCTCTTTGCCAAAAGGGGGTCGACAGTGCAGGATCAGAGTTAGAATGGAGGTGGGAATGGAGACGATCAGATAGGAAAGGGAAAGAAAAACAGCACATCCACCAAGACAGGAGCGACGAGAGGCGACCCGGAGGACGAGAAGAAAGTGAGACAAGGCTGGAGACAGGCACAGCTCCTCAGAGCCCTGGGCCGGGGAGCCGCGTCAGACACAGTGCCGCAAGCTGGAGGTGCTCCCTCGGGAGGGAAAGGTGCGTCTGACCCCCACGCCCTTGCACCCCACTTCCCGCCCGATACCTGTCACGGTGAGCCTGGTGCCGATCCCAAAGTGGAGGGGCGAATTATAGGCCCACAGCTGCAGGTGACTGTGGCAAAACCCCCGGAAACCTCAGGCAGGGCAAAAGTCTTAGCTCCTCGAGAGCGGGAATGGCCATTTTTCTTCCTGCCTGGGTTCATGGCGCTGGACCAAAGGGATGCCACTAGAAGAAAGGCCTAGGCACACTCAACGGGGGAAAGAGAAAGAAACTTAGGAGGAGCCGATCCACGCAAGTAAGAAGGAGGGGTGAGCTTAGAAGAGTGAGGAGGCAGCTTGTGGGTGGAAGACTCAGAGGGGAAACAGAGGCATCAACCAAGCTGCCTCTAAAGCAAGGACAGGGGGCTTCCCTGGTGATCCAGGGGCTAAGAGTCCGCCTGACATAAGTTTGATCCCTGGTCGGGGAAGATCCCCTATGCTGCGGGGCAACTAAACCCGTGCACCACAGCTGCGGCGCCCAAATGCCTAGAGCTGGGGCTCCACGAGGAGAGACGCCACCGCAATGAGAAGCCCGCGCACCACAGCGAGAGAGTAGCCTCTGCTGTCCGCAGGTAGGGAAAAGCCCGCATAGCAACAAAGACCCAGCACAGCCACGAGTAAATAAAATTAATATTAAAAAATAAATACAGAGATGGCAGCCCCAGCTCCTCGGAAGCCCCACGGGGATCAGAGTTTAGTCGACCCCCTTCCATCAGGGCAGAGAGGAGAGACAGACACTCCGGTCCCAGAGACAGCGACCCTACGTCCCGGGTCCTGAGTCTTACCCAGGACGGCGAGCTGGGTCCCGTGTCCAAAGTGATGCGACCGGTTGCTCCACAGCACAACGCGGGTGTGGCAAACCCCAGAGTGGCTGGTAACTTGGGGCCCTTCCTTCCAGAGACGACCTTCCCCCCAGCACTTCTGGGGTTCCAGCACCTTCTCTGCTCACCCATACCCACAGCCTCCGCTGTGTTCTCAGTCCTGGCCTTCTCTAAGGGGAACTTCTAGAACTCCAACCTCACAGCGCACCGTCCCCAGGGAAGACCTGTACTCACCCAAGACGGAAAGCTTCGTCCCGTTGCCGAAATAGAGCCTATCATTAGTCACACAACCCTAAAGCCTGGTAGGGAAACTCGCCTGCACCTCCCAGCCCTTCCTCCCCCGGTCCACCTGCAGCTTTCCTGTTCCTTTCCTCAGCAGAACTGTGACCCCCGGAGGTGGAGGGGGTTGACATCTGTACAGTGTGTGACTCCCCACCCGCCTCTCCTGTGTCCATCTCCTTTCTGCGTGAGGGAGAAAAATGGCAGGACTGACAACTCCAAGGCCAGAGGTTCTCCCATCTACCATGGCTTTGATGGGCATCCCCCAAGGAGACAGGAGAAGGACAAGGTGACCCCTTTCTAATTGAGATTACTTGCCTCCCGTTAGGGAAACCAGGCTTGGCCAGGCCCGCCCATGAAATTACTGGAGATGGAGGCTGCCCGCCTCATCAAGACAAGAACTCACCAAGACAGGAATTCAGATCTTTCTGATAAACACGTGCTTTAACCTAGGCACCCAAGACAGAGGCTCCATCTGGACTCTGCCCCTCCCTGCAGGCTCCCAGCCCTCCAGTCCTGGCTGGCTTACCTACAACAGCAAGCCTTTTTCCCTCCACCCCCCAAAAGTAGAAGTCTCCAAAGCCAAGCCTCTAGGATTCACTTTAAAACCTCTCCTCCTCTGCTGAGCTCAGCCAGGATTCGGGGAGAGGCTGGGGCGTTCAAAGATCTCTTCCCTCCCAAAGACACCAGCCCCCTTCAAACACCCCACATAGCCTTCCAGAGCTGTCCAGGGCCCCAGGACCCCGGGAGCTGGGTCATCCCTTTCTTCCCACGTTCTCTGGGAGAAGGCGCTCCCTCATGGTACCCACCTGGAGACCCCAGCCTTACCTACAACCGTCAGCTTGGTCCCTGGGCCGAACTGATAGTCATAACACATTAGAACGCAGCCACCCTACAACGCACACCTGGGACCCGCCCTCCCGGCCGAGGGGCCAGGAAAGACCTGGACTGTGTCTTACCTACAACCGCGAGCCTGGTGCCTTTTCCAAAGAAAACCTCAGTGTTCACACAGTGAAGCGGAGCAAGGAGGAAAGCAATTTGAGGCGGGCAGAGCGGACAGGGTCTGGGTTGGTGTCTGGTGGACCTGGGACTAGGAGTCCTCTTCTGTGCTTTGAGGATATTGCACGAAAGAATATTTTTGAATCTTGACTCTTGGGGCCATGGAACATGGGCAGAGTCCATCCACAGGGCCCTGAGCCCCTGTGTTGATTCTTCCTGAGGGTCCATCACAGGGATATGGGCCTGGGGAGGCGGGTAGGGTCCCAGACACCCATGAGCATCCATGGGTGGGTGCTGGCATAGTGCTGACTTCTTGTTTCATAGAGTGGGTCACCTCCCATGAACCTTCCCATTGACCTTGTCCTGAGCAGGGAGCAGCTAGTGAGGGGTGGGATAAAGGGTCTCCCTGAGTCCTTCATCCATGAGGCCACAGAGGCATCTTCTTACATCTGGCCTTTCTGCCTGGAAGCTTCAGCTCTGATCCAGACCTGTCCTGCTCCGTGGTTTTGGCTTGACAGGTAAATGGTGGGGGGAGGTGGAGGCCTTCCGACCCAAGCCACCCTTGGGTCGGTGATCCAGGAGGAGAGTGAAAGTTGATGGGCACTGGGACAGGCAGAAAGGTTTTTGTAAAGGATTCCCATAGGGTTGAATCACCGTGGCCCCGCTGTCCCCACAACGTTACAGCTTTATACAAAAACGGCCCCTCCCATGGGCCCGCCCCTCGGAGAGGGAGTCTGGGAGGAACCACCAGAGCGCTGGCCCTCTGAGGGCATTGGAGGGCGAGGAGGTGACATCAGCAGTCCCGGTGCGTGGTGCGGGGCAGGGGGCGGGTACGGACGAGGCCGGGGGCTCCCTCCTCACCTCGTGCCCTTCTTCAGGACCTTCTCGGATCCTCCGAGCTGTCTGCCTTTGTATCCGCCCCTCTGCAGGCTGTCGTCATAGGAGCAGCCCCTTTCATCCCCGGCCTGCCCCTGACGCCAGGCACCCAGAGATCACACCTTTTATCTGGGAATGGGGTCCCGCAGGACCCAGACTCTGCCCCTTCGGCCTAACTCTGAACCTCCAGGGTGGTCCAGAGAACAGGCCACCACCAAGTACACAGAGGTAGAGATTTTCCAGGGGTAAAGTCATAGCTGAGAGCTGTATTTCTTTTCTTTTTTTGCATTCACTTTAAAATCATTTTTTTTTTAACTGGAGGATAATTGCTTGACAGTGTCATGTTAGTTTCTGCTGAATAGCAACGTGAATCAGCGGTAGCTCAGCTCGGAGCTCTGCGATGACCTTGAGCGGGTGACGGGGCTGGTGGGAGAGCTGTATTTCTAACCAGGGTGAGGTGAGGGGGGAGCCACATGTGTCGTAACCTGCCTCACTTCTCATCGAGGACTTCAGACATCAGGGTTCAGTAAAGGGCTTTTGCAGAAACTGAGGCGGAGAACGGGGTGGATACAGCCTCGGGAACGTTTAAATACAATCTCCTGGTCATGTGATCAAAGTCAAGGCCCCTTCTCCCTCTTTTCCCTAAAGGGTAGAAACATTTTAAACTTTTGCCAGATATTTGATTTTCCCTGCAGAAGATGACCTTGAAATTGAAACTCCAGTTGAGTAGTCATGATCTCATTTCACTAGATGGCGCTTCCTTTTGTGGCCTTTCAGACTATGACTCAATGTCTAGAAGAAAAAAAGACAAACTTGACCACATAATGATAACACACTGGCAGGGGGAACATACAGAGAATCAAAGATAAAAGACAGTATGGGGAAAGCATTAGCAATTCTTATCATGAGGGCTGATCTCATGGTGATGAACTTCTAGAAATCAATAAGAAAAGAATCCAGCAGTGCATTAAAAATGAGAAGGTTCAGAAGAAAAGATCCAAATGGTGCTTAACCATAGGGAAAAAAAAAGTCTTGAAATGATAAATACAAACTAAAAAGGCAATGAAATGTCAGTTTTCACCAATTTGATGATGTGAATAGTGGAAGACCATTCTATCAACGGGCTTCCCAGGTGGCGCTAGTGGTAAAAGAACCCTCCTGCCAATGAAGGGATCCTTGGATCCCTGGGTCGGATCCCCCGGAGGAGGGCATGCCAACCCACTCCAGCATTCTCGCCTGGAGAATCCCAAGGGCAAGGAGCCTGGTGGGCCTGTAGTCTATAGGGTCACAAGGAGTTGGACATGACTGAAGCAACTTAGCACTCTCTGGCATGCTAAATAATACAACTCTTAATGGGAGCAATTTGTAACTATCTATAAATATTATGACATGACTTAGTGACTAATACCACCGCCACCATAAAATACAAATATTCTTATTTTGTCACCCAGAAATTCCACCTTTGGGAGTTTATCCTGTAATTACTTTTGCATACAAATAAAAACACATGTGTAAAATATTTGCATCATTTGGAATAGCAAATGATTGGGAAAAACTCAACTACCCATCAGTAAAGGACTGGGTAAATAAATTGTGACACATTCAGAAAACAGAATATTATTCTATACTAAAAATGAATGAAAATGCTTTATACTGCTACGGAAAGCTTTCTAATATATACTGTTAACTGGATTAAAAATAAGCGGTAGAATAAAGTTTCTATATGCAAACTTTGTCTAACAAAGGAGGAAAATAGGAATTGTACTTCTATGTGTTTGATGCTACATGAAGAAATACTGGAAGTTTACAAAAGAGATGGGCAAAAGCGATTTGTTAAGAATAAATGGAGGAGACAGAAACAGAGTGTAAGTAAAATTGACATTTCTCAATGTCAACTTTATAGTGTTGATTTTTGAGCCATAGATAGCGATTTTATTTTAAATGGGTAATAGAGATATTGTCTATTTTATGTTAAAGTAAAATGATAAAATTTTAAAATAAAAGCAACAAAATACTACTTTAAGTGATATTTTGAAATCTATAGCTGTAAAAAAAATACTTTTTTTCATTTACAAAGTCATTTTTTTCAAAGAAGAACAGTTTATATAAGAAGCTGTTTCATGGTACTGAATTTGCTGAATGAGTCTCCAGTCACCTAGGAGCCTGGTGAAAAACACATATTTCTGAGTAATCCCCAGGATGTTCAGAGTTCCAAGTCTCTAGGTTTATTAATTTGTATTTAAACAAACAATTAGGCACAAAATTGCCCTGGGTATTTACCCTTCAGTAATTTACTCCCTAAGTTAGAGTTTCCTTTTGACCTGGGGACTCTCACGCCAACTTGAGCTTACAAAGAATACCACCCTGCCTTGGTTCCACAACCACCTTTTGTTCTCATGGGGATTTTGTTAGTAGCTCAAATGCCCACGAAGCTTTTTGTTTGGTGAAAGCAGTTTAGACAGGTCAGGCAGGTGCCACGTGAAGCCTTTCTTCATCTTTAACAGCAGGGGGCAGCCTTTCCTCATTTTTTGTTGGACTTAACCCGCTGCATTCAGCGTGGCCACTTGAGGGGGCAAGAAGAATGTCATAGTGCTCAGGGGACCCAGGGCAAAGCTTGCTGGTTACCTGTGTGCCCTTCTCAAGGTGGGTGTTGGGAGGTAGGGAGGTGGCCCGCAAATAATATCTATGTGTAACTTTTTAAACCTTTTAAGCACGTGAATTGATTCTTTTTAACCCAAACTTCGTCCCCTAATTTCCCAGATGTAACTGACGTCTGAAGAGGTTAAAGGGTCCCCCAAAGTGGCAGGAGACAAGGAGCAAGGGCGGGAACCAGCACTCCGACCTCCTCATTCACGATCCTGGACTCTCACCGGTGCTGCTCCCGAGCTCTGACGCCCTGCTCCTCGGGCAGTCTCCCCTCCAGGAGCCAGACTGAGGGCTCCCTCCCACACCCTCTGTTTAGAACCTTGGGCAAGTTACTGGATTGTTAAAACACTCCAGTCTCCTTAACTGCCTGCAATGAAGGAGACTCGGGTTCCCTGGGTTGGGAAGATCCCTTTGAGAAGGGAATGGCTACCCACCCCTGTATTCCTGCCTGGAGAATTCCAGGGACAGAGGAGCCTGGCGGGCTACCGTCTATGAGGTCACAAAGAGTCAGACACGACTGAGCAACACTCCTTAACTTAAAATGGGAATGATGATGATAAAATAAGACCTACCTTATGGAGCTCTTGTGAGACATAAATAATACACCTAAAGGTTTACTGGATTTCCCAGGTGATGACAATGGTAAAGAACCTGCCTGCCCATGCAGAAACGTTAAGAAGCATGGGTTTGATCCCTGGGTTGGGAAGATCCCCTGGAGGAGGGCATGGCAACCCACTCCAGTATTCTTGCCTGGAGAATCCCATGGACAGAGGAGCCTGGCAGGCTATAATCCATGGGATTGCAAAGAGTTGGACACGACGAAGTGAGTTAGCATGCACACATGCAAAAAGGTTTGTCATATGCCTGCATATAGTTAGTAAAGGTGTTGGTGACTGCTGTTTTCACAGACAGTACTGGTCTAGGGTCTCTCGTTCCAATTTTAGTATATGTGCTGCCGAAGTGAGCACTGGTCTAGGGTCTCTCTACCACATTGGTTCTCAAGCTCTGACATCCATCAGGATGTCTTGGAAGTCTTGTTAAAAGCAAGCTCCTGGGCTCCATCTAAGAATTTCTACTCAGTAGGTTTGGGGTGGAGCCTAAGAATTTGTGTTTCTCCTAAATTCCCAGGCAATTCTGGTCCTGCTGGTCCAGGGATCACACTTTGAGAACTGTTCTTCTGGAAGACCTTTTCTTCTAGCTCATACTTCATTCATTCAACCCCTGGCTGCCTATTATATCTCAGCTGTTGTTTAGTCAGTAGACATACCAGGATGAGTAAGACAAGCCATCTTCTATAAGAAGCTCATGGTTGAAGGCCACAGTAGGCACATCTATATATACTAAGCAGCATGAGCAGAACTGTGATAGAAGTAAGTGTGGAAGAGAATGAGGACTCCTTACTCAGACCAGAGGGTCAGGGAGCCAGTGCAGGGGTGTGGGGAAGAGAATGGGGAGCAGGAAGAGTCAAGGACTTTTTTGAAGAGGGTGAACAGGTGGGTGGACAGGGCATCATGCCAAATGGACTGGTAGTGTTCAGAACTGGAGGTCAGAGGTGCATGGCTTGTTGGAAGAACCGCCAGCACTTCTGAGCCCTGGGGCACTGCAGGGGAAGGGAGGGGTGAGGTAACCCAGGCTGGAGACACAGGCAGAGCGAAAGCAGGAAGAACCATGCATCTCTGGGATGAGGAGCTTGGCTTGTACTTCAAAAGCTGTCGGGCATCAGGAAAGGTATTAACCAGAAAGCAAACAACACATAGGACCCCTCTGAGCACAGGCTTAGAAGACTGCAGGAGATAAGTGCCCCTCAGGAAGTGCTGCAAGGCAGGGGACGAGCTGGAGAGATGTTGAGGAGCAGGACTGTGGACCGCAGCAGGAAGGCCCATGAGGTGGGAGGGAGGAAGCAGGGGTGGGGCCTGGGGGCCAGGCAAATAGAGCCCAACTCCAGATCTGTCCTTTGCTGGACGAGGGACGTGGGTGAACTGACAACCTTGTCTGAACCTCTGTTTCCTTGTCTGTATCTCCGGAATAATAAACACTGCAGAGGTAGAGGGAACTAAATGTGAAAGTGCCTATCAAGGACTCAGGAGGGTGTTCGTATCATCACGTGGGAAGAACAGAAGGCAGATTTCTCAGGAATGGGAGGGAGAGAGACCCAGGGAGCTCTCATCTCCCTCAGGCACATGAGCTGGTCCTGGGAAAACAGGAGCCAGCAGGGCCTCCTGCTTCCAGGAGGGAACATATGCTGGGGACACGGAGCGGACTCAGAAAAGGCCAAGGTGATTGGTAGGTGCTTCCCTAGGCATGGGGACCAGTGAGAGGAGGTGTGAGATCTTACAGACCATTCCCAACACATGTGCACATGTGAGCATCCATGCGCACACATCAGTCCCGCACTCATGACCAAAGACAAACCAAGGCCAATGCAGCCTTCTGGAATGAAGTTACTCCAGGAACCCCTCTCCCTGATGATATTTTCTGCCTTCCTTCTCTTTACATGTGAGTTTCCCTGGTGGCTCAGATGGGAAAGAATCTGCCTGCAATGCAGGAGACCTGGCTTCAATCCCTGGGTTGGGAAGATCCCCTGGAGAAGGAAATGGCTACCCACTCCAGTAATCTCGCCTGGAAAATCCCATGGACAGAGAAACCTGGTGGGTTACAGCCCACGGGATCCCAAAGAGTTGGACACGACTGAGCGACTTTCACTTTGCTGTTACACCAGTGTGCCCTGGAACACATTGGGGAAGTGGGGTGCTCCGCTCATCTGTAAGGGGTATCGCCCTGTCTGAGCCCCGGTGGGAGCACGTTTCCCAGAGTAGGGGTGGGGGTTGAGGAAGCAGGCGCACAGCTGGGCAGGGGGAGCACAGTCACTTTATTAGCATAATGATGGCTGAGGGGCGGGGCTTCAGCTGTTGGCGGCAATGGTCTCCTGAATCCAGCTCACGTAGTTGCAGACCTTGGTGTAGACCCCAGGCTTGCCCTTCTGGGCGCAGCCGTAGCCCCAGGACACAATGCCCTGGAGCTGTCCGCTGCAGGCCACGGGGCCGCCGGAGTCACCCTGGGGAGGGAGTGATGAGATAAGCTTTATAAAGAGAGGAGGCAATGGAATGGGAGCACACAGTCTGAACCTCACAAGACCCTGTTCCCCTTGGCTCTGGGCCCCACGCCCTTCTCACTGTGAAGAGAGGCCACAGCTGAGCCTCCCTCGTTTCTCCAGGGGACCACCAGCCCACGATCCTGGGCATTCACATCCTGCCCCCAGCGAGGCTGCCACCTCTGGGCAGGCATCTTACCTGGCAGGAATCCTTGCCTCCCTCCAGGAAGCCAGCGCAGACCATGTTGCTGGTGATCTGTCCAGGGTACGCGGCTTCACACTCGGCGTGACTCAGCAGCGGGGCTTCCAGGCATTGCAGCAGTTCCGGGTAGTTGACTTTGAGGGACAGGAAGAGATCAAGAAAAGGAAAATGTGGGTTAGGATGGGAAGGGGGATGGTAACCCAGGGCTGAGCCCTGAGGGCAACCGGGAGAGGCCCCTTATGAAAATTGAGTTTCAATTCCCGGCAGGCTCACTGCGGACCCCTCTCTAAAGGTGCTGAGAGCTGGGGCCGCGTCTGTCCTGCCTTTTGATTCTCGGGCTCAGGTCCGGGACACTTGCCCCTCTCTGGTACCCAGCACACAGTCCTGCATGTGTAGTAGGTACTCGATGGGAATTTGTAGGCTGGAAGCAAAGACTGGAGCCGAGCTCAGGCGATGCTCGGTTCTGGGCAGTGTGGGTAGGTCAGGGGGTGAAGACGTGAGGGCCCCACTCACCGCCGCTGCTCAGGGTGTTGCCCCAGCCGGAGATGAGGCACTCGGTGCCTGCGGGTGCACAGGCGCTGGGCAGAGCCAAGGTGGACACCCGGGCATTGATGACCGCAGGCGTGGAGAGTTTGATCAGCAGGATGTCATTGTCCAGAGTCCAGCTGCTGTACTTGGGGTGGCGGATGATCTTGGACGCGTCGATGAACTGTTCACCACCTTCCACGACATCGATGTTGTACTCTCCCAGCCTCACCTGGATGCGGCTGTTGAGGGCAAGCACAGTAAAGAACTTTTTGTCCACAGGCCCACATTTCCCAGAGGTTTTCCCTGCTCACAGGTGGGAGTGTAGGAATGTCAAGGGCTGTAGAGGGGTGGTAGGTCAGTGCAGGTGTGAGACCAACAACCTCCGTGCTTCAGAGGGCCTGGTGGTAGAGAAGCGATGCGGTGAAGGGGTCCAGCTAGGGACCATCTGCTTTTCCAGCCGCCTTTTCCACACCCCTCATGCATTCAGTGCCCAGTGCCCTGGACGCAAATGCACCATTTTAAGTTCCCCAGACATCCTTCAACCTCCGCCACCTTGCAAACTACATGCAGTCATTTCTACTGCCTCCCTTCTTGATCTGGTCAGGGCCACCATCCTGTGTGATCTGATTTGTCTGTCTGTCTGTCCATCCTGTCTTTCATTCATGTCCAACTCTTTGTGATTTCATGGACTGTAGCCTGCCAGGCTTCTCTGTCCATGGGATCCTCCAGGCAAGAATACTTGAGTGGGTTGCCATGCCTTCCTCCAGGAGATCTTCCCCACCCAGGGATCAAACCTGCATCTTTTACGTCTCCTGCCCTGGCAGGTGGGTTCTTTACCACTATCGCCATCTGTGATCTAATACAGCACTTCTCAAACAACAGCCACAGGACCTGCACCATCAGTCACCTGGGAACGCATTAGCAACACAGATTCTCTCTTCTGCCCAGACCTAATGCATCTGAAACCCTTGGGGTGGGACCCAGCAACACGTGTTGTAACAGGCCCTCCAGGTGATTATTACGTGCATTCAGGTTGGAGAACCCTTGCTTTTGGCAGTGATTCTCAGCTCTGCCCAGGAGTGTAGAATTGCCAGAAGCAGAGAGCATTCACCAATATTCAGACTCGTCCTAAAAATTCTGAGCTAAATGGGAACTAGGGATCATATTTTTTTTAAAAAACATATCTTACAAGGTTTTAACATGTAGCCAATTGGCAAGGGTTATTTGTGTGAGGTCTATGCCAGCTTTTCCCACTGGCTATTCCCACCTTCAAAATAGCTTGTGCCTACTTTTTATGGGACTTTCCAGGTGGCACCAGTGGTAAAGAACTGGTGCAAGCCAAAGCATAAGACCCGGGTTCGATCCCTGGGTCGGGAAGATCCCCTGGAGGGGGGCATAGCAACCCACTCCAGTATTCTTGCCTGGAGAATCCCATGGACAGAGGAGCCTGGCGAGTGCCCCTCTTCACCCACAGCTCCTGCCGAGTCAGCTGCTGTTGCCCACTTCTTCTCTTCCCCATCATCGTTCTGAGCTCTGGTCAGACCCCAGCTCTTCCAGAGGGCCCTGGGCAGTGGGCTTAGTCGCCAGGGGCCCAGCACTTACTACTGGTAGCAATGAGCCGCGGACACCACCCACTGGTCACTGATGAGGGAGCCGCCGCAGAAGTGGTAGCCAGCGTTCAGGGACACCTGGTAGGGGACGGAATTCTCCGCGCAGGTGTAGCCCCCGACGATCTTGTCATCGTCGTCCGAGGGGAAAGCCACTTGAGTGGAAACAGGGGAGGAGAGGCTGATGCAGCAGGAGGGTGGAGCCCCGAGCCCCGCGGCTGGACTCTGCTAATTAGGATTCCTGACCGAGCACAGGGAGGGGGGAAGGCCACCCTGGCTGGTCTCCCAGCGGGTAGTTCTCCCGAGTCGCTGTGTGTCTGCAGGGCGCAGAGCTAGGGAGCCTGCAGGGGCTCCAGCTCAGACCTCCACCGGGAGCACCAGGGCAAGGACAGTAAACCCACTCAGCATCGGAGAGTCTGAATGTGGTCCTCTCACCCACTGGCTGCTTCTATCCTTTTTATTCATCACCAGTCTACTCCCTGCTGCAGTTTCAGCCCCAGTTTGCCACGATGGGTTGGCCTCACCAGGGAGATGTGGCTGCAAAGCCCTGGCTTTGCTTACCAGCTCCTCCCATAGCTCACACCTGAGCAGGGAGCCCAGGCACCCTTTGCGCAGGATAAAGGTGGTTACGGTTATTGGCCAATAGAACAGTGATTCGCAGCTGTGGCTATACATCCGGGAATCTTAAAACTACTCAGGAAACTTAAAAAGTCAGTGCATGGTTCACACCCCCAGGCCAATAAACAGGACTCCACCGTGAGTCACCTTCCATCTCCCCAGGAGCATCTGAGGCTAGGAACAGCTAGAGTGGAGTTACCTACGGTTGTCACGGCCAAGCCTTAAGGCCTGGCTCATTTCACAGACCAGCTCCACCTGGTTTGCATTTCTCGTCTCTCCCAACAAAGCCCCAAAATGGATGGACGAGAGGGATAGGAGTGGAACCCGGCAGAAGGTGAGAGAAGTGAAGGTTAAAGAGAGTCCCAGAGTGGGAAGGAGGGGTGCTGGCCAGGGAGGGGAGAACACACAGGTAGAACAGGAGAGGCCGGAGGAGTGGTGAAGCGTGTATCTCTGCCAGGAGAGGGGCTAGTGGACCTTAAGCGATGCATGGGACTCACCAGCAGCTCCCACAAAGGCAAGGATCAGCAGGGGATGCATGGTGGAGAAGTGCGCTGGAGTGCCTGGTGGCGAGCCTTTATAACCCCCGAGGAGAGGGAGGGGGTGGAGGGGGACCACCCCTCCCAGTACAAACACACCTGCAGCTTCCCTTGTCCTGGACTCTTGCATCAGTTCTGCTATGTTTGGCCACTCCATGGATTCATGACTTCCGGGTGATAAGGAAACTTATTTTCCAAGGACGCAGAGGAAGATTAGCTGACTCTTAGGAGGATATTCTGGGGTGAGGAACACAGGGAAAGCCAAGACCCCTCTTCCTACAGCTGAGCCTTCTTAAACCGAGTGGATGATGGAGATGAGGAGTAAGGGAAGGCAGAATGACCTGGGACCCTGGGGATCCTCTGACCTCATGGAGATTTACTCAACTTACTTCAAGGAAGGGCTGATATTAGTAGCAAACTTGGCTGCTTGGTATCCTGAAGTCCCATGAAAGGAAAGAAATCTTTACTATGTCATACCTGTAAACAAGAAGACCCTGGTCAAGTCTAAACTATGGTGTCAGAAGGTCAAAGCCCAAGCCTTAGGGAACCAGGACCCCAATACCAAGAAGTGATGAGATGGGAGAGGCAGAGTTTCTTGTGAGTCTGGGCCTTCAAGCTGGCTCTCCTTCCTACCAGGGCTTGAGGGACAGGGTGGGAGGAGGCATTTGGAGGGAGGAGAGGCCAAGGATTAAGTAGGTGTTTACCTGATGCACTGGGGTAACAAGAGACCAGTATCGTATTCCTCCTCTTCCTCACTATCAAGACGCTTGTCTTTCTCATTGCTCAAGCAGCCTTGGGTTCTCTTTAAGCAGCCTCCTGGTCACCCTGGGAGCCTGCACTAACAGTGATGAAAATTGCCCCCACCTGCTAGGAGCTGACAGCCTGAGCCAGAATTATATGTTCCGGATCAGATTTTAGAAAAAAGGTTTGAACAATGGTAAATCTCGGTCCTTACCAGAGAATCAGCAGCAGGTAGAGAAACTGGGGCATGATAAAGGTTGAGAATGTGTGCGCATGTGCTCAGTCGATCCGACTCTGCAGCCTCATAGACTGTAACCCACCAGGCTCCTCTGTCCATGAAATTGAGTGATTAAAAACAACATTGAAGGTGGTGGGATTCTGAAATTTTCTTTCTTTCTTTTTTATGCAGTGAGACTCTTTTCCTGGGCTCAGTGAAGAGTGAATCTTCCTGGAAATGATCTCAATTTGCAACCTGCCATGTCCATCAAGACACACTCTTGTAATTTACTGAGGCACCACTTGGCCAGGAGGTATAGAGATGTAACTAGTGTCTGTGCTGGAACCTAACCTTATGAGCCAGGTCGACAAGCCTTCGCATGAAGAGGCTTCTCCTGCTCACCTCCTCTGAGCTCAGTGTTCCTGATGGGCAGGAGTGGGCAGAGTCTACACAGGTACTCTCGGAAAGGTAGAAATGAGCGAATGCTCTGAGGGTGGTGAACAAAGTCAAAAAGCTCAGAAGTCTGGTGGCAAGACAGGAAGTAGGCTGGAAGGACAGAGTAAATGGAAATAGAGTGAACTGGGAGAAATGGGGTGGGGGGCGGGCTCTTGGGTGGAGAGGGACCCACAGGGTGACTTCTGGTCTGGTGCCTGGCATAGCTGGAAGCCAGCTTCTCCACGACAGGACACCCACTCCGCAGAGCTGCACACCCTCTGACCCCTGATGAGCTCCTCTCTAGGTGGCCATACTGCTGTTTGTGTATAGCGCCCACCAGCTTTTAAAGAGCTTTCACACACACAAGCAGCGGTGGCATGCTGATTTTCCTTTCTGTTGAATTTCAAGCTCCCGTTTTCATCGTGAGGTGTGCAGGACAATATTATTTCCTGTTAGAGAGGTTGAGACCAGGCGTCAGAAAGGATCCATCCTGCCTGAGAGCATAGCCCTAAAACTGGCAGAGCTGACCTCAAGGCCGCCGGAGGACAGGGAAAGTGCTGTGAAGTGTGGGAATCACTGCAGATGGCAGCTCAGGGGTCATGCCAGGGAACAAACTACATCCGGATCCCTCCTGATGCTGGCTTCCTTGGCAGAGAAAGAAGCCTGAATTAATCTGGCACCTGCCCCCGCACCCCAGCCCCACCTTGCTATGGCCTTGGGCCTCTCTGGGCCACGTCAAAGGCAGGTTGTGCTCACCCAGGTTGTGGAGCCTCCATCATAGAGGCTTTTTTTTTTGCAGAAATATCATAAAATATGCTATTTCGTTTTGCCCCCTTGTCGTGGGGCCTTCATAGGAAGCCTGGCTTTAGAGGATGAGAAACGTCACATCTATTTCCTTTCCCAGCCTGCGGGGTGAAGGTGGGGGGCAGAGGGGGCCGGCTCATGTTTTGGGCTACCATTCTGCTCAGATAGAAAGGTAAGAGCCGCACCCCCCCCCCCCCCCCCCCACATCCCTGTTAGAATGACTTGGTTCATTTCTAATGGCCTTACGTTGCCTGAACTCAAATGCTTTCTGTAGAGTTCTTCTCCAGGGCAGTCCACATGGCTTAGCAGATTTTTCTTTCTTCTGAATCCTATTTATTGACTCAGTGGATTAGTTTGCTAGGGCTGCCATAACAAAATAATGGCAGAAATCCATCTTCTGACAGTTTTGGGAGCTGAGAAGTCCATGATCAAGGAAGGTGTTGATAGAAGAAACTTTCATATATTGATTCATGGAGAAGTCATTCTGGCTTATACATGAGTTAACTTGAATTTTATACCAACTAAAACAGCCTATTTGTGGCCTACCAAACATACATTGTAGATCTGCTTTACTTAGTAAAGAAAAGGGCATATTGGACCAGAAGTAAAAGCTGTCTGTGTTAAAAGATAAAGTGCCTCCCTTCCTGGGACACGAGTGCTGGCGCTCCTTCGAGGACAAGACTCCCTTCCCAGGGGCCAGCGCCACACTGACTCACTGAGTTCCTGCTGATCTGCTTTTTCAAACCTGGAGGGAATATATTCCTGACTTGCTTAATGTTCTCTGTTCTGTCAAGACATAAAACTGGGCTGAAAACCCTGCTGCTCTGGAGCAGCTCCTCAGAGTTGTCTTAGAGGCTGCCTTTCGGGTTCTAGTCTTCAGTTTGGCTTAAATAAAATTTGTTTCTATTCCTATCTCAGATCATTTATTATTTTTGTTAACGGTGTCAACAGGGTTGGTTTCTCCAGGGGTCTCTCTCCTTGGGTTGCCGACGGTCATCTTTTCACGGACTTCACATGGCCTTTCCTCTGTGGATATCTCCCCAGTGGCTCTCCTTATATATCCTAATCTCTTCTGATAAGGACAAGGTCAGATTGGCTTAAGGGCCACCCTGATGGCCTCAATTAAATTATTTATTTAAAGATCTTATTACATTCTGAGGGACTGGGGGTTAGGACTACAACATGTGAATTTTGGAGGAACACAGTTCATCCATGCTGCTGTTACTGCTAAGTCACTTCAGTCGTGTCCAACCCTGTGCGACCCCATCCCTGGGATTCTCCAGGCAAGAACACTGGAGTGGGTTGCCATTTCCTTTTCCAATGCATAAAAGTGAAAAGTGAAAGTGAAGTCGCTCAGTCATGTCTGACTCTTTGCGACCCCATGAACTGCAGCCTACCAGGCTTCTCCATCCATGGGATTTTCCAGGCAAGAGTACTGGAGTGGGGTGCCATTGCCTTCTGTGAGTTCAGTCCATAGCACTCAGGAAATATTTACTGCATTCCTGTGATGTTCCTCTAATTTTTCTAACCTGAGTGTTATGGACATTTATTGGCAAAGTAATATCTCTGCTTTTTAATATGCTATCTAGCTTGGTCATAACTTTCCTTCCAAGGAGTAAGCATCTTTTAATTTCTTGGCTGCAGTCACCATCTGCAGTGATTTTGGAGCCCCCAAAATAAAGCCTGACACTGTTTCCACTGTCTCCCCATCTATTTCCCATGAGGTGATGGGACCAGATGCCATGATCTTAGTTTTCTGAATGTTAAGCTTTAAGCCAACTTTTTCACTCTCCTCTTTCACTTTCATCAAGAGGCTTTTTAGTTCCTCTTCACTTTCTACCATAAGGGTAGTGTCATCTGCATATCTGAGGTTATTAATATTTCTCCCGGCAATCTTGATTCCAGCTCGTGCTTCTTCCAGCCCAGCATTTCTCATGATGTACTCTGCATATAAGTTAAATAAGCAGGGTGACAGTATACAGCCTTGGCGTACTCCTTTTCCTATTGGGAACCAGTTTGTTGTTCCATATCCAGTTCTAACTATTGCTTCCTGACCTGCATACAGGTTTCTCAAGAGGCAGGTCAGGTGGTCTGGTATTCCCATCTCCTTCAGAATTTTCCACAGTTTATTGTGATCCACATAGTCGAAGGCTTTGGCATAGTCAATAAAGCAGAAATAGATGTTTTTCGGGAACTCTCTTGCTTTTTTGATGATCTAGCAGATATTGGCAATTTGATCTCTGGTTCCTCTGCCTTTTCTAAAACCAGCTTGAACATCTGGAAGTTCTCGGTTCACATATTGCTGAAGCCTGGCTTGGAGAATTTTGAGCATTACCTTACTAGCGTGTGAGATGAGTGCAATTGTGTGGTAGTTTGAGCATTCTTTGGGATTGCCTTTCTTAGGGATTGGAATGAAAACTGACCTTTTCCAGTCCTGTGGCCACTGCTGAGTTTTCCAAATTTGCTGGCATATTGAGTGCAGCACTTTCACAGCATCATCTTTCAGGATTTTAAATAGCTCCATTGGAATTCCATCACATACACTAGCTTTGTTCGTAGTGATGCTTTCTAAGGCCCACTTGACTTCACACTCCGGATGTCTGGCTCTAGGTCAGTGATCACACCATTGTGATTATCTGGATCATGAAGATCTTTTTTGTACAGTTCTTCTGTGTATTCTTGCTACCTCTTCTTAATATCTTCTGCTTCTGTTAAGTCCATACCATTTCTGTCCTTTATTGAGCCCATTTTTGCATGAAATGTTCCCTTGGTATCTCTAATTTTCTCGAAGAGATCTCTAGTCTTTCCCATTCTGTTGTTTTCCTCTATTTCTTTGCATTGATCACTGAGGAAGGTTTTCTTATCTCTCCTGGCTGTTCTTTGGAACTCTGCATTCAAATGGGAATATCTTTCCTTTTCTCCTTTGCTTTTTGCTTCTCTTCATTTCACAGCTATTTGTAAGGCCTCCTCAGACAACCATTTTGCCCTTATGCATTTCTTTTCCATGGAGATGGTCTTGATCCCTGTCTCCTGTACAATGTCATGAACCTCCGTCCATAGTTCATCATGCTCTCTGTCTATCAGATCTAGTACCTTAAATCTATTTCTTATTTCCACTGTATAGTCATAAGGGATTTGATTTAGGTCATACCTGAATGGTCTAGTGGTTATTCCTAATTTCTTCAGTTTAAGTCTGAATTTGGCAATCAGGAGTTCGTGATCTGAGCCACAGTCAACTCCCGATCTTGTTTCTGCTGACTGTATAGAGCTTCTCCATCTTTGGTTGCGAAGAATATAATCAGTCTGATTTCGGTGTTGACCATCTGGTGATGTCCATGTGTAGAGTCTTCTCTTGTGTTGTTGGAAGCGGGTGTTTGCTGTGACCAGCGCGTTCTCTTGGCAAAACTCTATTAGCCTTTGCCGTGCTTCATTCCGTACTCCAAGGCCAAATTTGCCTGTTACTCCAGGTGTTTCTTGACTTCCTACTTTTGCATTCCAGTCCCCTATAATGAAAAGGACATCTTTTTGGGGTGTTAGTTCTAAAAGGTCTTGTAGGTCTTCATAGACCCGTTCAAC
Source organism: Muntiacus reevesi (assembly GCF_963930625.1). Lineage (NCBI taxonomy): Eukaryota > Metazoa > Chordata > Mammalia > Artiodactyla > Cervidae > Muntiacus > Muntiacus reevesi. The sequence continues at coordinate 100,304,611 of NC_089254.1, read as the reverse complement.
TTCATCTTCTTCAGCGTTACTGGTTGGGTCTTAGGCTTGGATTACCGTGACATTGAATGGTTTGCCTTGGAAATGAACAGAGATCATTCTGTCGTTTTTGAGATTGCATCCAAGTACTGCATCTCAGACTCTTTTGTTGACTATGATGGCTACTCCATTTCTTCTGAGGGATTCCTACCCACAGAAGTAGATATAATGGTCATCTGAGTTAAATTCACCCATTCCAGTCCATTTTAGTTTGCTGATTCCTAGGATGTCAGCATTCACTCTTGCCATCTCCTGTTTGACCACTTCCAATTTGCCTTGATTCATGGACCTAACATTCCAGGTTCCTATGCAATATTGCTCTTTACAGCATCGGACCTTGCTTCTATCACCAGTCCCATCCACAACTGAGTATTGTTTTTGCTTTGGTTCCATCCCTTCATTCTTTCTGGAATTATTTCTTCACTGATCTCTAGTAGTATATTGGGCACCTACCGACCTGGGGAGTTCCTCTTTCAGTATCCTATTATTTTGCCTTATACTGTTCATGGGGTTCTCAAGGCAAGAACTCTGAAGTGGTTTGCCATTCCCTTCTCCAGTGGACCACATTCTGTCAGACCCCTCCACCAAGACCTGATCATCTTGGGTGGCCCCACACGGCATGGTTTAGTTTCACTGAGTTAGACACGACTGTGGTCCTGTGATCAGATTGGCTAGTTTTCTGTGATTATGGTTTCAGGGTGTCTGCCTTCTGATGCCCTCTTGCAACACCTACCATCTTACTTGGGTTTCTCTTACCTTGGACGTGGGGTATCTCTTCATGGCTGCTCCAGCAAAGCGCAGCTGCTGCTCCTTACCTTGGACGAGGGGTATCTTCTCATGGCCACCCCTCCTGACCTTGAACGTGGAGTAGCTCCTCTCGGCCCTCCTGTGTCTGCACAGGAGCTGCTCTTGGAGGTGGGGTAGCTCCTCTTGGGTGGGGCCTCTGACCTCCGGGGTGGGGTAGTTCCTCTCGGCTGCCGCCCCTGACCTCGGGCGTGTGGAAGCTCCTCATGGCCACGCTTCTGCGCGGTCCATCACAGCTGGCACGATTAGATCATTGGAAAAGACCTTGATGCTGAGAAAGATTGAAGGCAGGAGGCGAAGAAGGACAACAGAGGATGAGATGGTTGGATAGCATCACTGGCTTGATGGACATAAGTATGAGCAAGATTTGGGATTTGGTGATGGACAGGGAAGCCTGGCAGGCTGCAGTGCATGGGGTCACAAAGAGTCAGACACGACTGAGCAACTGAGCTGAACTGAACTAATAATTAGATGTTACTGAAATAGGATAAAGTGATAATAAATGTGAGAAACTAACTGGTGGCTGGGTCCACAGGTACCATGTGAGCCTAGAAGGTTACGAAAGCTGTCTTTGGGGAGATGGTATTTGAGGTGAGACCTGGATAACAAGACGTCAGCCCTGTGAAGGTGGGGAAAGGAGTGCTTGCATCGTTTCCTGCCAAGTCTACAACAGAAATAAATTGACACAGGGACTTCCCTGGTGATCCAGTGGCTAAGACTCCACACTTCCAAAGCACGGTCGAGGGTTTGATTCCTGGTTGGGGAACTGAGATCCCACAGGCTGCATGGCACAACAAAAAAAAAAAAGAGAGAGAAATAAATTGACACATACATTGACTGCTTTTTAAATTAAATTACCCTATCATCTAGCATATGGATACTTCACCTTGGTATTAATTTTAATGTAAAAAGTTGTATTTAAAAGGAGGGACATCGATACACTGAAATATTCTTATAAGTTTATGTAAGCTCTATCTATTGACATAAAATGGCATTTATGAAATACTGTTGGGTTAAGAGAATAAATTATAAAATACAAGTCATATTATCTAATCTCATTTAAATAGAGATTTTAATTTTCCTCAGTTAAATAATCTGTGTATTTTAGAATATGCATTAATTTTGTTAAAAAATAGTTAAAGAGAAACAGTTATAATAATAAATAAAAATTTTCCAGAGAGGGCAATACTTAATCTTGAGCATGGAATTGTTATTGGTAAAATGTCATGTATCACAGTGAGAAATAAATTTAGGTATTAATTAAACTGTGTGTTTTGCCTCTACCAGGCACAGTGCTATGCGGTTTACATGGATGACTTCATCTAACTCTTATGAAAATCCCATTCCTTGTATTTTTGCATCACTATTATCCTCATTTTATATATGAGGATGCCATATGGATGAATATGAGATTGTATAACTTGTTCGAGGTTACACTGGTGATGAAGCAGGTCTGCCTGAGGACAGAGATCAAGTTCCCACCCACAGTGTTTTTACTGCTGCTTAGGAGAAAATTTTGCCCTCCTACAGGTGGGTGCTCATAGTCCAAAGCTATCTGTGGGTGAATTTGCCTGCTTCCTAGGGAAATGGGAGCAGGAAACAGGAAGGTAAGCCAGCATTTTTGATCCATTCAATCAAACAGGTGCACATATGGATCCTGGTGACCAAGAGAATCAGCATGTGTGGAAACTGGGTGAGAGCCACTGGACCTTGTAGTGCACTAGGAGCATGATGGGAATTGCTCCTTCATCAAGCCAGGATGCGGGAAGAGTGCACACTTAGTGAAAGGGCAAACCACAAAGCTAACCTCTCAGGCAATTGACAGGGATTATTGTTTTTCTTGGTCTTGGCTTTGGCTGGAGGATTATAAATAGTTTCCTCTGAATATTCATGGCCACTGAGTAGTCAACCCCTGGGGTTTCACACAGATAATGTATGGCCATGAAGATGGACATTGGCAATTACAAAAGAAGACATCAAGTCTGTTGCATCCCAGTTGATTGACAGAGCCAAAAATATATATTTTCTGGAAAGCCTACCTTTACTCCAAGATTTAGGGGATTCCAAATGATAAATTTATAATATCAAATTACATAATGCATAAGAAATAAGCCACTCTGAGTGAGAGGCATCAGAAACCACCAGAAAATTGAGGTTGGCATGAATAGATAAAAATTCCAAGTAGAAGTTTAATTTTCTTCAGTGCTCAGTCGTGTCCAACTCTTTGTGACCCCGTGGACTGTAGCCAGCCAGACTCCTCTGTCCATGAGAGTTCCCAGGCAAGAATACTGAAGTAGGTTGCCATTTCTTATTCCAGAGGATCTTCCTAACCCAGGCATTGAACCTGCCTCTCTTGTGTCTCCTGCATTGGCAGGTGGATTCTTTACCACTGTGCCACCTATCCTTTGAGAAATAAAATACATGTGGAGCAAGGTTCTTTAAAAATGACAGCTCATCAGATTTCCCTTGTGGTCCATTGCATCTGGCTGTCAATACAGAGGACATGGCTTCAATCCTCGGTCTGGGAAGATCCCACGTGCAGTGGGGCAGTTAAGCCCATGCTCCACAACGTGCTCTAGGGCTCATGGGCTGAAACGGCTGAGCCCGCATGCTGCCACTGCTGAAGCCTGTGTGCCTTAGAGCTCGGGCTTCCTAACGAGAGAAGCCGCTGCAAGGAGAGGCTCTTGCGCTGCAACCAGAGAAGCCCACGTGCAGCAATGAAGACCCAGTGCAGCCAAAACTAAGTAATTTTTTAAAATGACGGCTCACATGTGTGAAGGACCCAAGTAGATTTCCTCGAAATGAAAATAGAGTTTTCAAAAGTCGATTGGAAGGCGAACGGGTTATTGGAGTTAAGGTGTGAATCAGTAAACGGGACAGAGTCTAAAGGAATGACGCCCTAACACAGCAGAGAGAAGCAAGATGGGGGGAAATGTGAATGAGTGGCTCAAGTCTAGATGACACTGAAAGAAAGCCGAACACAGGCTAAGTCTGTCCTTCAGGACTGAAGTTTTGGACCTTGCGAAGATTTTCCTTCCCCACCACCTTTCAGAGCCACACTGGTGTTAAAATGTAGTGATGATTCCAGAATAAAGTGCAAGCCTACCCAGAAAACAGGCTCATAGCTTTTCAACTAGGGAACAGGGAAATTCCCGCAAAACTGTAGACTGAGGGTAAGGTGTGGGTGCAACAGGAGTAAGTATCGTGAAACTGAGACTTGCTCTTGAAATTGAATTGTGCCTCTTTCCAGCTGTGCTAGAATTTGGTCTTGATTATACATTTTCCATTTCATAACAGAATACTCCGCACGTCTTCAACTTTACAGTTTTGCAGGTCTGCCGAAGTCCAGTTCTGAATGCCATGATAGGCATTTAGTAAAGAGCCAAGAGCAGCTTTTCAAAAGGAGAAAAGTCATTGGCAGGTGGAAAGGAGTATAGCGTGCCACAGAGCTCATTGTATCTGCCTCGTGATGCTCATGGGAATGTCAGGAGCTCTGCGGAGCATTGCTATCTGCCACAGGCACTTCAGGGACAACTGAGCCTGCTTGGTTTATGACCCTGGTGGCTGAGAAGCTTCCGTCATAGCCTCGTTCTGCTACCGAGCTCTGCCTTGCACTGACCCAGCCTTACGGATTGTATAGTAAATGGACCAGAATAGCATACCCAAGAGCAGTATATGTTAACTCCAAGATCCAGAGAGTCTCACAAAGCATTGTGCCACTTTCTCCATGTCTGGAAAGAGCTTGCCTCTCACGTTGGAGGACATTCCAGCATATCTCACACCTCTGGACTACTCAGAAGCTCACCAAGGGAGCAGATCCCTGAATTTTTGCAGATTTACATTGGTCTGCCATCCATATGTCATACCAAGGCATCTAGAGGGCTTTATAATTCCCATTCGCCAAGAACAATCAGCATAATGTCATCAGTGTAATGGACCAGTATGATATAAATATGACTAAGTGCATTCTGAACTATATTAATAGAGAACAGGCTAAATACAGCTCAGAGATAAAAATACTTAAAGGGTATTTCTGACTCTGCCACTTGAAGGCAAACTGTATCTGATTGTCTTTACTATTTCTAAACACTCCTCTGGGAGAAATTTTATCCTCCGTCTCCATTAGTCACCCATCCTATCTGTGGATGAAGTCCTCTAGCTGATGCCCCAGTTCCCTCCTCATCCACAGCCAACTCATTCACACTCACCCCTGCCCTCCACACACAGGCAGCTGCTTCTGTGGTTTCCCCCCTCCAGCCTGCCTCCCAGGGTTCTCAGGCTCACCTGGACGGGAGCTGGGTGGGAGGGAGAGGGGTTCTTGCTGGGACCCTTCATCTGTGCCCAGCACTGTGTCTCCAGCGCTGCAGAAATATGAGCTGCTATCTTCGGAGCTCGCGTTGCTCACAGTCAGAGTTGAGAACTCCAGGGTTGGGCGACTAATGGGAAACTTGTCCTCAGCAAATCCACTCTCGTAAGTAGCCTTGGAGCCCTGATTGGCAGTGGCCATCAACACCAAGCTCTGTCCTGGAAGCTGACGGTACCAGAACATGTAGGTGAGCTGGCTATCGACCTGACACTCGATCTTCACGGAGGTCCCGCGTTGACGGATGGCCCTGCTTGGCTTTTGAGAGAGGAGAGCACCGAACACAGAACCTAGATCCAGAGAGACAGAAACACCCGTGAGAGCTGGCAAGCTTGTCCCCGGGCAGGAGGGTCTCTTACTGTTCGCTTCAGTATCACCTTGGCTCCCAAACAGCCCTGGAGCACTGCCTCCACCCTGGTTTTGTTCTTTCAGCTGTTACTGCTTTAGGACTCCCTGGTCGAACATCTCTCCCATCCACTGACCGGGGGCCTCGGGCCCTCTACTCCTCAGCATGCATATTCACCCCAAATTTCCCCCGTGATAAGGCCGTACCCAGTCCAAGGAGGAGTAGCAGAAGAGTCAACATCTTTAGGTGACAGCCTTGCCTCTCCGCAGAGAAAAGGCACTAGCACGTCAAGTTCAAGTTCTTCCTCCACCACCAGGTAGCTCTTCTCTACTGACTCAGTTCCCCGCCTGCAGCAGGAAGCCTTGTTTCTGCAGAAAATGGAGACAATTCGTCTGCCCCCTAGTGGAGCTGTGTGGCTCTTCACTCTGGCTGGATCTTTATTCACCAGGCTCCCAGCCTGCAACTGTGGCCTCATCACCACCCTCCGCCATTCCCCATCCATCATTGTTGAGCACCACGCCTGTTCTACTTCTTGGTATAAAGCAAGGATGGGAGGCAGTATTGACCTCAGATAACTAAAGGTAAGATTTTAGAATACTAGGGTAACATAACTCAGAATTGCACCCGTTGGCTGAGTATTTTGGTTATTCCAAACTGAACTTATTTTTCTTTCCCTGATACCTACTCTGGTAAACTGACTCCTATTCCTGAATTCATTCCTCTTAATAAACGGTACCCCGACTTGTCTTGTTGTCTAGGCTCAGAAGTTCATCTTCATTATCTCTTTTCTTCTCACCCCCCTCATTTATTAATTCACAACTTAAATGCACTGTCCCTCTATCATCTCTCACATCTCCTCCTCATTTTGGTCATCTCAGTTATAACTGTTTGGTTCCTCTGTACTTAATGGCTATTTGTGGGAGACCTGGGTTCAATCCCTGGGTTGGGAAGATCCCCTAGAGAAGGGAAAGGCTATCCACTCCAGTATTCTGGCCTAGAAAATTCCATGGATACAGTCCATGGGGTCACAAAGAGTCGGACACGACTGAGTGACTTTAACTTTCACTTTTCTACTATTATAATGCAGCTTGTTATGTACTATAAGACAGAGCTCTGTAAAATTTGGCCACAGTGCTATGGTCCATTTTCATCATCTAATTGTTTCCTCTATCATGCAACTTCCTGAAACAGCTTAACACTTGTGTAAAAGCTAAGTCAGTCTTTTTGAACACGTACTGTTTTACACGTGTCATTTCAGACTATCTATAAATTAGGCTACTTAGGCAACTATGATCCCATATTTTACAGATTAGGAAAGTTTATAGATTTAGTTCAGTTCAGTTCAGTCGCTTAGTTGTGACCGACTCCTTGCAACTCCATGGACTGCAGCATTCCAGGCTTCCCTGTCCTTCACCATCTCCTGGAGCTTGCTCAAACTCATGTCCATTGAGTCAGTGATGCCATCCAAGCATCTCATCTCAGAGATTTTTATGTAACCTGATCAAGTTCACATAATTTGTGAGCAAGCAGCAGAAGCAGAACACAGATTTATGTGATACTAAAGCTCAAAAGCTAACATTAGTACCGTGAAAGGTTGCCTCATGTTCATAGATACTTATGCCTTAATAGAGTAGAAGCTGGTGGATGGCTGACAACTATAGGCCTAATACCCTAACAGGAATGAGGGATCTCTAGAAAGAGATTCCTACAAAACTAGCTTATTTCTTTGATTCTGAGATGCCATCTATTGTAAGATGTACTTTAAAATAACTTTTGTTGTTTTGGGGTGGTGGTTAATTCTACTATATTGGTAATAAACATTGATTATGGGATTTGCCAATAGTTTAGAAAAGTAAAACCATGAAAAACAATTTACATTAAAAAGGAGGAAATGTGGTATGTTAGGGATAACAATATTCTGGTAACCCTTTCCTGTGTGGTGTGTGTGTTACCTCTACATCTATGGCAGATGTTAGAAACAGTAGTTCCATATAAACCCCATTAATTAGCATCCTGGTAATAGGTACATGAAGTGAAAGTTGCTCGGTCGTATTTGACTCTTTGTGACCCCATGGACTATAGATTCCATGGGATTCTCTAGGCCAGAATACAGGAGTGGGTAGCCTTTCCTTCTCCAGGGGATCTTCCCAACCCAGGCATCGAACCCAGGTCTTTTAGGCAGATTCTTTACTGTCTGAGCCACTAGAGAAACCCAAGAATACTGGAGTGGGTAGCCTATCCCTTCTCTGGGAATTGAACTGGAGTCTCCTGCATTGCAGGTGGATTCTTTACCAGCTGAGCTACAGGTAAAAGGTATAGAATAATCCAATTTTTTCTTGACATGAAACATTAAATACATTAAAATCTCTTGGTCAAATAAATCAAACTTTCTTCCAAAATAACCCAGTCTTTTTGTTTTAGCAATCCTAAATTCTTCAGACAATTGCCTAATGATTTACTGTGAAGACATAAGCAAGAGTCTAAAATGGAAGAAAGCCCTGACTCCCTGTTCCATTTCCCAGATGTAATGAGGTGCTGCTCAAGGGTCAGGTGGATCAGCACAGGAGTGGGGGTCTTCCCACCACTGAGAGAGCTCCAGACAAAACATTCTTTGGACCCTGAGGTGGGGAGGAGGTTGTGAGAGGGAGCTAGGCTCTAGAAGCACCTGGTGCTGAATTAGAGGAGAAAGTGTCTCCGGATTTCCCCTCCTTCTCCTAGGAGGAGGCCTCAGCAGAGGTACTGAGAAAACCCTCCACCCAAACCCCAAGGCCTCAACTAAAGAAACCTAGGAATGCAGTTCCAGGGCCAGGGATGCAAATACTATGACAAATATATATTTTTAAAATATGTATTTATTATTTATTTGGCTGCTCCAAGTCTTAGTTGAAATCCATGGGATCTTAATCTTGGTTACAGTGTTCGAACTCCTATATGCAGCGTGATCTATTTTCCCTGACCAGGGATCGAACTCCAGCTCCCTGCCTTGGGAGTATGGAGTCTTAGCCATTGAAACACCAGGGAAGTCCTGAAAAAAAATTAAAAATTTTAATTGTTCTTTATTGGCGTATAGTTGCTTGACAACGTGGTGTTAGATTCTACCGTACAGCAAAATGAATCGGCTCTAAGTGTCCATGTCCCTCCCTTTGGATTTCCTTCCCACTCAGGTGACCACAGTGTATTAAGCATCGTTCCCTGTGCTGTACACAACGGATCCTCATTGGTTATCTCTTTGGTACAGAGCATCAATAGTGTGCATGTGTCATTCCCAATGGCCAGCCCAGGGGCCTGAGTCCTTGACTGCAGCTGCCTCAGAGACTGCAAGGCCATGGCCCCTCCGAAGCCACCGTCTCCAGAACTCACTCATCTCTTAGGCAGAACTAGAGAGAGGTCTGGAAAGCTTGCGTTGGATGCTAAAACTTTCTGGCCTGGCAATCACAAGTCACTTGTGCTTATTGCTCAGTCTCGGCATCTAGTCTCATGCCCTGCCCCACCCCCAACCTCCAGAAGCCAGGAAGTACAGTCCCATCATGTGTCAGGAAGGGGGGAAGCCAGAAACATGTGGGGCACAGCTCTCATGAGTGTTGTGTGCGAGTGTGTGTGTTAGCTGCTCAGTTGTATCCGACTCTTTGCTACCCCATGGACTGTAGCCCGCCAGGCTCCTCTGATCATGGGGTTTTCCAGGCAAGAATACTGGAGTGGGTTGCCATCCCCTTCTCCAGGGGATCTTTCCGACCCACGGATTGAGCCTGGGTCTCCTGCACTGCAGGCAGATTCTTTACTGTCTGAGCCCCCAGGGAAGCCCTTGTGATTGTTGGTCAGCCACACAATACAAATCTCCTCCATCTCCTTCCTACGAGAATGCTAAGTTTGATTAGTTATCTTTCTCTCTCCCATGCTGCCCATGCAATTCTGACCTTGTTTCCTGTTCCATGAATAGACCTGAATGCATTTCAGTAAATCAAAACCATCATAACCTGATTGTAATTGGTTCAGGAAGGAACATGAGACATAATTCAGGTTGATGAGATGCTATGAGAGGTTTCAGGGCCTTTGGGAAAAGATTTTCTCATTCTTCAGGTCAGCTTCTGGAGTAACTCTCTTCTGCCTGGATGTGAGGGAGAAAGTGAGGGAGCCCTATTGCGACCTCAGATACAACCGAATTCTTCCTGCCTCCTGCATCCTAGCTTATCCCTTCTCTCAGAACTTTTCAGTCATTACTCACCATTCAGAGAATGTGGAGAAAGATTCTTTTTTCTCACTTTTCCTTTGTAGGCTGAATGAACAGAATTTGGATTCCCCATACATTCTCTGGAATCAGCACATGGTTGATCAAGTTTATCTCAAGGAAGGGTTGACAATGCGTGACTGTCCTCAGTGGAAAGTAAAGATACTCAGGACTTCCCTGGTGGTCCACTGATTGGGAGTTCTCCTGCCAATGCAGGGGACACAGTTTGGATCCCTGGTCTGGGAAGATCCCTCATGTCTCAGGGCAACTAAGCCCGTGTGCCATAACTACTGAGCCGTGTTCTAGGCCCCGTGCGTGACGCTACTGAAGCCCATGTGCTTAGAGCCCGAGGTCTGAAACAAGAGAAGCCACCACTAGGAGAAGCCTGTTTGGCAACAGAGAGTAGCCTTGGCTTGCCGCAACTAGAAAAAGCCTGCACAGCAGTGAAGACCCAGGACAGCCAAAAATAAATGGGAAAAAAAACAGAATAAATAAACAAAAATTTTAAAATATTTTTAAAAAGTACAAAGATACTGAGCAGGGTAGCAAATGTATAGTTAAAGGAAGAGGATAGGAAAGGAATGGGAAGAAAGGATTTAACCAATGCTAGGGCATAAACAGCTATACTCCAGTAACATTTTTTAAAAATGTTAAACTATAATTTTTAAGCATTTTATTTATTTTGTTTTTTATTTATTTTTGGCTGTGCTGGGTCTTCATTTCTGTGTGCAGCATTCTTGCCTGGTAAATTCCACGGATGGAGAAGCCTGGCAGGCTACAGTCCCGGGGGTCTCAAAGAGTCAGATATGAATGAACTCAAGCACAACAACAACGAATCTCTAATTTGCCTTTGTAAAAATTCTAAATAGATGTTTAAAAATTTATATCACCACTTTTTATAACCTGAGACTCTTACAGTTTAAATAGAATTTTAAAGGCTAATACATTAATAAAAATTAAGAAAAAAATGGTAGGGGAGAAGTTCCCTAGTGTGGATCTGAAAGAGGAGTCCTCCTGGTGTGGGTTGAGTTTCATGACTTTAGGCTGGGAACAACATAGAAAATTGGGCAGGTCTGCTCCGGAATGACCCCTGACTTGGAAAAGGGAGGTGAGGGGGCTTAAAAATTAGCCTGTGCTGCCCTGGCCAAGAAGTGTGGCTGTAGGCTTGGTCCCTCCCTGCTGTCTGCCTTTCTTTTAATGGGCACACACGTGCCGTAGGAGCAGCATAACTCGGGTCCTGACTCAGGGTCCCCCCACCCCGCCTCCTGCATCTGCCCTTTTTGTGCAGAGAGGATGTGGCCGTGCCACGCTGTGGATTCACTGCTGGCGCAGAGGTACACAGACGTCTGGTTGGTGGTGGCAGACTCCAGGGTCAGAGGGAAGCTCTCCTTCTTCTTTCTGGAGACACTGTACCCATGGGGCACATCGCCTTCCTCAACCAGGCCAACATCAATTGAGAAACGGAGCAGCCGCAGCCCCAGAGCTGGATCCTGTCGATACCAGAACATTCTCTCATGGTCCATGTTCTGCATACATTCTATCACAACCTTCTCTCCCCTCCTTTTGACCAGATATCTTGGAGTCTGGGTTACTTGTGCATCCATGAGGCCTGTAAAGGAGGATGGAAGAGGTGAACAAAGAGGCCAGCAGGAAGTTTCCCTGGTGGCTCAGTGGTAAAGAGTCTGCCTGCAGTGCAGGAGACCAGGGTTCGATCCCTGGATTGGGGAGGATACCCTGGAGAAGGAAATGGCAACCCACTCCAGTATTCTTGCCTGGAAAATTCCACAGACAAAGGAATCTGGCAGGCTACAGTCCTTGGGGTCACAAAGAGTCAGACGTGACTAAGCACGCAGGCACACACAGGAAGCTTGATGAGAGAAAAATTTTGTATCCAGGGTCTAGAAGCAATGGGACAGGGGTTTGCCACCAACTTTCTGGACTCACCTACTCCCAGGAAGCAAAAGGCACAGAGGAGCCTGATTCCCATGGCAGGTTCAAGGCAAGAGGGTCCTCTCCCAGACCCAGGCTGCAGGTGGATGGGCTATGAAGTCATGGTCCCACCCACGCTCATGGTCCCTCAGCCACTCAAGATTCTAGAGAGTCAGGAGGTGCTAAAGTGAAAGCCAACCCTTTCCCTTGTGAGAGTATATGTGTGTGTGTAGGAAAAAAGTTAACGTTGTCTGATCTGTGGAAGGAACTGCTTACAAGGTTGGTATACGGCTTGATCCCAGTTGGCCTGGGAACCTGAATTTCTGGAGTGTTCTCACCGTTTGGCAACTGGTGACTGTGATTCATTTTACCTAGAGTGCCTGCACAAACAACGCAGCTTATGCTGAGCACTGCAGGATTTCTCTGAGTCTGGAATTCAGTATGTGCTAGACAGCAAGGGCCTGTGTGCTGAGTTCTCTCAGTTTGCTAGGGCTCCCTTAGTAAAGTCCCGTAGAAGGGGCGATTTAACAGGAATTTATTTTCTCACTGTCCTGGAAGCTGGAAATTCAAGATCACAGTGTTGGTGGGTTGGTTTTTCCCGAGGCCTCTCTCCTTGGAGGCTTGGTGGCCGTCTTCTCCCCTGTCCTCACGTTATCTTTGCTTCTTTGTTTGTTTCCGTGTCCTCATTTTTTCCTCTTGTAAGGACACTAGCCATACTGGCGAAGGGCCCATCCCAGTGACCTCATTTAACATGGATTATTGCTTCAAAGACCTCCTCTCCAAATAGACTCACGTTCTGAGGTACTGAGGGTCAGGACTTCATCAAATTAATTTTTTAAATTAATTAATTAATTTATTTCTGGCTGTGCTGGGTCTTCATTGCAGCCTGTGTACTTTCTCTAGCTGTAGCGAGCGGGGGCTGCTCTCTAGTTGCAGGGCGTGGGTTTCTCATTGTGGTGGCTTCTCGTGTTGTGGAGCATGGGCTCCAGGGCACGTGGACTTCAGTAGTTGTGGTGTGTGAGTTCAGAAGTTGCCAATCACGGGCTCTGGAGCCCAGGCTCAATCGTTGTGGTGCATGGGCTTAGTTGCTCTGCGGCATGTGGTATCTTCCCAGACCAGGGATCGAACCCGTGTTTCCTGCATTGACAGGCAGATTCCTAACAACTGGACCACCAGGGAGACCCCAGCATTTGAATTTCGAGAGGACACAATTCAGTCCACGATTCCCGCTGCCTGAAAGATCTGAGATGCTGAATCTCTAACAGGCATCTCTGGGCAGAAACACTGCTGAGCAGCTGTTGGATCTTCCTTGCTGGGGTGAAAGTGAGCACCATCCTGGGATGGGGAGGGCATATGGATGTCTCACACAGATTCCTCCTAATCTGACATGTCTAGATGAAAGGTATTAGACTAAGATTAAAACTCTGCCATGGCATATAGAGTAAATAAAAGTTTTCCTTTATTAAAAAGAAAAAAAAACTCCTTCCAAAAAAATCTTTCATTGGTCTAAGTTATAAACAATTTCCATGTTCATATACATTTTTTATAAACACACACACATATATGTGTTTGTGCATGTGCATATATGCACGTGTGTGTATGTGTGCACACATATAATTTATCTCTTAGTAAGCACTGTTTCTCCACAGAAGTTGATTTGGAGAATTGCCAGTCACACAACTTCCCCAGGCACTCTCAGGCTCACTTACAAGTAGAGTTTCAGGAGTTAAGTTCCTTGGAGTTTGGGATCATTCATGCTCCCTTCAGGCACAGTTTCTGCCCCAGCCCCTCCAGTTCTAACTTAAGCATCAGATTTATTTTTGTCAAGATGAAGAAACAGAATTTGAGTCACTTCAGTCATACTCTATGAGCAGTTTCAGATTATTTATGTTTACAATTTTAAACAGTGAAACAGTATTTACTGTGAAGTATAAGATTTCTGTTTGACAAATACAATTTTTGGCTCATACTTGAGATAGTTTATTGAATCTGAGTAAGATTTTAAATGCTTTAATATTATATGCACTAATATTAATGAAAACATGGATATGCATTCATTATACATGTATATTCATTAATACATATTCATATGTATTAATATTAATGAAAGGCATTAATATAGTCTTATTTTGCAATTGCTGATTTATTAATAAATCTAAAGACCAAATCAAGAATATGTTGATTATTAGTGATTTTTACATGACAGTTAAAGAGAAAACATTGTTATCTAGGGGAGCAGGGAGGAGCCCGCTAACATATTATTTCTCTGGCAGACAAATAGACTAGCCATACTATGGCAGAAGGCAAAGGGTTCTGGACCTTTTTATTGTTTGTTGTGTAGGAGAGAAATTTCAAACCGAGCACTACTCAGGAAAAGATTCTGTCCACAGAGTCCCTCTGTCCCAATCTCCTTCCTGTCCCCGCAGCAGCAGTTTGGCGGCAGGGGGTGCACATGCCTGCTCTGAGCCCAGTGACCCCAGCGGCTCATGAGAGGTCCTCTCCCCAGGTGAACTCCCCTCCTACCCCCATCACCACGGCTCTTCTCTGGGGCTGGAGACGACTGTGGGGTCCATGACCAGAAAATGCTGTGCCTGAACCTGCGATGGTGAGGGTTTTACAGAAATAGGTGAGTCTAGAGCAGAAACCTGAAGAAGGCAATGGCACCCACTCCAGTACTCTTGCCTGGAAAATCCCACGGACGGAGGAGCCTGGTAGGCTGCAGTCCATGGGGTCACGAAGAGTTGGACACGACTGAGCGACTTCACTTTCACTTTTCACTTTCATGCATTGGAGAAGGAAATGGCAACCCACTCCAGTGTTCATGCCTGGAGAATCCCAGGGACGGGGGAGCCTGGTGGGCTGCCGTCTATGGGGTCGAAGAGAGTCGGACACGACTGAAGTGACTTAGCAGCAGCAGAGCAGAACCTGGCAGTGTCTCTGCTCAATAATAACATCATCAAGTGAAAAACATCCCTTGGAAATCTTTCTCATCAGTTTTGTTGCCTAAGCTGCTTATAAAAGGAGCTCTTCACTGGAAAGAGCCCTGGTGAATGAAATGGAAACCCGCTCCAGTATTCTTGCCTAGGAGACCCCATGGACAGAGGAGCTTGGTAGGCTACAGCCCATGGAGTGGCAGGAGTTGGACTTGACTGACTGACTAAACAACAACAAAGCTGGAAAGAAACATATATTCTGACTGGAATTCTGGAAGGCGTCTTAGCATCCTTGCACTGATATATATTGAACCCTTGCTGTATGCCAGATACTGGGAATACAGCCATGGACTGCAGGCATGCTCCGTGCCTCACAGAGCTTCCTTTCAATTCATCGTCTGTACATCACATAAAACGGGGAGATTTATATCAAACAAAAACTTACTACACCAGGACTATTGCAAAACTAAGATGTGTAAAAGGCGTGTTGTGTTCAGTAAAAGGTCAGAGACTGGAGGAGCCAAGGAGGCCATCATGAGATCAAAACAGGGCAGGAGTTTGCAGGTGGACCTGGCAGAGGAAAGGTCAGGGGCAATTTGAGGTTCTCTTGGTAGACAGGTGGTGAAAAGCAAATATAAAATAACTGAATAAAGTGATGAGCCCCGAGGAAGTGAAATCCAGGGACCAGGACCTGCAGTTGGAAAGGCAGTTTGTTTGTGATGGAGTAGAAGGGACTGCTACTAACTGGGGCCCTGGTACACCAAATACCTCCCGGGTAGAGTGTTGAGAGAGGCTTCTGTGGTTGGGAGCTTCCCCCATAAGGGCAGGACCCAGGAAGGCGGAGTCACCTCTCTCCTGAGACCTCCTTTCTGTGCAGACAGGAAGTGGCTGTGCAGGGTGGTGGGGTCACCGCTGGTAGAGGCGTCTGAGGGGGGCTGGGCATCTGCAGTTTGAGATGCCTTCTGCAGTTTGAGAAATGCTCAGACTTATTTTATTTTATTTTTCTTTTTTAAAAAATATATTTATTTGGCTGTGTCAAGTCTCAGTTGTGGCACAGATCATGTGGGGTCTTTCGTTGTGGCTTGCAGGCTCAGTATTTGCTCTATAGCACATGGGCTCGGTAGTCGAGGTTAGGGAATGAACCTGCGTCTATGGCATTGCAAGGTGAATTCTTTTTTTGTTTCCATTCATTTTTATTAGTTGGAGGCTAATTACTTTACAATATTGTAGTGGTTTTTGCCATACATTGACATGAATCAGCCATGGATTTACATGTGTTTCCCATCCCAATCCCCTCTCCCGCCTCCCTCTCCATCCCATCCCTCTGGGTCTTCCCAGTGCACCAGCCCTGAGCACTTGTCTCATGCATCCAGCCTGGGCTGGTGGTCTGTTTCACACTTGAAAGTATACTTGTTTCAATGCTGTTCTCTCAGAACATCCCACCCTCACCTTCTCCCAGAGTCCCAAAGTCTGTCCTGTACATCTGTGTCTCTTTTTCTGTTTTGCATACAGGGTTATCATTACCATCTTTTTAAATTCCATATATATGCGTTAGTATACTATATTGGTCTTTATCTTTCTGGCTTACTTCACTCTGTATAATGGGCTCCAGTTTCATCCATCTCATTAGAACTGATTCAAATGAATTCTTTTTAACGGCTGAGTAATATTCCATGGTGTATATGTACCACAGCTTCTTTATCCATTCATCCGCTGATGGGCATCTAGGTTGCTTCCATGTCCTGGCTATTATAAACAGTGCTGCGATGAACATTGGGGTGCACGTCTCTCTTTCAGATCTGGTTTCCTCAGTGTGTATGCCCAGGAGTGGGATTGCTGGGTCATATGGCAGTTCTATTTCCAGTTTTTTAAGGAATCTCCACACTGTTCTCCATAGTGGCTGTACTAGTTTGCATTCCCACCAACAGTGTAAGAGGGTTCCCTTTTCTCCACACCCTCTCCAGCATTTATTGCTTGTAGACTTTTGGATAGCCACCATCCTGACTGGCGTGTAATGATACCTCATTGTGGTTTTGATTTGCATTTCTCTGATAATGAGTGATGTTGAGCATCTTTTCATGTGTTTGTTAGCCATCTGTATGTCTTCTTTGGAGAAATATCTGTTTAGTTCTTTGGCCCATTTTTTGATTGGGTCATTTATTTTTCTGGAATTGAGCTGCAGGAGTTGCTTGTATATTTTTGAGATTAATCCTTTGTTTCTTCATTTGCAGCCTTATTTTAAAAGGCATAAAACGCTTAGAGACTCCCATTGTTGGTACTCTTGGCACCAGCTGGGCAATATATTAGTTGTAGCCCTATTCCCAGGTGGTGTGAGTGGTAAAGAACCCACCTGCCAATACAGCAGACCTAAGAGACAAGAGACATGGGTTCGATCCCTGGGTCAGGAAGATCCCCTGGAAAAGGAAATGACAACCCACTCCAGTATTCTTGCCTGGAGAACTCCATGGACAGAAGAGCCTGGCGGGTTATAGTCCACGGTGTTGCAAAGAGCTGGACATGCCTGAGTGACTTACACACACAGCCCTATTCCTGGCTCTTGTCTGGATCATTGCATATGGGTCACAGTGCATATTTTGGTTACACCACAGAGTCGTGTTCTTTCCTGACTCTGAAACCTGATAAACTTGGACTTTAATGGCATTAGCACCCATGGACATGGTAGATAAAGAAAGATGGTACTGGGAGAGAGAGCTCAGTAGAGAGTCAATGTACCGTCACCAGAGACAGGCTTAATGTAGGAGTCTGGAAAACCAAGCTTAAGAGCATTCCACCTGTGCCCACGAACTGCCTAATCCAAGGAGACAAACGGCTGCACAGCAGAGAAGCCCCAGTGTTCACGGAAGGTGGGTTCATTGGCGAGATATCTGTGTTAGCTCTGGCTACCAGGGAGGCAGTCCATGATATGTTGTCTGCCGGTTGCCCATGCTCAGAATCCCCCTCTAAAGACCAAAAGGCATGCTCATTTTCTGCATAGCTTCAAATGTGATTTTTATCTGCTGCTGCTGCTGCTAAGTCACTTCAGTCGTGGCTGACTCTGTGCGACCCCATAGACGGCAGCCCACCAGGCTCCCCCGTCCCTGGGATTCTCCAGGCCAGAACACTGGAGTGGGTTGCCATTGCCTTCTCCAACGCATGAAAGTGAAAAGTGAAAGTGAAGTCACTCAGTCGTGTCCGACTCTTCACGATCCCATGGACTGTAGCCTACCAGGCTCCTCCATCCATGGGATTTTCCAGGCAAGCATTCTGAGTGGGTTGCCATTACCTTCTCCTGATTTTTACCTACAACTGGTCAACTCAAAATGAAAAGCAGCTAGTGGCCTCTGTCTCCGCAGGTTTATAGTGGTGTATTCTTATCTTTTGTCTCTTCTTAAACTTCTTAAATCTCTACACACATTATTATTTCAGCATTACAATTTTTCACTAGTATATAATTGAATTTTCTCACTATTACCATAGTCTGGATCCTTAGAAGGATTTTTCATCATTCTTAGTGTCTCTCTAAACTTCTCCTCAAAATTATTTGTATCAATTTATCTAAATCTGTAAGTTTATATTCATCCCACTGAAGCGCCACTTACAAAGGTTCCCATCTTCAGTGATTCCCCTTAGTGAGGGGTGTGCCAAAGTTCTGCTCGCCCTGAGCCTGATCAGGTCAATTGTTATTGAGGAGTATGATGCAGAAGAAAGGAAATGACTGTAAAATCCACATCTCTTTTATCTTTAATTCTTTCTTCAGATCTACATCACTGTTCTGCCATCTATTTTGCTGCATAATCATTGTGTGTCTTTATTTAGTAAGTGTCCTTTATTTAGTCTAAACATTGAGATGCCTTTGTTTTCCTAGCTTCAGCATTGTCATTGATTCACTAAGTTATATCCAGCTCTTTGTGACTGCATGGGCTGTTGTCTGCCCAGGCTCCCCTGTCCATGGGATTTTCCAGGCAAGAATACTGGAGTGCATTGCCATATCCTTCTCTAGGTGATCTTCCTGGCCCAGGGATCAAACCTGCATCTTCTGCATTAGCAGGCTGATTCTTTACCACCAAGCCACCAAGGAAGCCCTCCTCTAGCTTAACTCAGGTCTGCAATATGCTTTCTGCTTCATACTTTCTTCTTTTATTCTTATACATTTCTTTTCACTTTTTGTACATATGTCTCTAAGAACATATCTCATGTCTACCTCTTATATTTGAGGAACATGCCGTCAGTCCCAAAGAAAGAAACTGGGAAGTTGTGGCTTCTCTGTCTGAAAGTAGAGAGACTTGGATTCTAGATGGCTAGGGAAAATCTAACATTTCATGTATGTGTGTGTGTCTGTGTGTGTGTGTCCATGTATTAATAATTGTGTGTCATTCTATGTATGTGTATACTCCTCTTTTCTATTTTTGCTTGTGATTAGAGTATATTTACTTTTAATTACATTTTGTTTTCTTCCCGAATATGAAGCACATCAAAACTCAGTTTTATGCAAGAACCAGTTTTTAAGGATTGCTACAAAGTTGTGCACTCTGACTGCCCTTCAAAACTCCTTGAATACTCAAGACTGAATGAATTAATTTTCATCAAGACTGGCAGAAAGATTAAGTTTGTAGAACATGGTGAATTGAGTCTGAAGTACCAATGGAGATTTCAAGTGACATTACTATGTAGAAAGTTGCATAAGTTGGGCTGACGCTCAAATTAGGTAACTGGCTAGAATACTGAATTTGACAGTTGTTAGAACAGAGAGTTTTATTAAAGTGATGAACTTGAATGATGTTGTTCTGAGAAAGTTCATAAAGTAATGACAAGAGAGAAAAAGAATGGAATATTGGAACAAATCAATTTAATGGAAGAATACAGAAATAGTAGTCTGCCAGGGACATTGATGGTGAGTGAACCAAAAATTAAGAAAACAAATCATGAGTAGTATTCTGCCTTAGTCTGTCTGCTTTAACAAAACTTCAGACTGGGTAGCTTATAAACAACAGAAATTATTACCCACAGTTCTGGAGGTTGGAAGTCTGAGATCAGGGTGCTTGCATTATTGGTGGGTAGTCGTTTCTTGTAACCTCACTTGGTTAGGGGGTGGGCTAGGGCGCTCACTGGGGTTTCTTTTATAAGGGCGTTAATTCCATCCATGAGGGCTCCATTCTTTTGACCTAATCATCTCCCTGCGCTTCCCTGATGGCTCAGTCATTAAAGAATCCACCTGCAATGCAGGAGACCTGGGCTCGATCTCTGGGTTTGGAAGATCCGCTGGAGGAGGGCATGGCAACCCACTCCAGGATTCTTGCCTGGAGAATCCCCATGGACAGAGGAGCCTGGCGGGCTGCAGTCCATGGGTCACAAAGAGTCGGACACGACTGAGTGACTAAGCACACAGTAGTCCTCTCCCAAAGGCCCCACCCCCAACACCATCACATTTGCGACTAGAATTCAACATAAATTCAGGGTAGAGGGGGAAACATAAACTTCTAGACCATAGCATGTTTTAGCTCTAAAATCCACCCGATTTTATAGATATTTCTTTAGCATGTGAGCAATTATTCGAGGTAGAAGTTAGGCAACAGAAAAAGATTCCATAAGAAAGACCAAGATTGAATTCCTTTAAGGAACAGTTTAAATCAGAACTCGCCTGGTCCTAGGAACAGAGAGAAAACTGGTGCCTTAGGGCAGGTCTACGTCAAGAATAATGGTATGCCAGCTCCAGGCTCTGATACAACGGAGGGCGCTGGGTTTGTGGATTCTATATAAGTGCAAAGGGGTCTGTTGACCTCATTGTCTCAGAGTCTCTCCTGAGATGTGGTTAACTTGTGATGACTTCCAGGAACTAAGAATGAGTTATTGGATATAGACTCTATTTCAGAGGAAGCAGTCTTTGGGTGTCAGTCTCCACTGACATCTTTAATTTAATTGGTATAATTCTATTTATATCGAGAATATAATAAAAGTGGGGCTTCCCAGATGGCACCAGTGGTAAAGAATTAGCCTGTGGTAAAGAACACCCCTCCAATGCAGGAGATGTGGGGTTCAGTCCCTGGGTGAGGAAGATCCCCTGGAGGAGGACATGGCAAGCCACTCCAGTATTCTTGCCTGGTGTACTACAGACATGACTGAACACAGCACAGCCATAATAAAAGGTGTAATTCAGCTTGGACCTAAAGAGCAACAAATTTTGTAGTTCAGAAATACCTGGGTAAGTCTTGCAAAAAGGAGAGAATGGTCCCCTGGAAGTGTATGACAGCGTGTAATATTCCCAGGAGAGAACTCACCTTGAAGCAAGGGTAGGCATAGAGCCTGGCAGGATAAACTTACCCAGTGTTACAGCCATAGTTTTTGAAAAGATGAGCAGATTCTAAGCTCAGCTGGGTTTTATTGCCTGAATTTGTGTCTTGGATGAAGTCCTCTGCCTTCCCTTGCTTCAAGTTAAAATTATTATTTTAATGGTTGGAATGTATGTAATTGAATGAAACTTTGTGCTAAAATCTCAGTTAGACGTTGGAGATCAAGACACAGATCTGTAGTCCTGCCCCTTCAGCACCGATAAAGAAAAGGTTGAGCCAAAGTCTTTCTCTTATATTTCATTGATAGCGGTGCCTCTTGGCAGGAAACTCTACCTGGGCATGATGATGTATCCCACTGGGAGCAATAATAAGGTCTGCTGTATTGAGCTGCAAAGCTGAAGCATCTGCTTGGCTGACAGGTATTTTAGGGCTCAACAGAGAAGAATCCAATGGATACAGTGGTACCCAAGAGAGGCAACATCCTTGTCAGGTGACATATAGCACAGAGCAAATGGGGGCTACAATGAGGAAGAATAAAACTACTAGAGGACTTGATATATCTTGTCTACATACCCAGGTGGAAACCCTTGGCATTTCCCCAAGGTAGGTGTGGGAGAGGACTTTGCAGGGGACTTAGATCCTGGACAAGTCAGAGAGGTATTGGGAAGATGATAGAAAAGAAGACCAGTTCCTTTATGTGTATAACAGGACTCTTTTCAGGCACTCTGGTAAGTACAGGGAAAAGAGTAACCAGTATAGGCACAGTTCCTGCTCTCATTGACTTTGCCTTTATTCATGTAAATTTTAAATAGCAAACAATGAAGTGTGTTAATTGCCCTGAGAACAACAGTTTAGGCTGTCTTTAGAGCGCTACCCTGGTGGCTCAGACAGTAAAGTGTCTGCCTGCAATGCAGGAGACCTGGGTTCGATTCCTGGGTTGGGAAGATCCTCTGGAGAAGGAAATGGCAACCCACTCCAGTACCCTTGCCTGGAAAATTCCATGCACAGAGGAGCCTAGTAGGCTACAGTCCATGGGGTCACAAAGAGTCAGACACGGCTGAGCAACTTTACTAGATCACATAGCAGAGGAAATAATCCCATCAGGGATTTGAGGAACTCTTCCTGGAGGAAAAGACTTCTGGATTGGTATGCGGCGAAATCGCCAGCTAGGTGTTGAGGTAGAGAGGGAGAGGAAGAGTGCTCTGGGAGAGTGAACATTACTGGTAAAGATCCAAGAGTGAATCAGCGTAGGACATATTTGGGGACCTGAGGGAGGTGGACTCTGTCTCCTTGAATGGAAAGCAGGTGTGGTAACTGAAAGAGGACATTCCTCTTAGGAAGGTGGTGCTTTAGTCCCTCAGTCATGTCTAACTCTTGTGACCCCATGAATGGTAGCCTGCCAGGCTCCTCTGTCCATGGGATTCCCTGGGCAAAAATACTGGAGTGGGTTGCCATTTCCTTCTCCAGTTAGGAAAGTGCATGCATGCGTGCTAAGTCACTTCAGTCATGCCCAACTCTTTGGGACCCTATGGACTGTAGCCCACCAGGCTCTTCTGTCCATGGGATTCCCCGGGGCAAAAATACTGGAGTGGGTTGCCATGCCTTCCTCCAGGGGATCTTCCTAAGCCCAGGATCAAACCTGCATCTCTTATGTCTCCTGCATTGGCAGGTGGGTTCTTTACCATGAGTGCCACCTGGGAAGCCCAGTTGGGAAGGAAGACAGGTGCAAAGGCTGCATCTTGGAGGGTGTTGAGAAGCTTGTGAACTACCATAAACTTGCAACTTTAAGTGAATGAAAGACACTGATGGGTCTTAGGCTCCAGAGTGGTTTGTGGGTGGGGGCAAGGAGTGGAAGGTGGCGGGAGACCACATATCAGATCACAGTGTTATCAATGAGATTAGAAAAATTAGTAAAATTTGCAAGGAATCTACTACTGAGAAGCATGCAGGTGATGGTGGTGGATTAAGTATGGAGGGAGAGTATGTCTGAGATGGTGAGGATGACTCCTACATCTCTAGCTTGTGCATTTGGCTGGACGGCGGACCACTTGCAGAGATGAGGGAAACAGGAGAGATATTAGATTTAGTTAACAACTCAGATGTGCTATTCTCCCCAAGCATCAAAACCTCCAGGAATAGGTCCTAGAAGGTGGGATTGAAATTTGGTTAAGTGATTGGGCTGAAAATGAAATCTTCAGTTTGGGCTACAATGAAGCTCAGCGAGGAGGAAGGATTGCAGTATGCATAAAATTCCTTTTCTAGGAGAGAAATTCTTTACCCTTGGTGCTAGGCTTCATACAGGGAGCGTGTCCTGCCTGCACTTTGAAAAGCTCATGGGTACCGGAAGTCAGAGGGGGACATGTGGCCAAGGGGCTGCCTTGCTCAGATTCGCCAAAGCTCGGGAGGCAGGGGAGGACTCCTGGGGTCTCTGATGGTGGGGAAGTTTGTCTTCTTGGCTGGGTGGGGCCTCCCAAGGGAGGAGCCTCCTCTCTCTTGTGGCTGCCCTTTTTGTGCAGAGAGCAGCTGGCTGTGTCACGCTGTGGATTTACTGCTGGCACAGAGGTACGAGGAGGTCTGGCTGGTGCTGGCCAATTCCAAGGTCAGGGGAAAGTTTGGTTTCTCTTCTCGAGAGACAGTGTATCCATCAGGGATATCTCCCTTTTGAATATTCCCAATGTTCCTTGAAAAGTAGATCAGCTTTGGACCCAGCCCTGGGTCTTGTCGATACCAGTACATCGCTTCGTGGTTCATATTCTGAGAACAAGTCAATGTCACCCTCTTTTTGGTCTCTGTGATGCGGTATCTTGGGCTCTGGGTCACATCAGCTTCCAGGGAGCCTGTGGAGGAAGGAGATAGAGCAAGAGAAAGCTGAGGAGGCAGCTGGTGCTGCAACCTTCAGAGAAGGATGAGCTAAAACCGGCGCTATGGCCAAGGCTTTCCCATGCGTCCTGGGACTCACCTGCTCCCAGGAGACAGAACAGGACACAGCCCAGGAGCCGGGGGCCCATGGCAGCGTCACTCAGGCTCTGCCTGCCCTGGGGCCCTCGTTGGTTTCTGTGATGTCTCTCTGTAGCTACTTGACCCTCATTTTCAGGAGAGTAGCCACTCCCATTTCCTTAGAGGGCTGAAGGGTAACACAGGTGATCGGTCCTGGCCAAAGTGGGCTGGCAAGGCTTGCAGTCACTGGCATTTTCTTTGCCCTCCTCTGAGACTGCTGGTTTCTATCTATCTGACTTCTATTTATTAGCATACTCTTGTCAAAGTTGAAAACTATTTTTGTATTTTTATATCTTTATCATGAAAATTAGTATAACATATTTGATCATCACTTAGAAATGTGAGAACATGAAACTTCCACTATCATCAATGCAACAGTTTTTCTACCTCAGAAGTTCTCATTTCTACTGTGTAGAAAAAAATCCAAGATTATTCCTATCTTTGACTATCCACTGGTATATTTTTTATCCACAATCTTTTGAATGTGTCTCCTATGTAAAAACTTAGCCAAATCCACTTCATGGGTTATTTTATCAATCTGTATTCAGTTCAAGATCCTAGACTTAGGGCTTTTTTCCCGTTAGCAGATTAAATTTAGTAGTAGCCAGTGTAAGCTGGCATCATTGACTCAATGGACATGAGTTTGGGCAAATTCCGGGAGGTCGTGAAGGACAGGGAAGCCTGGTGTGCTGCAGTTCATGTGGTCACAAAGAGTTGGACATGATTGAATGATTGAACAATAGCAAAAGTGTAAGTAACTTCTTTTCTCAAGGCTGGTGTTAGATGGATCTTTCTTCCTTCTCCTCTTTTCTCTCCTCTTACAGGAGCTGTGAAAGGCAGAGAAGAGATCTGCCTTCTTCAATAACCTCTTCATTTTACCAGCCAGTTCAGTTTCTTTGCTGCTTGAGGGGTTTGATTTTCCTGGCTGGTGGTCTCCAGATGGGGCTCCACATGGGAGGGTTCTGTCGCTGGATATTGCCTTGTAGCCAGGCTGTGTTTTCTGCTCCAGATCGCAGTCATGGGGAGCTCTGCCTATAACTGGGGTGTCATAGCATCTTCTTCGCTCCTCCAGCCACTCACATATCGTGTCCTTTTGCAGGACACAATGTCCTTCCTGCATTGAGGTGACTTTCCTGGGATTGCTGAGAATATTTCCCTGCATTGAACACCTTTGAGGCTTTCTTGAGCTTTGCTGGAACCAAGGCATTCTTGGGCAGGAGGAGGAGAAGGAAAGACACTGCCCCGTCCTCCTAATGGCTTCAGCCACAGCTAGAGCTTTGCTGAATCACTGTCATCTCCAGGCAAGAAACAGGTCCTCATCTTAAACTTCAGAGATGGCTTTCTTGCTCCCAGTCCCCTTCATGGTGGAGGGAGTTCAGGGCCAACAGTCCCTTTTCCATACAAATAAGGGAGATGCAGCTGGTGTCATGACATTAACTCTGCTCTGTGGAGGAGTCTTCTTTCTTTTTCTATTTCTGTGCCATTCCTTAAAAAAAAAAAAAAAAAAAAAGATTATTTTTGGCTGCACTGGGTCTTTGTTGCAGTGCTCAGGCTTCTCACTGTGGTGGCTTCTCTCGTTGTGGAGCACGGGCTCTAGGGGCACACAGGCTTCAGTAGTTGTGGTCCATGGGCTTAATCGCCCCGCGCCACGTGGGATCTTCCCAGACAAGGGACAAAACCGGTGTCCCCTGCATAGCAAGGTGAATTCTTAACCCCTGGACCACCAGCCCTGTGCCATTTCTTTTTGGAAAAGATGGTGGGGAGCAAAACTGACTCTACTCAGTCCTAGGAAGCCCTCCATATCTTAGCTATGGGTACAACTGTTCTTGAAGGTGGGAGAGAAAGTAGTTTTAATTCTCATGAACCTACCTTAAGTAAATAATTTTGTATTACTCAGTAAACCTTATCATTCCAAATTGCATCTTGCCAAATCTTTCAGCTTGTCTACATTCACAAAGATAAACTCCCAATGTATATATACTTTTATCCATTGGATTTTCCAAATTCCATGGTACTTTCAACACCATGAGTGAGTGAAGTTGCTCAGTCATGTCCGACTCTTTGCGACCCCATGGACTGTAGCCTACCAGGCTCCTCCATCCATGGGATTTTCCAGGCAAGAGTACTGGAGTGGGTTGCCATTTCCTTCTCCATTCAACACCATAGAAGTGGATAATTACAACTTAAAGATTTAAAGTTTGTCTCAAGCACATCCTATGTTAGATTAACCCAATACTTGGGAGGCAGCTGCTTCTATATTCCTACCAAGTCATGAGCTAATTCACTTTCAGATGCATGCTTCTTCCCCCATCCCTGTCCTATTAACTGTGAAGCTGCTTTGGTTTCTTCTTTCTCATCATCAAGCAGGACTCTGAAGTGATGCTGTTGACCTGAGTCCCCCATATCCTTATACTAGGAACCAGTTCCTATACCTCCTCACCCTTCCTTCTCAGAACTTCCTTCTGTTTGCTCCTTCCCAAGGCCAATGCACTCAAGAGTTTTGGGAACCCCAGTTCCCCAGTATGGGCCAGGCTCCTGTGTCCCTAACAAAGGGAGTGAGAAGAAAACAGAATCCTCGAGATGTCCAGGAGCTCTGAAATGGCCCCTCCATCTTTTGTACTTTAATGTAACACCTTTTACTCAGCACTGTCCATCTCTTTCTGTCTTTCCCTGAGCCTCTTCAGTAATTCCTCTCAGCCTCCTCTCTGAGGCTCTGCTTAGTAAACTCTGCTGCATCTCTCATCCTCCTCCTGGCTGACAATCTCCTGACAATAATAATCATGCTTGCCTCTACCTAACTGAGGAAATATCTGTTTAAAATCCCTGCAAGTAGAACACATTTGTCCCTTTAAATACACAGCATTTTTTTTTTTTTTTTTTAACCTCTGGATGATCTTGCGTATGGAAACAGACTACAGAATTTTCACCACCCTTTAAATCCTATTTGACTTCTGCTTAAGCTATTTTCGATTCTGAGGAAGCCACTCTATCTTGTATATTTTCCTATACTATATGGTTAACCTTCAAAAACCTAGTGAGAGTTATTTGTATAGAGTTTTCTTTTTTAAATAAATTTTTATTGGAGTATAGTTGCTTTAAAATGTTGTGTTACTTTCTTCTGTGTAGCAAAGTGAATCAGCCATGTATATACATACATCTCCTCCTTTTGGACTTCCTCCACATTCAGGTCACCACAGTGCATTAAGTAGAGTTCCCTGTGCTATAGAGTATGTTTTCATTAGTTCTTTATTTTATACATGATCTTACTTGCGTTTTCTTTTAATTGGTAATACAGTATTCAATTTTCAGTTCAGTTCAGTTCATTCGCTCACTTGTGTCCGACCCTTTTCGGCCCCATGGACTGCAAACATACCAGGCTTCCCTGTCCATCACCAACTCCCAGAGTTTACTCAAACTCATGTCCACTGAGTCGGTGATGCCATCCAGCCATCTCATCCTCTGTCATCCCCTGCTCCTCCTGCCTTCAATCTTTCCCAGCATCAGGGTCCTTTCAAATGAGTCAGTTCTTTGCATCAGGTGGCCAAAGTATTGGAGTTTCAGTTTCAACATCAGTCCTTCCAATGAGTATTCAGGATTGATCTCCTTTAGGATAGATTGTTTGGATCTCCTTGCAGTCTAAGGGACTCTCAAGAGTCTTCTTCAACGCAACCAATACCCTTGGACAGCAAAGATATCCAACTAGTCCATCCTAAAGGAAATTGGTCCTGAATATTCATTGGAAGGACTGATGCTGAAGCTGAAGCTCCAGTACTTTGGCCACCTGATTCAAAGAACAGACTCATTGAAAAGATGCTGATGCTGGGAACAATTGGGGGCAGGAGGAGAAGGGGATGACAGAGGGTGAGATGACTGGATGGCATCAGACTCAATGGACATGAGTTTGAGCAAGTTCCAGGAGTTGGTGTTGGACAGGGAAGCCTGGCCTGCTGTGGTCCATG
The DNA here is from genome assembly GCF_963930625.1 of Muntiacus reevesi. Lineage (NCBI taxonomy): Eukaryota > Metazoa > Chordata > Mammalia > Artiodactyla > Cervidae > Muntiacus > Muntiacus reevesi. The sequence goes on along the minus strand of NC_089254.1, from coordinate 100,276,741 downwards.
AGGGTGCAAAGAGTAGGACATGACTGAGTGGCTGAACTGAACTGATTCACTTATTGAATCCAGAAATCGCTGTTGGCTCTGACATTTCTTGTTTATTGATATGGCAGGAGCTTTTTTCATTTCACAAAGGGGAGGTTGATATTTTCTTTTCTTTTTCCCTTTCTCTCTCTCTCCCAGTTTCCATCTCCCTCTCTCTCTGTTTCCCCCTGTGTGGTCACTTTATAGTGGAATGAAGCTGAAAAGTGAATGGACTTCTGATATGCTCAATAACTGTTTGGAGGGTGACTTCATGTGTCACACCTCCTTGCCTTCCTTGACAATAGCAGCCTGGTGGCTCTGTGCTATCTAGCAGAGACTGTCAGATCAAAGGAAGGAAGAATTCCTTCCTCAGGGAACAGTACCTCCCTGAGGCTAGCAATGATTGTGGAGCTCCCTGCTGGAACTTTCTAACCCTGATCTTGCAGAGATGAGGCAGAAACAATTCCAGAAATGGAATTTGTTAACAGCCGAAATTGGCAGCATCCTCCTTTAAAAGTGCATCATCTGATTCAAGCTCCCATCCTTAGCCCTTTGCCTCTTAGACTGCTCCAGAGCAGCTTTCTTCATTAGCCCTCTTCTTGTAGCTGCTGAGCAGTAGGGCTCTGTATTAGCTTTCTATTCCTGCTATAACAAATGTTTACCAAATCCAAGCTCACTCTGCTCACCATAGGATCCGCCAATAAATTGGGAGACAAGGTGTTGAGGTAAGGAATAGAGACATTATTTGGAAAGCCAGCAGACCAAGAAGATGGCAGACTATGGTCCCCCCAAAATCATATTATCAGGGTGTGGATGCCAGTTTCTTTTACAGAACAGAGAAGGGGAGAAGGGGAGGAAGTAAAGTAAAAAGGCCATTAGTTTTGCCTGGCTTGGCCAGTATGAGTGGGGGAAATGTCTTAATTTCTGCTTTCCTGTAGTCACACTCACGGGTGCTGCATGCTAAGTCACTTCAGTAGTGTTGACTCTTTGCAACTCTATGGTCTGTAGCCCTCCAGGCTCCTCTGTCCATGAGCTTCTCCAGGCAAGAATACTGAAGTGGGTTGCCATTTCCTATTCCAGGGGATCTTCCCAACCAGGGATTGAACCCACATCTCTTTATGTCTCCTGCATTGGCAGGCGGGTTCTTTACTACTAGCGCCACTGGGAAGCCCTGTGGGCAAAATCAGATTGTCTCTTTGTTCAGTGAGCTGAACTAAGCCACTTGTTTAACATTCAGGCAGAAGGGCAGAGTTCCTAGAGTCAGGCCATTATGCATGATTATAATAAGAGCAACAAAAAGCAAAGATTTAAGTCAAAGAAGGAGACCCAACGTGGAGTCAGGTTTTGCTCTTCGCTGTTAAAAAATTATCCGAACTCAATGGCTTAAAAGAACACAAACTAACTATCATACCACAGGTTAGATGTTTGACATGGGTCTCATTAGGTTGAAATCAAAGTATGCAGGGCTTTGTGTCTTTCCAGGAGCTCTAGAGGAGAATCTGTTTCTTTGTCTTTTTCAATTCCTAGAGACCACTCATGTCCCGTGGACCCCTTCCTCCATCTTCAAAGCCAGTAAGAGCAGATGGAACCCTCCTCAAAGTACACGGATGCCAGGGGCTTTTAAGGGCCTATATGTCTAATTGGGTCCACAAGATGATTCAGGCGACTCGCTATTTTGAGGTCAACTGATTAGCAAATCTAGCCGCATCTACAAATCTAATTCTCTTTTCTCATGTAAGGTAGCATATTCACATGTTTCAAGGACTAGGACATGGACAGTTGCTTATCACAAAACACAGTAAACTTAAAGTTCTGCTCCTTAATAATCCCTGAAGACATATTTCATGTTCTTATTCACTTCGTACTCCTTTCCCTCACACACAAAGTAAGTTTTTCCTCTCTCTGGGTGGTCCTAAATCTACACATTGTCTGAAAACTGTTCACTACCCTCTGGATCCTCTTACTTATACTCAGGCCATTCCATGTCTTGGTAAGCACGCGTGCTCAGTTGCATCAGCCATGTCTGACTCTTTGCGACCCCATGGGGTGTAGCCCACCAGGCTCCTCTGTCCATGGGATTTCCCAGGCAAGAATACTGGAGAGGGTTGCTATGCCCTCCTCCAGGGCATCTTCCTGACCCAGGGATTGAACTCAATCTGCCTTTGTCTCCTGCATTGCAGCCAGTTTCTTTACCCATTGAGCCACCTGGGAAACCCTTCCATGTATGAGGTCATCTCAATCCCCTACCTATTTTCCTACACAACATGATAACTCGTTGAGAGAGTCACTGAAGTATCTTTGAAGATCTTAGCAGATCTGAGGGCTCTTTTTCATTAATTGAACAGAATTCAATTTCATCAAAATTTTCTTACATCTGAATCTGAAATTTGAAGTCTATTTTAGAAAAAATTCACATTGGGTTAAGAGCCTGTAGTCAAGTGGAATATCAAGCAGAAGCAAAGGTTTTGATTACAATAGGGACGGAGTTAGAGACACAAGAATGGGAAGAGGGAAGTAAAGAATTTAGTAAGGTAAAGGCCGGGCTTAGGTGCAGGCTACCCACTCCGGTACTCTTGCTTGGAAAATCCCATGGACAGACAGCCTGGTGGGCTACAGTCCATGGGGTTGCAAAGACAAGACTGAACGATTTCACTTTGAAAAACTTCTAGTTGGGGTCAGGAATCTTGAGGACCTTGGTCTGCCTCTCTTTTTGTACAAAGAGGAAGCAGCCGTGCCACGCTGTGGATTCACTGCTGGCGCAGAAGTACACAGATGTTTGGTTGGGGCTGGTGGACTTCAGAGTCAAGGGGAAATGTTCCAACTCATCTCGAGAGATGTCATACCCCTCAGGGATATCTCCTTTCTTAATGGTGTCACGGCCAGTTGAGTAATAGATCAGCCGAAGTCCAAATCCCGGATCTTGGCGATACCAGTACATTGCATAGTGATTCATTTTCTGAGAACACTGTAGAGTGACTTCCTTTTTGGTCTCCAAGATCTTGCGCCTTGGGAACTGTGTGACTGCAGCATCCTTAAGGCCTGTGGGGGATAAAGCAGGGATGACATAAGGACAGGCTGGGGAGGGGAGCCCAGTGCTACGGTCCTGAGAAGACATTTTGTGGCTGGAGCCTGGGAAGCCAGTGACCATGGTTCCTCACCTGTGATCAGGACTCACCTACTCTGAGAAGCAAAAGGACAACACTGCAGAGGAACCTGTTGCGCATGGTAGCATCAGATGAGGAGTGCTGTTTACCCCTGGGATGAATTCAATCTCTGAAACCAACACATTTCATCTGCTTCCTGGCCAGAGGCCACACCCTCCTCCCCCACTGCTTCAAAAAGGAGTGAAAAACCTCTTAGACTTGATAGCATGTGATGACTTCATTTATCAGTCACTGACAACTGCATTTTTGTCCACTGCCTGAGTAACAACAGATCTATTCAAGGTCCCAAGTATGGTCCCATGCGGATAAAAATCGACATCCCTTGGATTTGTTGCATCCAAGTAAGAAGAAGCATTGACCTGTGAAATGGCTTCCCAGTGGTCAGGGTGGTCGCCGAAGAAATCCAGGGCTGAATAAATTGAAGAGGTTGGAGGGTTTTCTTTGTAGGCACCATTTCTGTTCCTTATGCCTCATGTCGATTTTGTTAAAATTCCATTAAATTAGAGGTAGAGGCAGGCTTCCCAGGTGGCTCAGTGGTAAAGAATCCTCCTGTCAGTGCAAGAGATGCCAGAGACGTGGGTTCGATCCCTGGGTTGGGAAGATCCCCTGGAGGAGGAAATGGCAACCCACTCCAGTATTCTTGCCTGGAAAATCCCATGGACAGAGGAGCTTGGCGGGCTACAGTCCACAGGGCCACAAAGCGCTGGATATGACTGAGCGCCTGTGCACACAGAATAGTGAAAATAATCAGTTCAGATCCTTCTGTTGTTTCAAGCTCAAAATCATAGAAGGAGACCTGAAGTTGTGAGAAGGGGGGCTGAGGTGGGGGAGGGAAAGGACTTTGAGTCTCTGTGTGTGGAGAAACACGTCTAAGGTGAGGAAGGAGCCGTTAGCCAGAGACTGTGGAAGAAGCCAAAGGGAAACGCTTCCTGTTTCCTAGCTAGCAAAGGCTCCCCTGCAGGTGTCTATTAGGCAACTATCAAGTTAATATCCCGCTTATCTTGGGGGACACAATTTATTCAAGTCTCCCTGGGCAGTGTAGTCAGAGGCGGGGGGAAGTCACTCCTGACTGACTGGGTCCTTCCCCAGCTTGGGAGACGCGGACCCAGGGATCGCTTTCTGGCCAGACTGTTGCTCAGGCCACACAGGCCCCTCAGGGCTGCGGTGTCTGGGAGATTTGCAGTAGCTTCTGTAGTTGGAGGTGAGGTTTAAGCCGGTGGGGCTTCTTTGCTCCCGTGACTGCCTTTTTGTGCAGTCTGTGGGGGCCTGTGTGGTGCTGTGTATTCACTGCTGGCGCAGAAGTAGCTAGATGTCTGTGAGGAGCTGGCGGTCTCTAGCGTCAGGGGGAAATGCTCTTTGCTTATTCTGGAGGCCATCGACCTAGAAGAGCGCTCTCCTTTCTCCGTGGTATTAACCCCGTATGAATAGTGGATCAGCTGCAGTTCCATTCCTGGGTCTTGCTGATACCAGTACATATTGTCATGGCCCATTGTTTGGGAACATTCTAGAGTAATCTTCTTTCCCGTCCCTATGACACAGTGTCTTGGGGTCTGGTGAACATCAGCATCCAGGAATCCTGAGAGAAAAGGACAAACATTGGTCACAGAGTCCAAGATGGGCCTTGACGCTGAAGCCAGAAGCAAACCTAGCACAGAGAAAAATGTTCCTTTTTTGATTTTAGAGAATTCTGTGTCTATGACTTACCTGCAAACAACAGGTAAAGGGCCACATAGCAGAGGAGCCTGCCAGCCATGCCACCGTCAGGGCCAGGAGGGTGTCTCCCAGGTCCGGGGAGGTGGGATGGGCAATTGGTGAAGTCATCAAGACTGTGATGACAATGGCGGCTGCATTTCTGGGCCCCACATCCTGTCGATAGCGTGGTGTCATGTATATTCCCTACCCATCAGAAGACTGATATTTTTGTTCACTTCTCTCATCCACAACAGGCTAGCTGCTTGGCTTATCTAAAGTCTCTAACTCTTTTTATGAAACATTAAATCACACCTGTTTTACAAACTATGAAGATGAGGACAGAAAAGCTCTGAAGGCTTATAATAGGAGGATTTTGTCTAATCAGGGAGGTTAGAAAAGGAAGTGATGTTTGAGATGAGTTTGGAAGGATGAATTGGTCAGAAGTCTACAAAACAGAGAGAAGAACATTCAGGGAACAGAGTGGCTCAGTCAAACATGATGCAGGAGAGCATGTTGTGAGGATTAATTGAGGCAATACACGTGAAGTATTTAAAACAGTAACCGGCCATCACTGAGTTCTCAGAAAATACGTTGTTATTATTGTGTGATAACCACACGTTGTTCTCTGTCTCATTTTTCACTACTTGGTGCTCAGATTTCATCCACTTTCTCAACTTGGGTTTCATGATATTAGGTTCATCTTTCTTTTAACTGCATCATCAATTGCACCAGAACAGAAAATTGAGACCCACGGTGTTTTTCCAGTACAGACTTTGGTAAACTTGGCTAAAAATTTCTGGGTGCTGCTGCAGTGAACAGCTTCTAAACCACTCCCCTCTTTCCTCTCTTTTCTTCGTTTCATCTCAGGAAAAAATTTTAGCTTTGATTGTGAGTGACAGAGGTTAATCCCAGGATCTTTCCCCTCTTTTCCTGTTTCCTTTGCCCCAGTTCACTAGAATACACAGCTGACATTCAATAAAATTCTTGCATAGAGGCTGCTGACCTGGGGTTTTGGATTTTGACTACTATGGATTCGTTATTTGAGGATCAGGGCCCCCCAGGTGGCTTAGTGGTAAAGAATCCTCCCACCAATGCAAGAGACATGGGTTCGATCCCTGGGCTGGGATGATCCCCTGGAGAAGGGAATGGCAACCTACTCTACCATTCTTGCCTGGGAAATCCCATGGATAGAGGAGCCTGGCGGGTTACAGTCCATGGGGTCGCAAAAGAGTCAGACACGACTTAGAGACTAAACAACAACAGCAATTTGAGGATCATCTCTTCAGTCTTCACTTATTGTATGGAACATCTGTAGGCTCCTGCTCACTCTGGCTCTCTCATATGTCCTGAAGAAATATAACAATTATGACTGACCGAACCCTGAAATACTCTTGTTCCATTAGGGGCTCCTCTAAGACAAGGGTTATCATTCAAATCATTAGTGACATTTAGCCTTTGCTTTTACTTTGAAGTTGATCTTACTTAAATAGAGAGTAGCCAGCAAGAGAAAAATAAATGAAATTTTACTGCCACCTGCCGAAAATAAGGTGGAACTGGTGAACAGATACTTAGTGATTTGGGAGGATTCTTTCTGATGAATTTTAAAGAAACAGGAAGGAGAGAGACTTTTGGTTGTTCCAAGTGTGATAAGGCTTTTGAATAAGTGATGAGTTGGTAAACGTTCTCAGCAGTGACTGGATGTAAAATATGTATCTCACAGTAGAAGTGATTAAAGAGAGGGAAGAAAGACAGGGGTAGAAGTTGGGTCGGGAGTAGATAAGCTCAGGTCCTCAAATGAAGGGATGTTTGAAGGCAGAGATAAAACATCTACCCCTTGTTTCCCAGTTCAAGAATAGCTCATGAATGACTTGCCTTTCTGGTATAGCTAAGGAAGTCTCTAGGACTTCCCAGGTGGCTCAGCGGTAAAGAATCTGCCCGCCAATGCAAGAGATGCAAGAGATGTGGGTTTAATTCCTGGGTCGGGAAGATCCCCTAGGGTAGGAAACAGAAACCCACTCCAGTATTCCTGCCTGAAAAATTCCAGGGACAGAGAAGCCTGGCAGGCTACGACCCATGAGGTCGCAGAGTTGGACACAACTGAACAATGAGCACACACCCAGGGAGGTCTCTGGAGCAACTGCCGAGAATTTCTAAATGTCAATGCTTGAGGATACAGGAATCCAGCCATAATCGTTACATACATCTCGATACGTTTTTGGTCCAGCCTCTCTCAGCTTCTTCCACTCTTATTTGTCTTCTTATATAATTCTGCTCAAAAGGACTGGTAGGTCAGGGGATGCGGAGGACTTAAATACACATGCACCAGAACTTAGCAGACATGTTACCTGGAAGAAAATCATGAAGAACTTCTTGAGGCATATTTGAATCTATTTTCCTTCCCTGCCCCCCTCTCTCCTTTTCTTCTATTTTTCTTCATTAAGTCAAACATTGTACAGTCTAGGGATACATAACTGGAGGGATATTACTCTGAAACGAAAGAATATAGTGTCTTGGGAAGAGTGAGTATAGAAAGAATGATGAAAGAATACACTGACTATGGTGGTTTTGAAATAGATAGGAGCTGAGACTTCGCTGTAGGAGTCAGGAGAGCCTCTATGGCTAAGCTAATCTCTGAGCTCAGAATGAAATGATGCTCAGGAGTGAGCCCAGTGGTCAAGAAGTAATCACCCATTTCAGACACAGGAGATGGTATTGGCAAAGGGGTGTGGGTGTGTGTGTGTGTAGTCGCTCAGTCATGTCCGACTCTTTGCAATCCCATGGACTGTATCCTACCAAGCTCCTTGGGATTTTCAAGGCAAGAGTACTAGAGTGGGTTGCCATTAGCTGTGCAATTCAGCTTGGCCTGTTCAGGGAAACACAGAACCTTCAGTAGAACTAGATAGACTGGCGTGGATTTGGAAGACTTGGCTATATTTTTAGATAGAGACTCATTTATATAGGGCTTTGTGCGCCAAATAAAGAATGATAGACTCAATCAGGCTGATGGGAATGTCCAAGATGGAAGAAAAGCAGATACAGGAAGAGGCTGGGGGTGGCGGGGGTGGGGGTGCGGTGGGGTGAGAAGGGCAATGCATTTCTCCTCTGTCATAGGTGATGAGGGCCTGCATGAAATAGAAGCAACGGGGGAGGAAAGGAGCAGCTGAATCCGATAAACGTGTGTATCAGAGACTGTGATGGTCTCCCCCTTCAGGCACGAAGGACTTTCTCCCCCATCTGTAGGAGCACTGCTGGCTGAACGCCCTCCTTGTGGATTGTCTTGGTTCCAGAGGCATCTCTTCCCCCAAGGGCATGCCTTTTCTCAGGGCCACCATTCCAGTGACATGGCTGCAGTGGAAATGAGCATAAGACCTGGGATCCTCACCTCAATTTTGGATGGTTCTAGGGCCACCCAACTTCTCAGCCCCCTTGGGATGTAGCTTAGGCTTTTGTTGAAGCAGCAAGGCAGCCCCACTTCCTCTTCTTCCTTCCATCCGTGTGGCTCATAAGTCACTTGCTAATAACTTTCCTGAACATTAATGCCCCCTGCAATGTCCATTTTCCAGGAAACCAAATCTATGACAATGTGCCATATAGAAGTAATAGATTTATCAAACAAAGGAATGTGAGGACTAATGGAAAAGAGGAACTCAGAGGCACTGTTCCAATCACTGACCCAGAAATACCATACATGGGCCAGAATGGATAAAGGTAGGGGTGGAAAGGCAACCAATTCAGCAATAAATTACTTGATTTTGAATTGTGGCGCATCCAGTTGGAAGTAACCAGTAGAAGGTTGGATTTACCAGTTAGGAACTTATGAAGGAAATTGTCATGATCATGGATGGGAAGGTTCAGTGCTAGTCACCCAGTTGTGTCCAATCCTTTGAGACCCCAAGGACTGTAGTCTGCCAGGCTCTTCTCTCTGTTCATGGAATTCTAAAGGCAAGAATACTGGAGTGGGTAGCCACTCCTTTCTCCAAGGCATCTTACTGTCCCAGGGATTGAACCTGGGTCTTCTGCATTGCAGGCAGATTCTTTACCCCTGCACCACAGGAAGGTTAAAGATGAATATTTATACTGAGGAAAAAAGAAGGCAGAAGAAAAGTCTAGGAAAATATACTACTAAAATGTTCAGTAGACAAATTGAACAGTTTATGAAATAAAGATAAATTATTATTACAGATGAGACTGCTGAATAAGTATGCATAGAAAAGCTGGAAACAAAAGTTCACAGAAAACTGATTTAATTTTTAAAGGGATAGCAGATGAGATAGAACTCATAAAGGAGAATGAGACAAAGAACTATGACTCTTCCCCCACTTAGAACAGGTAGAAAATAAAAGAAACTGGGCTCTTTGTGTCTGAACTGTTATCCGGTCCTGTGGATTCTTCCGTGGAAATAATTGAGGTATATGAGTTAAGAAAACAAAGCCCTCGAGGAAGGCTTTGACCTGATTCTCAGGCAGACTTTTGCATCACACTTAGCAGCCTTTGATTAAGCACTTTTGTGTCTAGAGTTCACTGGCTCCAAGTAGGATCCTCCCCGCAGGGCAGTCAGCGTTTTCCCCACTGTCCTGAGAGAAAGGGCAGTCTCCAAGCTCCTAGCTTTGGCTCCATGCTGGACAGCAGGCAAGTATTTTGGAATTCAGTAAATCCAGAAAATGAAGCGAGTCTATTTGCTCCTGCAGGTTGAGATTGCTCTCAGCAGAGATCCATGTGTCAGGCAGTAGGTGAAAGGTAACTTTTATAGATCACATTCTCCAGTTACTTTAACTTCATCTTCTGAGTCAGACTTAACGGTGATTAAATTTATTTAGAATTAAGTTTTAGAAAACAAGTTAGTCAGTTTGTTCTTGGTATAAAGGCAACCAACTGCAGACCTAAAGAGTAGGCTTGGAAAGAAAGGGATGAGAAAGGGCTGGCAGGATAAAGGGGCTGTCAGCTTTAACAGAGTGGATGAGGATATTGCAAGGACCATTAAAAGTCACAATGTGGGTAAGCTAATAAGAAACACTTTCATTAAAAATCATGATGGTGTTCCCAAATGCTCAGGCTCATTCTACCAGGAGGACAGTATGGGGCTAGCCACTATCACTAGAAAAAAAAAAAAAAAGAGGTTCAGTAGGCAGGGGAGGTAGGATCAGTCTAGTCCGTGGTTTAGGAATCACCCCATGGCCTGGGGACCCTAAGTTCAGACTGAGGTTCACACAGCATCGAAACAACCTCTAAGGAACCCACAGCCCACATCGAGGAAGCCTGTGCGCTCTTCCATGCAAACTCAGCAGTCTTTCTGTGTAGAGAGCAGGTGGCCAGGAAGCACTGTGCAAATACTGCTGGCACAGAAGTAGATGGCCGTCTGGCCGGGGGTAGCAGGCTCTAGGTAGAGGGAGAATTTTGCCTTCTCCTTACGGGAGACATTGTACCCATCGGAGACATCTCCTTTGTTAATACCACTGATATCGTAGGAGGAGTAGATCAGCCGCAGCCCCTGTCCTGGGTCTTGTCGATACCAGTACATATACTCATGGCCCTTAGTCTGAGAACATTCCAGTACAATGCTCTTTCCTGTGTTTGCGATCCTATTTCTTGGGGTCTGGGTAACACCGGTATCCATGGAGCCTGTGGGGACACAAGAGAGAAACTAGAGACAGAGCCTAGGAAGGGGCCCCTTGCCACAATCTCAAGGGAGAAGCCTCAGCCACGACCCGGGAAATTTAAGGCAAGGGTTTCCCATGTTTCCCAAACTCACCTGTTCCCAGGAGACAGAAGACCATACAGCAGAGGAGCGTGGAGCCCATGGTGGGGAGAGGCAGGAGGAAGATGGTCTCAGCTTGAGTGTTGGGGGAACAGGGCATGGAAGTAGGAAATTGTCAGGATTCTGTCAGCGCTGTCATTGTCCCTCCCAACTTAGCAAGTTTCAGAGAAAGATGCAGCCACACCCTTTCACGTCACATCCCCCATGGGCCTAACCTTCTTCACTCCCTTACTCCTTAGGCGATGCTTTGGCTTATTGTATATCACATCAGCGGTGCTGAAATTTTTACTCCTTCCTCTTCTCTGCCATCTCTCAGGGAGCAATGTCTTTCCTTCTCAGACCTTATCTGTTTCAGTCATTCAAGGACACGTCACCCTCCCCGTTGGCTAGGCAACGGAGGACATTCAGAATCCTCTCAAACAAAAGGAGTCTAGTCTCATTGGAAGTTTGTGTAACTTTACTATTTTTCTGCATTTCCTTTTTTCTAACTCAGGTCTAGGTGAGTTTTGCAACTTGAATATATGCACTGTGAAGTTTGAGAATTGTTTTAAAAGAAGGGCAACATGATAACTTTGTTTCAGATCACCAGTTCTTTAAATGGCTGATGCTTTTCTGGTCAATGTTTTCAAGGTGCATGTCTTTACTGAAAGTATTGGTGCATGGCAGGAATATATTCACTTAATATGGGCATAGATTTCAAAGAAATGTTAGCATCTTCACTCATATTTTGAATAACTGTAAATGGTTTCTTCAAGAGAGAATTTCAGCATAACATAAATTGTTCCTGATTTTAAGAGGCTAGTGTTCAGTATTTCAAGGCAACATACTGCAAATAATACCATAGTTAAGCTGCAATGATCTGAAGCCCTTTGTGACATAATAAGCAAATGGTGTTTGCTGTTTGAGCTTGTCCTGGCTCCACCCAATCCGTGGATATATCATGGCATCCCATAAGTCAATCCTGCTTCATCTCACATTGGGAAAGCTTTCTTTTTAATGTTTTTTCTTTTGATTATGAAAATTTCTAACCTTTGCCAAGTAGATATAATCATATAATGAACTTCCATGTCCCCACATTTGTTGTTTTTCAGTTGTTTAGTCATGCCTGATTCTTTACGACCCCATGGGCTGCAGCACACCAGGCTTCCTTGCCCTACACTATCTCCTGGAGTTTGCTCAAACTCATGTCCTTTGAGTCGGTGATGCCATCCAATCATCTCATTCTCTGCCGTCCCCTTCTCCTCCTGCCTTCAATCTTTCCCAGCATCAGGGTCTTTTCCAATGAGTTAGCTCTTCATATCAGGTGGCCAAATTATTGGAGCTTCAGCTTCAGCATCAGTCCTTCTAATGCATATTCAGGTCTGAATTCCTTTAAGATTGATCAGTTTGATCTCCTTGAAGTCCAAGGGACTCTCAAGAGTCTTCTCTAACACCACAGTTCAAAAGCATCAACTCTTCAGTGCTCAATTTTCTTTATAGTCCAACTCTCATATCCGTACATTACTACTGGAAAAGCCATAGCTTTGACTATACAGACCTTTGTTGGCAAAGTAAAGTCTCTGCTTTTTAATACACTGTCTAGGTTTATCATAACTTTTCTTCCAAGGAGCAAGCATCTTTTAATTTCATCCCCACATTGCCTGGCTTCAATAATTACCAATTCATAGGGACTTTGCTGTGGTTCAGTGGTTGAACCTGCCTTGCAAATGCATAGATCAAGGATTCAACCTCTGGTCTGGGAACTAAGATCCCATATGCTGTGGAGCAACTAAACCCATACACCACAGCTAGAGAGTTCTTGTGCCAATAAAGATCCTAAGACTTGATGCAGCTAAATACAAAGACTGGGGAAGAATTTTTTTAATTAGCATAAAAACAATAATAATTATCAGCTTGTGGCCTCTCTCATTTATTCCCTATTTGCTTATCTCTCTCCTTGGTTATTTTGTGTAGTTTCTGATTTATCTAGGAGCACCCAACTACATTTCCCAGCTGGTGCACCATTCCATGTGGCACATCCCAGTGTTATATTCCTTCTCTCTCTTTCTGGTAGAGAGTTCTCCATTAATCATGCCAACAGAAAAGTGGATTTATTCCAGTAAATTGCTTATCCTGATGTTCAATTAACACAAACAGGATAATTATAATAAAGATGATCACTTCTGGTTTATCCTTAATGGGAAAAATATAATTGCCCTAATTTGCAATTCTTAAGCATATTGTTTTGCTGCCCCCTGCTGTATGCAGTGATTTGACCAGAATAGAGATTTAGGAGGTGAATATAACCTGCTATCTTTTCCAGTAGTCATGTATGGATGTGAGAGTTGGACTATAAAGAAAGCTGAGTGCAGAAGAATTGATGCTTTTGAACTGAGGTGCTGGAGAAGACTCTTGAGAGTCCCTTGGACTGCAAGGAGATCCAACCAGTCCATCCTAAAGGAAATCAGTCCTGGGTGTTCATTGGAAGGACTGATGCTGAAGCGGAAACTCCAATATTTTGGCCACCTGATGCAAACAACTGACTCATTTGAAAAGACCCTGATGTTGGGAAAGATTGAAGGCAGGAGGAGAAGGGGACAACAGAGGATGAGATGGTCAGATGGCATCACCAACTCAAAGGACATGGGTTTGGGTAGACTCTGGGAGTTGGTGATGGACAGGGAGGCCTGGCATGCTGCAATTCATGGGGTCACAAAGAGTCAGACGTGACTGAGCGACTGAACTGACTGATAACCTGCTATCAGACTTCCTAGGTGGCACTAGTGGTAAAGAACCTGCCAATTCAAGAGACTCAAGAGATGCGAGTTCGATCCCTGGGTGAGGAAGATTCCTTGGAAGAGAGCATGGCAACCAGTACTTTTGCCTAGAGAATCCCATAGCCAGAGGAGCCTGGCAGGCTACAGTCCCTAGGGTTGCAAAGAGTCGGACATGACTGAAGCAACTTAGCAACAAAAGCAAAAATAACCTATTATTGGGAGTCACATCAGTTGAGAGAACAGAGGACTCAGGTCCAATAGAGTCCTACGGAGAAGTTTGGAGACACGTGACAAAGAGAGGTGAAGCAGAATCTGTGCCTGAGGAGGACTTGAGTTACTATGATCAGAAGAATGAATGGAAGAGACATACATTGGATGGGAAAGGAACTGAAAAAGACACTCTCATTTCTGGGCAACCAAGAGGATCCTTGGTGGCATGGACCAATATTTCCCCTATTCTGGGTGGTTCGTATGACTCTCAAATCTTATTTATTGCCCACTTTTCCTCTGACTCATCTTCAGGGCTCTCAGGGCACGGACCTCTCAGTCTCACCCATGTACCATGCTCTTTGCCAGCTATGCTGTGTGTCCGTAATGTGATCTTACGGATGCTGAAAACACTCTTCACTTGTGAATTACCCATCTGTATAATAAACATCCTCTGGCAGAAAGGATGCCAAAGGAGAAAGGGTTTTTTGCTACTGGTTATTGCTTTCTGTCATAAGAAATTTTTGCCTACCTTCATCTCACAAAGGTGTTTTCCTAAGTTTTCTTCCAGAAGATTTGTAGTTTTAGCCTTCACACTTAGGCCTATGATCCATCTGAAATTCATTTTTGTTTATGGTATGAGATGTCAGTAAAGTTCATTTCTTTCCATATGCTCATCCATTTCGGTTCAGTTATGTTCAGTCACTCAGTCGTGTCTGACTCTCTGCAACCCCGTGGACTGCAGCACGCCAGGCTTCCCTGTAAATCACCAGCTCCCGGAACCTGCTCAAGCTCATGTCCATCAAGTCAGTGGTGCCATCCAACCATCTTATCCTCCAACCCCTTTTCCTCCTGCCTTCAATCTTTCCCAGCATCAGGGTCTTTCCCAGTGAGTTAGTTCTTTGCATAAGATGGCCAAAGTATTGGAGTTTCAGCTTCAGCATTAGTCCTTCCAATGAATATTTGGGACTGATTTCCTTTAGGATTGACTGGTTTGATCTCCTTGCAGTCCAAGGGAGTCTCAGGAGTCTTCTCCAACACCACAGTTCAAAAGCATCAAATCTTTGGTGGTCAGCTTTCTTTATAGTCCAACTCTCACATCCACACATGACTACTGGAAGAACCATAGCTTTGACTAGATGGACCTTTGTCAGCAAAGTAATGCCTCTGCTTTTTAATATGCTGCCTAGGTTGGTCATTGCTTTATTCCAAGAAATAAGCATCTTTTAATTTCATAGCTGCAGTTCACCATCTGCTCTGATTTTGGAGCCCAAGAAAATAAAGTTTGTCACTATTTCCATTGTTTCCCCATCTATTTGCCATGAAGTGACGGGACCAGATGCCATGATCTTCATTTTTTGAATGTTGAGTTTTAAGCCAGCTTTTTCACTCTCCTCTTTCACTGTCATGAAGAGGCTCTTCAGTTCCTCTTCACTTTCTGCCATAAGGGTGGTGTCATCTGCATATCTGAGGTTATTGATATTTCTCCCGGCAATCTTGATTCCGACTTGTGCTTCACCCAGCCCAGCATTTCGACTCATCCATTTACCTCAGCATAATTTGTTGAGAAAATTGCTACCTTAATGCACTGAAATTTTTAATCTGTAAACAAGGGTTATCTTTCTATTTTTAAATTTTCTTTAGTTTCCCTTTGTAATGGAACATCATTTGCTAAATTTATTTCTGTTATAGATAGTATCATATATGAAATTGTTTCCTGAAGTTTATTTTTCAGTTGTCTGCAACTAGTGTAAAGACACTTGATTTTTTTATATTGATTTTGTATTTTGTGATCTTCCTAAATTCACTAATTTTTTCTAGCTGTGGTTCATTGATTCTTATATAAGCAATCAGTGAAAGTGAAAGTATAAAAATGTTGGTTGCTCAGTCGTCCACCTCTTTGCAACCCTGCAGACTGACTATAGTCCTCCAGGCTCCTTTGTCCATGAAATTCTCCAGGCAAGAATACTGGAGTGGGTTGCCATTCCCTTCTCCAGGGGATCTTCCCAACCCTGGAACTGAACCTGGGTCTTCTGCATTGCAGGCAGATTCTTTACTGTCTGAGTCACAAGTAACCCTCTATAAACAATCATATAATCTGAAAATAGTGACAATTTCACATCTTCCTTTAAGTATTTAGGATTTCTTTTTCATTTTTGTTTGGCCCTATGACATTGTTTAAGACCTCCATTATAGTGTTGAAGAAAAGTAAGTAAGTTTATCAGGTCTTATAGTGGTTTATGGAGGTAAGGCAATTAAGTAACAATTATCCATTTTGACCTGAAATCAAATTCCCAAGTTATCTTTATTATAATTGTAGAATCTTTATATTTCTTATTGCATTTTTTTTTTTAAGTTCTTGACTCTTGCTGTCAAACTGACATTATTATGTGAAAGTGAAAGTGTTAGTCACTCCGTCGTGTCTGACTCTTTTTGACCCCATGGACTGTAGCCCTCTAAGTTTCTCTGTCCATGAATTCTCCAGGCAAGAATATTGGAGTGGATAGACATGTCCTTCTCCAGGGGATCTTCCTGACCCAGGACTGAACCTGGATTTCCTGCACTGCAGGCAGATTCTTCACTGTGTGAGCCACGAGTTACCCTCTGGCTAGGTTCTTGATCAAACTGGATAACATAATTCAGTTATTAAGTGTTCCAAAACATTTTTTCACAAATTATTTCTCCATATTTACATGAAGTTTTTTCTATGTATAGTTTCTCATTTCCTATTAAATTGTTGGTTTTTTTCTTTTCTTAAATCGTTAACCTTCACCTTCATGGTAAACATTGATGGTTTCTGAATATCACTTAAAATTTGTTTCCCTCAGTTTATTTCTCAGAAATTTGCTTTACATTATCCAAAGAAAAAGTGCTCTTCAAACAGCATATAACACTCTCATGTTTTTCATTTAAAAATCCATAATGTGCCGTAAGTACGTGTATTCTTTGAAATTTATTTTTCATGGCTCCTTTCAGTCCTCTCTTTTTTCAGAGACTGACACTCCATGGAATTCATCCAAATTTCTCAGTCGTGTTAAGCCTCAGTGAACGATGGTTGTTGTGTAAGCACTGGCAGAATTAAAATGGATCAGCTGGCATATCAAGAGTCTGATGAAATCAATGGTTTCACTGGATGGGATTTGGCTCTAAAATAGATAATATGAGGACAGATAATATAAGAAAGATGTGTGTATTTCTGCTGCCCCTTGGGGAAGAATTCAGTTAGAATTAGAAAAATGGAGGGAGAGAAATTAGTCTGAATCAATTTACTCCAGGGAGCAAAAAGCATAGATGAATGGACTGAAGCATTTTTTCTGAATTTCCAAATGAATGGGTAATTATTGATGAGCGATGGGCAGTTTTGGATGCAGCAATGGCTGGGCGCTTTTCTATGCTACTCAAAGACAAGAGTGATGATGGAGGGGACCACTGTCTGGATGTGCAGGGGACCTGGAATGGGAGAAAACAGGTGGGCAGTCAGGTAACAGAGCCTGCTCAAGAAGAGAGACCATCTCTTCCCCACACTCAGTGGTTCTTTGAATTCTGGGGTGGGGATGAAGCCATACAGGGAGGTGATATTTCAATGTTTAAAGGAGAAAAAGGACTAAAATATAGTACATCTCAGCACTGTCTGTCCGTCACTCCTTCGTTTCTGCTAAGCACCCGTAAGCCTTGTATTCAATCGCATTGTGCTTAAGCTAGCTCCAGTTAACTTCTGCTACTTCCTTCCAATGTAATAAATCACCAGTTTCCTGAATTGGGTCCATGGTGAATTTGTGCATTAAGAAGAAGTAACACTTCAGTGCCATGGATTGACTGCTGGCACAAAAATACACTGTGGAGTCTCCTGGCTCAGAGGACTGGATTTCCAGGCTTCAAGGTAAGTTTGGGGGACATGTAGCTGAAAATTGCTTCTTGAACCAACTTGATTTGATCAAGGACTTGTTCATTCTGAAAAGAAATAACAAACTCCAGCTCTTTTTTATAGATCCATTGATACTGATTAAAAAAAAAAGTGTCCTTTTTAGGGAATACACTCCATCCTTGCTTTCTGTCCTTTGCTTTGACCAAGTGTCCTGGAGTCTGGATGACTTTGACATCAATAGGACCCGTAGAGAAACTATAGACAAAATCCAAGAGGGACCCTGACAAGGTTGAGGGAGTTGGCAAGCCCAGAGCAGGATTTTTTGTCTGTTCTCAGGACTCACCTAAGCCCAGGAAACAAAGAGCTACACAGCAGAGAAGCTGTGGCCCATGGTCGCACTGAAGAAGCACAAGGGTGAGGTTTTAAAATATCCATCAGCAAACTTCTAGTGATGTGATCACTTTGTAGACTCATAATCGTCATACTACTAGGCAGAACATTTCATGGTATCAGAAGGAAAGCTTTTATCCTAGTTCAGAAAATATAACTAGTTTATATTTCATTCAATTATAAGTTTTCATTTGTTAAAATGTTTATTTTTAAGCTATTTTATATTTATTTTTACTAGCAGAAATAATGCTAGTTGTGGTGCATGGGATTTGGTGCTCTGTGGCATGTGGTATTTTCCCTGACCAGGGATCAAACCTGTGTCCCCTGCATTGGCAGGCAGGTTATTAACCACTTGGCCACCAGGGAAGCCCCTCACATTCTTTCTTAATTCCCTCTTTTTTTCTTTTCTCAAACATTCCATGCCTTGATCAATCCCCATACAGTTCATTCCTGTCTTCTTTTATCTCCTAAAGGAACTAGAATACCACAATATATATTTCCAAGTATTTTATCCCTACCTAAATCTGTATTTTGGGTGGACTTTTCTGGTGCCATAGTTTAATCCTTTATAGGCTGAATTCTGCAAAACCTATATCGCTAATCCAGCTCTATCGACGTCTGTATATACAACTGCCTACTTCCAATTTTTATCTCATTATCCAATAAACAATTCAAGCTCTACTATCTCAAATGGGGATTGCTACTGATAACATGGTCCCATTTTATCTGATGTTGCAGCTTTGTAAGGAACCAAAGTCATACAAAGACCACTGAAAAATTGTATTGATCGCCTGTCTGCTAATAACAACTGAATATTTTCCTTATTTCAGTTCCCTCTTTTGAGCAACAGCCTATCATACACTTCTATACTCACATCCATGAAACCAGAAACCCATCTTGCTAAGAAACTCCATCCCATCAACTCTCTCTCAAAATTGTTCTACTGGATAAAATTTTTATCGGTTGATTAAGTTCTTTCTCTTCTATAATTTTTTCAAAGTATGACTCATTAATATGAATGTCCTACTCACAATCAGACCCATCTCATGAAACTCAAATGCTCTTAGCTTTCTCTAATCCAACCAGACAGAACTGGCGTGTCTTCCCCAGAGCTCCCATGGGACTTCTGATTATAGTATTGCTATTATATTGTAATATTATGTGCTATATGATTTTACAGATTACTATATTCAAATCCACCATAATTGTTTCCTTACTAGGCTGTCAGCTCCTTAAAACAAAGATCTGTCTTCTACTCAGTTTTGTACCCTTTGTATTTGGAAAAATAGCGGGACATAGGAAAATGTCAAGAAAAACTATTGATAAGCGTACAAGGAGCGATGAAAAGACAAAGGAACAAAGTGTATCCTCTGGGTCTGTTCTGATGAGTTCCTGATGAGGAAGTCAGAGACTGAAGGGAAAGGATGCTTTACAAGCTTTTAGATGGAGGCTGCATCGGGGGCTCTGGGCTGGAGTGGGTCTGTGCTCAGGTGGGAGGGGGCCGTGCTCCACTGCGGTGCTCCCGGAGCAGAGGCACACGGCTGTTTGGTTGGTGTGAGCCGACTCCACAGTGAGAGGAAACAGCTCCTTCTTCTCTCGAGAGACGCTGTAGCCTTCAGATAAGTCTCTTCTCTGAATATCCTTGTCAACCGTAGAGTAATAAATAGACCGTAGAGTCAACAGTAAATAATACTGGTACCTGCCGGTACCAGAATATGGTGTTGCAGCCCAGGTTCTGTTTACACTCCAGGGTCACATCCTGGCCAGCCTCAGCGAGCAGGAATCTTATCTGGTAGATTTCAGCATCCGTGGGTCCTGTGGGGTAAAGATACAGAGGCTGGTGATGACACCTCGAAGGGAGCCAGACACCGCTGTGAGATGAGGGTGCCGGAGTGCACGGGGGTCTGCACGTCCAGGACCAGACTTTACTGACTGCGTGTTGGGCTCACCTGCTCCCAGGAGACAAAGGGCCAGGTAGAGGGCCCAGCTGCCCATGGCAAGGACTGGGTCTTTGTAAAACCCCAGGCAAAGTATGAGGGAGGCCAAGGGCAAAGGCTGGAACCTAGAGCTCCCCCTGGCTCAAAATATGCAGAATTTGTCACTGCTGTCAAGGGACTGTCGCAGCTGAGTTTGCACATGGAGACGCTGAGAAAGATCAAGACATTTGCATTTTCCCTTCCGCCTAACAGAGCTGTTTATATCCCTTCTAAACAGACAAGTGCCAAGTGGTGAGGAGACTGAATCTCCCATTTCCTGGTCAGAGTCACAAGCAGACTGTGCCGGTGCGTTCACCGTGATGAAAACTAGGACAGGGAAATACCTACTGTGTTCAGAGCCTATTATTGCCTCTCTATCAACGGCTCGATTTCCCACTAAAGTGTTAGTGGGGAACTCCAAACACTAGAAGAGGATCAGAGGTTTTGCTATAAAATAAAGCCAGTTCTCTCTGTCCTTTGTATTTATTATAGGTAATTGATACAGTTACTTCAGCCAAAACTGAAGCTCAGATACTCTGGCCAACTGATACGAAGAACTGACCCATTAGAAAAGACCCTGATGCTGGGAAAGGCTGAGGCAGGAGGAGAAGCAGACAAGAGGATGAGATGGATGGTATCACTGACTCAATGGATTTTGAGCAAGCTCCGGGAGTTGACGATGGACAGGGAAGCCTGGTATGCTGCAGCCCATGGGGTCACAAAGAGACAAACATGACTGAGTGACTCAACAACAACAAATTGATAGAGTAGAGATGCAGTATAGAGGTGAGTTGGGTAACTTTAGCAAAAAGCAAAGGGCCCTAAATCCACCCCACCCCCATGTTGGTGGATTAGAGCAAGGGTTTGGGAGACAACCTGGGCTTGAATTCTGGCCCTGCCAACTAGCAGCTATGTCACTGGGCAAGTCTCTTAACCTCCCCTCGATTTTCTCACCTGTAAAATGGATATGATAAGCATCTGCTTGAAAAGTTGTTCTGAATATTATATAAAGAACAGCTCTTAACACAGAATAAGCACCATATTTGTGTTTGCTATTATTATTTTCTGGACTTTTTATTTCATTAAGAGGGCTTAGGAAGCTAATACTACATCCAGGAAATTCAGATATTTACTGACATGGGATTGTGCAAGCTCACAAACATATCATTTCCCAGCACTGAGCTGAAGTTTATGCAATCAGTTTACATTCATTGCATAAAATCATTTATTCCAGAATCTTAGATAAATGATAATGTGGTCATAGATTATTTCTTATCAAATGTTGTTATTTTGGTAGATAAATGTTTGTTTTATTTTTATATCTGGGGGTCATCTGTGATAAAAGACAATTTTATGATGAAACTTGGTTGGAATCTGGTGGTTCAGATGCTGTCGCTGCCACTTTCTGGAAGAAAGGTACATGTGTGAGTGTGTGTGTGTGTGTGTGTGTGTGAGAGAGAGAGAGAGAGAGAGAGAGAGAGAGAGAGAGAGAGATACAAAGGGAAAGGAAATGATGTATGATTTAGAATGAGAATGATGAGACAGTGCAGCCCTGGGGTAGAACTCTGAAAAAGAATGCTGGCTGAGAGCTCACTTCCAAACATTGGGTCTAGGTTTGAGGTTGAAATGACATCTGTAAAGTTGAGGGTCTCATTCTTAACACATGAACACTTTTGGTGATTTGTTAAATCCTAGGCACTGCTTCTGAGAATAATGTGTTAAACTCATAAAGTAGGATATACAGTATTACAAAAGATACCAATTATTCTGAAATGCAGAATAAATGCAAATATTATCAAGATATTTTCAAGGAAATTTATGATATATATGCATCTTTAAAATCCATTTACTAAAACATATCCTGGGGGACTTTCCTGGTGGTCCAGTGGTTAAGAATCTACCTTCCAGGCAGAGAACATGGGTTTGATCCCTAGTCTGGGAACTAAGATCCTGCCTGCCATGGGGCAACCAAGCCTGTGTGCCAAAACAAACAATCCCCCATGCTGAAAGCAGACACAATGCAGCCAAATCAATAACTAAATATTGAAAAATATATATATTCTGAAATATATCTGAAAATTGGCAAGATTTCCAAGCAGGGAGTGATGAGAGTAATGATATTTACTCTATGTAATGGGATATGAAAATTTCATATCAACTGTAATACACATCAAGTGTTATAATACACACAAAAAAATGCAAATACCCTGTGATCTCCATTATTGACTTTGTCACAGGTTCTACTAGCATTGCTCTGGTTTATTCACTACATCTATCGTGAACTAAAAGCTGTATTTTAGTTAGAGGTTAGTAAAAATAAAGATTCATTTTCCCACTCAGATTCATGGATTCCTGAATTCTATCCTTGTACCCCTTGGAGATCCACAGGTCCCAGGTTAAATATTTCTGCTTTAGAAGAGAATATTCTTTGTGATAAAATATATGGACAAAAAGTATTAGGAAGTTCATGTATCCCGAGAAATATTTTATCTACAGTGTAAGTTCAGATTTGTTAAAGGGGTTTGATTAAAAAAATAAAACACTTCCAGACTGATTGACAGACCTAAGTTATGACAAGAACAGGACTTACAAAGATTGTGTGCTAGTCCTGGAAATATGATTCTTACAGACATGAGATGATACCTCATCTCAGATGTGGCTGCTGGTGAACACGAACATTCACTTCTGGAGGTGTTTTTATATCATATGCTAAGGCTGAGACATCAGTTGAGAATTGTAAAGACTGAAATGAAGGGGGCTAACGTGACGTTTTGGCAGGAAATATTTTAATCAATAAACTCTTTCTGAGTATTAAAACGTACATTTATAATACATTTAAAAAAATAAATTTAGGAAAAACAGGAAAAAATCAACAAAATATATGTAAGATGTGTTGGATAAAAAAATACACAGCAATGAAGCAATACAGAGAGAATTTAAAGACCTCAATAAAGCAGCATGTGGGGACATTTAGGAAGGGGGAAATATTCTGTGTCTTGAGTATCATGCTTGTTATTGTTGTTTAATCTCCAAGTCGTGTCCAACTAAGAGTATCCAACTCTTTGGCGACCCCATGGACTGTAGCATGCCAGGCTCCTCTGTCCATGGGATTTCCCAGATAAGAATACTAGAGTGGGTTGCTGCTTCCTCCTCTAGGGGGTCTTCCCCACCCAGGGATCAAACCCTTGTCTTCTGCTTTGGCAGGCGGATTCTTCACCATGAGTCACCAGGGAAGCCCATCAAGTAGGTCTCCCATGTGTGGGTGTGTGTGACTAGCTCAGTCGTGTCCAACTATTTGCAACCCCATGGACTGTAGCCCGCTAGACTCCTCTGTCCATGGGATTCTCCAGGCAAGAATACTAGAGTGGGTTGCCATTTCCTTCTCCAGGGGATGTTCCCGACCCAGGAATTGAACCAAGGTCTCCCGTGTTGCAGGCAGATTCTTTACTGTTTGAGCTACCAGGGAAGCCCTATCAAGTAGGTTACATGGGTCTAAAAATTTATCAAGCATATTAAAATATATACTTGAAATGGTATATTTTATTCTGACTATGTTATACCTCAAATTGCTTTTAAAACTTGTGTGATTGTAGTTTTCAGGACGTAGGGAGTTGCTGAGTTTCTTGTTCAGTTTCTCTGGCAAGGACAGCTGAGAGAAGCAGTGATGAACCCTGAGGAGTCTCTGGATCAATGAATGTGCAGAGCCAGGAGATCAGGGTACCCCTGCTGATTTTCCTTATTCCTGCAGGCACAGTTTTGTAAGATGAAAAGCACAGAACTACATGTTTTAATAAAGATTGTTAGGAACCCATCAAGGTCACATCCTGTGTCTCCTTTGCCAGATACCCTGCAACCAGGGGAATCCGAGACCCCTTACAGCTTCCTGCCCCATCCTTGGGTTTGTGTTCCCACCAGCTGTTTTCCACATCCCCTTCTTCTCATGCAGTGTTGCTCATTTACAGATTTTTTCCATCTGGTTCATGCTCTTTCAACGTGGGTTTCTGTTAGTTCCTACCCTCCTATGACACCACTATTTCCTGAGCTGGGTTCACGGTGAGTTTGTGTTCTAGGAAGAGCTGACATGCTGCACTGTGGACTGGCTGCTGGCACAGAAATACAGAGCTGAGTCCGCTGCCTCGGTGGACTTGATTGCCAGGCTGCAGGGTGAGTTTTTGGGGCACTCAGCTGAAAATCGCTGTTTAAACACAGCTGTTTCTTCCATAGGGTCTTCATTCTGAAAGTAAACCAAAAACTCAAATGCTTCTTCCAGCTTCTTGCGATACCAGTAAACGTAAGCATGTCCTTCTTTGGGAACACAATCCATCTTTGCTCTCTCGTCTTTTCCTTTGATCAGATGACTTGGACTCTGGGTGACCTCAGTGTCCATGGAGCCTGTGGGGAAAGAGACAGATGGTGTAGTGAAAGCCCAGGAGAAAGCCTGATTTTGCAACCACAGGAGAAAGTCCTGAGATTGAAATCCAACCACTTGACAACAGGAACTAACCTGCTCCCCAGAGAAAAAGGGCCACGCAGCACAGGAGGCCGAGGCACATGGCTGGCTCAGGGAGGAAGCGGAGCCGTGGCTTTTCCTCTCGGGCGCCTCATCCCCCTTCAGCTCCTCCTTGTGACGTGGACGGTCTCTTGTGGTCTTAATGGCCCCTGGGTACCTGAGACTCTAACATTTCTTGGGCTTAGGGGAGGTAAAGCTGGTGAAACAACTAGCTCGGATTTTAAACTGCTTTATTATTTTTTTTTTCCTGAATCTTCTCTTCCATTATCTTCTAAATAAAATCACACATCATTAATTTATTTGCTTTTCGAATTTGTCGGTTTGCCTTCTCCCATCCTCACTTCCCTCTCAGGCAATGAAACATACAACTCGCTGTATGTCAATCACAGCTTCTACCACACTTACAAAAGCATACAGCAGCTATTTAAATTAAATGTTGAACTCATAAAAATTATATTTCTGTTGAATATGCAGTGCATCTGAAAGTGAAAGTGAAAGTGAATGTCGCTCAGTCCTGTCCGACTCTTTGTGACCCCATGGACTATAGAGTCCAAGGAATTCTCTAGGCCAGAATACTGGAGTGGGTAGCATTTCCCTTCTCCAGGGGATCTTCCCAACCCAGAGATCAAACCCAGATCTCCTGCATTGAAGGTGGGTTCTTTACTACCTGAGACACAAGGGAAGCAATGCCTCTAGGTAAACACAAAAATGAATGATCTTGCCTGAACCAATCAGTTTAGTAGTTAGATTATCGCTGAGACTCTTTCAATCCCTGTGCTTTTTCTGTAAGATTTTTATGATTCTTTCTTCACCCCATCCAGGTAATAACCCTGAAGTTTATATTTTTAGTCACTTGCTCTTCATTATAATTTTTAGCACTTATGTTATGACTTCCCTTGGGGTAAAGAATCTGCCTGTAATGCACAAGACCCAGGTTCAATCCCTGGGTGTGAAGATATCCGGAAAGGGAATAGCAACCCACTCCAGTATCCTTGCCTGGAGAATCCCATGGACAGAGGAGACTGGCAGGTCACAAAGAGTTGGACATTACTGAGTGACTAACACACCAAGAGACTGTGAATTATATATTATTTAATGTTGTATGTCTGAAATTTATCTAAGGGGGATCAGTCTCTTCATAATTTTTTTCTGTGACATGCTTTCTATTCAACATTATGTCTATAATAGTAATTCATGTTATTACATACAATTTTAGATAATTCACTGGTATGTAGGATTCCGTTCTATTTGTCAGAATTTATTATCCATTATTAAATTAATGCACATTCTTAAATTAATGTTTTATTTTCTCTAGATTTTGATGCTACTGCAAATAGGACCTCATTCTTAGGTATTCCTTTACATACTTAGGTGCAAGGTTTTCTCTACACTAGGTAATATAGTAATCAAGCATTAGGGTCACCATGTCAGCTTAACATATTAATAACAAGAGAAAATGCTTTCTAATATATTTAAGTCAAATAAATAGTCAAGTGTTTTCAAATGTTCCACATCTAGGACTCAATTGGCATGTAATGTTCCTTGAATTTTGCCAGTCTAATGTGTGGGTGACAGAGGATAAGATGGTTGGATGGTGTCATTGACTCAATGGACATGAGTTTGAGCAAGCTCTGGATGATAGTGAAGGACAGGGAAGCTGGTGTGCTGGAATCCATGGGGTTGCAGAAAGTCAGACACAGCTTAGCAACTAAATAACAAATGGGTTGAAATGATATCTCACCTGTAGTTTTAGTTCACATTTTTATGATTGCTAAGGAGGCTCAACGTAGTTTTTGCTTTCATGGGCCACTGGTATTTTCTGTACACTGCCTTTTGCTTATATTACTTTTTGGTTGATTAGCTATTATTTATTTGTAACAATTCCTTATATATCCCAGGTATAAACTTTTTCATTGATTTGTGCTGCTAATATTGGGTTGGTCAAAAATTGCATTCAGGTTTTTCCATACTCTGTTACAGAAAAACCTAAATGAACTTTTTGGCCAACCCAATGCTTTTCAATTTGGGACTTGTGTTTCAGTCTTTAGGATGCTTTATTTGGGTTGATGTTACTTTTTTAGGAGAATCTATCTTTTTCTTCAGGAGGGTATGCATGCTGTAATTCTTTATAAGCAATGCTCCTACAGTCGAATTTCATAAAGATATACTCCCATGTTATTTATGAAATAGTTAACATTTTGGATATTGCATTTAAACATTTCATTCTTTCATCATTCATGTTTGCTTATGCTGTGAAAATTGGTTTAAATTAATCTTTCTTTGGAAAGCAACCTGTCCTACAAGACCTTATCGTACGTTGCATTATTCTTCTACATACCTGTAATGATGGTTCTATCAGATATAAACTAGGTTATATATTCAAGGGCCTATTTTTAATCTATTACTTTCCAATTGTCTATTTTTACCTTTTTTTGTAATCCTAAATTACAAAACTAATGTGATTATTTGAAGGGAAAGTCCCCTTTGTACTTGCTCAATATTATCTTCCCTATTCTCTCTGCTTTTCACTTAAATTTAAGATGACTTTTGTCAAGCCTCATGAAAATAACTTTTGTGGCTTTGCTTAGTGCTACATTGAACACATATATGGGAATACTCTTCCAGTTGGTTAACTTTCATGATCATGGTACATAGCTTCACTTATTTCAGATCTTTAAAATGATTTTCTCTAAAATTTAAAAATTTTCTGAGTTAGTTTTATTTACCAGATAGATTTGTTTTTTATGTATTTTCTGTTATGTTAGTAATAGTAAGTGGTCTCTCTCTTTAAAAAAATATATTTTAGCCATTTGTTGCTATTACATGGAAAGAACTAACTTTTTATATTTATGTTAAACTTGTTAAATGTTGTTAATAATGCAATGTTTTTTTAGATTTCTTTGGTTCCTCTAAATGTGCCATCTGTAATCACTTTTCCTCCTCCTTTTCTCATTCTCAACCTTTTTCTTGTTCCACTGGCTGGAAATTCAATACAATCTTGACTGGAAATTGTGGTTGCATTCATTTACTTATTGCTCAGTTATGTTTGACCCAGACAACTGCAGATACTGGGTATGTGGTAGATGCTATGGGGGTTACAAAGTGTAAGGTCAGATTCTGCTATTAAAATACTTATTGGCATGCCAGGATATTTGCACATCATTCTCTCAACCGTTACTGGACTAAACTCATGTTGGCTGACCCACAGGAAGTCAAAACACGAGATGCCCAGGTTTGCAGCAGAGAAGGGGTTTGTTTGCAAGACTCCATGCAAGAAGATGAAATTAAAAGATGCGTACTCCTTGGAAGCAAATCTATGACAAACCTAGACAACATATTAAAAAGCAGAGACATTTCTTTGCTGACAAAGGTCTGTATAGTCAAAGCTGTGGTTTCTCCAGTAGTCATGTATGGATGTGAGAGTTGGACCATAAAGAAAGCTGAGTGCTGAAGAACTGATGCTTTTGAACTGTTGGAGAAGACAAGAGTGTTGGAAAGGACTCTTAATTGTCCCTTGGACTGCAAGGAGATCAAACCAGTTGATCCTAAAGGAAATCAGTCGTGAATATTCATTGGAAGGACTGATGCTGAGGTTGAAGCTCCAATACTTTGGCCACCTGATGCAAAGAACTGACTCATTGGAAAAGACCCTGATTCTGGGAAAGATTGAAGGCAGGAGGAGGGGACGACAGAGGATGAGATGGTGGATGGCATCCCCAACTTGATGGACATGAGTTTGAGCAAGCTCTAGGAGTTGGGGATGGACAGGGAGGCCTGGCATGCTGCAGTCCATGGGGTCACAAAGAGTCGGACACAACTGAGTGACTGAACTGAACTGAACTGAAGCAAGATGGGAGAGCAGATCTCATATCCCTCTCTCTGCAGCCAAGGGACTCAGGCACATATGTGATCAAGAATAAAGAAACAGTGCTGTCTCAGGTGTGAGGAGCCTGGGGATCATGGGGAAAGGTGGTTGGGAAAAGGTATGGTAATCCTGATCCTGCACAGGGGTAACTAAGCTTACAAGCCTCCACAGGTTCATAAATGAAGTCTCCCAGCATGACCTGAGGGTGAAGTTTTTGGTCCTCCAATGTTAAAAGTCACCAGGCAGACAATTGCTTATTTCCAGTTGGAGGGTCTCTGGTTCTATCCTTTCCTAACCAGCTCAACTGGAAGTAGACACAGTTGAAATACAGGCAGCTGATTCCAGGTCCTGGAAAATAAGTGGGACAAACATCTCATTGTTGAGACTTAGCTGCCCCTTGGAGACTATGCAATCGTAAACGGACTGAAGGCAGGTGAAGGGGATTTGACTAATCATTACCCACAGTTGTACAGCCACTATTAAGAGATCTCACTTGAGTTCCATGAAGCACCCAACAGCTTCTCAGATGGAAGGTCAGTCTGTGCCTGCCCTTCGTGCTCAGAGACGTTTTACAGAAAGACCCACATCACCCCCTAGTGGTCAAAGTTTTTGCAAATCGTCTTCCCATTTGGTCCTAACCCATGGCTATGGTGAGTGAGTGAGTGAAAATCGCTTGTTCCTGTCCTACTCTTTGTGACCCCATGGACTGTAGCCCACCAGACTCCTCTGTCCATGGGATCTTCCAGGCAAGAATACTGGAGTGGGTTGCCATTCCCTTCTCCAGGGGATCTTCCTGACCCAGGGATCGAACCCAGGTCTCTTGCATTGAAGTCAGATTCTTTACCATCTGAGCCACCATCCATCCTATATGGCTGTGGTAACCCTCTCAGTTCTCCCCTTCTGTTGCCTTCTGTGTCTAATCAAATACGAAGTCCTTTGATTTTATTTCCTAATTATGTTTTAAAACTTTCATTTTCGTGTATTTCTTTCACTACCATCATCATCATTGCATGAACAACTACACTGTCACCTGCCCAGGCCACTGCATTTACAACTGTATTCTCAGCCTATGTTTTTTGTCTTTTGTAGTTTCATACTATAGCCAGGATGATTAAAAAAACAAACACATGTGCCTGCACACACACATCAACAAATACTAGCATGATTACTACAAAAGTCAAATACCTAAAATCTTAATGGCAGGGCAAGAAGCATCTGAGAACACTCTGTACCTTCTGCTCAACTTTTCTGTGAACTTGAAACTGTTCTGGGAAATTAAGGCTATGAAAGAACTCAGTGACTCAGATTAAATTGTATGTTAAGTTCCATAGCGTATACTTTGATTTGCAAGTTCATGGACGGTCTGATGGCTGATGGCTGCCTGCCTCTCTCCTGTCTCACCACATTCTCACCTGCTTCCTCTCTCTGCTCCTCTCACATCGCTGCATCTTCATTCATTAAGCACACTGGTTTCTTTCCTACCTGAACAATTTTGCACCGGACCTTCTATCCATGCTTGTCTGTTCTCTGTTCCCAGTCCCACTTTGTAAACTCCAACCCATCTTTAGGATGTCATTGTAAACACGATTTTCTTTAAGGAAGCTTCTCTGTAACTCTGTTAAGTTTCCCTGGGTCATAAAAAGTAGCAACTGGGTTCAAATAATACCCTGACCATGTTCCACTGATAGAAGGGACACCAGATCCCAATAAATATTTTTCCCATGAATATGAAACTTTATCAGAGCCATAGACACAGAAAGTAATGATTGCTGAGGCATTTTATGCCTGTCTTTTAGAAAGAAGACTTATGAGCTTCTGTTGCTTAGCAACAGGGGAGGAAGTTTTCTGTTCTTACTAAACTGCACTTGATTACCTCTTCTCTTGTCCCCTCTGAGTTCATCCAACCATCCTTTCCACCAATTCCCTTTGATATGTAAGTTGCTATTCTAAGCAAGAGAAGGAAATGGCAACCCACTCTAGTATTCTTGCCTGGAAAATCCCATGGACAGAAGAGCCTGGTGGACTACAGTCCATGGTGTTGCAAAGAGTTGGACATATGTGAGCAAGCATACACGCACTGTTCTAAGCAGCCCTTTTGGCTTAAATTATATTTACTTACCTTTTATTTGTTTTAGCAGCGTCCTCCCAAGCCAGAGTTCGAACCCAGGTCTCCAACCCAGGTCTCCCACATTGCAGGCGGACTCTTCACCAGCTGAGCTACAAGGGTAGCCCTAGAATAATGGAGTGCGTAGTCTATCCCTTCTTCAGCGGATCTTCCTGACCCAGGAATCAAATCGGGGTCTCCTGCATTGAGAGGGATTATTTACCAACTGAGCTATCAAGAAAGCCCTAGATTTACTTACTTTCTAATTATTTTTAACAGCTTCATGAGCTATAATTTATGTACCAAAATTGCACATATTTAATGTACACAGTTTAATGAGTTAGCACCAGTTCAGTTCAGTTGAATCATTCAGTCGTGTTCGACTCTTTGCGAACCCATAGACTGCAGCAGGCCAGGCCTGCCCTGCCTGTCCATCACCAACTCCCGGAGTTTACCCAAACTCATGTCATTGAGTCACTGATGCCATCCAACCATCTCGTCCTCATGAAATTTCAATTTAACAACTCCCCATGTCCCCCTTCTCCATAGACATTAGCAACCAGTAAATGGCAAAATTTTATTTCTTTGAAGGTCTAAGTAGTATTCTATTATATGTATATATATAAAGTACATACATATATATTATATATATAATGTATGTCTTCATCTGTTGATTGACACTTAGATTGAGACATCAGCTGAGAAAGGTAAATACTACACTGAATAGCACTAATGAGAAATCTTGGCAGAAAATATTTTAATAAATAAATTTATTATGAGTATCTAAATGTACTTTCATAAAATGATTTTTACATCAGGAAAATCTTTGGGAAACTTTAACAAAATATATGCAGGGGATTTTATTGTTCAGTCGCTCAGTTGTGTCTACTCTTTGCGACCCCATGGACTGCAGCATGGAAGGCCTCCCTGTCCATCACCAACTCCTGAAGTCTACTCAAACTCGTGGCCATTGAGTCGGTGATGCCATCCAACCATCTCACCCTCTGTCGTCCCCTTCTCCTGCTGCCTTCAATCTTTCTCAGTATTAGGGTCTTTTCCAATGAGTCAGCTTTTCACATCAAGTGAGCAAACTGTTGGAGCTTCAGCTTCAGTATTAGTCCTTCCAATGAATATTCAGAGTCGATTTCATTTAGGATTGATTGGTTTGATCTCCTTGCTGTCCAAAGGACTCTCAAGAGTTTTCTCCAGCACCACATTTCAAAAGCATAAATTCTTTGGCTCTCAGACTTCTTTGTGGTTCAACTCACATCTGTACATAACTACTGAAAAACCATAGTTGGACAATATGGACCTTTGTCAGCAAAGTGAGATCTCTGCTTTTTAATACACTGTCTAAGTTTGTCAGAGCTTTTCTTCCAAGGAGCAAGCATCTTTTAATATCATGCCTACAGTCACCATCTGCAGTGATTTGGGAGCCCAAGAAAATAAAGTC
This sequence comes from Muntiacus reevesi, assembly GCF_963930625.1. Classification (NCBI taxonomy): domain Eukaryota; kingdom Metazoa; phylum Chordata; class Mammalia; order Artiodactyla; family Cervidae; genus Muntiacus; species Muntiacus reevesi. The sequence goes on along the minus strand of NC_089254.1, from coordinate 100,244,986 downwards.
TTTCACTGTTTCCAATTATTCCTCATCTATTTGCCATGAAGTGATGGGATTGGATGCTATGATCTTATGATTAAAAAATAAGAAGTCAAGGTTAGAGTACTTAAAAAGACCTCAGTAAAATTGCAAGGAGGGGAGGGAGAGTATTCTGTGTCTTGATTGTCATGCCAGCTATCTGTACAGGTGCAAAATCTCGTCAAAAAATATTGAAACATATACTCAAATTGGGTGCATTTTATTGCAGAGTTGTTGCTTCTAAAGCTCGTGTAATTGTAGTATTCAGGACCTAGGGAGTTGCTGAGCTTCTTGCTCAGCTCCTCTGGCAGGGACAGCTGAGAGAAGCAGCTGTGAACCCCCAAGGAGTCCCTGAGTCTGGATCAATTAATGTGCTGAGCCAGGTGATCAAGGTGCCTCTGCTGATTATCCTTATTTCTAAAGGCACAGTTTTGCCAGGTGAAGAGCTCAAGATTACATTTCTTAATAAAGATTATTAGGAACACACCAAGGTCACATCCTGTGTCTCCTTTGCCAGATACCCTGCAACCTGGGGAATCTGAGACCCATAACAGCTTTCTTCCCCATCCCTGGGTTTGTGTTCCCACCAGTTATTTTCCACCTCACCTTCTGCTCATCCTGTGTGGCCATTTACAGATTTTTCTTTCTGGTTCATGCTCTCTCAAAGTGGGTTTCTGTCAGTTCCTACCCTCCTACGACACCACTGATTTCCTGAGCTGGGTTCATGGTGAGTTTGTGTTCTAGGAAGAGCTGACGTGCCGCACTGTGGACTGGCTGCTGGCACAGAAATACAGAGCTGAGTCCGCTGCCTCGGTGGAGTTGATTTCCAGGCTGCAGGGTGAGTTTTGTGGGCACTCAGCCGAAAATCGCTGTTTGAACGCTTCTGTATCTTTCACAATGTCTTGCTTCTGTAAGTAAACCAAGAACTCAAATGGTTCTTCCAGCTTCTTGCGATACCAGTAAACATTAATATGTCCTTTTTTGGGGACACAATCCATCTTGGCTTTCTGGTCTTTTCCTTTGACCAGATGACTGGGACTCTGGGTGACCTCAGTGTCCATGGAGCCTGTGAAGAAAGAGACAGAAAGTTCCTAAAAAGCCCTTGAAGGAGCCTGATTTTGCAGCTGCAGGAGAAAGTCCTGAATCTAGACGCCAAGAAATTCACCTCACCTGCTCCCCAGAGTATAAGAGCCACGCAGCACAGGAGGCCGAGGCACATGGCTGGCTCAGCGAGGAAGCAGGGCCGTGGCTTTTCCTCTCAGGCGCCTCAACCCCCTTCATCACCCCCTTGTGACGTGGTCGCTTCCTGTGGTCATCACAGTCCCCGTGTGCATGAGATGCTAGCGTTTCCTAGACTGGGAGGGCAGGGGAAGCTGGTGGAACAACTAGTGTGGATTTCAGACTTTCAATTGTCTTTTTTCCTAATTTTTCTCTTTCATCATGTCTTTAAAAAATAAACATCAGTTACACATCAATAGCTTATTTGCTTTTTATCTTGTCTGTTTGTCTCCTCTCCTCCTCCCTTCACTCTCAGGCAATGGAATGCACAATATGCTGTACATCAGTCATAGCCTCCATGGACTTGCCGATCATTAGAGCAGCTATTCTATATTAACAAGCCAAGTTTTGAACAATACAAAAGAAGTATTTGTGATGGATATATAAAGCATCTAGAAAAATAATAAAATGAGTCATCTAGCCTGAAACTGTTAGCTTAGGAGACAGATTTTTCTCTGAGAATTTTTAAGTCCCTGTGTTATTTTTCTAGATTTTATCGTACTTTCTCTACAGGTCTTGGAAAACATAATCCCAAAGTTCAAGTTCTTACTCACTTTCTTTCCATTTTCAGTTTTAGACTTATAAAAGAATCTGTAAATTATATACTAATCAGTATTTTATGTATTTGAAATTTATCTAAGGTGTTAATTCTGTTTATACTTTTTCTGTGTCATTTTTTAAATTCAGCATTATGTCTGTGATTATTTATTATTATTTTATATAATAATTTAAATGATAATACTTTATTATTATTGTTTTGGCAGATAATTTTATATAGTTTACTTTTGCTAATATGTGCATGACTGTTCATTCCCTCAGTCGTGTCTGACTCTTTGTGACCCCATGGACTGTAGCCCACCACGTTCCTCTGTCCCTGGGATTTTTCAGGCAAGAATATGGGATTGGGTTACCATTTCTTCCTCCAGGGATCTTCCCGACCCACGGGTCCAACCTGCGTCTCCTGTGTCTCCTGAAAAGCAGGTGGATTCTTTACCCGATGAGCCATCACTAATTTATACGGTTCCATTTATTATTAATAGTTCGTCAGAATTTATTATCCATTCTGAGTTAATGTACACTAGTTTTCTCCTCTAGATTTTGGTGCTAGTAGAAACAGGACTGCATTCCTGTACAAACAGGACCTTTCTTTACATACCAAGGTATAATATTTCCCTATACCCACGTATATAAAAATTGAGCCTTAGGGTCACCATGTCAACTTTACATACTAAGACAAAATTTCCAAAGTATGCCAAATAAATAATCCCAACAACAGTTGTGTGTTTTCTAGGGTTGCACATCTAAAATTCAATTGGTACTATTCTTTCTAATTTTTAAAATTTTTGGCTTTGCCAGGTGGCATGTGGTTTATTAGTAACCCGAGCAAGGATAGAATCAGTGCCCCCTGCAGGAGAAGCCCAGAGTCTTAACCACTAGACCACCATTGAAGTCCTGGCACTTATGTTCTTTTAACTTTGCCAGTCTATTAAGATAAAATTTCAGTGCCGGGAGCCATTATAGGAGGTCCTGCCCGTGACGAGGTCATGAAGAAAAAACCTGACAGGCAAGGCCGTCTAGGATAAGGGACCCTCCAGGTTGGCCTTGGCCTCTACCCCACCCTGTATCCCCCCCACCCCTTTTCTGCTGTTGTTCTTGTTTGCCCTGCTGCGGATTCTTGTGTTGCCTGCAGAGAGCTCTCCTGCTCCTCTTTCACTAAATAAAGACCAACTTAAAACCCTAATTAATAAATCTCCTAGATGCTGGTACCCTGTGAAGGGACCAGGGATGAAGGAAATGCTTCAATTCAAACCCTTTTGCTGGCATTCTGGCTTGTTTGATAAATGTATGCTCTCATTGCACAAAATGCTCATGATTGTTCTAAACATCCTAAGCACAGTACGCTAACAAAAGAAACTATTAAGCATAGGCCCTTCCGCGGGGTGAGAAAAGCTCCACAAATATTATAGCCACAAATGTGCCTAAGAGAAAATAGTTTAGATAGAGATTAGCTGGTGACTTCTTGCAGGTAATTAACTTTTAGACTAAGAGCCCGTTTTGTGCCATATCTGCTGTTTTTGCAGTCCTTTGCATTTCTGTTCTATAAAAATATAATCCTATCTAGTTCTCATGGAGATGACACCTAATAGAAAGAAAATAGATTGACCACAGAAAAGACAGGGTCGGCTACTGAAGTTGCTTAAAGTTACACCAGGTGCAAGCCATAAATTGTCAACAGGCCTGAAAGCCAAAAGATATTATACATAGAGATTAACCATAAAAAAGGCCCTAATAGGCACAGAGCCCTTTGGGGGGTGAGGAAGCCTTATTAAAAAATACAAAAAATATTGTTTTAAAGGTGGTTATTAGATCAAAGTTTGATTGATGTTAATGTGCTGAGGTTGTGCAGTGGAAACTATTGTTAATATAGTTGGAGATCTAGTAAAATAAGAGTTTAGCCCTAGTGTAAAAACAATAAGATAATTGTTAATTTTAACCAGGAGTGCTAAACAGGGGCTGCCTCACCAGAGCCACAGAGTCTTTGTGTGTTAATCTTTTTAGATAAATTTAGTTGAGAATTTCTGCAAAAAGACTGACTTTTGTGTTAACAAGATTATATTTCTACTATGTTACAACCTGCTGTACCATGAGACTGCCACTTTTCTGTTTTCTGCTAAGTTCAAGGCCAGAAGATAATGTACAAAAAATCTATGGGAAAAGACTCTCATAAACAAAAAATATACAGAGCACACCTGGTTTCGTGAAGGACAAGCTAATATAATGTTAAACTAAGTCTGTGTGCTTATCTGCCCCTTAGAAATGTATCAACTTAGGGTATAAAGGCGATGGTGAAAAATAAAGCAACTGCCAGACTCTGCTGCACACTCCTGGTCTGGTCTCTCTCTCTCTCTCTCTCTCTCTTTCTCTCCCTCGCAGACTTGGCCCCATCAAGGCTGGTCCTACGTGTCTCTCTCTCACCTATGCCGTTCATCCTGAGGGTTCCCCTGGATCCTGCTGGGGCTGGACCCCAGCAAGAAGCCCAGAGTCTTAACCACTAGACCACCATGGAAGTCCTGGCACTTATGTTCTTTTAAATTTGCCAGTCTATTAAGATAAAACAGTATCTCACTGTAGTTTTAGTTTGCATTTTTATGATTTTCCAGTTTAGTTCAGTTCAGTTGATTAGTCGTATCCAACTCTTTGTGACCCCATGGACTGCAGCACACCAGGCATCCCTGTCCATCACCAACTTCCAGAGCTTGCCATTGAGTTGGTGATTCCATCCGACCATCTCATACTCTCTTGCCCACTTCTCCTGCCTTCAATCTTTCCCAGCATCAGGGTCTTTTCCAGTGAGTCAAGGCTTCATATCAGGTGTCCAAAGTATTGGAGCTTTAGTTTCCACATCAATCCTTCCAATGAATATTCAGAACTGATTTCCTCTAGGGTTGACTGGTTTCATCTCCTTGCAGTCCAAGGGACTCTCCAGCACCACAAGAGTCTTCTCCAACACCACAGTTCAGAAGCATCAATTCTTTGGCACTCAGCTTTATTTATGGTCCAATTCTCACATCCACACATGACTACTGGAAAAACCATAGCTTTGACTAGACAGACCTTTGTCAGCAAAGTAATGTCTCTGCTTTTTAATATGCTATCTAGGTTTGTCATAGCTTTTCTTCCAAAGAGCAAGAGTCTTTTAATTTCGTGCCTGCAGTCACTATCTGCAGTGATTTCGGAGCTCAAGAAAATAAAATCTTTTAGTTTCTAATTTCTCCTCATCTATTTGCCATGAAGTGATGGGACCATGTGCTATGATCTTACAATTAAAAAAATAAGACACCAAGCTTAGAGAACTTAAAAAGACCTCAGTAAAATAGCAAGGAGGGACTTTTAAGGGAGGGAGAAGTATTCTGTGTCTTGATCATCATGCCAGCTATCGATATAGGCACAAAATCTCATCAAAATACATTGACACATATGCTCATAATGGGTACATTTTATTACAGAGTTGTTGCTTTTAAAGCTTGTGTAATTGCAGTAGTCAGGACCTAGGGAGTTGCTGAGTTTCTTGCTCAGCTCCTCTGGCAGGGACAGCTGAGAGAAGCAGACATGAACCCCCAAGGAGTCCCTGAGTCTGGATCAAGTAATGTGCTGAGCCAGGAGATCATGGAGACCCTGCTGATTATTTCTGAAGGCACAGCATTGCCAGATGAAAAGCTCAGAATTGTATGTTTTAATAAAGATTGTTAGGAACCCATCAAGGTCACATCCTGTGTCTCTCCTTTGCCAGATACCCTGCAAACTGGGGAATCTGAGTCCCCTGTACATCTTCCTGCCCCATCCTTGGGTTTGTGTTCCCACCAGTTATTTTCCACCTCCCCTTCTGCTCATCCTGTGTGGCCATTTACAGATTTTTCTTTCTGGTTTATGCTCTTTCAAGGTGGGTTTCTGTCAGTTCCTACCCTCCTATGACACCACTGATTTCCTGAGCTGAGTTCATGGTGAGTTTGTGTTCTAGGAAGAGCTGACATGCTGCACTGTGGACTGGCTGCTGGCACAGAAATACAGAGCTGAGTCCGCTGCCTCGGTGGAGTTGATTTCCAGGCTGCAGCGTGAGTTTTGTGGGCACTCAGCAAAAAATCGCTGTTTGAACACTTCTGTATCTTCCACAGTGTCTTGATTCTGTAAGTAAACCAAAAACTCGAATGGTTCTTCCAGTTTCTTGCGATACCAGTAAACATTAATATGTCCTTTTATGGGGACACAATCCATCTTGGCTTTCTGGTCTTTTCCTTTGACCAGATGACTTGGACTCTGGATGACCTCGGTGTCCATGGACCCTGTATGGAAAGAGACAGTAAGTGTGGTGAAAACCCAGGAGAAAGGCTGATTTTGCAGCCACAGGAGAAAGTCCTGAGACTGGAATCCAACAACTTCACAAGAGGGACTTACCTGCTCCCCAGAAAAAAAAGGTCACACAGCACAGGAGACTGAAGCACATGTCTGGATCAGGGAGAAGGCAGGGCGGTGACTTTTTCTCCAAGCTGCCTCCCCCTTCAGCACTTCCTTGTGACATGGTCGGTTCACGTGGTCATTACAGTCCCTGTGTACATCAGTCTCTAACATTTCATAGGCTGGGAGGGTGGAGAAAGCTGGTGAAACAACTAGTTTGAATTTGAAACTGCTTTATGTTTCTTTTTCCTGATCCTTCTCTCTCATCAGTCTTTAAAAAATAGAAGTCATTTCACATCAGTAATTTATTTGCTTTTTTAACTTGTCAATTTGTCTTTACCCTCCTCCCTTCCCTCTTAGGCAATGAACAATACACTTTGCTATATGTCAATCATAGCTTCTATTGCATTTACAAAATTGTATAGCAGGTACTTTATGTTAAAAAAACAAACTTTGAGCTCTACAAATATTCATGGTAAACATGCAATACATCTAGACAAATAGCAAAATGAATGATCTTGCCTGGAACAATCAGTTTAGGAGACAGACTTTCACCAAGAATTTTCAAGTCTCCGTGTTATTTTTCTAGATTCTTATCTTTCTTTCTCTACCTATCTTGGTAATCGTAACATTATCTTCCCTATTCTCTCTCTTTTCCTAAGTTTCAATGACTTTCATCAAATTTCATGAAAGTATCTTTTGTGATTTTGATTAGTGCTGCATCGAATACATAGATGATAGTACAAAAATAGGAATGCTCTTTCTATTGGTTTAACTTATTCATGATCATGGTATATAGCTTCACTTATTTTAGGTTTTTAAAATGTTTTCCCTAAAATGTAATACTTTCCTGAATTAAATAATCATTTACCTAATAGATTTTTTAATGTATTTTATATATTTTTATAATTTGTAAATGGTCTCTTTCTTTAAAAAATATTTTTTTGACTGTTGCTAGTATATGGAAATAAATTGACTTTTTAAGTTTTTTAAGTTTATGTTAAATTCAGGAAGCTTATTAAATTTGTTGTTATTAATAATGCAAGTCTTCTTTAGATTCTTTTGGTTCTTCTTTTCAATTTTCCATCTGTCTTTAATAATTTCTTTGCTCCTTTCCTCATTCTCACCCCTTTTTCTAGTTCTATTGGCTAGATATTCAGCAAAATCATGACCAGAAATAGTGGCAAACTTCATTTACTTACTTATGAATTATGTTTGACCCAGACAGCTACAGGTACTAGATATGTGGTAGATGCTATGGAGGATTAAAAAGTGTAAGATTAGGCCCTGCTATTAGAGGAGTTATTGGCATGCCAGGATATTTGCAAATCATTCTCCCAACTGTTATTGGACCATGTCTTTCTCGACTGACCCACAGGAAAGCCAAAACAAGAGATGCCCAGGTTTGTAGGAGAGAAGAGATTTGTCTGCAAGGCAGTCAGCCAAGCAAGGAGATGAGAGATCTTCTGCCAGTTTTTTTGTGCTGTTTTTGTTTTTCATAATGGGTTGACTGAACTTAATATGAAAATTTTGGATATTAATTCTTTACTGCTTATATCATTCACAAATATTTTCTCCCATTCAGTAGGTTGTCTTTGTCAACATTTTGTTTGTTTGTTTGTTTTTGGCTGTGAGAAAGTTTCATGCTTAATAAGTTTCCCTTTGATTATTCTTGCTTTTGTTTCCTTTTCCTGAGAAGACAGATCTCAACATATATCGCACAACTGATAGCAGAGAGTGTTCGGTCTGTGTTTCTTTCTATGAGTTTTATGATTTTTGGCATTACATGTCTGTCTTTAATCCATTTTGTGTTTGAATTTGTGTATGGTATAAGGAAATGCTCCAATTTCTTTTTTTTACATAGTTGTCTAGTTTCACCAGCACCGCTTATTGAAGAGAATGTCTATTTCCTAACTGTATATTCCTGCATTCCTTGTCATAGTTTAATTGACCATATTTGTGTGGGTTTATTTCTAGACACTCAGTTCTATGTTTGGATCAATGAATGTACTGAGCCAGGTCATCAGGGTGCCCATGGAAGACGATGACCTGCCAATTATCTGTATTTCTGCAGGCACAGCTTTGCCAGATGAAAAGCTCAGAACTGCATATTTTAATAAAGATTCTTAGGAACCCATCAAGGTCACATCCTGTGTCTTCTTTGCCAGATACCCTGCAACCTGGGGAATCTGAGACTCCTTACAGCTTCCTGCCCCGTCCTTGGATTTGTGTTCCTACCAGCTATTTTCCACCTCCCCTTCTGCTCATCCTGTGTTGCCATTTACAGACTTTTCTTTCTGGCTAATGCTCTTTCAAGGTGGGTTTCCGTTAGTAGTTCCTACCCTCCTACGACACCACTGATTTCCTGAGCTGGGTGCACAGTGAGTTTATGTTCTAAGAAGAGCTGACGTGCTGCACTGCGGGCTGGCTGCTGGCACAGAAATACAGAGCTGAGTCCGCTGTCTCGGTGGAGTTGACTTCCAGGCTGCAGCGTGAGTTTTGGGGGCACTTGGCTGAAAATCGCTGTTTGAATACAGCTGTATCTTCTATAATTTTTTCATTCTGTAAGTAAACCAAAAACTCGAACGCTTCTTCCAGCTTCTTGCGATACCAGTAAACATAAGAGTGTCCTTTTTTGGGGACACAATCCATCTTGGCTTTCTGGTCTTTTCCTTTGACCAGATGACTGGGACTCTGGGTGACCTCAGTGTCCATGGAGCCTGTAAGGAAAGAGACAGAAAGTTCACAAAAAGCCCTTGAAGGAGCCTGATTTTGCAGCCGCGGGAGAAAGTCCTGAATCTAGACGCCAAGAAATTCACCTCACCTGCTCCCCAGAGTAAAAGAGCCACGCAGCGCAGGAGGCCGAGGCACATGGCTGGCTCAGGGAGGAAGCAGGGCCGTGGCTTTTCCTCTCAGGCGCCTCATCCCCCTTCAGCACCCCCCTGTGACGTGGTGGCTTCCTGTGGTCATCACAGTCCCCGTGTGCATGAGATGCTAGCGCTTCACAGACTGGGAGGGCAGGGGAAGCTGGTGGAACAACTAGTGTGCATTTCAGACTGCTTCAATAGTCTTTTTCCTGATTCTGCTCTTCCATCGTTTCTTTAAAAATAAAATCAGCTGCACATCAATAACTTACGTGCTTTTTATCTTGCCGGTTTGCCTCCTCCCCTCCCCACTTCCCCTCAGACAATGAACCACACAACTTGGTGTAGGTCAGTCTTAGCTCCCACTGCACTTACCAGTGAATACAGCAGCTACGTCATACTAACAAGCCAAATTTTGAACTATACAAAAGAAATATTTGTGATGGATATATAAAGCATCTAGAGAAATAATAACATGAGTCATCTAGCCTGAAACTCTTAGCTTAGGAGACAGATTTTCTCTGAGAATTTTTAAGTCCCTGTGTTATTTTTCTAGATTTTATCATTCTTTCTCTACCAGGTCTAGGAAAGCATAATCCTAAAGTTCAAGTTTTAACTCACTTTCCTTCCATTATCAGTTTTAGACTCATGTAAGAATCTATAAATTATATATTAATCAGTGTTTTATGTCTTTGAAATTTATCTAAGGGATTTATTCTGTTTATACTTTTCCTGTGTCATTTTTAAATTCAACATTATGTCTGTGATAATAACTTATGCTTCTGCAGGTAATTTTATATAATTCACTTTTGCTAATATGTGCATGCCTGCTCATCCCCTCAGTCGTGTCTGACTCTTTGTGACCCCATGGGCTGTAGTCCACCAAGTCCCTCTGTCCCTGGGATTGTTCAGGCAAGGATCCTGGAGTGGGTTGCCATGTCCTCCTCCAGGGGATCTTCCCAACCCAGGGGTCCAACCTGTGTCTCCTGTGTCTCCAACAAAGCAGGCGGATTCTTTACCCACTGAGCCATTGCTAATATATAAGGTTCCATTTATTATTAATAGTTTGTCAGAATTTATTATCCATTCTTGAGTTAATGTACACTAGTTTTCTCCTCTAGATTTTGGTGCTAGTACAAACAGGATGGCATTCTTATACCTTTCTTTACATACCAAGGTATAATATTTCTCTATACCCAGGAACATAAAAATTGAGCCTTAGGGTCACCATGTCAACTTTACATGCTAAGACAAAATGCTTTCCAAATTAAAATGAAGTTGCTTAGTCGTGTCTAGCTCTTTGCGACCCCATGGACTGTAGCCTACCAGGCTCCTCCATCCATGGAAGTTTTCAGGCAAGAATACTGGAGTGGGTTGCCATTTCCTTCTCCACTGGATCATCCCGACCCAGGGATTCAATCCGGGTCTCCAGCATTGCGGTCAGATGCTTTACCACTTGAACCACTAGGAAAGCCCCAGGAAAGCTCCAAATTAAGCAAGATAAATAATCCCAACAGCTGTTGTGTGTTTTCTTGGGTTGCACATCTAAAATTCAATTGGTACTATTCTTTCTAATTTTTTAAATTTCTGGCTGTGCCAGATGGCATGTGGTTTACTAGTACCCTGAACAGGAATAGAACCAGCGCCTCCTGCAGGGGAAGCCCAGAGTCTTAGCCACTAGTCTGCCATGGAAGTCCTGGCACTTATGTTCTTTAAACTTCGCCAGTCTATTAGGATGAAATAGTGTATCACTCTAGTTTTAGTTTGCATTTTTATGATTTTTCGGTTTAGTTCCGTTCAGTTGCTCAGTCATGGCTGACTCTTTGTGACCCCATGGACTGCAGCATGCCAGGCTTCCCTGTCCATCACTAACTTCCAGAGCTTGCTCAAACTCATGTCCATCGAGTTGGTGATGCCATCCAACCATCTCATCCTCTGTCATCCCCTGCTGCCTTCCATCTTTCCTAGCATCAGGGTCTTTTCCAATGAGTCAGGGTTTCATATTAGTACTAGAGTTTCAGCTTCAGCATCAGTCCTTCTAATGAATATTCAGGGATGATTTCCTTTAGGATTGACTGGTTTGATCTCCTTGCAGTCCAAGGGACTCTCAAGAGTCTTCTCCAGCACCACAGTTCAAAAAGCATCAGTTCTTTGGTGCTTAGCTTTCTTTATGGTCCAACTCTCACATTCATACATGACTATTGGAAAATCCATAGCTTTGACTAGACAGACCTTTGTTGGCAAAGTAAATGTCTCTGCTTTTTAATATGCTGTCTAGGTTGGTCATTGCTTTTCTTTCAAGGAGCAAGAATCTTTTAATTTTATGGCTGCAGTTACCATCTGCTCTAATTTTGGAGCCTAAGAAAATAAGGTCTGTCACTGTTTCCATTGTTTCCCCATCTATCTGCCAGGAAGTGATGGAACCGGATACCATGATTGATTTTAGTTTTTGGAATGTTGAGTTTTAAACCAGCTTTTTTGCTCTCCTCTTTTACTTTCATCAAGAGACTCTTTAACTCCTCTTTGCTTTCTGTTATAACGGTGGTGTCATCTGCATATCTGAGGTTATTGATATTTCTCCCAGAAATTTTGATTCCAGCTTGTACTTCATCCAGCCTAGCGTTTCACATGATGTACTCTGCATATAAGTTAAATAAGCAAGGTGACAATCTGCAGCCTTGATGTACTCCTTTCCCAATTTTCAACCAGTCTGTTATTCCATGTCCAGTTCTAACTGTTGCTTCTTGACAGGCATACAGGTTTCTCAGGAGGCAGATCAGGTGGTCTGGTATTCCTATCTCTTTCAGAATTTTCCAGTTTGTTGTGATCCACACAGTCAAAGGCTTTAGCGTAGTCAGTGAAGCAGAAGTAGACCTTTCTCTGGAATTCTTTTGCTTTTTGATTGAATATATTTTTTCTGTTTATAGGCCGCTAGTGTTTTTAGTACACTGTCTTTTGCCCATATTTCTTTTTGAATGTTCAGCTATTACTTATCCCTTACATATTCCTGGTAGCAAACTTTGTCAGTTACACATGCTGCTAATATCTGTTCAATCTGTGCTTGTCTTTCACTCTTTGTAATGCCTTTTTTTTAGTTGGTATTCCTAACTTAGTTGAATCTATATTCTCTTTGGGGAGGGTATGCATTTAATTCTTTGTAATTATGCTCTGTACCCCAAGATCATAAAGATATATTTACAAGTTATTTACTAGACAGCTAACATTTTAAAGTTACGTGTAAGCATTTGATTCTTTAATAAACATTATTTTTGCTTAGGCTGTGAAAAGGAGTTTAAATCCATACTTATTTCTGTGGATAACAGCTTGTCCCAGAAGAACATTGCATTATTCCCCTGCATACCTCCAGCTCTGGCTCTATCATATATAAAATGCCTACTTAAACATGCTCCCCTTTTAAATCCATGATTTTCGTTTGTCTGTTTATTTATGCTTTTTTCATTATCCTAAATTAAGAAATGATTTGATAATTCAAGGAGAAATCACCATACTTTGTCCCTGTTCAACATTATTTTCTCCATTCTCTGTGTTGTCCACTTTCATCAAATTTCATGAAAATATCTTTTGGGATTTTGATCAGCCCTGAACAAACAGATGATAGTGCAGAGTTAGGAATACTCTATGGGCTTCCCTGGTGGCTCAGAGGGTAAAATGTCTGCCTGCAGTGCAGGAGACCTGGGTTTGATCCCTGGGTCGGGAAGATCCCCTGGAGAAGGAAATGGCAACCCACTTCCATATTCTTGCCTGGAGAATCCCATGGACAGAGGAGCCTGGTGGGCTACAGTCCATGGGGTTGCAAATAGTTCGACACGACTGAGCGACTTCACTTTCACTTCACTTTACCATTGGTTTTACTTATTCATGATCATGGTATATATTTTCACTTATTTCAGATTTTTAAAATGTTTTCCTTTAAAATTTAATCCTTTTCTGAATTAGTCTCATTTACCTAATAGATTTGTTTTTATGTATGTTATTTGTTACATTAGAATTTTTAAATGATCTCTCTTTAAAAAATATTTTAACTGTTGATAATATCTGGAATAAACTTTTTATATTTATACTAAATTCAGTAAACTTATTAAATCTGTTATTATTAATAATGCAATGCTTCTTTAGATTCCTTTGGTTCTTCTAAACTTGCCATCTGTCTTTTAAAACTTATCTTCCCCTCCTTTTCTCATTCTCAGCCTTTTTTCTGTTCTACGGGACAGAATTTGGCAAAATCTTCACTAGAAATACTAGTGCCATTCATTTACTTATTTATCAATTATATTTGACTTGGAGAGTTACAGGTGCTAAACATGTGGTAGATGCTATGAGGGTTATAAGGTATGAGAATGCATCCTGCTATTAAAGGAGTTAGCTGCATACCAAGGTGAAAGGGACAGTGATAGTCGTGTCTGACTCTTTGCCACCCATGGACTGCAGTCTGCCAGGCTCCTCTGCCCATGGAATTCTCCAGGCAAGAATACTGGCGTGGGTTGCGTTGCCCTCCTCCAGGGGATCTTCCCTACCCAGGGATCAAACGAATGTCTCTTACATCTCCTGCATTGGCAGCAGGTTCTTTACCGCTAGTGCCACCTGAGAAGCACATCACTCTCCCAACTGTTACTGGCCCAGGTTCATCTTGGCTGACCCACATGAAGCCAAAACACTAGATGCCCAGGTTTGCAGCAGAAAGTGAAAGTGAAAGTCACTCAGTCGTGTCCGACTCTTTGCGACCCCATGGACTATACCGCCCTTGGAATTCTCCAGGACAGAATAGTGGAGTGGGTAGCAGTTCCCTTCTCTAGGGGATCTTCCCAACCCAGGGATAAACCCAGGTCTCCCACATTGCAGGTGAATTCTTTACCAGCTGAGCCTCCAGGGAAGCCCAGGAATACTTGAGTGGGTAGCCTATACCTTCTCCAGCAGATCTTCCCAACCCAGGAAATGAACAGGGGTCTCCTGCATTGCAGGTGGATTCTTTACAGCTGAGCCACAAGGGAAGCCCGTTTGCATCAGGGAAGTGGTTTATTTGCAAGGCAGTCAAGCAAAGAGATGAAAGATCTTCTGCCCATTTTTATTTATTTATTTATTGTTTATTTGTTTATTTTAAAGAGGAAATTTTTTTCAAAAGTTCTTATATAAGCCAATCATGAATAAACTTTTATAATGAACTTCTCAAATCTTTTTACTATCTACCTTTCTGGCTCAGCTGGTAAAGAATACGCCTGCAACACGGGAGACCTGGGTTCGATCCCTGGGTTGGGAAGATCCCTTGGAGAAGGGAAAAGCCACCCACTCCAGTATTTCTGGCCTGAAGAATTCTGTGAACTGTATAGTCCATGGGGTCACAAAGAGTCAGACATGACTGAGTGACTTTCACTTTCTTCTTGGGATAGCATTGTTATGATAGCATTACATTTTCTTTTTTATTCAAATGAACTGTTTTAAAGATTAATGATTATTAGCAAATCTTGATGCAAGATAAACATGATACTATAAAATTACCATTTCCTATCAACTATCTAAAGTAAAAAAGTATTTGGTACTAAGTGTTCTTATGTTCAAATTCTAAAAGTAATTTTTAATCCCAAGGGAACTTGGTACTCCCAGACTTAAAAAAATTTTTAATGATATTTACATAATATATATATTTTTTTCATCACTAAGTTCCTCCTCATCACTGAAGTATGTGCTTTTCTTTATCTTTGGGAGTCTTGAATCATCTGATATTGAAGAACCTCCTAAACTGGGTTTCCATTTTTTTTGTTCTTCTTCAGTTTTGGCTTGCTGGAAAGCTATAGCCTGACTGAGGCTGTCAAGAGCAGGATCTTTCTCTTCATCTTCACTTTCTTCTACTTCTTCAATTTCTTCTTCTGGCTCAGGAATTTTCTTTTCTTTTTTTTTCTTTTTCTCTTTCTTTGGAGGTTCATGTATTCCAAGCATATTTTTAGGACAGGCATAACTTAAGTGTCCACTTTCCCCACATTCATAACACTTAGATTTAGCAAAGTAGTTTTGTCTTCGGATGAACTCAGCTGCTCTTCCATTGTCAATAGCAATGCTTGCTTTTATCACTCTACCAAATGACTGTTTGTTGTTTATTGCCCTGGTACAGTTTTGTGCAGAGTCTTTATCCAAAAATAAAATAAATGCAACCCCTTTACTCCTCCTGGTATCTTTATCTTTCATTATAGTAACCTTTACAACTTTGCCATACTTGGAAAATATCCGATATAAGTCATTGTTGGTCAGGGAAAAGGGCAGATTGGATACATACACTGTGCTTTTACTTGGGGCCAATCCACCACTCATTTCTTCAAGTGGGGCGGGCCCGGGGGATAGGGCCAGAAGAGCGTGAGTCCTCAACTCACTTGGGGCTCAACCCCGACCGTTCATCGCTCCTTGAAGCTGCCTTGGCATCACGGGTCCCGGGACGGGTCAGGCACAGGAGACGAGAAGGTAGCTAGCATCTTCTGCCCATTTTTAAAATTGTGTTGTTTGTGTTTTTCATATTGAGTTTCCTGAAGTGTTTATATATTTTGAATATTAATGGTTTACTGATTATTTTGTTTGCATATATTTTCTTCCATTCAGCACGTTATCTTTTTCTTTCATCAGCGGTTCTCTTTAGTTTGTTTTTGCTGTAAGATTTTAGGGTTAATTCAATTGCATTTGTTTATTTTTGCTTTCTTTCCCCAGTGAGACAGATCTGAATATACATTGCTACAATAGATGTCAAAGAGTGTTCTGACTGTTTTTTCTTCTAGGAGTTTTATTGTTCCTGGCCTGCATGTCAGTCTTGAATCCATTTTGAGTTTATATAAGTGTGTGGGGTCTGAAAACGTTCTAATTTCATACTTTTATGTAGCTGTCCAGTTTTACCAGTACTACTTATTGAAGACAATCTTTTCTAAACTGTATATTCTTGAATTCTTTGTCATAGTTTCACTGACCATGTTTTTGTGGGTTTATTTCTAGACTCTCAAGTGTATGTCCATTTTTGTGGCAATACCATTCTGTTTTGATTATTATAGCTCTGTATTAATAATATTAACTGAAGTCAGACAGTATGACACCTTTAGCTTTGTGGTTTTGTTTTTTTTTTTTTAATTCTCTTGAATGCTTTTTACTATCTGGGATCTTCTGTGCCTTTCACATAAATTTTAGAATTATTTGTTCTAATTCTGTGAAAATTGTTGTAGGCATTTCAATAGGGACTGCATTAAATCTGTACTACAGACCTTTTAGTAATATTAATTCTAGAAATGGCCCATGAGAGGAACAAGAAATGAATTCACAGACTTGACCAGCAGAGATGCAACACCCAAATTCTTCTTTGCAAGTCATGTGCTTCGCAGTCAAATATTCTCCTTAAATATAGTTAACTTACTGGTTTACTTTCATAAGCAAAAAGTATCTCGTCTTAACTCTTCCAGTGGCTTGTTTGAATTGGTTTATTTCACTTTAAACCAGAACAATACTAACAGGCACACAGAAAATGAGGCTGCTCTTGTGATCTCAGGTATGGTTGCCAGTGATCACTAATTTCTGGAAAAGGTGTTTTTCTATAATATATTGCGGTTGAGACATCCATTGAGAAATGTAAAGACTAAATCAAAGTGGGATAATGCAAAGTCTTGGAAGAAATATTTTAATAAATAAATTCTACACGAGTATTAAAAAGAACATTCATAATACATGTCTTAAAAATTTAGAGAAGACAAAAAAAATTCAACAAAATATGTGCTGGACATATTCAATAAAAAAACATACAAAGCAATGGTAAAAGAAGTTAAAAAGACCTTAGTAAAATAGCATGGAGGTATTTTGGGGGAGGGGGAAATAGTCTGTGTCTTGATTCTCATGCTGGTTGCATGGATTGAAAACTTGTCACAATGTACTGAAACATGGACCTAAACGGGTGCATTTCGTTTTGGTATGTTATGCCTCAAAGTTGCTTTTAAAAGTTGCACGATTGCGGGAATCTGGTTGGGGAGATGCTAATTTTTCTGCGCAGTTGCTCTGTCAGGGACAGCTGAGAGAAGCAACCATGAACCCTGAGGAGTCTCTGGGTCTGGATCAATGAATGTGCTGAGCCAGGCGATCAGGGTCCCCACGGAAGACAGGTGACCTGCCGATCGATTATCCTCATGTCTGAAGGCACAGCTTCGCCAGATGAAAAGCACGGAACTGCACGTTTTAATAAAGATGGTTAGAAACCCATCCAGGTCACATCCCATGTCTCCTTTGCCAGATACTCTGCAAACTGGATTCTTTACCAGCTGAGCAACCCACTCCAGTCCTCTTGCCTGGGAAATCCCATGGACGGAGGAGCCTGGTAGGCTGCAGTCCATGGGGTTGCTAAGAGTCAGACACGACTGAGCGGCTTCACTTTCACTTTCACTTTCTGCAACCTGTGGAATCTGAGACCCCTGTACAGCTTCCTTCCTCTTCCTTGGGTGTCTGTTCCCACCAGTTATTTTCCACCTCTCTTTCTGTTCATGCAGTGTTGCTCATTTACAGATTTTTCCTTCTGGCTAATGCTCTCTCAAGGTCAGTTTTCTGTTAATTCCTACCCTCCTACAACACCACTGATTTCCTGGGCTGGGTCCACGGTGAGTTTATGCTCTAAGAAGAGCTGACGTGCCGCACTGTGGACTGGCTGCTGGCACAGAAATACAGAGCTGAGTCCGCCGCCTCAGTGGACTTGATTGCCAGGCTGCAGGGTGAGTTTTGGGGGCGCTCAGCTGAAAATCGCTGTTTGAACACAGCTGTATCTTCTGTAATTTTTCCATTCCACAAATAAACCAAATGCTCAAATGCTTCTTCCAGCTTCTTGCGATACCAGTAAACATAAGAGTGTCCTTTTATGGGAACACAATCCATCTTTGCTTTCTGGTCTTTTCCTTTGACCAGATGACTGGGACTCTGGGTGACCTCAGTGTCCATGAAGCCTGTGAGGAGACAGAAAGTTCCCAAAAAGCCCTAGATTTGGCAGCCACAGGAGAAAGTCCTAAAACTTGAATCCAATACATTTGCCTCACCTGCTCCCCAGAGAAAAACAGCCACACAGCACAGGAGGCCGAGGCCCATGGCTGACTCCAGAAGGAAGCAGGGCAGCGCCTTTTGCTCTCAGGCGCCTCATCCCCCTTCAGCACCTCCTTGTGACGAGGTCGCTTCCTGGGGTCACCGTCCCCGGGTACCTGAGACTCGGACATTTCATAGGCTGACAGGACAAGGAAAGCTGGTGAAACAACCAGTATGCATTCCAGACTGCTTTACTTTTCTGTCTCCTGAGTCTGCTCTCCCACCACTTCTTTAAATATAAAAATCATTTCTCATGAATAATTTGTTTGCTTTTTAAATTTGTCAGCTTGCCCTCTCTCCTCCTCCCTTCCCTCAGACAATGAACCATATCACTTGCGGTCTGTCAATCGTGACTTCTACTGCACTTACAAAATGGTATAGCAGCTACTTTATGTTAATAAACCAAATTTTGTACTATACAAAAGAAATATTTGTGATGAACCTGCAATAGATCTAGACAAATAATAAAATGAATGATCTTGCCTGAAGCAGTCAGTTTGGAAGGTAGATTTTCCCAGAGAACTTTTAAGTCCTTGTTATTTTTCTAGATTCTATCATTCTTTTCTACCAGGTCTAGGTAACCATAATCCTGAGTTCAAATTTTTACTCACTTTCTATTACCACTTTTAGGTTTATGTAAGAATCTGTAAATTATTTATTAATCATGTTTTATGTCTTTGGAAATTATCTAAGGTGTTCATTCTGTTTATACTTTGTTCCGGTAATGTTCTTTTTTATTCAATAGTGTGTCTATGCCAATAATTCATGTTTTGCACATAATTTTAGATAATTCAATTTCATTAGTAAGTAGAATTCCATTTATTAGTTTGTCAGAATTTATTATCCATTCTTGAATTTATTCACAGTAGTTTTTTCCTCTAGATTTTGGTACTAGTATAAATGGGACTACATTCTCATACCTTCCTTTATAAACCAAGTTGTAATATTTCTCTATACCTGGGAATATAAAAATTGAGCCTTAGGGTCACCATGTTAACTTTACATACTAAGACAAAATACTTTCCAAATTATTTAAGTCAAATGATCTCAAGAACATTTTATTGTGTGTTTTCTAGTGTTACACACCTAGGACTCAACTGGCATAATTCTTTCGCCAGTCTATTAGGATAAAATGGTATCTGACTGTAATGTTAGTTTGCATTTTTATGATTGTTAAGGAGGCTGAATATATTTTTTTCTGTTTACAGGCCACTGCTGTTTTTTGTACACTGCTATGCCCACATTTCTTTCTGGTTTGGTAGCTACTGCTTATTTGTAACAGTTCCTTACATAGTCTGGTTACCAAATTTTGTCAGCTACATTTGTTACTAATACCTTTTGATTTTCTGGCTTGCGTTTCACTATTTGTAATTTTAAAAAATATGTTTATGTATTTCTTTGGCTGCTCAGGGTCTTGGCTGCAGCCTGCGGGATCTAGTTCCCTGGCCAGGGGTGGAACCTGGGCCCCCTGCATTGAGAACACCCAGTCTTAGCCAACGGACCCCAGGGAAGTGCCTGGAGTGTTTTTTATTGATATTTCTAATTTAGTTGGGTCTACATTCTTTTAATGGAGTGTACACATTTAATTCTTTATAAGCAACGCTTTCATAATCCAAGGTCATAAAGATAAATTCACAAGTTATTTATCAAACAGCTGACATTTTGAATGTTGCACTAAAGCACTTAATTCTTTTATAATGTATGGAATTTTAATTTTTAAAATCTTTTATAACAACTTGTCCCAGAAGAACATTTTGTGTAGTGCCCTTATTCCTCTGCATACATGCAGTGATGGCTCTATCATATATAATATGCCTATATAGGCATGCTGCCCTTTCAAGTCTATGATTTTCCATTTGTAAATTCTTATGCCTTTTTCATTGTCCTAAATTAGGAAATGGTTTGGTGATTCAAAGAGGAACCACCTCACTTTCTACTTGTTCAATATTATCTTCCCTAGTCTCTTTATTGCACATAAATTTCAGTTTACTTTCATCAAATTTCATGAAAATACCTATTGTGATTTTGTTTTGTGCTGCATTGAATTCATAGATAATAGTGCAGAAACACTACTGGTTCAATTTTTTCATGATCATGGTATAAATCTTCACTTATTTCAGATTTTTTAAATGTTTTCCTTTAAGATTTAATATTTTTCTGTATTAAAGTCTCATTTACATAATCAATCTGTTTTACATATTTATATGTTATTTAAGAATTTATAAATGGTCTCTCCCTAAAAATATTTTTAACTGTTTGTTGCTAGAATATAGAAATAAACTGACTTTTTATATTTATGTTAAATTCAGTACTTATTAATTTGTTGTTGTTAGTAATGCAATACTCCTCAAGGTTCCTTTGGTTCTTCTTCTAAATTTGCCATCTGTCTTTAATCACTTTTTTCCCTCCTTTTCTTATTCACACTCTTTTCTCTTGTTCTGCTGGTTTGAAATTCAGCACAATCTTGACTAGAAATTGTGGTCACATTCATTTACTTATTCATCAGCTATGTTTGACATAGACAACTACAGATACTGGATATGTGGTAGATGCTATGGGGGTTACAAAGTGTAACATTAGATCTTACTATTAAAGGAGTTACTGGAGTGCCAGGGTATCTGCAAATCATTATCCCAAATGCTACTGGACCAGGTTCATCTTGGCTGACCCACAGGAAGACAAAACACTAGATGCCCATGATTGGAGCAAGAAGAGGTTTGTTTGCAAGGCAACAAAGCAAGGAGATGAGAGATCTTATGCCCAATTTTTAAATGGGTTGCTTGTGTTTTTTAAATTGAATTGCCTGAACTGTTAAGATATTTTGGGTATTAACGCTTTACTGGTTTTATTATTTGCAAATATTTCCCTCCATTCATCAGTTCAGCTTTTTGTTTCGACAATTTTTTTTTTCTCTGAGAAGATTTTAATCTTGATTAGGTCACATTTGTTTATTTTGGCTTTTGTTTCTTTCCTTTGTAGAGACAGATCAAAAGATACATTGCTACAATAGATGTCAAAGAATGTTCCGCCTGGGTTTTCTTCTGGGAGTTTTATAGTTTCTGGCCTTACATGTTGGTCTTTAATCCATTTTGAGTTTATGTTTGTGTATGGTGTCAGAAAATGTCCTAATTTCATTCTGTTATGTAGTTGTCCAGTTTTACTAGTACTACTTATTGAAGAGGAAGTCATTTCCAAACTGTATATTCTTGCATTCTTTGCCATAGTTTCATTGACCATACATGCCTGGGTTTGTTTCTGTGCTCTCAGTTCTATGTCCATTTTTGTGCCAGTACCAATCTGTTTTGATTATTATAGCTTTGAGCATTCACTGACATCAGAGATTGTAATCTCTCCAGCTTTGTTCTTTTTTCTTTTGATTGCTTTCACTATCTGGGGTCTTATGCGGTTTCATATCAATTTTAGAACTATTTGTTTTAGTTCTGTTCGTAGGCATTTTGATAGAGACTGCAGTAAATCTGTAGTACAGACCTTTGAACAATATTAATTGTAGAAATGGCCAGTGGGAAGAATAAGAAATATATTCACAGACTTGACCAGCAGAGAGGCAGCATCAAAATTTTCTTTGCAAATCATGTGTTTTGTCAAATATTCTCCTTAATTACTCTTAACTCACTGGTTTATTTTCATAAGCAAAATATATTTCTTCTTAACTTTAACAATATGCTTGATTTAGTCTCTTTTACTTTAAAGCAGAGCAATACTAACAATTGGGCACACAGAAAATGAGGCTACTTTTCTGATCTCAGTTTTGGCTGCCAGTAAACACTAACTTCTGGAGAAAGTCTTTTCTATAAACCTCTATACTGAGGTTTAGACATCAACTGAGTAATGTAAAGACTAAATCAAAGTGGGAAAATGTAAAGTCTTCACAGAAAATATTTTAATAAATAGATTCCTTATGGGTATTAAAAAGTGCATTCATAATATATCTCTTAAAATGATTTTATGAAAAATTAAGAAAACTTCAACAAAATATGTGTGGGACATGATTGATCAAGAAAAATATACAAAGCAATAGTGAGAGAAGTTAAAAGGACCTCAGTAAAATACCATGGGGATGTTTTGGGAAGGGGGAAATGTTCTGTGTCTTGATTGTCATGCTGGCTACATGGGTGTAAAAACTTGTCAAAATAATCAATATGTGCCTAAAACGGGCATTTTGTTGCGGGTATGTTATGCCTCAACGATGCTTTTAAAAGTTGCATGATTACAGGAATCTGGACGAAGGGAGTTGCTGAGTTTCTTGCTCGGTTTCTCTGGCAGGGACAGCTGAGAGAAGCAGTGATGACCCCTGAGGAGTCTCTGGGTCTGGATCAATGAGTGTGCAGAGCCGGGTGATCAGGGTGTCCAGGGAAGACGATGATCTGCTGATTATCCTTATTCCTGAAGGCACAGCTTTATCAGGTGAAAAACACAGAACTACATGTTTTAATAAAGATTGGTATTAATCCATCAAGGTCACATCCTGTGTCTCCTTCGCCAGATAGCCTGCAACCCGGGGAATCTGAGACCCCTTACAGCTTCCTGCCCCGTCCTTGGGTTTGTGTTTCCACCAGCTGTTTTCTACCTCTCTTTCTGCTCATCCAGTGTGGCCATTTACAGATTTTTCCTTCTGGCTAATGCTCTTTCAAGGTGGGTTTCTGTCAGTTCCTACCCTCCTACGACACCACTGATTTCCTGAGCTGGGTTCACGGTGAGTTTATGCTCTAAGAAGAGCTGACATGCCGCACTGTGGACTGGCTGCTGGCACAGAAATACAGAGCTGAGTCCGCTGCCTCGGTGGACTTGATTTCCAGGCTGCAGGGTGAGTTTTTGGGGCACTCAGCTGAAAATCGCTGTTTGAACACTTCTGTATCTTCCACAATGTCTTGATTCTGTAAGTAAACCAAAAACTCAAATGCTTCTTCCAGCTTCTTGCGATACCAGTAAACATAAGAGTGTCCTTTTATGGGGACACAATCCATCTTGGCTTTCTGGTCTTTTCCTTTGACCAGATGACTGGGACTCTGAGTGACCTTAGTGTCCATGGAGCCTGTGAGGAAAGAGACAGAAAGTTCACAAAAAGCCCTTGAAGGAGCCTGATCTTGCAGCCACAGGAGAAAGTCCTGAATCTAGACGCCAAGAAATTCACCTCACCTGCTCCCCAGAGTAAAAGAGCCACGCAGCACAGGAGGCCGAGGCACATGGCTGGCTCGGGGAGGAAGCAGGGCCGTGGCTTTTCCTCTCAGGCGCCTCATCCCCCTTCATCACCCCCCTGTGACGTGGTGGCTTCCTGTGGTCATCACAGTCCCCGTGTGCATGAGATGCTAGCGCTTCATAGACTGGGAGGGCAGGGGAGGCTGGTGGAACAACTAGTGTGGATTTCAGACTGCTTCAATAGTCTTTTTCCTGATTCTGCTCTTTCATCATTTCTTTAAAAATAAATGTTATTTCCATATTAACAATTTATTTCCTTTTTTAACTTGTAGATTTGCCTCCTCCCTTCCCCCTCAGACAGTACATAGCTTGCTCTTATCAATCATAGTGTCCACTGCACTTAAAAAATCATAAATCTGCCTCTTAAATTAAAAGTTGAACTTGTGCAAAATAATATTTATGATGAATATGCAACGCATTTAGGGAAACAATAAAACGAATCCTCTTGTTTGAATCAATCAGCTTAGGAGTTAGATTAATACTAAGAGTTTTTAAGCCCCTGTGTTATTTTTATAGACTTTATTGTTGTTTTTCTACCATGTCCATGTATATGCTCCTGAAGTTTATATTTTTATTCACTTGCTTTTCATTACAGTTTTTCTCATTTATGTAAAAATCTGCAAATTTTGTATTAATCAATGTATGTCTTTTAAATTTATTTGTGGGAGTTCTTTTTCATGGCCATGCTTTTTCCATTCAACATATGCCTATGTTATTAAATCATGTTGTCTCATGTAGTTTTAGATAAATCAGTTTCACTAACATGTAGGATTCCATTTATTAGTTTGTCAGAATCTATTATCCATTTAACCTCATGCACCCTAGTTGTTTTGTTTTTTTAACCCAGATTTTAATGCTACTATAAATAAGACTGTATTTTTACACAATTCTATACATACTTAGGTGAAAGTTTCTCTATACCTGGGATTGTAAAAATTGAGCCTTAGGGTCACCATGTCTATTTTACATAGCAAGACAAAATGGTTTCCAAATTAATTAAGCAAGTAAATAGTCCCACAACAGTTTATCAACCACATTCAAATGTTCCTCCTCAGCACTCAATTGGCACGCACTGTTCTTTTAATTTTGTCAGTTTATTAGGTTAAAGTGGTATCTCACTATAGCTTTAGTTTGCATTTTTATGACTGCTAAGGAGATTGATATTCTGAATTAATACACTTATAGGCCACTGGTTTTTCTGTACATTGCTCTTTCCTCATATTTTTGGTAGATTAATTATCATTTATTTGTAACAGTTCTTTATATATCTCAGATACTAAACTTTGTCATTTACATGTATGCTAATATCTTTTCAATTTGTGACTTGTGTTTTTACTCTTTGTAAATTTTTTGTTGATATTCCTTATTTAGTAAAATCTATCATTCTTTTTTTGGGAGGGTCTGAATTCTTTAATTCTTTATAAGCAATGTTTCCATAGCTCAAGTTCATAAAAATATACTTCTATAATATTTACCAAATAGCTAATAATTTAAACGTTGCATTTAAGCATTTAATCTTTTTAGAATTTTTTTTTTTTTGCTTTTGTTGTAAGAAAGAGTTTAGATTAATTTTTCTTCCTGTGGAGAACTACTTGTCCCAGAAGAACTTGTATGCATCACTCCCCTACACACCTGCAGTGGTGGCTGTACTATATATTAAGTGCCTATATATGCATAGTGCTATTTTAAATTTATGATTTTCCATTTGTCCACTTAGTTACACAAAATTATAAACTAATTTGATGATTAGATTGCAAATTCACATCACTTTGTAGTTCTTTAATATTATCTTAAGTACTCTTTCCTCTTTTTTCCACTTAAACTTTTGACTACTTTTGTCAAATTCCATGCAATTCCTTTTGTGACTTCGTTTAGTGCTATGGGGAATACATAGATGATAGTGCTGAAATTGGAATACTTTTAGTACTGGTTTAACTTATTCATGATCATGGCATATAACTTCACTTATTTCAGATTTTAAAAGCCTTCCTCTGAAATTTAATAAATTTCTGAATTGTTTGTCTTTGTATAGATTTAGGTGTATTATCTTTTATATTTTCTGTTACTAAATGATCTCTCTTTAAAAATATATTGCTAATATATGGGAATAAGCTGACTTTATGTTCATTTTTGTTAGCTTATTAAATGTTATTATAAATAATGCAATGCTTCTTTAGATTCCTTTGTGACTTCTTAACTTGTCATCTGTCTATAATCACTCTTTCCCCCTTGTTTTTTCATTCTCACGCTTTTTTCTTATTTTACCAGGCTGGAAATTCAGCACAGTGTGAAATAGAAATAGTAATGACATTCATTGACTTACTTATCAATTACGTATGACCAGAACAACTACTGGTACTGTATACTGTGATACATGCTCTGGGGATTAGGAAGTGTAAAATTAGATCCTGCTATTTTCAAGACCTACTGTCATCCCAGGATAGCTGCAAATCATTCTCCCAACTGTTTCCAGGTTCATTTTGCCCTAAATACAAGGAGCCAAACTGCTGAGACTCTGATGTTTGCAGCAAAGTAAGGTCTTCTTCTCAAGCCAGCCAAGCAAGAGTATCCCCTGCCCCCAACCCCGTTGGGCTGACTCTGCGACCCATGGACTGTAACCTTCCAGGCTCCTCTGTCCATGGGATTCTCCCAGCAAGAATACTAGAGTGGGCTGTCGTTTCCTTCTCCAGGGGATCTTCCCGACCCAGGGATCGAACCCATGTCTCCTGCATTGGCCTGTGGGCTCTTTACAACTGAGCCACCAGGGAAGACAAGACTTCAAATCTGCCCCCGCAAAGGCAAGGGGCACAGGGTATATACAGGGTCATGAATGAAGCATGACCTGATGGTCTGAGATATGGGTTTCCCTGGTGGCTCAGTGGTAAAGAAATCCGCCCTGCCAACGCAAGGGATGCGGGTTCAGTCCCTGGGTTGGGATGGTCCCCTGGAAAAGGAAATGGCAACCCACTCCAGTATTCTTGCCTGGAGAATCCCATGGACAGAGGAGCCTGGCGGGCTACATCCATAGGGTCACAAAGTGTCGGACACGACTTCGCTACTGAACACGTGCACACGGGGAGCCTGGGGTGCTGGGGAAGCTTGGGGAAGGGTGACTGAAAACAACGTGCATGCATTGTCCTCCTCTGCTGGGGTAGCTGAGCTATAGCCCCTGCCTGTTCACCACAGAAGTGCTCAGCAAGATCTGAGAATGGAGTCTTGGGTCCTCTGAGGTCAAAAGGTACCCAAGCAGACCCTTGTGCTTCCCCAGGAGGAGGGTCACTGGTTCTAACCAGTCTCAACCAGTTTGGCTGAAACTAGACACAGCTGACTCTGGGCTCTGCTGCACCACCGACAGTTTCCTGGAAAATAACTCAGGCAAACATCTTATTCAGGATACATGCCACCTGGAGGCCAAGCAAGTCTTAAAACGACCTTGATTAGTGAAGGCAGGTGCAATGGATTTGATTAATTCTTACTCACGCTTCCACACCCACTACCTAAAGGATCTCATCTGAGTTTCCAGAAGTATCAGACAACTTCTCAAACGAGGGAAGGTTGGTGCTGCTCTCTATGCGCTGAAGTGTTTTACAGAAAGACCCACATCACCCCCTAGTGTCAAGTGAATGTCGTTCAGTCATGCCCGACTCTGTGACCCCAACCACCATACAGTCCATGGGATTCTTCAAGCCAGAATACCAGAGTGGAGAGCGTTTCCTTTCTCCAGGGGATATTCCCAACCAAGGGACCAAACCCAGGTCTCCCGTATTGCAGGTGGACTCCTTACCAGCTAAGCCATAAGGGAAGCCCAAGAATACTGGAATGGGTAGCCTATCCCTTTTCCAGCAGATCTTCCCAACCCAGGAATTGAACCGGAATCTCCTGCATTGATGGTCAGGGAGGCCTGGCCTGCTGCGGTTCATGGGGTCGCAAAGAGTGGGACACGACTGAGCGACTGAACTGAACTGAACTCCTGCGTTGCAGGAGGAGTCTTTGCCAAAGGAAGCCCTGATAACTCTGACTGACTGACTGACTAGATGGCAAAGGGGCACACTTCTCACAGGCCTCTGGTCTCCGTGGTCCTCACCTCCTGTGTGGCGAGTGGGCAGTTGCTTTCTCCACACTGCAGAGGGGCAGCCAGACACCCCAAGAATCATCAGGACTAGGAAACATGCAGCCATCCATGTGGTGACCTGCTGGAGTACTGTAGAGAGTTGTTACTAGTACTTAGTTATATAGTCACTAATCCGGTATTGCTTGGTGTTATTGATCAGTTAATTAAATTTAATCTCTTAGGGCCACATTCAAGGTGAGTGGGCTCCTCAGATCTCTGTCCTCAGTTCTGTGATCTTTTCTTTGTATATTCTGTCATCAAGGGATCAAGAAGGCATTTTTATCCTTCCAATTATGGAAATTGTCCCAAATTTTTACCTTCATCCGGGTCCATTTTTTTGAGCCCCTGACTCCTACATACCACTGCTTTCTGCATATTTCTGGTCAGATTTCTGTCTCAGAGGCATCCCCAATGTCAAGAAAATCACGATCTTCTTCCCACTTGGTCCTCTTGATTCATCTGACTTGTAGTCAAAACCTTCCTCTCCAGCTATTGCCTTTTGTGATGAATCAGTTACCCACGTCTTTAATTTTATTTCCTAATTATGTTTTAAAACTCTCATTTCTCTGTTTTCTAGCACTGCTACCATCATCATCCTAGCTTCAATATCCATTTGGTTGTTTGTTTTATTGTCTCTCCTTTTTGATCTCACATGCGTGTTGTTGTTTAGTCACTAAGTCGTGTCTGAGACTCTTTTGTGACCCCATGTACTGCAGCACACCAGGTTTCCCTGTCGCTATCTCGCTGAGTTTGCTTAAACTTGGGTCCACTGAGTCGGTGGTACCATCCAACCATTTCATCTTCTGTTGCTCCCTTCTCCTCTTGCTCTCAATCTTTCCCAGCATCATTGGCCTTTTCCAATGAGTTAGCTCTTCAGCCCAGGTGGTCAAAGTATTGGAGCTTCAGCATCAGTCCTTCCAGTGAATATTCAGGACTGATTTCCTTTAGGATTGATTGGTTGGATCTCCTTGCAATCCAAGAGACTCTCAAGAGTTTCCTCCAGCACCACAACTTGCAAGACTCTCTCTAACACTCTATATTTTTCTAAGCTTTTTATATTTTGCTAACCAAATGGATATCAACTTACATATAATTTCATCTTGCTCCATATTTCTTGATCAGAAGTAAATCAATGTTTATTGAGTACAGATGTTTCTTCTCCAGAGTGTATGTTAATATCTTTTGCTTATTTTTACTGGGCTATACAAGATTTATGGTCAATGTGTGATTTTTTTTTTTTCCTAGAAAAGGATTTTTTTTAGGGGTTTACACTCAGTGCTTCACTTACTATCTTGTGACTCCCAACAGAACTTTCTAGTTTTGCAGACAAGCCTTGTTGTCTGAAGTCTTTCTTATTTATCTTCTCTGTCTTCTCTTCCCTTTGGTCCCTTTGTGAAGTTTCTGGGCATGCTCTGTACTTGGGTGTAGAGGACTGCCCCATCCAGTCCTATTCTGTTCTTTTATCAACCTTTTATCAATACTGAATATAACACATCCCTGAATTCTTTCATGAGTGAACATCTCTACTTGGCTGGCTAATGATTCCACTTGTCTTGAGAGTCTAGGATGGTGACAAGAGTGCTGAATTTTCTTGGAGGAAAAACTCCAGTGTTTATTATAAAAGTGTTAGTCACTCAGTCATGTCTGACACTTTGTGATCCCAAGGACTATAGCCTGACAGGTTCCTCTGTCCATGGAATTCTCCAGGCAAGAATACTGAAGTGGGTTGCTATTCCCTTCTCCAGGGAACTTCTCAACCCAGGGATCAATTGAACTCCCATCTCCTGCATTGCAGATGGATTCCTTATTGTCTGAGCCACCAGGGAAGCCCATTATAAAAATACTCAGTGTTTATAGAAGCATTTTGGGATCTACCTATAGGATTATGTGTCAGTTTATCTACGAACATATGATTAGCATATGGGAGAATTAGGGAAAAAACAATCTAGATTTTATAATTTTCAGCCCAGGGAACTTTCCAGGTTGGTTGGCCATTTATAGGCCTAGCCCCATTCCCATACGGCTGGTTCTCAAACACCATACCTTCTCCCCGCTCTGTACTCAGACATTTTCTCTCTCTTTCTCTCTCTACACGCATAGCCACAGATGACTCAGTCAGTGAGGCTGTGGCTTTTCTCTCTCCACACCTCCCTCCACGGGGCCCCATGGTTCAGTGGGATGGGGAAAGGGGCTGCTACCAAGATTCTTGTCTGGGTCTCTGATCTCCACCCAGCGCTGTGTCTCTAGCACCGCAGAAGTAGAGGCTGCTGTCGGCAGGATTCACACTTGTCACCTTCAGAGATGAAAATGTTAGGTTTGGCTGACTGATGGGAAGCTTGTCTTCGTTATAACCTTGTTCGTATGTGACATCAGTGTCCCCATTAGAAGTTGCCATCAGCACGAGGCCTTGTTTCGGGAGCTGACGGTACCAGAACACACTTGTGGCTTGGAAGTCCACTGCACGGCACTGAATGGTCACAGAGTCGCCACTCTTCCTGACAGCTCGGCGGGGCTGCTGAGAGACGAGAGCGCCAATCCCAGAGCCTGCGGAGACAGAGGTCAAGGAGATGAGAGCCCAGCAGGACAGGAAGACGCGACCACAGGCAGAAAACCACAGCCCTGATCACTCGCTCACCTTCCTCCCGGCTCCAAGGGAATCCTGCTTGTTTTGTGAAATCACCGTGTCCTAATTCTCAGGCCTATCACCCCCCATCTCTCCTGACTGGTGGCTCTCATTTTGCCCTCTACACCTCCAAAGAGAGTGGATGTCCCCTCCCATTTTGTTCAGCATAGAAAAATTCACAAGCTTAAGGAATCCCCTGGTGGCCCAGTGGTTAGGATTCAGTGTTCTCACTGCCAGCAACCAGGTTCAATGGCTGGTGGGGGAACTAAGAGCCCACAAACCAAGCAGCCAAAAAAGCTTCAAAAATTATAAAAGTCCACAATCCCTGGCTATCACTTCACTCAAGCCAACACACACACACACACACACACACACACACACACACACACTTGACCAAGCTTCTTAGCTAATAAGGCTCGTACTGGGTCCCAGAAGCAGCAGAAGCACCAGCATCTTCAGGAACTGGCCTCACACCACACCTCTCTGAAGAAAGATATGACCTTGCCCTTTCTTTCTCCACCCCAGGAGGGCTGACTGTCTGCATAATTCTAAGGATGCTCTAATCTGCCCTCTGGTGGTCATCATTGCCTCTTTCTATCAAGGGAAAATGAAAGTTGCTCAGTCATGTCTAATTCTTTGTGACCCCACAAACTGTAGCCCGTCAGGCTCCTCTGTCCATAGGATTCTCCAGGCAAGAATACTAGAGTGGATAGTCATGCCCTTCTCCAGGGGATCTTCCTGACCCAGGGAATGAACCTGAGTCTCCTGCATTGCAGGCAGATTCTTTACTGTCTGAGCCACCAGGGAAGCCCCTTTCCATAAAAGAACCATTCAAACATTGCTGGAAGGAACCTCAGAGATGTTCTAACCCAACTCTCAATTTTATAGACCAGAAACTGAGACCTAGATCATTGAAATGATATTAGTTTCTTAGCCTTATGTAAGGAAATGGCTGTTTGTGTGGTAAATAACATTATTGCTAGTTCTTTACTTCTGTAATGTACCCTCAAAGTAATCAAGACAACTCATGCTTGTTAATCACTAGAACCATAGATGAACATAAGGACTACTAAGCTAGAAGCTCAATGCTTCTTCACACTGAAAAAGAACACTTCCTCATCTTCTCAATGAGGTATTTATTTCATGAGCATCTTATGCCAGTCCCCTCATATAATGGACTGAATACTAAACATATCTATGTATTATCTAAACACGCATCTCTTTATTATAGTCTGAATGTGGTATAAGTGATGCTATGATTTTTGAAGCTGGGTCATAAGTAGCCTTGTAGATCCCTCCAGGGTCTCTTGAATGACCACTCTAGGGGAAGCCAGCCACGAGATAATCATTTTCACTACCCCGAGGCCACCATTCTGCAAGGAAACCCACCTAGCCACACTGAGGGGCTGAGAGTAGAAAGGCAGACCTGCTAGGCCGGTCCACAGCTGCC
Organism: Muntiacus reevesi; assembly: GCF_963930625.1. Classification (NCBI taxonomy): domain Eukaryota; kingdom Metazoa; phylum Chordata; class Mammalia; order Artiodactyla; family Cervidae; genus Muntiacus; species Muntiacus reevesi. The sequence goes on along the minus strand of NC_089254.1, from coordinate 100,213,382 downwards.
CCAGGCACCCCGGGGCAGGGATCAGCCATGTGCGGAAAGACGCCATCTTGGACGTGCAGGCGACGGAGCCTCAGGCGTCTCCCGCCTCAGGGACTCTGACCATGGCCGCGTGAGGTCCCCAGATGGAACTGCCCAGCCAGGCCCACTCCGCCCACAGAACCGTGAGAGATAATATACGTTAGAGTCACTACATTCTGAGGCGGTTGTTGTTACTGTTGTTTTTCTAAGCTTTTAAAATGAGACATAAAATCCATATATAATAGACTACACAAATCTTGAGTGTACAGCATAGTGAAATTTCACAAATGAGTACATCTATATAACTACGACCCAGATCAAGATATAGGACCCAGAAGCCTCCTTCATACTTTTCTACAAGTAAATTAAAAATGCCCTCAGAATGTAGCTGCTATCTTAACTTTGTACAGTCTGTGCTCTGGCTTCTTTTTCAAGAAGAGATCCATATATTTATGAGATCCATCCATGATTTCACAAATAACATTTGCTTTTCTGCTAGATTTTATTCTATTACTAAGCGTAGCTGTTTGTTCACCATATTGTTGACAGTCATTTGAGTGTTTTCCTGTTTGAGGTCACCATGAATAGAGCTGCCATGACAAGAGGTTTTTCTCACACCTCCCTTTCTATTTCCTCAGAATTCTGGACTATTTAAATTTTTATACAATTAAACTGGTTTTCTGATGTGTCTAATTTACTCATTATTTCTTCTAGTATATTTTTAAATTCAGAAACTATGTGTATGGTGTCCAAGAAATATTATAGTTATTTGATTGTATTTTTCTAGAAATTGTTCTTCCAAGGTGATTGATGCAATGGCTTCTTAACACTAAGAAAACATTGAGCGATACTTTAACTTTTTTGACTTTCATACAGTCACTTTCTTACAACTTGGCCATGGGAATGGGGGCCATTATGAAATTTCACAGTTAAAGAGTTCTTTTTAGTACTAGGACCACCCTGAAATAATAAAGAGCTCGATAGTTTTACAGTGAATGTTTTAAAATCAAGTGAAGCCCATCTGCTTTTTTTGTCATAAATTCTTTCACTGGAAGGAGGAAATCTGTATCCTTTCAGTAGTTGTTTTAGTCGCTAAGTCATATCTGGCTCTTTGTGACCCCATGGACTGTAGCCCGCCAGGCGCTTCTGTCCATGGGATTGTCCAGGCAAGAACACTGGCGTGGGTTGCTATTTCCTTCTTTAGGGGACCTTCCTGACCCAGGGATCGAACCCACATCTTTTGTATTTCCTGCATTTGCAGGCAGATTCTTTACTGCTGTGCCCCTGGGAAGCCCCCTAATGTAGATAGGTGTGATTTTTAAGAGTCACCCTGGTGGATTGCTGAAATGTGATTGTGCCACTCCACAACGTGTGTTGCTGCAGCAGCTGCTTTGGGTGCCTGGTTCAGGAGGAAGAAGCTGACTGCCCAGGGTTCTGAACACAGAAGAGCCCCGCCACCTGGTGGGGAAGCGGGATTCATTTGTGTGCAGAGAGGAGGTGACTTTGATTCACTGTGTCTCTACTAGCAGCACAGAGATACAGAGCCGTCTGGGTCTTCTGTACGGATGTCACGGTAAGAGGAAAGAAAGGCTTCTTTTCACGAGAGGCATTGTAGTCTTTAGCTATGTCTTCTTTCTGAACAACGCCTACAAATTGTGAGAAGAAGATCAGCCTCAGTCCTAGACCTGGGTCCTGTCGGTACCAGTACATTGAGTCGTATTCAAAATCCTGTTCACATTCCAGGCTCACAGCTCCGCCTTCCTTTTTGAGCAGGTATTGAGGGGTCTGAGTGACCCCACCAGCCACAGTGCCTATGGAGTAAAGGGAGCGGTCAGGAAACATGGCCCGAGAGGGCAGCCAATGCTGCTGCCGTGAGGGAAAGGCTTAGCTCTGGAGCTCAGTGTCTTTAGAACAGGAATCTGCTCTCTGAACCCGGGACTCACCTACTCCAAAGAGACAAAGGGACACGCAGCAGATCACTTGGTTGCCCATAGTGGGAAGGGAGTCTCCTCGTATCTCCCAGCACAGACAGATGAGGAAAGAAACTTAGCTATGGGGCTCCTCCTGGTTGAATGTGCGGAATCTATCAGAAGGCCAGAAAGGAGAGTTGGACAGGATCCTGTAGATATTCAAGAGGGGCTCCCTAATCTGGCCGATGAGGCAACTGAGGACAGAGATCTGAATCACTTGCACCTCCCTTGTGCCTCCCTCCCCCAAACTCTGCATTTTGTCTGGCCCTAGTGGGCGGCACCCCACATTTCCAGGCCAGAGCCTCACTGTGATTGGCCCACAGGTTCTCACCTTCCTCCTTGCAGTAACGAATGTTTGATCTCTATGGGAGCACAGTAGATGCTCTGGTCACACAAGAATGCAGAATTTATTTCTTTAACTTTTTATTTTTCAATGGAATATAGCTGATTAACCATGTTTGATGTTTTCAAAGGGACTCAGCCATACATATACTTGTATTCATTCTCCCCCAAACTCCCCACCCATCCAGGATGCCACATAGCCCTGAGCAGAGTTCCCTGTTAGGTATAGTAGGTCTTTGTTGGTTCATCTGCTTTTTGATTTTCTGCAATTGTTTCATCAAAGAAAATGATAACAAAATGGTGTTCTGTAGGTGTCCAACTTTTTTTTGTGTGATGAGAATTTTAAAAAAAGTTCACCGAGATGAAAATCTGAGATGATGTGTTTCTAATGAATAATATTTCAGGATCAGACCCATCTCTTAAATTCCAGATCAATTTATCCAACTCTATTCCCACCATCTCTGGGATGTCCCGTAGACATTTGAAGAATTTCTAATCCTGGCATCCATACCTACCTGCACAGGCACTAGGCAGGGAACGTTCCAGAAAGAATAAGAGGCAGCAGAGGTTGGTATAAAGAGCACAACCCTTTTGGCCAAACAGACCTGTGTTTTCTCTCTCTGTTTCTCCACAGCCCACCTCTCACTTTTTTGAGCTTGAGAAAGAAAAAGTGAACTCCTGAAACTGTGTTTTCCTATGTTGAAAATGAAGAAAATAGTGCCTTTGCTTGTCTTGGTGATTAAATAAAATCCTATATTTAAAGCATGTGGTAGAGAACTCAAAATAGAGTATGAAGTAAAGAGAAGCATCAGGCAATGAATATTTCCATGACAAATGATGTTGTTCTGAATTATGTTCCTGTTTTGGGGTAACAGAGTCTTCGTCCCTGAGCCTCAGTTGGCATGTTCCAGTCCTCTCCTATTTCCGTCTTCATCCTTTGGAAGGCTTTGTAGCCAATTTCACTAATCAGACATGTTGGCTTCCCCAGCCCACGGCTGTTTCCAGGATGAGACCTGGACGATGTTTGTGCAGTGAAAGGACATGACTGCGTTGATGTGGATTAGGAACAGGCACAGAAACACACTGAAGAGTCTTCCAGCTCCAGCAACTGTGTCTTCAAGACACCGGGTCGCTCTTTGGGTAATTCAGCAGAAAAGCACTCCATTGGCGTTTCTGACTCATCTATGATTTTTTGCTTCCTCAGGGTAATCATGAATTTCAGATCTTCCTCCAGGAGCTTCTGACAGTAAACTTAACTGTGTCCTTTCACTGGGCTGCATCTCAGTGTTACCTCCTGTTCTTCGCCCCTGACAAGGCGTCTTGGGTTCCTGGTGGTGCCACGATTCATGGGACCTCAGGGCTGAAGGGACCGTATGAGACAGCTTAAATAAAAGAGAACGTGAGTGCCTTCCAATGAAGCAACGCAAGGGGAGCTCAAAAATGTTTGCAGTCTCTTGCGTTCATTTAAAAGCTCACAGGGAAAAAATAAAATAAAAGCTCACAGGACTTTTGCTTTTTACTCCAAAATGCAGTTATTTGCTTTGGTATGAATGTCAACACCTTTTACAACATCTCTGGGCAACATGGAGGTCCCGGGCATATTTGAGCTATTGACCCACAGATCAAGTCCAGTGATGCTGATCCATTAGCTCAGAACTCGCTGCTACCAGGAGCCATATGACTCCTCAGCTGAGGAGGCTGGTGCCCATGGAAGGGTTGGGCATGAAGGGGAGCCTGCAGGCAGGACCAGGAAGGGTATTTACTGCATCATCTCGGGGAGCTAGAGCTCAAAGCTGGCTTCTTTGAGGTGGGTCTTCCAGTGAGGTCACCATTTCCAGTGCATCCTATTGTCTCCAGAATTAATCTTGTACTGAGGTACAGGATTAGTCTTTTTTTCCCCTGAATTATGCACACAACCTGGCTTAGAATATTTCAGTGTGGACATAGTGTTGAGAGATGAGTAACTTCATTATTAGTCCTTAGCTTCTGAAACAGTTTGTGCCACTTCTGCACACTTTTTAATTCCTTTATTTTCTTTCATTGGCTTGTATCATCTTTCCATTTTCCATTACCGAGTAGAGGCAGTGACCGCATGTGATATTTAGGTATGCTTGTTGAGAGGCAGGGATGTAGAGACCAGAATTTCTGCCAAAAAACAATAGAGACAGAAAATGATTTGACTCAGTTTCTTTCTTTCCTCCACCTCAGCTAAGCAAAGCTTCAAGTATCTTGAGGGAGCCTTAGTTTATAGTTCATAATCCATTCTCTCCTCTATTGTTACCCTACTTGATTTTTTGATGTAAGTAATAAAAGAACAGTCACTAGAAAAATCATAAACTCTCCCTCTCAAACTTTTGTCTCATTTCTATTTATTTGCATTATTCTCTTTAATCACAAATGGAATACCTGTGTGTGAGGGAGCTTCCTTCCTTCCATTCTTTGTCCTTCTTTCCTACCCTGTGACAGTAGATAATTATATGAAAGAAGAGGCAAAGAGGAATGAGACGCAATCCCTCCCTTTTAGAACTTGCAGGCTCCCTGGAGGAGATGTAACTTGTACATCTAGGATGCTTTAGGCCTCGAATAATAAATAAGATCATAGTAACTTTTAGTGTCCAAATAACCATGGCTCAAGGCCTCCTTTTTTAATAGCAGGATCCTAAGGCCTTCTTCAAAGGGTCTCTCTTATTGTGGGAGGTATTCATAGGCTTACTCAATTATACACTTCAGTCAGAACTTAGCTGCCATCACTACTTAGAATCTGTTCAGTAATTTCTCCAAATTGTTCACTAATACTATTGACAGAACTGCCCATCACTGAACACACACGTCTAGCTTGAAGGGACTCATTCAGGATGCTGTCAGATCCAGGAATCTTCAGGCTCCTAAGGCAGTGGGGAAATGAGTTATCTTTTCACTTTTTTGGCTATTACAGATAATGCTGCCTGAACACACACGTGAAAGTTTTTTGTGTGGACACATGCTTTCGATTGAAATTGCTAGGCTATATGGTAATTCCACTTTAACTTTAGAAGAACTGCCCATACATTTTGCACAGTGGCTGTACCATTTTCCATTCCTACCAGCAATGCATGAGCCTCCCAAATTCCTCCCCAGCTGCCCCCAAATTAGTTGCTGTCTGTCTTTTTCATTACAGCAGAGTGGATGTGAAGTGGCATCTTACTGTGATTTTAATTTCATTTCTTTAATGATTAATGATGCTGACTATCTGCTACATTTATTGGCCTCTTACATATCTTCTTTGGAGATGTGTATTTAGATCTTCTGCTCATTTTAAAGTTGGATTATTTGTCTTTTTTATTGTTGAGTTGTAAGCTTTTTAAAAATACATATATATAAGTTTTTTTAAAAAATATATATATCATAGATATGATTCATAAATGTTTTCTCATTTTGGAGTTATCTTTACCTCTCTTGAGAGTGCTCTTTGAAGCACAAACTTTTTTTTTTTTTAGTTCGAAGAATTCCAGCCTACCTAGTTTTTCTTAGCTACCTCTGTGCTTTTGGTGTGATAGGTAAATCATTGCCTATTCCATCATCATGAAGATTTACACCTTTCTTTTCTTCTAAGAATAATCTCAGATCTTAGACTTAGCTCTTTGATACATTTGAGTGAATTTTTGTATATGGTATGAGGAAGGGATGTAACTATTCTTTTGTACATGGATATCTAGTTTTCCTAGCACCGTTCATTAGGAAGAATATTGTTTCCTAGTTTAATGGCCTTTGCACTCTTATCTAAAGTCAATTCCAAATAAATATATTGATTTATTTGAGATGACTCTCAATTCTATTATATTAATAGAATTATATTAATGCCATTAATTTTATTAATATATTGACTTTAGTAATTTTATTATTAATAAAAATTAAATTGATTTATGTGGTTATCCTGTTTCCAGCACAATACTGACTTGATTTCTATAGTTGTGCAGCAAGTTTTGAAATGGGGACGTGTGAGTCATCTGAAAATTTTTTTTTCTCAAACTGTTTTGACTAATTTTAGTACCTTAAATTTCCATATAAATTTTAGCACCAGCCTGTCAATTTCTAGACAGCCTATTAAAAAACAGAGACATTGCTTTGCCAACCAAGATCCATCTAGTCCAAGCTTTGGTTTTTCCAGTAGTCATGTATGGATGTGAGAATTGGACTGTAAAGAAAGCTGAGCACTGAAGAATTGATGCTTTTGAACTGTGGTGTTGGAGAAGACTCTTGAGAGTTCCTTGGACTGCAACGAGATCCAATCAGTCTATCCTAAAGGAAACCAGTCCTGAATATTCATTGGAAGGACTGATGCTGAAGCTGAAGCTCCATTACTTTGGCCACATGATGTGAAGAACTGACTCATTTGAAAAGATTCTGATGCTGGGAAAGATGGAAGGCAGGAGGAGAAGGGGATGACAGAGGATGAGATGATTGGATGGTATCACCGACTCAACAGGCATGAATTTGAGTAAACTCTGAGAGTTGGTGATGGACAGGGAGGCCTGGTGTGATGCAGTCCACAGGGTTGCAAAGAGTCAGACACAACTGAGCAACTGAACTGAACTGAACTGAACTGTCAATTTTCGGGCCAAGAAAGGTAGCTGGAATTTTGGAATCCAGTTTTTCCTTCTCAGCAATATTAACTCTTCCAATCCATGATCCTGGTATAGATTTCCATTTATTGAGACCTTCCTTAATTTCTTTCAAGCGATGTTTTGTCCTTTTCAGTAAACAGCTTTCATTTTGTTAGTTAAATTTTTTCCTAGATGTTTTATTATTTTGATGTATAAGGCCTCAGAGAAACTCTAGTTTGTTACTCTATACCTCTTAATAGTAAAAATGGAAATATGGATTTGCTTTTACTTCACCGGAATAGTATTCCTGTTATGCACAAGATTTAGATAAGGGAGAATAGTAATAAAACAAAATTAAAATAGATGACTGCCTTTTAAATCTGATACTGCCCTCTGCTGGGGAAGGTGGGGAGAGAAAGAGCTGAGGTGTGCCTTAAATGGATGTCTTGGCAGATGTGTACGTATGTGCATGTGTGTGCATGTGTGTGTGTTAGCCTTGAAATGTGGGTCAGCAGTGGGTGAAGTCACTGGCCATAGAAAAAGGAAAAAGAGAGGGGTTCTTGGCAGGGGACGGTTGTAAGGATATCCATGTGGACACCTCAAACGTACCACAATTTCAAAAGCTATCCAAACTGAATTTGTTCACTCAATGTTCTCTTTTATCTGTGATTCCTGGATTTGTTGAACATCCTGTAACTATTAAAATCTGAGAGTCATCTTTGTCTCTTCACCTCTTCACCTTATCATTGTCCTTCATTTCTTACAACAACTGTGTTAAAATTCTGTCCATTCTCTACATTAAGAATCCCTTCTCTTCTTGAACTAGGCCCTGTTCTTGGGCAGTCCTCAAGAGCCCAATTTTAGCAAAAACCCTCATAAGTCAGATAGCCAGAACACCCACCCTCAGTATCTGATACCCTTAGTATCTAACCCAATTCCTATACCCCCAACCCCCCAAGGTGAAGTCTGACCATCCTGACCTGCCTTCAGCAACAACCCAGGTAGCTCAGTTTAGCCAGTATCTCCCCTTATTCCTGAAGTTTCCTCTTAGTAATTCTGTCTACTGAACCCCTCTGCCTCCCTACTCCTTGACTATAAAGTAAACTTTTCTTTGCTTATTTGAGTTGTGCCCAATTCCTCTCCCCTACCGCAAAACCCCATTGCTGTGGTTTCACTGAATAAAGCCTGACTTATCCTGGTAAAAAGTGTCTGAGTAAAATTTTCTTTGACACAATTCACCAAGATAATAAACGGTCTGCTTTTTGCAGAGGGAAGCTGCAAGCTGTCTTCTGATCTACACTGGCCATGTATTTGTTGCCCCAAACGGAACCCTTTAGTGTGTGAAAAAGATGCTCTTTATAATGAGGCCAGGTGACAGGTGTGAATCAGGGCTGCCATGTACACCAGAGGGTCTGACCAATTTCTGTGGTGGTGGACTTTCTGACACACTCCTTTAGTGCCAGCTGGCAGCAGCGGGGGCTATTGCAGAAAATACACACTCTTTTCTTTGATAGGAACACATTTCAAGTCAGAATCCACGTTGAGGCAAGCAGGGGAGTTCCACAGTGCCCCTTCCAAGCAGACGTTCTTGGATCAGTCATATCCACATGCAAAATTATGCTCAGTTACTTCTAGATTGTTGTGACATGTCTTCCCCAGCAATCCCTGTGGTCATAGGTGTGGGGGAAAAAATGCAGATACATCCTGAGTCAAAGAATAATAGTCATGTCAGATCTTGGAGAACAAGTAAATGATGCAAGTCTCTAATTTTAAAGAGAACACCGAGTCTGAGAAAGTCGAGGGCATCTGCCAACATCTTATAGCTTTTTAAAATAAAAGCCAGAATTGGGATTGTTGTTGTTTTAGTTGCTAAGTTGTATCCAACTCTTTTGGAACCCCATGAACTGTGGCCCACCAAGCTCCTCTGTCCATGGGATTTTCAGGGATTCTCCAAGAATAGTGGAGTGAGGTGCCATTTCCTTCTCCAGGGCATCTTCCTGATCTAGGGATCAAACCCGAGGTTCCTGCAGCTCCTGCACTGGGGATGTATCCTCTCCCACTGAGCCACCAGGGAAGCCCCAGAATTAGAATTAGGAAGAAGGTTTCTTAAAACTCCAGTTTCAGTGTCTATGGACCTGGAGACTGTGAGGGAGAGAAAGGAGGAGTTGAGGGTTTGAAATCACAGAGTATCATTTCATGCTTTCCTGAGCTGTACAAGCATTGAGATTTGAGTTTCCTGGAAGTGTCTCTGAGTGGGGATCACTAATTAGTGCTTATCTGACTTCCTTCCTCTCAAGAAGACTGTATTTGCTGTTCCTTCACAGTTACTCCTATAAAATCACCTCCTTTAAGGGTCTGTCAGTCTGAGGAGGAGACAGATTTGTGATAAAAGGTTATTATAAACCCTTAGTTGTCAACTGTCCATGGTTCCACAGACGTGGAGGTCATCATCTCGGGAGGGTATGTTGATGGAGAAAGAATTTGCAGGGGAGTTGTGTTTGAGGTAAACTCAGAAGGAGTTTCTTAGCATTTCTGAGATACTGACTTCAGCTATCTGGCTTCTGTACTTGAAACTGTTGGGATGGGGGTCTTTACTACTAAACCTAATTCTAATCACAGGCTGCCTAATTCTGCATTATCTTTAGGAATTTCAGAAGCCCAGGTCCCAAAGCATATCCATCAGAATAATTTAAGAGAGAATTTACAGTCTGGTTCCCTGCCGGTAGCAGCTGGAGTCACAGCCATCAAGCTGCTTCTTTCCTCCGAGGCAGAAAGATGAGGAAGGGCCTTTTCAAACATCTTCCTAGAGCTCAGGGGGAGAAGAGAGGCCAGGGAGCCTGCACCAGAGGAGACTGACTCAGCCACACTGCATCAGGGCTGCCCGGCTGAGGGATGCACAGTTGAGTCCCAGGATCCTCGGGCCGGAGCTTTAGAGGGGAATGGGTGCCCTTACGTCTTTTGGCTGAGAATCCATCTGTGGGCATCCTGATTCTGCTGCGGTGCTTTGGGAATGGAAGGAAACAGAAACTCCATTTCCAGCCTCACATTTTGTAAAGAAATATGTGACCAGACATTCTCAACAAATACATGACCAGACAACTCAACATTCAAAAAACAAGGATCATGTCATCCCGTCCCATCACTTCCTGGCAAATAGATGGGGAAATAGTGGAAACTGAGCCAGACTTTATTTTCTTGGGCTCCAAAATCACTGCAGATGGTGACTGCAGCCATGAAATTAAAAGATGCTTGCTCCTTGGAAGAAAAGCTATGAGCAACCTAGACACATATTAAAAAGCAGAGACAGTACTTTGCCAACAAAGGTCCACCTAGTCAAACCTATGTTTTTTCCAGTAGTCATGTATTGATGTGAGAGTTGGACCATAAGAAGGCTGAGCACCAAAGAACTGATGCTTTGGAACTGTGGTGTTGGAGAAGACTCTTGAGAGTCCCTTGGACTGCAAGGAGATCCAACCAGTCCATCCTAAAGGAGATCAGTCCTGGGTGTTCATTGGAAGGACTGATGCTGAAGCTGAAGCTCCAAGACTTGGGCCACCTGATGTGAAGACCTGACTCACTGGAAAAGACCTGATGAAGAGAAAGATGGAAGGCAGGAGGCAAAGGGGACGACAGAGGATGAGATAGTTGAATGACATCACCAACTCGATGGACATGAGTTTGAGCAAGCTCTGAGAGTTGGTGATGGACAGGGAAGCCAGGGCATGCTGCAGTCCACAGGGCACAAAGAGTTGGGCATGACTGAGCAAATGAACTGAACTGAACTGAGCTGATGTAATCAGAAATTGGATCCTATCTAAGACTCAGTTCAGTCAGTTCAGTTCAGTCGCTCAGTCGTGTCCGACTCTGCGACCCCATGAAACACAGCACGTCAAGCCTCCCTGTCCATCACCAACTCCCACAGTCTACCCAAACCCATGTCCATTGAGTCAGTTATGCCCTCCGGCCATCTCACCCTCTGTCATCCCCTTCTCCTCCTGCCTCCAATCCTTCCCAGCGTTAGGGTCTTTCCCAATGAGTCAACTCTTCGCATGAGGTGGCCAAAGTATTGGAGTTTCAGCTTCAACATCAATCCTTCCAGTGAACACCCAGGACTGATCTTTAGGATGGACTGGCAGGATCTTCTTACAGTCCAAGGGACTCTCAAGAGTCTTCTCCAACACCATAGTTCTAAAGCATCAGTTCCGTGCTCAGCTTTCTTCACCATCCAACTCTCACATCCATACATGACCACTGGAAAGACCATAGCCTTGACTAGACAGACCTTTGTTCTATACAGTCAGCAAAAACAAAACCAGGAGTTGACTGTGGCTCAGATCATGAACTCCTTATGGCCAAATTCATACTTAAATTGAAGAAAGTAGGGAAAACCAGGAGACCATTCAGGTATGACCTAAATAAAATCCCTTATGATTATACAGTGAAGTGAGAAATAGATTTAAGGGACTAGATCTGATAGACAGAGTGCCTGATGAACTATGGACAGAGGTTCATGACATTGTACAGGAGACAGGGATCAAGACCATATCCATGGAAAAGAAATGCAAAAAAGCAAAATGGCTGTCTGAGGAGGCCTTACAAATAGCTGTGAAAAGAAGAGAAGTGAAAGGCAAAGGAGAAAAGGAAAGATCCATTTGAATGCAGAGTTCCAAAGAAAAGCAAGGAGAGATAAGAAAGGCTTCCTCAGTGATCAGTGCAAAGAAATAGAGGAAAACAATAGAATGGGAAAGACTAGAGATCTCTTCAAGAAAATTAGAGATACCAAGGGAACATTTCATGCAAAATGGGCTTGATAAAGGATAGAAATGGTATGGACCTAACAGAAGCAGAAGATATTAAGAAGAGGTGGCAAGAATACACAGAAGAACTGTACAAAAAAGATCTTCATGACCCAGATAATCACAATGGCGTGATCACTCACCTAGAGCCAGACATCCTGGAATGTGAAGTCAAGTGGGCCTTAGAAAGCATCACTACAAACAAAGCTAGTGGAGGTGATGGAATTCCAGTTGAGCTATTTCAAATCCTGAAAGATCTAAGACTCACCCTATCCCATCTCTGTGATCAGTGGGTGGTATTGGGCTGACCCCAGGGTCTGCGTGTCTTGTGGGAAGCACAGAGAGTGCTTCTCTTGTAGCTCAAGGAAACATCTTCTACAAAGGTCCTCATGCACCCCTCAACTCCCATCCCCCAGGAGGCAAGTCTCCCAGCAGAGGAACCTCGTGTCCATGGCAGGGTCGGAGTAGGAATCGCTCTCCCAGCAATGGTTTCTGATGTGCAACAGCAAAGAGGATTGCAGACCGTGGGCACCATTGACAACACCCACAGCCTGAGGGGCACCCTCTACAGGAGACGGGGAACCCTCAGTCCAAATGTTTGACCTCTTGTTAATTTTGTTACATGGACAATGTGAACAGGCTCCAAACCCACTTGAGGGCTCTTAGGAAAGTGGAAGTTTAAGAAAACCATAAGGTTGCACTCCCTCCCTGTTGGTTGTTTGACCCGGGGTCACCCAGCTCTAGGGTCTGCAGACTCTATAGTAGGGTTGATGGCGACCTTCAGGAGGGCTTATGCCAAGGGGGACCTTCCAGGACTGCTGCTGGCAGTACCCCATCCCTGTGGTGAGCCCCTGCCAACCCACGCCTCCACAGGAGACCCTCCAACACTAGCAGGTATGAGACATCTCTGTTGGATCTAATTCAATCTCTGAGTCCAAAGACTGCCTCCAAACCCTGGCCCCATCGCTCCAGAGAAGCTGGGTCATGGAATCACATTACTTGCCAACTGAGTCCTCTGACATCAACCTGGAACAAGACTGGGGCAGGCAGGACCCCCGAAGACCTGGAGGAGAATCAGGAAGTGATTCTGCCAGCAATTGTGGAATATATTTTTTTCATTTGACACTGAAGCACGTGCTTCAAAATTTTCATCAGAAATGAGTGGCTGTCTTAATACTGATCTAGGATTATAAATTTTTTAGCTATAATTATGTCTCTCCTTTCATGGGGAACTATCTTGCTGGCATCCTGTTATGTATCAAATATAGAAATCATTGTAACAACAACAAAGAAGCAAGAAGAAAGAGAAAAGGGAAAAGAAGAGAATGAAAATTAAAAAAAAAAAAAAATCCAGAAGAGAATGGTAGAGTTCTACACAAGGGTTGCAATTCTATCTATCTTATAAAGTTCTCTTGACATATATTCTCGAATTTTAATATGAACAAAAACCACCAGGGTCTTGGTAGAATTATATGCATTCCTATATCCCACCCCAGAAGTTTTGCCTCTGAAATTCTGACGCTGTCCTAGAATTTACCTGTTTATTCTGTCCCTCAGGTGAGGCAAGTTGTCTCAGATCATAATACATTTTTTTTTCAAGTAAAGATTCTTGATAGGCTAAACTAACTAAAAAAGACACCTAATGCATTAAATTACATGTTAAAATTTAAGTAGAACAAAAATTTCCTGGGAAGTAGTATAGTAGTGTTAGTCACTTAGTCTTGTCCAACTCTTTGTGACCCCACGGACTGTAGTCCACCACGTCCCTCTGTCCATGGAATTCTCCAGGCAAGAATACTAGAGTGGGTTGCCATTCTCTTCTCCAGGGGATCTTCCCTACCCGGGGATCAAACCTAAGTCTCCTGCATTACAGGCAGATTCTTTACTGTCTGAGCTACAGGGAAGCCTGGGAAAGGGAATATTTAATGGACAGATTTAGGTTCTGAAAATTGTTTTAAAAGATAGATAGGAAACAAGAAATCTAATTGAAAATGATGTGAATGAAGCTGAAGGAAAAGAAATTTCCAGGGCCTAGGGTAAAATATAGTCAGTGTTGTCAAATGCTTAAAAGAAATCAGGCTGTAGAGAAACAAAAATAAGTCTTTATTTCAGCAAAATATATATTTCTAATATTTAGGAGTTTCTAATATTTAACAGTTTCATAAGAATGGAAATAGCCCTTTTAAAAGCCGAGGATAGCACTCAAAGGAGTGACTCTTCTGTGACAAAAAAAAAAGTGCTGGTGATCAAGAGTAAGATGGGATTTGGAGAGGAACAAAAATGGACACCGAGGAGCATTTCTCTTTGAGTTTTTGTTTCAGGGGGTCAGAATGAAATTTTGCCTGAGGAGAAAAACAAAAAGAATTATATCTGGACTACTGGGAGTAAGAAAATAGGTTCATCTTATACCAAAATAAGAACAGATGTGATTGACTAGAAAGAGGAAATAAGCTTTTGTTACATGGTGCTAAATAATCAGAATTGTAAAAAGAAAGGATCGTTAGATTTTAACAGAGAGATTTTGAATTCTCTAACTGCTCCATGTCACGGCAATGACCTCCCCAGCTCCCTTCACTTACACTGATGTAGATTGTATTGTCCCTCAATACAACTTAGGTCAGATACCTGAGGGTTTTTCAATTATCTGGATTTCAACTGTCTGCACATCAGGTATTTTTTTGCTGAGAGCATATTAATCTGTCTCCTCCGTCAACTCCATAGAAAATAATTAGTGACTGTGGGGTCTGACATGGTCACACTTAAAATTAACGTTTTTTTTGTGTGTTACCTGGATTTAATGCCTTAAAAAAGATATTAACCAGAGTCTTCACTTGGGCTGACATTATTCTAGAAACTAAAGATCTGCTCCCTTCTCTAGTTCTTTCTGTTTTCCTAGGTTTTCTGTGTCCAGCAAATGCATTAATTGTTCTTCACACCTCATGTGTGATGACCATCTCTCGGGTGTCCTGGCTCCTAATTAAAGAATTCCTCTCTTTGCAATTTTTGATCTATAAAATCAAAGTGACAGAGCCTCAGCTGCCATGTTGTTCAAAATAGCCCAACCCCTTTGGCTAATGTATTTTCCAAAAGCATGTTTTCAAGTGAAATATTATCATCTTTTCGCCTATTTCTAGATTTGGAATCTAACATGAGATAAAGTTGGTCCTTAATGTGGCTGGAGGGCTGACATCTGAATCTATAATCTTCTACTTACTACGAAAAGACCCTGATGTGGGAAAGACTGAAGGCAAGAGGAGAAGGGGCTGACAGAGGACGAGATGATTGGATGGCATCACTGACTCAGTGGACATGAGTTTGAGCAGGCTCCGGGAGATGGTGAGGACAGGGAAGCCTGCAAGCTGCAGGCCATGGAGTGTAGTCCACTCTGCAAAGAGCCAGACACGATTGAGTGACTGAACAACAGCTTACTATGAAATCTAAGAAATAGAGGAAACAGTGTATAATAAGGGAGAATAAATGAAGCCAACAACTTGGAAAAAGAAAGGAGTCATCAAATCTACCATATCGCAGTTTTGGGACTTCATTCCAGAAGAATGCCTGTGTTCTTGTTTTAAGATTTTATAAGATGTACAATAATACATTTAGTCTTGAAAGAAATTTTCATATGGCTTAAGATTGCTCTAGTTCTTGTCTGTTATTTCCTTTCAACCTATTATACCACCTGCTTCCTGAGCTGAGCCTGGGTTGAGTTTGTGTATTAAGCTTAGCCAATATTTCTCACTGTGCAATCACTGCTGGCACAGAAATACATAGCTGAGTCCTGCGGCTCCGTAGCCTGGATCTTCAGACTACAAGGTGAGTTTGAGAGGCAATCAGCTGAAAATCTCTTCTTGGGCATCTCTTTATCATCCAAGACTTGATCATTTTGGAAGGAAATCAAGAACTTGAGTTCTTTCGCCAGGATCTGTTGATACCAGAAAACATAAATATGTCCCTTTTCGGGAACACAATACATTTCCACATCCAGCCCTTTCCCTTGAACCAGGTGCCCTGGAGTCTGGGTGACTTCTGCCTCAAGGAAACCTGTGAGGAAAGCACACAGAAGTAGGATATTAGCCCTGGCGGGAGTCTGATGACCTGGATGAAAGGCTGAGAACAGGGCCCCGACCAGATCGAGACAGGGACTTACCTGCACCCAGGAGACAGAGGACTGTGAAGCAGGTGAGTGTGGGCCACATGGCAGCGTCAGGAAAAGGGCAGAGGCAATTGGGTTTCTCTGAGGCTCTTTCATCCCCTGTAAGCGGCTCCTCTGTGATGTGATCACTTCCTGGAACCCAGTGAAATGTACATAAAGACATTTGTTTTTGCCACAAAGAAGTCACTCCTTTAGATGGCATCTTCAGCTTTTTCATGGTGTATTTCCACTCTATCTATGCTTATAAAACTATTCCTCTACAGATTAGTATTGCATATTGACTAAGACAAAAACTTATTTTTTGCAATTATTTTATTTATTTATTTTTGGCTGTGCTGGGTCTTCATTGCTGGGCGGGCTTTTCTCTAGTTGCAGAGAATGGGGGCTACTCTCGAATTGCGGTGCGTGGGCTTATCATTGCGGTGGTGTCTCTTGCTTCAGAGCATGGGCTCAAGGGTGCTCAGGCTTCAGCAATTGCAGCATATGTGCTCAGTAGTTGCATTTCCTGGGCTCTAGAGCACAGACTCAATAGTTGTGGTATGTGGGCATCGTTGCTCCACATCATGTGGGATCGAACCCATGTCTCCTCTTTTGGCAGGTGGACTGTTTACCACTGAGCAACCAGGGAAGCTCCCAAACTTAATTTTTTTCTCTGGCTGCTTGATCTCTTTGAAGCTTCTGACAGCATTGACTGTAGACTATAGACACTAGGTCCTGGAAATCTCTTCCCTCAGCTTCATTCACATCATCTCTCATTAGATTTCTCATTTCCTGTCTGTTATTTTATTAAATGCAGTCACCAGAACCTAAATCTATCCATTAAATTTAGAATCCTACTCTGTACAAGTGAAAAAACAGAATATAGGAAACAACTGTACTCAGTCTTTGGAAAACAGACAGCACAAGACTGATTCTTCTGAAACCAGAAAAGAATGGGGGCAAATCTGTACACAGTGAGGAGGGATGATATGAAGAGCCAACCCTGACACTGGGAAAGATTGAAGGTGGGAGGAGAAGGGGACAACAGAGGATGAGACGGTTGGATGGCATCACCGACTCAATGGACATGAGTTTGAGTAAGTTCCAGGAGTTGGTGATGGACAGGGAGGCCTGGCATGCTGCAGTCCATGGGGTCACAAAGAGTCAGACACATAACAAGTGTGAAGGGAAAAACAGAGAAGGTAAATGTTGTGATGAGACAGAGGTTAGAAGATAGAGGGAACCAAAGCAACTACAATTTAGGAGGAAGACTACCACAGAGGAAGAAGCCATGAAAAAAACTCCAGAAACCTTTGTTTTGATTCAGGGGTAGTCTGTGTCTCTGTAGAATGGAACTAACAAACATTAGAGAGAAAGCACAGAAAAGATTAACCAGTACTCCCAGAATGGCCATGCTTTTGTCATGGGACAAAATGAGGCTCAAGCTGGGGTTGGCAAATTATAACCCAGGGCCTGGCCACCTGTTTATGTGAACAGTTTTTCTGGGGTGAGAAGCACTTCCAGGATGACAGCGTGAGGAGCTCTGAACACCTGATTTCCAAAGAAAACAGCATGATGTCCGAACATTTAGAAACAAGCATTTGCAGCCTCTGAAAACTGTCCCAAGAGCATACAGCAAATGGAGGAACAGTTACTCAAGAAAATCTCCTAAATCTTGGGAGAAGCCACGTGACTCGGCGGCACTGAGCCATGACTCTAGCCCTGTTGCTCTGTGATAGATGCTCTAGCTCATGGGGCTGCGGTCCAGGACACAGGGGTCCCTGAGTTTCTCCTGGGGAGGGGCCAGTTGCCAACTGTGCTCCTCCCCTCCAGACCTGCAGTGTAGAAACTCTGTTCCTGGCAGTCCAGCCCAGAGGTCTGTGTTCCCTCCTTCCACCAGCACCTATTCAAAGGGTGGACTCTGTTCTAGAAATAACAAGCCAAGAACACAAGGCCCCAGTCTCCTTCTTTCTGACTTGCCCATAGGGTGGAGGTCCCATGCTGGGAGAGGGGGGCAAGTCAAGAAGACGCCGCCCCCCCCCCCCCCCCCGGGAACCCACTCAGAGAGCAGAAGGGTGTCATTCTAAGAGAAGCAAGCCACTGTCCCTGCCCCCATGGTGAGTGGCAGGCCACGATGACACAGAGCTTCAGAGCTCTACTGTGACTTAAAGAAGGGCAGCCAAAGCCCTATGCTTCTTCCTTCCTCGCTTCCTTCCTTTTTCTCCCCTTCCTCCTTTCTTCTTTCCCTCTCTCCTTACAAGGTCAGATCTGCCTCCCAGTCAGATGGCCTCCCCAGCCTCCTTGGCTTCCTTCCCACTTCTCTTCAACAGGCATTTTCTCTAAAAAAAATATTGTTTCTAGAACTAATCTTGTACATCAGTTGAGTGGAGCATCTTTTCTTAACTATACACACAACCTAGTTTAGAATGTGTCCGTATGGAGGACAGTTGTTGAGAGATGAATAACCTTCATTACAGGCTCTTAGCTTCTGAAACAGTTCGTACCACTCCCCTCTCCACTTTTTCTTATCTTTCGTTCCTTTATTTTCTTTTGTTGGCTCGTATCATCTTTCCACCTTTCACCTGGGCCTGAAATGAGATGAGCCTATGGTTTTCACTTCTCCCCTCCTTTTATTCAAGAGGAGGTGGAATATTTGGGGAAGGAAAGGGGGCTCTCATCTGCTGCCCCCCTGGTGGAATTCTTTGGCCATTGCACTCAAGATGAGTCAGTTTTCTAGACTGTACCATGGAGCCATAAAATGTGAGCGGCCTTAGATTAATTGAGGCCCAACATCTCATTTTATAGAAGAAAAATTTGAGATCTGGGTAGATGAATAAATAGACAAAGGGTTTAATCATTCACAAGAAAAGCGGTGCAAATGCATGCTGCGTTAAGGAAGAGGAAAGTAGAACATGGAAGTTAGATGGTGGGTGGCTCAGATGCCAGTTTTCAGCTTCTCTGATTTTTACCTAACATCACCAGAACTGGATCTAGGGCAGTACTTCTTGGTCTCTTGATTAAAGACTTGGACACCTGTGATATTGGTGCCTATATGCGGTGATGTAATACATTGTTGCATAGTAAGAATATCTGTGTCCTTCAGCATTAAAACAGGGACACAGCATTAAAACATTCCCATCTTCTGAATCAGGCATCTCACAGTTAGCAGATGCCAATTCCTTTCTGCACTGATGAACTTTATTCACTCATGCATCCACTTATTTAATCAGTCACCATAAATATTTCAACCTAGTAAAGGACATAAGACACACACTGGCTTTCAGAAAGCTGTTCATAGTAGAGTGCAGAAATCCCTTTTGTTTCAAACAAACTGTAGTGTTTGGTATTTTTATTAATATTAAAAAGATAGGGCAAACTTTAGTAGTTTTAATACATCTTCTAAAGTGTTGCTTCTCAATTTTGACATGAGACCTATTTGTGCCACTTAAATGGTTCATAGATGGATTTATACCAGGAAAAATAGATAGAGGCACTGTGCATAATGCATGTCCCAGGCAATTCACGTGTCTTCAAATCTGGCACAAATTTTTAGCAGTTCTAATTTTCCCCAGGCTTCCCTGGTGGCTCAGTTGGTAAAGAATCTGCCTGCAATGCAGGAGACCCAGCTTAGTGCAGGAGACCTGGGTTCCATCCCTAGGTTGGGAAGAGGAGAAAGAAATGCACTCCAGTATTCTTGCCAGGGAAATCCCATGGACAGAGGAGTCTGATAGGCTACAGTCCATGGGGTTGCAAGAGTCAGACAGGACTTAGCAACTAGACCGTCACCATCAATTTTCCCTACTTGATAAGAAAACAGTGAGACTGCATTCACACGCTTAGGAGGGCAGTTTCCTCTAATGGCGAGAATGCAGGGGAATGGTGCTACCTCTTGTCTGGGTCTGTCCTTAAACATGTTTCTGAGTCAACCACTCGGACTTTAAAAGAAACAACCAAGAAAAAAGTTTCTACTACTCTACTGGAGAGAACAGAAGAGGTGATCCAGGGAAATTACCACCAACTGAATATCGGGTGAGAGTAACCACTTTTCCACTCCTGGCATAACTGTTAATGGCTTTTGTAGGTTTAGATCCAACTTCTATCTACAGAGGAGATAATGACAGCCTTAAACCACTTCCTCTTGTGGTTGCCGGGGGGAAGGCAGGTCTAGAGGGGACTCGGCTCTGCGAAGCAGAGGTTTATGAACAGAGGGGAGGGAAGGCTTCAGCTCTGTGTCTCTGCTGCTGGCACAGAGATACACAGCTGAGTCCCCAAGGCCTGCCGAGGGGATGTCAAGAGAACAGAAAGAGGTGTTAGGCCGGCTGGACTGGAAGTTTTCAGAGGTGCTTTTTTCCCTGGTGATTTGTTCATCATAGTAGTACAATAGCAGTTTTGGTGCTTGGCTTGGCTTCTGTTGGTACCAGTACATGACATCATGCTTCATATTCTGAGAACAGCTCAGGTTCACTGGTTTTCCCATCCCGGTAACCAGGTATCTTGGGTTCTGAATGACCATGGCTCCCACGTGACCTGCGGAGGAGGAGGAAGGTTTAGAGACAGTGCAGAAGAGGGTCATGTTGTTGCCTTAAACGAGAGGCACAGAACTGGGGACGAGCTTTAGAGATGTCCTTTCTGACCAGGACTTACCTGCTCCCAGGAGACACAGGGCCACGCAGAGAAGAAGCCTGGGCTCCATGGCAGGGCTGGGACAGGAAGGAGACCTCAGTTCCAGACTCTGGTCTCTGGGTTGAGAGACAGACAGGCAGTCTGCCTGTGACGTCAATGTCACCAGCACAAGGACACCCTCACTGATAGTGTACACAGCTTCCTGCTTGACAGGGGCATCTGGGCTTGGCCGGATCAGCTATAGAGTAAAGGTGATGTTCCCTTATCTGCCCCTGTTCCCACATCTGCCCCATTTCATCCTGGCCTCTCCATCTCATTTCTTTTTTCCTATAGGATAGTTCAGAGGTTCCTCAGCACGTGAATGTGTGTGCTGTGCTAAGTCATGCAGTCGTGTCTGACTCTCTGTGACTCCGTGGACTCTAGCTCACCAGGCTCTTCTGTCCATGGGGTTCTCCAGGCAAGAGTACTGGTGTGGGTAGCCACTTCCTTCTCCAGAGGATCTTCTCAACCCAGGAATCGATCCTGCATCTCTTGCATCTCCTGCACTGACAGATAGGTTCTTTACCAGTAGCAACCTGGGAAGCCCCCAACATGTGAATAGCTTTTGCTGAAGTCTTGTTGAGATAATGTCTGTGTTTTGCCCTCCTCATCACAGTTGGGTGACTGATGCTTGCAAACTCTCCTCACCATGCAGAAACCAGGTCCTGGAATCCCTCTATTTATGACCACCTTTCAGATAGTACCAAAGAAATATGTATACCTTTTAGCCATCAGTGACAAAAGAATGCCTCCTTATGGCCAGTAGAAATGTACCCCTAGAAGCAGCCTTCCTATACTACTCCGAGCAAATCTGGGCGAAGGGTGAAGGTGAGTCACGTCAGGGCTTAGAGATGTATCCAGGCCCTCATTCTGCTCTGACTGCATCTGGAAGGATCAGGCCACCACACCAGTGAACTAGCCTCACCAAGATGCTGGAGCCCTGGTGCAGCTACTGGACCCGACCTCACACATGGTCGGGAGGGGCTGACACACATTAACATTTAGCACTAAACCCATGCTTTTTACGTTAGAAAAATCAGACCCTACAGATAAAGGAAAATTATCCTGATGATAATTGATCTGGTTATTCCTCTCAAAAATGAACTTTTTAAAATATTTGATAATGGATGTGTGCTAGACAAATGTAACTTAAATTTATCATCTCCTTTATCAGGGAGCAAACTAGAATAATAAATGCTTTTTGAGTCACGATTTTTATTTCTATCAGGGACACTTGTGTATGATGTAATAGGGAATATAAAGATGTGGCTACAATCAGCATCACAATTCTTTTTAGATCGATCAGAGCACCAAGGTAGGCAAGAAACCCACCTACTGTGCTTTACATCGGGATCACACACACACACACACACACACAAGTCGATTTGCATATGGATTGGGAGTTTGGGACTAGCAGATGCAAACTAGTATGTATAGAATGGATAGACAAAAAGACCCACTATACAGCACAGGGAACTTTATTAAATATCCTGTGATGAAGCATAATGGAAAGAATATGAAAAAGAATGTAATGTATATGTGTGTGTGTGTAACTTGAGTCACTGCTGTACAATAGAAATTAACACAACATTGCAAATCATCTATATTTCAGTAAGATAAATTAAAGCAAATAGATTTGCATAGACTGAGTTCTGTGTGAGGAGACCCAGGAGTCTCCCAAGTCGCAGATATCCCCAGTTAAACTTTTTAAAAATACTCTTGAGTTTCAGTGGTGAATTCCAGTTCTTCCCTCCTCTCTTCCTTGGGGAGGCGGCACAGAGAAAGACTTCTGTCCAGGGCTGCCTGACTTGAGAGGAGCGGATAGGATGTGGTTTTGCACAGCAAGGATGGAACTCTGAAGCACTGTGTCTCGGCTGCTGGCACAGAAATAAACTCCCGAGTCACCCAGCTCTGCAGAGTGGACCCTCAGCATAGAAGACGTCCCTTCTGTCCTTTCTGCTGTGAATCGGCCTTTGGGCATCCCCGAGTTGTCCTGCACAGACTCTCTTATGAAGTAAATCAGAAGCTTCATTTCTTTCCCCACAGCATGGTAGTACCAAAAAAGAGAATCATGTCCAGAAATAGGGTCACAACTCAGATTCACAGCCTGCTTCTTCTCTATGACCCTGTGGCTGGGGGACTGGGCAACTTCAGCTGATATGTACCCTGCTGGAGAAGACAAGAGCATACGTGACCGGGATAGACAGGAAAAGGGCCCCGTGGAGACGTTCGTGTTTCTGAGGACTCACTTGTTCCCAGGAGACACAGCGACACGAAGTGGAGAAGAATGGAAAGCATGTCAGGATCCAGAGGAAGATGAGAGCTTTTCCAGATGAGGGAACTTGCGTGTAGGAGCAGAAATGAAAGCAGATCCATGTCCCGGGGTCCCTATACGGTGTGGGCTGGCGCTGACATCACCCTGTGAGCAGGCGTCCACGGTCTCATTGGCTCCCTCTAGGGAAACAGAAGCATAGAAGAAAGAGCACGCTTATTTTTCCCCAAAGAAGGCTGCCTTTGAGGGATGATCAGGAAAACCTGACATCAAAAAACTGGCCTGTTCATGCATTTAACTAGGTATTGACCTCCTATGGGTTCGACCTTTGCCTCTGTGGTTACCTTGCTACTTCCTCTTCTATTTGTATCAAATCTCCTCTGCCTCCCTCTGATAAAGATACACATGGTCTTATTAAGGCCCAGTTGGATATTCCCAGATAAATGCCCTTTCTCAATGTCTTAACTGAATCACATCTATAAAGTCCATTTTTGCCACAACATCCACAGGTTCCAGGGATGAATATATGGGTGTCTTTGGGATGGTGGGGTGGACCAGAGGTCATTATTCAACCTGCCACACAATACAAAATGTTCTGCTGATCAGTTGGGGAATTTTTATGGGTGTCATTTCCCTATAATACTAAATGAATCAACTTGAGCCCTTTGTATATAAATCTGCAACACATTCTCTTCACTGTTAGGCTTCAGTGTTTGTCAGCTCGCAGCAGCTGGCGATGGCAGAGTCAGTGACCCCACTGTGTGTGGCGGCTGTGTGCGGAGGGGACAGAAGGGGCGCCTCAGAGAAGCAGGGGGCCAGCCCTGGTTGTGGACTTCCACACTGCAGGCTTCTGCTCGGCCTACATTGCCCTACCCAATGTTCAGAAAGTGCTGGAGCACTCAGCAGCAGCTGAGTCTGGATCTGTCTGAGTGCTCTGAGCCTGGGGAACAGGACAATTAACAGCAACATCCCTTGTTGGTTTAGCAGGGACTCTGGAGATTCAACACTGGAGAACTTATTTCCCATGAGTTGTAAAGATATTATGGTTCCTCTCCACCTTTCATCCAACTTCCCCTGTTGTAAACATCATGCATAAGCATGATTCTTTGCTCAGAACCAAGGATTTAACATACGCACAAGTCAGCTACAGGCTAAACTCAGATTTCCCGCTTTTTTCTACTGTTCTGTTTCAAGGTCTAATCCAGGACACCACAGAACATTTTTTTTTTTTTTGGCATCACTGACTCAACGGACATGAGTTTGAGTAAGCTCCGGGAGTTGGTGATGGACAGGGAGACCTGGTGTGCTGCAGTCCGTGGGGTCGCAAAGAGTCTGACATAGCTGAGCAACTGAACTGAATTGAACTGAGCCTCAACGTCTAATGGAAGTTGACTTGTCCACCATCTTGGACCCATTTGGTTCTAATGGGAACCCATTTGGTTCCCATCAGTTTGTGTTGTGTCCTTGGGCTGTGTCATTCTTTCAAAGGTTGTGCCCTGCCTGCTTTCCTCCTGTTTCATTATAGTAGTTAAAGATTTGAAGTTAGGGAGTTGGAGAGTTTGTGAAGTTAGAAGTTAAAGTTGCACAGGGCATGACCAGAAGGGAGGAAGAGAGGAAGAATTGAGATCCATGGCTCTCAGATTGGACCTTGATCTCAGTTGAACTTGGACATGAATTTGAGCAAACTCCAGAAGATGGTGAAGGACAGAGGAGCCTGTCTCGTGTGCCATTGTTCATGGGGTCGCAAAGAGCCAGACATGATTTAGCAATGGAATAAAAACAATTCAGTTGAATTGATACAGGCTTACACTTCCTTCTATATCCTCATGACCCTAAATTCATGTTTTTCACCAATTTTCTCAGGCTCCCTTAGTCTGAGATAACCTTTGCTTCCCTGTGATTGGGTTCACCTTACACTAAGACACACATACTAAAGTCTTATTGTAAATTAGTTAATCCATTTTCTTTCTTTCAAAAGAGTATCAGGTGAAGGCATTGAAGGTTAGGAAAGCAGAGTGGTAAAAAGTGGAAAATTCACCACTCTTATAATTGTGCTTCTTGTTTAGTTACTAGGTCATATCTGATTTTTTTTTTTGTGACCCCATGGACTACAGCCCGCAAGGCTCCTCTCTCCACCAGAGAACATTTAGATGACCTGTCTTCTTAGATTCCTTCAAGCCATGAGAGTTTCTTAGTTTTTTCTTGTTGTGAATGATTTTGATACTTTTAAGAATCATGTGTGCATGCTCAGTTGCTCAGTCATGTCCAACTCTGTGTGACCCTATGGACTGTAGCCCACCAGGCTCCTCTGTCCATGGGATTCTCCAAGCAAGAATGCTAGAGTGAATTGCCAAGCCCTTCTCCAGAGGATCTTACCAACTTAGGAATCAAACCCACGACTCTTATGTCTTCTGCATTGGCAAACAGGTTCTTTACCACTAGCACCACCTGGGAAGCCCTTTTGAGGATCACCAGTTAAATATTTTGTAGAAGCCCTTTCAAACTGAGTTTATCTGATGGTTATATAATTACTTGAAAGCCCAGTGGGTGAGATTTACCCTTAGCCTTGGACTGTCAGGAGGAGGAGAAAGGGATTACAGAGGACAAAATGGTTGGATGGCATCACTGAATAAGTGGACATGAGTTTATGCAAGCTCCGGCATGTGGTGAAGGGCAGGGAAGCAGGGCGTGCTACAGTCCATGGGGTTGCCGAGAGTCGGACATGACTGAGTGATAAAACAATGACAACAACAAATGGACAGTCAGCCTCTGTGGGAAATGTGTGAGAAATGCCAGAAACCAAGCCCTCTACTGCCTTCCCATCATGTGTTTCCTAATGTGATGGGTTGTTTCATTCTGTTCTTGCCTTCCCTAGGGTCATTAGAACACTGAGGCGCTGGGCTGCTAGGGGAGCAGTCTAGGAAGACAGCTGATGATGCTAGGGGCTGAGCCGGAAGGGGAAGCAGAGGTTTTCTGCTCAGGAAGGGGCGATTCTGCAGCACTGTATCTTTGCTGCTGGCACAGAGGTACGTAGCCGAGTCCCCAGGATCCGTGGGCTGGATCTTCAGAGTGGAGAGCGACGCGTTAGGCATCTTAGCTGAGAATCGGTCCTTGGGCATCCCCGACTCATCCACAGGCTCTTGGCTGTTGAAATAAGTCAACAACTCCAGTCCCCGCACCGAGGTCTGTCTGTACCAATAAAGGGCAGCGTGGCTTTTAATCGGCTCACAGCTCAGAGTGACTGCCTGTCCCTTTTCTGCTACCTCATGCCTAGGGGTCTGGGTGACTCCAGCATCTGTGGGCCCTGTGGAGAGGGACAGAGTTTGGGGACAGAATAAGAAGCATGATTGGAATCATAGCGGGAAATATCCAAGAATGCAGACTATTTCTGGGGACGTACCTACTCCCAGGAGACACAGGGCCACACAGCAGAGGAGCGTGGTGGCCATGGCGATGCCAGCAGGAGGACGCTTCACCCAGATGGGGCTCTCGTGGGTGTGAACAGAAAGGTGGGGCTTCTGAGTCCTCCGCAAGGCGGAGAGGGACCTGGCAGGGACGCGACACTCTGACCCTGCTCAGGCGACCTCCTTCCAAAGGTGAGCGTTCATTCTCTGCAAGAGACTGACTGAACAGGTCCCAACTCTTCTAGGGTGTACTGGCTCATTCACAGACCCCCCAAGCACCTTCTCTAGTGGCCGCCTCTCCCAGCCCTGGTGTTCCCACCCCTCTGGCCTTCTCCGATGTGTCATATGTCAACGGTCCATTAAATGTTTCTGCTTAAATATACCACCAGCACCACAAATTCCAGACATCAGTAAATTACTCTTTACATATTAAGACCTTCAACATGCCTCTTGCTGGCATTCCCTATCACCTGGATATAGAAAATCAAAATAAATCCTTGCCGAGTTAGAGCTTTGCCAGATTCCTCCCAAAGCCTTTGTACTTGGCCACTGTGCTCATCTTTAAGGGGCATAAATGGAAGCCCTGGAAAGAGACTGGCTTGTGAAGATTTTGTTCCCAGCAAAAGCTAGAGACCAATGCCCTTATGCTGCATAATCCCCAGCCCACAGCACAGGGCCTCTGTATGTCTGCACCTTTTCCATAAAGGGGCTCCATCTTACCTCATAAAAAGAAAGAGAAGGTGTCAGTCACTCAGTCGTGTCCGGCTCTTTGCGACCCCGTGGACTATAGCCTGCTAAGCTCCTCTGTCTATGGAATTCTCCAGGCAAGAATACTAGAGTGGGTTGCCGTTTCCTTCTCCAGGGGTTCTTCCCAATCCAGGGATTGAACCTGGGTCTCCTGCATTGCAGGCAGTTTCTTTACTGTCTGAGACACCAGGGAAACCATCTTACCTCTGTGGTGAACCTCAGAATTGCCTTAATCCTGCAGGTCCTCATGTGGGTTGTGCAGTGAAAAATGAGGGCTTTGACCTTCTTTGAGGAACCGTAATAAAGCTCTCTCAGTTCATTCTAACCCTCTTCAACTCCTAGCAAAGCTCTAAAAGGTTCTTTGATGGTTAACACTTGACTCTCCTTATACTAAGGCAACCAGTACTCATAAATGAACTCTTTCTGGTGGTGAGGATGAGACTCTGGAAAATGACCCAGTTCTTGGGGGTATGGAGAGTAGTAAGATTTCTGTTTACAGAGGGAATAGAAAACATTAGCTCCATGTCTTGGCTGTTGGCACAGAGACACATTCCTCAACTCCCCAAACTTGGGAGTCTGTCAAGAGACAGAGAGAAACATATGACTGCCTACTTGGAAATATTATGATAGTGAAACTTTCTTGTTTTATAGAATCAGCAGTGCCCACTCCCTGGTCCGTTGTTTACTTGCTTCAGGAGAGCATCTTGCAACCTGAGGTTGAAGAACGCAGAGCTGGACACAGGGTTTTTTGTTGCTGTTGCTTAGTTGCAAAGTCATATCTGACTCTTGCAATCCCTTGGACTGCAGCCTGTCAGCCTCCTCTGTCCATGGGATTTTCCAGCAAGAATATTGAGTGGGTTGCCATTTCCTTCTCCAGGGGATCTTCCCAATTCAGGGATTGAACCCATGTCTCCTGCACTGACAGGCAGATTCTTTAGGAGGGGCAATAACAGCAGAGACAAACAGAAAACATTGCAAATCAGGACACAGTGTTCAGCATGTGAATTTTCTGACTCCTATCCAGGACTTATCTTCTATAGAATACAAAATGTTGTGAAACAGAGAAGTTGTGAGACTACAACAAGTTCAGAATATGAGTGAGCCAGTTACCTCTTAAGTGCTCCAATCTCTAGTAGAGAGAAAAATCAGTCTTAGAGTCACCCCAGGCCCTGGTACATTTTCTGCTTATTCAGATGTACTTTTGGACTTCTGAAGGCTCAGGGCCCCTCTAACTCAGAACATTGTCAAGCTGTCTTCCTTGGGGCCCTGCCATAAAGGCCCCCAACAGTGGTAGGCTGGGACCAGGCTGGGTTTAGAGGGAAGCCCATTCCAACAGCTTCTCTTATGCCCTGACACAGGAACTGTTTTGCTTTCCTTCTATCAGGACACAAAAATTTACCAACCATCTCCTTCTCCTCCCACATCTTGACAGGCTCAAGAGGTGCCCCCCTCTTGAGAGAAATGACCTTGGGGACTTATTTTCTAAATTTTTTCAGTAATTTAGCAGAGAGCTGGCTCAATGATCTGCATTAGCTTACAGAAAAACAAGATCTTACTTTCCATTAAGGCCATTTCTATAACCATGAAGGGGACATCTCTTAAAGTCACCAAGATGTCCCCTACTCAGCCCTCTTGTTCCACAGAATACTTGCAGTATCATGAGGCATCTACTAGAATACTGCCCATACTCTTTGCAGTCTGCCTATGACCCACCTAAACACACATCTCTGTGGGTTAATGAGACTTGGGTTGAGGATAAAGGGGGATGGGAGTTGCACAGGTTCTGTTTCTTGTGCACTTGTCTCACACACACACATATTAATTTGGACTGCATGGTGTTAGCGTTTCATGTATCACTGGCTCCTTTACATGGCAACCATCCCAGAAAGTGAAATGGAAGGAAAATGAAATGGAAATGAAAAGGAAAGTCACTCAGTCATGTCCGACTCTTTGCAACCCCATGGACTGTACAGTTCATCCCAGGCTTGCCTCTGAGTCCAGGCTCACTGTGGGTCTTCACCCATTTGCACAAGAGTAGACGTCGTTGGTCCCTACCTTTCTGTCTCCAACACCTGCTCAGTGTCTGCAAATCAGGTTTGTGATTCAGAGACCGTGAGATTTAGAGCTTCTCTCTAAGCCCCACTGCCAGGCAGTTCTCCCAGTTCTTCCAGCAAGCCACCAAGGAATGTGGAACCACAGCATCTCCTGGTGGCCAGCTGGGGAGGGTCACTAGAAATGAACCTTTTGTCAAGACCCAAGGTGAATTCTGCTTGTTACATTGATATATGGACAATGGGGAGTTATTTGTGTTCATGTTTTAGAAGTTCAAAAATAATCCTGTTTCTCAGATAAAACACTTGAGAGAGAAAGAGAGAGACTGAAGTCAAACTAAAATTCAAACATCAGCCTTGTCTTCAGTAAAGGTGGGGCTAAGATGTGTCGCTGAGTGGTAGCTCATATCCTCTGAGATGAATGTACACCCCTGACTACTTTTTCCCCAGCAGCCAGTCTTCCCCACTGAATACAGTCTGCTCACTAATTTTACCGTAATTCTGAGTCAGGAGAATAGAAAGCATCTTCCTTGCAGACAGAAGACAAACAGAAGATAGAAGTAGGAAGGTTTGGTCTGAGCCTGCTGAGTTCCTCCTTTAAAAAATCTCTAATCAGTAACTCAGTTCTCTTACCAAAGAGAAGAGGGAGGGGATGACAGAGGGGCTAGGATATTGCTCCAGAAACTCCCAGAGATGAAAGTGGGCAATAGATGTTCCCCTGAGACTCTCAAGATTTGTGTTCTCTCAACACCTTGAACTCGACCATTGTGTCCACGATCAACAAGAGATGAGCCATCTGGTAGGATAAGTTTATTCCCACCTTCTTAAGGGGCTCCCCCCAGTATTAATTATTGCTCTTTGGGATTTACTCCTGGAGCCACAGGGGCAATTAAGCTGGGCCTCACAGGACATGAGATGGTACACAGCAGTATAGTAATTAAAGAACTCACAGGCCAAGCTGGCTGAAATGCTGGGAATCAGCTCTCCATTTCCCTTCCCCTCTCCAATCTCTCCTGCTGTATTTCCCATCATGACCAAACAGAGGTTCCATTACACGCTTACATGACATCATAGGGACTTCCGTGGTGGCCCAGTGGTTAAGACTTCACCTTCCAATGCAGGGGGTATGGGTTTGATCCCTATCCAGGGAGGTAAGGTCGCACATGCTTCAAGGCCAAACAACCAAGAGATAACACAGAAGCAATATTGTAACAAATTGTAACAAATCTCAAACAACCAAGAGATAACACAGAAGCAATATTGTAACAAAGACTTTAAAAATGGTCCACATCCAAAAAAAACCTTAAAAAAAAAATGACATCATGATGAGCTACCAATGATTAAATGCCAATACTCAAAGTCGCCCTAAACGTAAATAAGTACTACTTCCGTTATGAAATTCCAGAAAACAGCAATCTAAGTCATTAATTTTTTTTCATCAGTTCACACTCTTTTTTCAAATCTGGAATGCTCCAGGCTTTGAATAGTATTTCCATTACAGCATTTTATTTCTACAAGAAAGATCCCAATTTAATCATCTTATTTCCCTCTGTGATTACCTAATCCTTTAAGAAAGATTTAATTGAAGTTCTCAAAATTTTAAATACCTTTAAAATTCATTCTGTTTCTCCTCAGACACAGTGGTGTTAGCAGCAGTCACTGGAATTGAATACCCTTTTTAATGTTATGTTTGTATCCTGGCCCAAATCATTAATTTCTTTAATATGTTCTTCTGGATTTTTTTTTTATCTCTGCTGTCTTCCCTAGTGAGAAATGTGAAATTAAGCTCTGAGTCTTCTAAAACAAACACTATTAAAACAAATATTGCATATCTTCAATTTCCTCTCTTGAGCAAACCCATCTACAAGGCATTCTCTTGTTTTGCATACTTTTGCTTTAATGTACCCCGTTTTTTCCTAACCCTTTCATAGGAATCATAATTTTGTAAGTGTATTAGGCATGGCCCTTTAAAATAGCCTATAGATAATGTTTGTACAATAATGTGAATATTTTCAATTCAATCCCTTCCAATACTGTCCAGAACTTAGCCCTTCAATCAGGTTGATTTTCAGAGTCATTCCTCTCTTCCCTGCGACCTCTGAGACTGTGCATTTATTTCTCAAGGACTTTGCTTTGGGTGCGCTTAGTAGCTCAGCCATGTGCCACTCTTTGTGACCCCGTGGACCACAACCCACAAGGGTCCTCTGTCCATGGGGATTCTCCAGGCAAGAATACTGGAGTAGGTTGCCATGCCCTCCTCCAGAGAATCTTCCCAAAGGGCTTTGGGGGGCCCAGTTATCTTGTCAACCTAGGTAACAACTAAGAAAACAGTTCTGTCTTTTCTAACAACTTTGAGAGCAGTTGAGCCCAAATGCATTCCCCCTTCCCTTTAAAATCTGTCTCTCCTGACTGGAGGCTCCCTTTTCCTTCCACATAAGCACACCGAGCCTTCTAAGATTTTAGCACTTTTCCTAAAGATGTATCTTTCTCTCTCCAGTTTAGTGAACCTATAATTTTGATTTTATTAGTGGTTTGCAAATGATTAAAAAGAATCTGGCCTCAAATTTCTTGTGTTTGGATCTTTTCCCACCATTTTTTAGCTGGGTGACTTTTGGAAAATTATATACAA
The DNA here is from genome assembly GCF_963930625.1 of Muntiacus reevesi. Taxonomy (NCBI): domain Eukaryota; kingdom Metazoa; phylum Chordata; class Mammalia; order Artiodactyla; family Cervidae; genus Muntiacus; species Muntiacus reevesi. Next base: position 100,181,773 of record NC_089254.1, on the reverse strand, counting down.
GTTTTCTTCTTTAGTTTCCTTGTCTGTAATATGGGGTACTAATGGAATGTGTTCAGCATCTAGTGGAATGCCCATCACATAGGAAGAAGCATAGAAGAACTTTCTACTATAGATATTGTTCCTCTCTTCCTATCCTGATGGTAAGAAGGAAGAATAACTTCAAACCACTGTAATGTCTCATCCATTCTCTTAGCAATTTTAAATTTCCTGTGACAGTGTTTCAGGCAGAAGTGCTCTTTTAAGTGTTCTCTAAGCTTTTGCAATAATTATGTTGAATAATTTGGGATTTCTCTGTGCACATGATCTATTCCATTTCTCCTTAAGAGTCTTCCCCATTCATTTTTTCTTCAGGCGAGAGGGCCTGTTCAGTCATGCTTATTATCACATGCTCCCTAAATTATTTCTGTCTGAGAGTTCATTAGTTACTGATAGTTCACTCTAATTTCAAGAAGAACCTTGGAAATATAGATTTTTTCTGTGACAATCCACCTAAAAAGGCTATTTTCATGAGTTTCTTTTCACTGTCTGAAGACTCAATATCAAGCTCGATCTTGCATTTTTTTTTCATTTATTTTTATTAGTTGGAGGCTAATTACTTTACAATATTGTAGTGGTTTTTGCCATACATTGACATGAATCAGCCATGGATTTACATGTGTTCCCCATCCCAATCCCCCCTCCCGCCTCCCTGCCCATCCCATCCCTCTGGGTCTTCCCAGTGCACCAGGCCCGAGCACTTGTCTCATGCATCCAACCTGGGCTGGTGATCTGTTTCACCCTTAATAGTATACTTGTTTCAATGCTGTTCTCTCAGAACATCCCACCCTCACCTTTTCCCATAGAGTCCCAAAGTCTGTTCTGTACATCTGTGTCTCTTTTTCTGTTTTGCATATTGGGTTATCATTACCATCTTTTAAAATTCCATATATATGCGTCTTAATCTTTCTGGCTTACTTCACTCTGTATAATGGGCTCCAGTTTCATCCACCTCATTAGAACTGATTCAAATGAATTCTTTTTAACAGCTGAGTAATATTCCATGGTGTATATGTACCACAGCTTCCTTATCCATTCGTCTGCTGATGGGCATCTAGGTTGCTTCCATGTCCTGGCTATTATAAACAGTGCTGCGATGAACATTGGGGTGCACGTGTCTCTTTCAGATCTGGTTTCCTCGGTGTGTATGCCCAGGAGTGGGATTGCTGGGTCATATGGCAGTTCTAATTTCCAGTTTTTTAAGGAATCTCCACACTGTTCTCCATAGTGGCTGTACTAGTTTGCATTCCCACCAGCAGTGTAAGAGGTTTCCCTTTTCTCCACACCCTCTCCAGCATTTATTGCTTGTAGACTTCTGGATAGCAGCCATCCTGACTGGCTTGTAATGGTACCTTGTTGTGGTTTTGATTTGCATTTCTCTGATAATGAGTGATGTTGAGCATCTTTTCATGTGTTTGTTAGCCATCTGTATGTCTTCTTTGGAGAAATGTCTGTTTAGTTCTTTGGCCCATTTTTTGACTGGGTCATTTATTTTTCTGGAATTGAGCTTCAGGAGTTGCTTGTATATTTTGAGATTAATCCTTTGTCTGTTGCTTCATTTGCTATTATTTTCTCCCATTCTGAGGGCTGTCTTTTCATCTTGCTTATCGTTTCCTTCATTGTGCAAAAGCTTTTAATTTTCATTAGGTCCCATTTGTTTATTTTTGCTTTTATTTCCATTACTCTGGGAGGGGGCTTATACAGGATCCTGCTGTGATCTATGTCAGAGAGTGTTTTGCCTGTGTTTTCCTCCAGAAGTTTTATAGTTTCTGGTCTTACATTTAGATCTTTAATCCATTTTGAATTTATTTTTGTGTATGGTGTTAGAAAGTGTTATAGTTTCATTCTTTTACAAGTGGTTGACCAGTTTTCCCAGCCTCACTTGTTAAAGAGATTGTTCTTTTCTCCATTGTATATTCTTGCTTCCTTTGTCAAAGATAAGGTGCTCATAGGTGCGTGGATTTATCTCTGGGCTTTTTATTTTGTTCCATTGATCTATATTTCTGTCTTTGTGCCAGTACCATACTGTCTTGATGACTGTAGCTTTGTAGTATAGCCTGAGGTCAGACAGATTGATTCCTCCAGTTCCATTCTTCTTTCTCAAGATTGCTTTGGCTATTCGAGGTTTTTTGTATTTCCATACAAATTGTGAAATTATTTGTTCTAGTTCCATGAAAAATACTGTTGGTAACTTGATAGAGATTGCATTGAATCTTTGCTTTTTAATATACTATCTAGGTTGGTCACAACTTTTCTTCCAAGGAGCAAGCATCTTTTCATTTCATGGCTGCAATCACCATCTGCAGTGATTTTGGAGCCCCCCCAAAATAAAGTCTCTCACTGTTTCCATCTATTTGCAATAAAGTGATGGGACTAGATGCCATAATCTTAGTTTTCTGAATGCTGAGTTTTAAGCCAACTTTTCCACTCTCCTCTTTCACTTTCATCAAGAGGCTCTTTAGTTCTTCACTTTCTGCCATCTGCATACCTGAGATTATTGATATTTCTCCCAGCAATCTTGATTCCAACTTGTGCTTCATCCAGTCCAACATTTCTCATGATGTACTCTGCATATAAGTTAAATAAGCAGGGTGACAATCTACAGCCTTGATGTGCTCCTTTCCCGATTTGGAGCCAGTCTATTGTTCCACATCCAGTTCTAACTGTTGCTTGTTAACCTGCATACAGATTTCTCAGGAGGCAGGTCAGGTGGTCTGGTATTCCTATCTCTTTCAGAATTTTCCACAGTTTTTTTGTGATCCACACAATCAAAGGCTTTGGCATAGTCAATAAAGCAGAAATAGATGTTTTTCGGGAACTCTCTTGCTTTTTCTATCATCCAACAGATGTTGGCAATTTTATCTCTTGTTCCTCTGTCTTTTCTAAATCCAGCTTGAACATCTGGAAGTTCTCTGTTCAAGTACTGTTGAAGTCTGACTTGGAAAATTTTTAGCATTACTTTACTAGCGTGTGAGATGTGTGCAATTGTATGGTAGTTTGAGCATTCTTTCACGTTGCCTTTCTTTGGGATTGGAATGAAAACCGACATTTTCTAGTCCTGTGGCCACTGTTGAGTTTTCCAAATTTGCTGGCATATTAAATGCAGCACTTTTATAGCATCATCTTTCAGGATTTGAAATACCTCAACTGGAATTCTATCACCTCCACTAGCTTTGTTCATAATGATGGTTCCTAAAGCCTACTTGACTTTGCATTTCAGGATGTCTGGCTCTAGCTGAGTGATCACACCATCGTGATTATCTGGGTCATGATCTTTTTTGTACAATTCTGTGTATCTTGCCATCTCTTCTTAATATCTTCTGCTTCTGTTAGTAGCATTTCTGTCCTTTATTGAGCCCATCTTTGCATGAAGTATTTCCTTGGTTTCTCTAATTTTCTTGATGAGATTTTCCCATTCTATTGTTTTCCTCTATTTCTTTGCATTGATGACTAAGGAAGGCTTTCTTATCTCTCCTTGCTATTCTTTGGAACTCTGCATTCAAATGGGTATATCTTTTCTTTTCCCCTTTGCTTTTTGCTTCTCTTCTTTTCACAGCTATTTGAAAGGCCTCCTCAGACAACCATTTTGCCTTTTTGCATTTCTTTTTCTTGTGAATGATCTTGATTCCTGCCTCCTATACAATGTCATGAACCACCATCCATAGTTCTTCAGGCACTTATCAGATCTAATCCCTGGAATCTATTTCTCACTTCCACTGTATAATTGTGAGGGATTTGACTTAGGTCATACCTGAATGGTCTAGTGGTTTTCCCTACATTCTTCAATTTAAGTCTGAATTTGGCAATAAGGAGTTCATGATCTGAGTCACAGTGAGCTCCCGGTCTTGTTTTTTCTTACTGTATAGAGCTTCTCCATCTTTGGCTGCAAGAAATATAATCTATCTGATTTCAGTATTGACCATCTGGTGATGTCCATGTACAGAGTCATCTCTTGTGTTGTTGGAAGAGGGTGTTTGCTATGACCAGTGCGTTCTCTTGGCAAAACTCTGTTATATTTGCCCTGCTTCAGTCTGTACTCCAAGGCCAAATTTGCCTGTCACTCCAGTTATATCTTGACTTCCTACTTTTGCATTCCGGTCCCCTATAATGAACAGGGCATCTTTTTTGGGTGTTAGTTCCAGAAGGTCTTGCTGGTCTTCTTAGAACTGTTCAACTTCAGCTTCTTCAGCATTACTGATCGGGGCATAGACTTGGATTGCTGAGATATTGACTGGTTTTATTTCAATATCAATATCTCTCCTAGACAGGAGAGAGAGAAATAAACACCAAGATTCAAGGAGTGACAACTTACACCTAATGAATTAAGTTGTTTACTTTACCCAAAATGTTTTGAAAAAGTCCTATATATGTTAAGTTGATATTATCATTAGAATGGGATGTCTGTAATCACCATAAAGAGGGTCCTATAAAAAAAAAAAAAATTTGTGTTGGGGTGGGGCAGGATTCTGTTAACAACTTAGAGTTGAAAAAGAATGGAGAGTGCTGAGCAGCCATTATCTGGAGCTTCTTCCATTCAAATAGGGGTGGCAAGTGCAGGAAGGCAGGAAATTCTATGATCTGAGTAATTAAGGCTTATCTTATATGTGGGATGAATTTTGAGTCCATTGACAATTTCAGAGCAATCCCTAAATCCCATTCCTATAGGATTTCTCATATATGATCGTCTATGTTGATATCTTATTTTCTGTTCTTGTTAAGCCCCAAACCCACTCACTTCTCTTGGTGAAAGAGAAGTAGGGATGACTTAGAGAGCTGGGGGCAGAACCGGAAGGGGAAGCAGAGGTTTTCTGCTCAGGAAGGGGCGACTCTGCAGCGCTGTGTCTTTGCTGCTGGCACAGAGGTACGTGGCCGAGTCCCCAGGATCCGTGGGCTGGATCTTCAGAGTGGAGAGCGACGCGTTAGGCATCTTAGCTGAGAATCGGTCCTTGGGCATCCCTGACTCATCTAGGGGAGCTTCGTTGCGGAAGTAAATTAGGAACTCCAGTCCCCGCACCGAGGTCTGTCTGTACCAATAAAGGGCAGTGTGGCTTTTAATCGGCTCACAGCTCAGAGTGACTGCCTGTCCCTTTTCTGTCACCTCATGCCTAGGGGTCTGGGTGACCCCTAGGTTAGCATCTGTGGGTCCTGTGAAAGAATTTGGAAACAGAATAAGAAAAATATTGGAGTCACAATAGGGCAAACCAACAGGAGAACGCTACATGTTCTGAGGACTCACCTACCCCTAGGAGACAGACGGCCATACAGCAGAGGGCTCGGGTGCCCATGGCAGGATGAGAATGGCGGGGCCAGAGCAGGGCCCTTGTGAGCAGGAGCAGAGAAGTGTGTTCGGGACTGCTTATCCTGGCAAGATGTGTCTGTCAGTGACGTCACTGAACAAGCCACCACTCCCAGCTTGGCAGCTCCCTTCAGAGAAGGCTGCATCTCTAGGAGATGAATCAAGCAGGACTGAACTCAATTATAATTGATATGAGATAGAGGTTCCCACAGATTTATTTTGGTGTCAACAATTCATAATGTCTTCTCTATACTCTCTCTCATCTAGATATTGCCAAGCCAATTTTTGCACTTGAATCTCATACTCCAAGTACTTAAAGATGAATTCACTGTCTCATTACAATCCAGTTTCTCCATGAACCCTCGTATTCCTCTCACCGGTGGCTAGATGACCCTGGTCATATCACACTCAAACTCATCCATTGGTCAGGAGTTTAGCTCTGAGCGCTCCAGGATAAACAAGCATAGCAACTGCCTTGTTAGGGCTTCAGGGGCTGAACTGATGACCTGAGAACTGATTCAACTTGAAATCTCTTTTTGCAGTGAAAGATCTTTCTGAGTTTATATATCCTCAAGTTCTATTAAATTCTCAAAACCCCTAGCATAGAATTTCCCATTTTTCTCTATCCCCGCCATGAAATAAGCAGAGGATTTTCATGTTTTCTTTGCAAATAAAATTCTCTAGCATTGAGTTATATACTATCCTTATTCCTGGAAAAACAATGTCTTTACATTAACATTTTGCCTTTTGCCTATAAAAGGGGTCTGGTGCCACAAACCCACTTCCCCTCATGGTTGAAGTTACAGAAAACCGAGAGAAGCAAGCCTCTGTTTATTGGGTTGTTCAAGTGAGTTATTTGTTAACCAAGAAGAAGGACCAGTTCAGTCCTTATTTTGTGATTAACACAGAGACTCAGTACTAAGTCTTCTGAACCAAGGAGTGTTAGTCACTCAGTCATGCCCGACTCTTTGCAACCTCATGGACTGTACCCCATAGGGATCCTCTATCCATGGGATTTCCCAGGCTAGAATACTGGAGTGGGTTGTGATTCCCTTCTTCAGGGGATCTTCCTGACCCAGGGATCAAATCCGAGTCTCTTGCATTGTAAGCAGGTTCTTTAACACTGAACCACTGGGAGAGATGGAAGATATACATGCCAATTTTAAAGAGCAGAGAGTCTATAGGCTAAATTATGTTACCAGAGGTACCTGTTCCCCTTGCAGAGTCCATCCCTTTGGTTTCTGTTGGATCCTAAACATAAAACTGAGGCCATTATTATATTTTTATAAAGGATCATTGTTTGTTCCTTCCTTGTTACCAGTACCTAGGGTATGGTAGACAGAATGATGGCTCCCCAAAGATGTTAGTGCCTGAGCCCTGGAACTGTGGATATGTTATATTACGTAACATGGGGGAAGGAATCCAGCTTCTCAATGGAATTAAGGTTGCTAATCAGCTGACTTTAATGTAGGGAGACAAGCCTGGATTTTTCAGATGGGCCCAATGTAATCACAAGGACTATACAATGTGGAAAAAGAAGGAAGAGTAAGGGTCACAGCGATGCAGCATGAGAAGAGACTTGATCTGTCATCGTTGGCTTTGAAGATGGAAACACCCATGAGCCAAGAAATCTTGTGGCCTCTAGAAAATGAGAAAGGCAAGAAAACAAAAGCATCCCTGCTGACACCTTGGTTCTAACCCACTTAGACCCATTTTGGTGCTTCCCTGGTAGCTCCGCTGGTGAAGAATTTGCCTATAATCCAGGAGACATGGGTTTGATCCCTGGCTTGGGAAGACTCCCTGGAGGAGGGCATGGCAACCCCCTCAAGTATTCTTGCCTGGAGAATTCCATGGACAGAGGAGCCTGGCGGGCTACAGTCCATGGGATCACACAGAGTCAGACACGGCTGAGCGGCTAAGCACAGCACAGACTCATTTGGGACTTTTGACCTTCAAAATCATCAGACAATAAATTTGTATTGTTTTAAGCTACAAAATGTATGGTAATTTGTTAGAACAGCAACAGGAACCTAATCAATCACAGTATATGGGACTCCTGGTTGAAAGAGGTCACAGCTAGATAGGAGATACAGAGGGGGGACTGATGCAGACCTGTAGAAAGAACTTGAAATCAGACCAAGGTAGCCCAGACCAAAAAATTCTCATTTCTGCCAGATCTCATCTGCTTCAGAGGGACACATGAATCTGGAGTGAACAGCAAAACTCCATTACGTATCTTCCTGCTGAGAGCAAAAGTTCCTGGGGAGAAATTCTGTTGCTCCGATCCACCCAGTCCCTGCCTGACACGTGGGTTTGCCAGAGGTGTCCCTGTGGTTGTCAGCTGCCGGGGCCAGGGCCCCCTGATGAGGTCCAGGTTAGCCCTGTCCTTCTCTCAGCCCTGCCCTCTGAGCTCAGCAGAGCCGGTGGCTTGAGCTCTGTCTCGCTAGGCTGGGCTGCTCTGGCACTCAAATGGCTACTCTGCTTTCTCCACCCGGAACCTGCAAGCTGCAGGGCCCCAGTTCCTTCTGCAGCCGCGACTTAAGCAAATTCAGAGAGAGGCCCGCTGGGCAGGCGCACCTGTCATTCACAGCCCCCTGGGCTGCAGTCCACGGGGTCGCAGAGAGTCGGACACGACTGAAGCGAGTCAGCACTCAGAGGTCCCGTCAGAGCAAAACCCACCCATGCAACAGAGGATGCAGCGTTGGCTTCTCGTTCCTTCACTCTCAGTCTTTACTTGAGACATCTGCAACTCCCTAACTCTAAACCCAACCCTCTGCTTTCCCGTAATGCCATCCAGGCAGCACCGCCACATAGACACTGGATGACAACGAAGCAAGGGCGCCTCCTAGTGGCCAGTGGGCAGAAGCAGCACAAATACGCTCTAACTAAACTGAGCACCCAAGAATTGATGCTTTTGAACTGTGGTGTTGGGGAAGACTCTTGAGAGTCCCATGGACTGCAAGGAGATCCAACCAGCCCATCCTAAAGGAAATCAGCCCTGACTATTCATTGGAAGGACTGATGCTGAAACTGAAACTCCAATACTTTCACCACCTGATGTAAAGAACTGACTCATTGGAAAAGACCCTGATGCTGGGAAAGATTGAAGGCAGGAGGAGAAAAGGGGACAACAGAGGATGAGATGGTTGGATGGCATCATCAGCTCAATGGGCATGAGTTTGAGCAAGCTCCAGGAGCTGGTGATGGACAGGGAAGTCTGGTATGCTGCAGTCCATGGGGTTACAAAGAGTTGGACGGATTGTGTGTTGTACCACTAGGTACAGGGCATATGGGTTTTACTATTTCTTGGTGTTAGAGGAACAGTGAATAATATTGCCTTATGGCCTAAGATGCAACCACCTGAGAGTTAGACATTGGAGTCAGGCAAATAAAATAATATCAGTTTTTATATTGGTAATAACAGGGCTCAGATGTGAAACCAAAAGGTTTGATTTATAGTACACTGAATAGGAACTTAACTCATTTCTCTCTCTCCCAAACCACAGGATGACCCTGTATGGATAAGAAAGGTCTTTGCGATTCTTGATGTGTGTTGAGAAAGCAGCAAAGCACCTATCTCTTGTGTAGGCAGCCAGCAAGAAGAAGGCAAGAAGATGAGAGAATAAAGTAGAAAAAGAGGTTAAATAAGATTATCTATTTCTCTTCCCATAGAGTAGATTCAGCAAGGAACAGGAAGATTAGAACAGGATGATTACCTTATCAAATTCCCCAGAATGGGGAATATCAAATAAAGCATTGTCCTAGAAGACTGAACTAATGGGGAGATGAAAAGACAGAAACACGTCAGTTATTCTCCCCAAATCCAACCATTGCTCTTCTGGGATACTTAAGAAAACGGCACATATATGTCCTGACATTGCAACAATTAAACAAATCCCAAATTTATTCTGTACTCTGTGATCAAGTCTAAATATCCATTCCCTATCTCATTTCCCATCCTGCCACAGGGTCCAATGGAACATCAGAGGTCATACAATAAAGGTTAAAAAAAAGAAAACACTTTAAAACACCAATAATAAAATAACAAAGTCAATCTCTCAATTTGATTACAAATACTCTTTAAGTTTTTTAAAAGAAATACTTTGGTTAAAATTGAAATTTAAGTGTAACATCTCTCGGTCATTTAAGCTAAATATGTAAGCAATCTCAGAATAAGAATCTAACATTGATCAATTTTATTTAAAATTCCAAATAAAATTCTTTTGACTCTCATTCTAGTACTTATGGATGAGGGCTCTCAAGCCAACCCTTCTTTATTTAAATAGTTGGGTAAAAACAATCATCAAACTTTAATTCATTAATGTTTATTGCAGCACTATTTACAATAGCCAGGACATGGAAGCAACCTAAATTTCCATCAACAGAGGAATAGATAAAGAAGATATGGTGTACACATGCAATGGAATATTACTCAGCCATAAAAAGGAGTGAAATTGTGTCATTGGCATGAACTGACTAGAGACAGTCCTCAGAATATAGCAAGTCAGAAAGAGAAAAACAAATGTTGTATAATATTGCATATATGTAGAATCTAGAAAAATAGTACAACTGAATATATTTGTAAAACAGAAATGGAGACAGATGTAGAGAATGGGCTTCCCAAGTGGTACTACTGGTGAACAACCTGCATGCCAATAGAGGAAACACGAGAGACAAGCGTTCGATTTCTGGGTCGGGAAGATCCCCTGGAAGAGGGCAAGGCAACCCACTCCAGCATTCTTGCCTAGAGAATGCCACGGACAGAGGAGCCTGGCAGGTTACAGTCCATAGGATCACACAGAGTCAGACACGACTGAAATGACTTAGCACACACCTATGCATATAAAGAACAAACTTATGGATACCAAGAAGGGAAGGGGGATCGAATGAATTGGGAGATTGGGCTTGACATAAATACACCACTATGTATCAAATCGGTAACTAGAATCTGCTGTACAGCCCAGGGAACTCTACTGAAGGTTCCAGGGTGGCCTAGATGGGAAAGAAACCCAGAAAAGAGAGGATACATGCATATGTATACATGTGTATATATGGGACCACAAGAGTCTGACCCGACTTAGCAACTAATCAGCAACAGCAAAGAGATGGTCATCAGTGACTGAAGTTTTTATCAGACAAATAAGTTGGATGGAGATATGGGCAAAGCCATGGAGAGGAACGTGCGTTGAGTGAATGAACATGTATTATGACTTTCAGTCCTGGTTGGATAAGGAGAGAAGTGAAACCAACAGAGGCTGAGGGGTAGTGACCATGCCTTCAGGAGGATCTCAGTAAGTTGCTTTCCAAATAGTTCCAACCAATGCTTCAGAGTGATTTCTATAATTATCTTCAAGAACCCAGGCAGAAGTTAGAGGATAGAGTCAGAGGGGGCAATTGGATCAGGGCAATTGATTGCTTTAGAAGTTCTTACTAAAAAATGTTTTAATGCTAAGGAACGACTTTCATGTACTAAGCCAGACAACTGGAAACGTCCTCCATAGCCTCTGAATGTCTGTCTCAAGCCTACATACAGTGTTTTTTGTTTTTGGGTTTTTTTTATTCACTTACTTATTTAGCTGCACAAGGTCTTAGTTGCAGCACACGGCATCTTTAGTTGTGGCGTGTGGGATCTAGTTCCCTGACTAAATACACCACTATGTATCAAATCGGTAACTAGAATCTGCTGTACAGCCCAGGGAACTCTACTGACTAGGGATCAAACCCTGGCTCCCTGCATTGGGAGTGTGGAGTCTTAGCCACTGGACCACCAGGGAAGTCACAAGCCTATATAGAGTATTGAGTTGTGTTAGTTATCATGAAAAGTTAGACAATTCCAGAGCAAGAAGTTGTTTGGGGCTAGGATTTAAGACTGGTTACCAGGATATCTATTTGTATATATTTCTTTGAAGCTGAAAAATGGCTGAATAAAATAGCTAAAGTTAACATCACCATCAATGACATCATAATTATCTCCCCATAAAAATGGGGGGGGGGGAGTGTTTTCCAAACACATACTCTATGTTGAAACTTTGATGCCTAAAGCTTCCTAAGTAAAAGCAAGAAGAGAAGGATGTAAACTTGAATCGTTCAGATGATGAAAAAAACCTCAGAGAGCTTGCTGTTTGCTGCACTCACAGAATCACCACCTGTATTATTAAAGTTTATTGGACATGCTTTTTGATTGCATATTACAGGAGAACAACCGTCACTAGCCCCTGAGGGCTGAATCTGTGACAAGTACTTTCATTTTGGATTCTTGAGTTGTCACCATGAAATGATTCTAATCCCTGAGTTGTAGTGATTTTAAACCCACAATTTCAGCTCCTGTGTTTTAAAGAAAAGAGTGTGTTCTCCATTTATATGCATCACAGCTTATCTCTGCAAACCCACATCTGCCCCTGGCATAAGGAGGAATAAGTGGGGGGCAGGGGAGCCTGTGTGGAGTTGCCATGAGCTACAAAGAGGGAAAATCATGAAATTTGGGCACAGAAAGGAAGGGTCTCTGTGAGTCTGTGATTGAGCTGCTGGCACAGAAATACACATCTGAGTCCCACAGCTCTGCAGACTGGATCCCGAGAGTGGAGTCTGCGCCTCTGGGCCTCTCTGCAGAAAATCGATTCTCAGGCAACTGCATAATGTTTATTCCAATCTCTTCCTCAAAGACAGTCAGCGACTCCAGACTTCGTCCCAGGGTCTGACGGTACCAGTAAAGGCTACTGTGTTTAGAAACAGGATCGCACCACAAAGCCACGGTCTTTCTTTTCTCCGTGACCTTGTGTCTGGGGGACTGGGCTACCCCCACCTTCTGTGAGTTCTGTCGAGGTTGCAGGGAAAGATAGAATTTGAAAATGGAAAACGGAGATGATTGAAACTAACCGGAAAGAGAAAAACGCAGCAAGAGCTTGATGTTCTCAGGACTCACCCACCCCCAGGAGACAGAGGGTCACCCAGAAGAGGAGCCTGGAGCCCATGGCAGGTAGGAACAGCAGTGGGAGGTTCGCCATCTCAGGGTCCTTGTGGGCATGAGCAGAGGAGGGGGCAGGGGCCCTTGTCCTCACTGGAAATTCCCACGGTGACATCACTGCCTCTGCAAAGGCCCATAGCCTTCAAAGCCAACCACTATTAACTAAAACATATCTAGAGTTTGTTGAATGTCATAGACTGGGGGTGAATTCATCCAAGCATCCTCACCCATCACTCCAGAACCTGAGGAGTGGATCTCCCATCACCATCGTCTGGATGTTCCTATTTAGATGTGTCAAAGGTGACTCAAGTTTGAGATATCAATTAATGCCCTCTTTCTGTTATCTATACTTATCCTTCTCTTCAGAGATAACTCTTTTACCAGGTTCTCTATTTTCCCAAGCAGATGAGCTTAGATAAGGTGGTGTGTGTGCACGCATGCTCGGTCGTGTCTGACTTCTTGTGACCCGCCAGTCTCCTCTATCCATAGGATTTCCCAGGCAGGAAAACTGGAGTGGATTGCCATTTCCTCCTCCTCCAGGGAATCTTCCCAACCAAAGGACTGAACCCTAGTCTCCTGCACTGCAGGCAAATTCTTGACCACCGAACTATCTGGAAGCCCCCAGATAAGGTGGAAGCTGAAGTAATTGCCACAGCTTTATCCTAGGAGCACAGTGAACCAACTGACACAGTTGAAGATAAAGGGATAAAATGATGCCCTGGGTGTAGATTTAAGTTGGCAGCTTTCATTCTGTCTGAAGGTCAAAGACCAGCTTCCTCTTTGCTTTTGCTGCTCTCCATGATGTGTCATGTATCAAAATCTTTGTCATGGTGCTGCCTGTACTTCAAGGCCATCAATGCAAGGCCTTTAATCTTAGTTGAGAAGGCAGAGAACCCCCTTATCCCTGGAAGTACCAGGATGGATAGCAATAACAATAAATGCAAAATTGAACAGAGCTTCTGGAATCTTAAAAAAAGCATAGCAGACGTAAAATTGAATTTCAGGGGTTAGTATCTTTTTTTAAATGGCTTTTTTCCCTTTTTTATTATGAAACATATTCTTCATTGTCCCAGTGGTGAGGTTGAAAGGGTTAGAGGACTGAAGAAGGCCCTGAGAGTTGGTATGAAACAAGAAAACAAGGAAATGTGTGTCAGAGAGCTGGAAGCAGTAGAGTCATGTTCTCTGAGATAATCTTCTGAGTATTCAAACCCTAGGGCTTACATGCCAACATTATCCATTTAAGACCCATAGATGTAGAACTATTAGGACCATCCATGTCGCTCTTAAATTCTCTATAATTGAGACCGAAAAGCCATTGGCCTGAGTCCAGTTTATGTTGGCACCAGTTAATCACCCCCTGATGGGAAGCTTCTTCACACTGAGGTGTCATTACTTGTTCCATCCTTGTGCCCAAGGGTTAGAGGTTCTGAGTGACAGCACCATTCATGGTGGGTGGTGACCTGGGTGACTGGAGAAAGGGCCCTCCCGGGCTACATACGAAATGCTTATAGCTGAGGTGTGCGCATTCCAGGAGGAAATCCCCTTTGTGTTCCTGGCCTCCCCTGCTTCCTGGGCTGCAAAATGGAACAAATCCAAGACAAAATCCAGGTGGAACGGGAAGGGGGCATCTCACTGCTCAGAGGAGGAAAGGCTGGCATTCTGGCTGATCTGATTCTTATTAAGGATATTTGCAGTGTCACTGGTGTGAGCAATTCAAGACTAGCCTAGACAAGGTCTAGAATTATCTACTCTCCTCCCTTGAATCTCTCTTGCATCATCCTACACAGTATCTAGGGCACACAACTAGAAGGGGTTAGGTTTGGGGTATAGGTGCTTCTGTAGGGTTTCTCTGATGGTCTCCCAAAGCAGTTGTTTTCCACTCCACAGGTTCCTAAGAATTTGACTGACTTCTGCCAAGGGAGCCCATTGAGAGCTCTGCCCAAGCTTTTTGGGGTGATCTAATCCCATAGGCACGCTTTGCCTACCATTAATGAAAAAAATCTAGTCTCCCAGAAGGAAATCCAGGGTACAGCGTAAGCTATGTTGTTCACACTAATGGTGGGGCACAGTGAGATACTCTTCTCAAGAAAAGTTTCTATCAATGTAGACAGCTGTTCACCAGCCAAGTTCCAGATGCCAGCCAGAGTCCAGATTTGCAGAGTCCTCAATGGGCTCCCGCGGCAGGATCATCACACCCATGTTGCTGCATTTTTGTGACCCAGGGACAGTGAGCTCTGTGCTGTGTGAGCCCTCCCAGGAGGAAGAGAGCATAAGGAAGTCCATGTCTGGATTCTTCCAAACTCTGTCTGTCTTTTTCCTTGATGATCTGCCACTGAATATTTCTTTTGTAAACTAATAAATCTTAGCCATGACTACAACTCTCTGTCATATCTGATGAGTTTTTAAAGCAAATCTCCAAATGGGAGGATACTTGGAGATCCCATCACAGTGCCATAGAAAACTATAAGGGCCAAGGCTGGAAATTGACTTACAAAATTGGCTTACATGCATCCCATTGTTCAGAACCAGGTCTTAGGTTCTCAACCCTGCAACCGTATGTGATATTGGAATCACAGAGGGGCCACAGGAATTTGTGAGCATGGTTAGACTCTGTCACCCTGATTCTGTATCATTTGTCTGCAGCCTTCTTGTCTTTTCCTAGTCTGCAGCTTGCTTTTTCATTTTTTTACAGTGTGTTACAGTGTGTTTATGTACAAGGGTTTAATTGAATGCACTCACATTATAAATATTTTCTTTGCAGTTTGTGTTCTTTTTTTTTGCTTTTATTTTATTTTTATTTATTTATTTTTGGCTGCGCTGGGTCTTCATTTGTGCACGTGGGTTTTCTCTGGTTCCCGATAGAGGGGGCTCCTCTCTCATTGCGGTACATGGGATTCTCAGTTCAGTGGCTTCTCTTGTTATGGCCCACAGGGTCTAGAGTACAGGCTCAGCGGTTGTGGTGCATGGGATTAATTGCCCCATGACATGTGGAATCTTCCCAACCCAGGGATCAAACCCATGTCCTCTGCATTGGCAGGCTGATTCTTAACCACTGGACCACCAAGAAAGTTCATGTAGTTTGTGTTCTTTTGTGTTTGTTTCTCTTAAAAAAAAAAATCCTTTCGCAGATGTACACCCCCAAATATTTTTCCTTCATTTCTCCTAGTAAAATTTAATTTTGCTCTTCACAATTGCAATTAGGTATACTGGAGGAGGAAATGGCAACCCACTCTAGTATTCTTGCCTGAAAAATCCCATGAACAGAGGAGTCTGGTGGGCTCCAGTCCAAAGGGTTGCAAAGAGTCGGACACGACTGAGTGACTAAGCAGGCACAAATACCTGAAATAGATTTTCATGTAAAGAATGAAGCAGAAATCTAGAAATAAGAAGGAGGGATATATGTTTAGTGCAGAATAAATAGTCTATAAAAAAGATCCTAGAGTGACAAGGAACACGACACAGAGGAGGAAATAACTAAATGTAGATGCTTGTGGCTGGAGCAGGAAGAGTCAGGGGAAACTCATGCAGAATGATGGTGAGGGATGGAAGGAAGGCAAACATTATAGGAATTTGTAGGACTAAAGAAAGGCAGTTGGGAGCAGAGACCATGTGAGTGAAGGTTTCTGACTTGCAAGGTGAAGGATAGCAGAGAGTGGGGTAAGTGGTAGATGAAGAAGTTGCAAAGCCCACAGCGGGGAGAAGAGGGTAGGACTCTGACATTATCAAGGGGCTCTTCATGTATCTCAACTAAAGATGCATTTTCCTTTCTGCAAGCAGAGGGACTTCAGAAAGAGAACCAGCCAGCTAAGGTGTTGGGGTGACCTGCAGTCAGACTGAGACTGGCGTGGGGCAGACTTCAGCAATGAAGGTCACACTGCCCACTGCAGTCAAGCCCCCAGGCTGGCAAGAGCTCTGTGACTTTGATGGAGACAGGGACTTCCAGGGCTTTGGACCAGACCTCACGCGTGCGGCCAACCCCCAGTCTTTGTAACCACCCTTTCTATGAGGAGAGGAAGTGGCCATGCAGTGCTGTGGGGTTACTGCTGGCACAGGAGCACACGGATGTGTGGGAGGGGATATCAGACTCTGGGGTCAGGTAGAAATCCTCTGTATTTGATCTCAAGACACTGTACCCATTGGAGAGTTCAACTTTCTCAGTGTTGCCAACATCATAGGTGTCACAGATCAGCCTCAGCCTGTGTCCCAGGTCGTGTTGGGGCCAGTACATACAGTCACGGTTATCAGTCTGGTGACATTCCAGACTCATTGTCTCTCCTGTCACTGTGATCCTGTATCTTCAATGATCCCAACCTCCACAGGTCCTGTGACAGAGCTGATGTCGTCATCCCAAAAGGAAGGCTTGTATTGAGGCCTTGGGAATTTCAAGGAGCGATCCCACCTGTACGTACCTGCCCACAGGAGATAAAAAGCCACACAGAAGGAGTGCCTGATGACCATTTCTGGTCCAGGACAGAGGCTCGTGTCATCCAGCTCTGTTTTGGGGAAATAGAACTTGAGCTCTTGGGAATTCCCTGGAGGTCCAGTGGTTAGGACTTGGAGCTTTCACTGCCAGGAGCCGATTTTGATCCCTGGTTGGGGAACTAAGGTCCGGAGAGACACGTGACACCACCAAAAATTAAAAAAAGAATTGGTCTCTCAGTAACTCGATGATGTCACTGTCCTTGACACATGCATGAGCTGCAAAGCTCAGCAGTCACAGACCTTCCCACTGGAGCAAGTCAATAATCTATATAAAGCTGAACAGCTCAGAACAGGAAGAATTAGTAAGTCTGCTTTAAAAAGAAATCTTAAATCTATGAGCTTTCCCTCCACCTTTTAGTAAGGGATTTTTTTCCTCTCTGCATAATGATAATATTCCTTATTTGGACACTATTAAAAATTTTTCATGCTTCTGTGGACTAAGAAATATTCTCTTGGCAGTCCTGGTACTTTTGTGACTTCTGTGCTCAAAATTTCACTAGTTCTTTTTCTTTTTTTCCCCCTAACCTCTGGATACTTGACTATCAGCCAACAAAGATCTTTCCATTGAAAAAGAGCTACCTCAAAAAGAAAAAAAGGAAAAGAGCTACCTGATTTCCAGAATGTTTTCAGTCTCAAGGTCAAAGTCATGGGAATTTCAAGAACTATTTATGATGGGAGCCCCACCATCCATTCTCAGGTCTCTGTACCATTGGGGGGTAAAATTCCTCCCTTTGTTCCAGAGGAGGCCATGGAGAGCTAGATCACTCACTTCCGTGACTATGTTTTCTGTGAAAAAGGAATGAGGCTTGTTAGCAACGTGGATAAAATACTCGCCCAGACATACATATACTTGATGCCTCCAGGGCCACAGGGGAATGTTCTGTCTCCATGTGCAGGTGTTCTATCCACCATATGAGAGCATATTGATTGAATCATAAATTGGCTATAGTGCAAAACTTACAGCTAGACAATATCAGTGCTTACTGTTAAGTCATATATAGGTCATGGATGTGTGCATGGATGGCTCCCCTATTTCTGTGATCACCTATCTTGGTGATATCTGGATGGGGAATACCTATGATCACACGACAATGAGGAAGGATATGGAACCCAAAGTCAGATAAGGAGGAGGGTGATGTAGAACAGCATGGAAAAGCTTCTGACTGGGGCCTGGCAAACTTGGGGAAGGGTTTTCCCATCTCTTCCCAGGACCCACTTGGTCCGAGGGACCAAGAGCCTCACAGCAAAGCAGCCTACTTCCTATGGCTGAATTAGTGACAAAAAGAGAGTTTTTCAGCTGAGACTCACATTCTTTGAAGTAGGATGCATGGAATTCTTGAAAGCTGAGGATTGTTCTCACAATAAGGTATTAGCTACCTCTAATATTAGTATTTTCAACAGCATTCTGACTTTTTTAGGGAGAAGAGTATTTGCCAGAAACTTTCCTTTTTATTTTTAAATTAACTGCTGAGTCTCAACTTTGGTATTGCTAAAAACCTACACCTCATCTAGAAGCTTTGTCTGTTTGGAGGTTTGGGCTTTTTTTGTTTTTTTTTTGCACTGTTGTTTCCAAGCACCCAGAACAGTATGGAACAAAACCTACACACGGTGAGTAGTAAATATTAGATCAACCATGAAGTCAGTGAAGAATAAAATAACTTCTCATTTGCACAGAATCTAAGACTTTTAAAAGATTTCTATTCTTTATATAAGATTTAGGTCCCACAAAACCTGGATCTACTCTGCATTCAACAAGTGTTTGTTGAATGACTGAAGAGAAAAATGACTATCTGAGTTCAAGCCAACTCTACTTTTATAAACGTAATTCTAGTTGCAAGTATGTTTCAGAGCTTTAAGGGAGCAGAGACTATGTGAGTCTGTTGGGAATTCAAAATCAACCAAAATGAACGAGGAAAGATTCATTCATATAGGCTACCATAAGACTGTTTGAAGGACTGAACGGCAGTATGAAGAAAAGGAAAATGGTGGTCTCTTCCAAGGGGAAGCCTCCCTTGATGACATCATTCCATCCCTGTCAGAGAGCTGGCAGGATGAAGCACAGAAGGAGAAAACCAGGATAAGGCACCATACTGAGGTTGTGCCGGGCAATAGAAGATGGATTCCATGAGGACCTTCCAAGAGGCACAGGGAATGCCTCCCTAAACTATCCCTGATGGAAACACTAGAGTTGTGTCCTTTGGCTTCTGTCCCACCAGGAGCATTTGCACCCCTACATCTCTGCCTGCTCTGGGTACAGGCCAGAAGACCCTGGGGCAGAAAGCAGAGGGAGCGACTCCCAGCATGCATGGAAGGAGATTGTTCAGTTCAGTCGGTCAGTCGTGTCTGACTCTTTGCAACCCCATGGACTGCAGCACGCCAGGCGTCCCTGTCCATGACCAACTCCTGGAGTTTACCCAAAATCATGTCTGTTGAATTGGTGATGCCGTCCAACCATCTCATCCTCTGTCTTCCCCTTCTCCTCCTGCCTTCAGCTCTTCACATCAGGTGGCCAAAGTATCAGAGTTTCAGCTTCAACATCAGTCCGTCCAATGAACACCCAGGACTGATCTCCTTTAGGATGGACTGGTTGGATCTCCTTGCAGTCCAAGTGACTCTCAAGAGTCTTCTCCAGCACCACAGTTCAAAAACATCAATTCTTTGGCGCTCAGCTTTCTTTACAGTCCAACTCTCAGATCTATACATGACTTCTGGAAAAACCATAGTCTTGACTAAACGAACCTTTGTTGGCAAAGTAATGTCTCTGTTATCTAATATGCCCTCTAGGTTGGTCATAACTTTTCTTCTAAGGAGCAAGCGTCTTTTAATTTTATGGCTGTAGTCACCATCTGCAGTGATTTTGGAGTCCCCCAAAATAAAGTCTCTCATAGCTTGGGGCAAAGGGATGCAGACTTGATGTAACCTTCACTACAGTGGAGACTGAAATCAGAGGGGCCCGAGGATGTAATGGAAAACCCTAGAAGCTCCATGATGGCCACTCTTCAGGTGAAAGAACTGTCCCCTCTTCTAGCAGATCTTGTACATAACTGCTAACGGCTTGGAAACTGGAATTTTCTGGAAGCACCACACCTTCTGGCATATCAGACTTAATATCAAACAGGAAAGACTGTCCTGGGTTCCCTTTTTACTTAAGAGGCAAGTCTTTGTAGCCAGTTTCACATAATAAATTATCAGGTGACTGTATTTGCATTTCAAATGACTTTGTGTCTGGAACACAGGTGACTCAGACAAGAGTAATCCATTCTTGTATTTGACCCTAGAATTGGGCACAGTCAGTAATTGTGCTAGGCCAGAGATTTGTCAGAGAGTTAACAGAGAACTAAGGTTTCTTAAGCCTGTACTTTGCATTAGGCAATCTGCTTCATTTTCTTGCATAAAGTCTCTGCAAGTCACGTATCACTTGCTTCAGTTTACAAATGGGAAAACTCAGCCAAAGCTTCTCCAAGTCACCAGCTCGAGGCAGGTCAGAATAGTCAAAGCCAGAACAGACCAAGGTCCCTGAAGTCAGAACTCTTGTCCTTTTGACCTCCCATTTGAAAGATGTTGTGATGATAACTTGTTCCAGAGTTCGTGTTTCTGAAAGAGACTTGGGTCAGTGGTTCAATGCTGGAGATGTCTCCTGCTACCAAAACACAGAAGTGGATCAAAAGCATGGGTGGGTTTGAGTCCCAGTTGTTATTTGTTAGCTGTGTCTGCTTTAGCAAATTAACTAAACTCTTCAGGAGTCGGTTTTTTCACCTTAACGTGGCTACACCTCTCTATCTCACATGGTTCTTAAGAAAACTAATTGAAATAATGTATATGGGACAGAGAAAATGAAGGATAAATAAAAGAATTTTCTATAACTTCACCAAGCAGACTAAAAGCAGTCTGCATTCGCTAATAATCTTGTGCCTGCGATCTATAGGTGGCAACACCATGCATTTAATAGTTGTGACTCTTGGCTACCTTCTGTAGTGACTGATCTGGGAAAAAGTAGAAATTTCAGATTTTTTGATCAAAAGCAGTCCACCTGAGAACAAGCCACAAACTTCGGAGACCCTTCCTTCTCCAGACTCACCCATGGCTTAGAAGCATGAATTCCCTGTATTCACTCTCATTCTGCTGAAAATTCCTGGAGGGTTTCTGTTTCCTTTACTGAATCCTCTGATAGACTGGAAATCCCCCTCTCTCCAGTCACTAGTTCCTGTAATGGGGGCTATCATGCCTCATCCTATAAGGAATTAAGTCTGGGCAAACATTCTCTGGCTTGAAGCCAAATGTCCTGGAAGTTCACAGGTAGTAAGCTTGTAGTAACCACACCATGATGTGTGACCACCCACTACAGCTCAGCCAGTCTTAAGATGGAAGAGACAGTGTCCTGCTACAATTTGTTGACCGGAGCCCAGGAAACCTCATGGAATTTTAGGAGAACATTGATTTTGGAAGCATGATGATGTCGGTTGAATCCTGTCTCTGATACTTTAAAATAGGAAATATTTGGAAAGTCCACGATCTCCAGCTTGCTGTTTATTCCATGGTTTACTAAGACCTTTCTCATCTACAGAGTGGACATACCCATGTTTGTTGTTGTTCAGTTGCTAAGTCATGTCTGACTCGCTGTGACCTCATGGACTGCAGCATGCCAGATCCTCTATCCTCCACTATCTCCCAGAGTGTGCTCAAATTCATGTCCACTGAGTTGGAGATGCTATCGAATCATCTCATCCTCTGCTGCCCCCTTCTCCTCCTACCCTCAATATTTCCTAACACCAGGGTCTTTTCCAATGAGTCGGCTCTTCGCATCAGATGGCCAAACTATTGGAGTTCAGCTTCGGCATCAGTCCTTCCTGTGACTATTCATGGTTGATTTCCTTTAGGATTGATTGGTTTGATCTCCTTGCAGTCCAAGGGACTCTCAAGAGTCTTCTCCAGCACCACTATCTTGCATTAAAACACATAGTGGATTCCTCCGCTCTAGCACAGAGGAGGAGCGCCTGCCATTTGCTAGGAATGGGTGAGAATATTCAGTGGATCTGGGGTCTGAATGTTCAGGAGTGCTTTGGCTTGAGCTCAGCAGGACAGAGAGCATGTTAGAAAAGAAATCAAAACATCCCCCGAACTTGGTTAAGAGCCCCCTCCTTCTCCCCATTATATCTTCTGCTGGGACAGGAAGGTTTGAATACAGAAAGCCAGGGACTCTGCAGGGCTGTGCTAAGCTGCGAGCACAGAGGCATGAGGCCAAGTCTCCCAGCTGCAAAGGAGCTCGTGTCCAGCTCAGAACTATGGTCACTGAATTGTTGAGCTGAGAAGCAATCAGTGATGTTTCCTTTGTCTCTCTATGCCTTTTCATAATACTAAGGGGGACTGGGGTCCTGCCACAAGGCCTGCTGGTACCAGCACACACTGTTGTGTCCAGAGATGGGACAGGATTCCAGAACAGCCTTCCCCCACTGCCTCTGATTAGGTGTCTTGGGACTGGCTGACTCCAGCATCCATGGAGCCCAGGAGGAAGGAGGGGAAGCTGGAGACCTAGCCCGGGTCTGACACTCCAGCAAGAGTTAAAGCCTCAGGGTCCAGGGCTGTGCCACTGAACCCAGGGCTCCTCTGCTCCTAGGAGACAGCAGGGCACACAGCCGAGAAGCCGAGCACCCTGGTCAACTCCTGCAGAAGGAGACTGGGCTTCTCCCTACTCGGGGCTCTGGGCTCTGGGGTGAGAGAGCAGATGTGTGATTCCCTCCTTTTCCCTTTGGAGGGCTTACCTGTGACAGTACTGTTCAGATGTCCCTGTTCTTGTGGGTTCCGGCAGGCACTCTGCACCACCCCCATCTCCCCAGCTCCTGCCGAGCAGACTCAGCTGGTTGAGAATGTTCTCTTTTGTCCTTTCACCCTGTGCTAAGTCGCACAGTCCTGTCCAACTCTCTGTGACCCTGTGGACAATAGCTCGCCAGGCTCCTCTGTCCATGCAATTCTCCAAGCAAGAATACTGGAGTGGGTTGCCATTTCCTCCTCCAGGGAATCTTCTCCACCCAGGGGTTGAAATAGAGACTCCTGCATTGGCAGGCAGATTCTTTACCCTTGATCCCCCAGAAGAGTCCCCAAGGAGCAGGTAGAGCTCGCTGTGTAGGGCTGGGCCAGGTGACCACCCCCACTGCCTCTCCACTGCCCTTGGAGCAGGTGCTCCTGTTTTTTACATCTGGTTTGTGTTATCCAGGCTGCCCCACTGAAGCCCCAGCACACTCTGTACTAAGTGTAGCCTCCAAGAAAGAGAGGCCTTTGCTCCCCGCCAGAAGTTCATGGCTCCCTGCTGTGACAAACACATCGGCATATCTGTTAATGGAGAAGATTAAGATCAGCTCTCTAAATGCCAGCAGTAACTGATTCATCAAATGACCTCCCCGACTCAGGGACCAAGCCAGGACTGAGTCTCGCTTGACACCCCCTCCCCTGCCTCTCGAGCTCTCTGCATGCCCCTCCCAGGTGTTGCTAACAGAGGCTCACTCAGTGGATCCACAGTGCCCTCAAGTGGCCCCTTGTGCAGTAGTGTTATTGAAGAAGCTCAAGCAGACCTGTGTGTGTGTGTGTGTGTGTGTGTGTGTGTGTGTGCGCGCGTGCGCACGCACACTCAGTGTCTTTTGCAACCCCATGGACTATAGCCTACTAGGCTCCTCTGTCCATGAAATTCTCCAGGCAAGAATACTGGAGTGGGCTGCCATGCCCTCCTCCAGGGGATCTTCCAGATATAGGGATCGAACCCATATCTCTTGTGTCTCCTGCATTGGCAGGTGTATTCTTTACCACTAGCGCCACCCAGGAAGCCCAAGCAGGCTTGGTACTATCTAAACTAGGATCTGAACCAGAATCTGCCAGGACACTCAAGGCACAGGTCTTGCTGATTAGCTGTTTATCTGTCGGGCTCACCCATTGCACATGGTAGTGAGGGAGGCATGAGGCAAACACTTTTCCAGAATAGAATAAAAATTCTAAACCTCATTAATTAGTGTTCCAGGAAAGGGGATACTGGCCAGTCATTAGATGCCAGGCTTCCCTGGTAGCTCAGCTGGTAAAGAATCCACGTGCAATGCAGGAGACCCTGGTTTGATTACTAGGTTGGGAAGATCCCCTGGAGAAGGAATAGGCTACCCACGCCAGTATTCATGAGCTTCCCTTGGTGGCTCAGATGGTAAAGAATACACTTTCAATGCAGGAGACCTGGGTTCAATCCCTGGGTTGGGACGATCCCCTGGAGGAGGGCATGGCAACCCACTCCAGTATTCTTGCCTGGAGAAGCCCATGGACAGAGGAGCCTCATGGGTTACAGTCCATAGGGTCACAAAGAGCTGGACACGACTGAGAGACAAACACAGCAAGAGGTGGGACTTTGAGCAAAGCTTTCTCTTTAACCAAAGATAATTCCAAGAGAGGCTGCCAGTGGAGATCTATCAACCAAAACATCTTCCAAGCAGCCAGGGAAATGAGCCCATCAATTCCTTGAAGGGGAAACTGCCTACCTATATATCTTCTCTTATCTGAACACCATATTCAAATCTTTTAAAAACTGATTTACAATTTTCAATTAAATTTGTCACCTTAAGTATTGATTTATAGGAATTCTTTATATTCTGAATATGCACCCTTTCTCATCTATCTGTGCTGTGCTGTGTTTAGTCACTTGGTCGTGTCCGACTCTTTGCAACCCGATGGACTGTAGCCCACCAGGCTCCTGTATCCATATATTACCTAATTTTATCTTTTGATGAACACAATTTTTAAAACTTTGATAAAGAAAAATTTAATACTTTAAAAAATTAGAACATTTTTTATCCTCTTTTTTCTTTCAGAAATTTTATAGTTCAGAAGCTTTAAGACACTGGGAATATTGCTCCATCTCATATTAATTTTTGCTTTTGGTAAGGATCAGCAAACTTTTTCTGTAAATAATCAGATAGTAAATATGTCTGGTTTTGTGCACCCCATGAAGTTTCTGCTACAACTACTCAACTCTGCCATTGCTGTGCAAAATCAGCCAGAAGTAATACACGGAAGATTGAGTTTAGCTTTATTCCAAAAAACTTTACTTATGGATACTGAAATATGAATCTCATATAATCATTATCTGCCACAAAATATTATTCTTTATATTTTTTAACCATTTAAAAATTCGAAATCCATTGTTAGCCCTTGGGCTGTATAAAAATAGACAGAGCCCCTATTTGGCTTGTGAACCTTACTGTGTCCAGTCTTGGTTTATGGATTGAGATGAGAATTGAAAGCCATTATTTTCCCACAAGATATACATTTTTTTCCACCACCATTTGTTAAAAAGATTATTTCTTTTTCCTCTTTGGCTACTTGTAATATCTGGTCTAGAGATTACAGTATGCATCTTTACCTTATCAGAGTCTATCTGCAGAAAGTTTCTATTAACCATCAGTTTCCCATAAATGGGCTTCCCTGGTGGCTCAAATGGTAAAGAACCTGCCTGCAATGCAGGAGACCTGGGATTGATCCGTGGGTCGGGAAGATTGCCTGAAAAAGGGAATGGCAACCCACTCCTGCAGTCTTGCCTAGAGAATCCCATGGACAGAGGAGCCTGGTAGGCTACAGTCCGTGGGGTCACAGAGTTTGATACAACTGGGTGACTAACACTTCCCATAAATGCTTTTTATTATGAAGTCTCCAGTTATTCCTAATTTGCTAAGAGTTTTTTCTTAAAATCAGGAATGGATGTTAGATTGTATCAAACTTTTTTTTGAACATCTGTAGACGTAATTGTATGGTTTTCCTTTTATAGTGTTTGATATGATAAATTATAAAGCTACAGTAAATAAGGCAGTGTATTACTTGTGCAAGAACTGACAAAACAGACCAATACATATGCAGTGATTGATAAATGACAAAAGTGGTATTACAGAGTGGTAAGAAAAGTACTGCTGCTGCTGCTAAGTCGCTTCAGTCGTGTCCGACTCTGCGCGACCCCATAGACGGCAGCCCATCAGGTTCCCCCGTCCCTGGGATTCTTGAGGCAAGAACACTGGAGTGGGTTGCCATTTCCTTCTCCAATCCATGATAGTGAAAACTGAAAGTGAAGTCACTCAGTCGTGTCTGACTCTTAGCAAGAAAAGTACTATGCTTCAACAAATAATATTGGCTCAATTTAATATCTATATGGAACATCATAACTTGACCTCTTCCTCATTTCATATACAAAGAATTAACTCCAGTTGGATTAGATTGTAATGCAAAAGTTTAAAATATAAAGAATTTAGAAGGAAATATAAGAAAACATGATCATTTTGAAATAGGAAAAAAAATTCCTAGACAGTAAAATACAAAATGCAAACCACAAATGGGGGGAGGGTGGAATAATTTTGGATTAAGAAGTTCTCCTCATCAAAAGACATCATTAAGAGAGTGAAAAAGTAACCCACACGGTGTGTGTGCATGTATGTGCATGTGTCTATATAAGCCAGCTGAAAGGCTCATATACTTCTGGTGGGAGTATAAATTGGAAACCTCCAATAACGCTGAATGGTTGACATGACTCTTATTCCAATCTTTTTTAACTACTCTCCTTTGACATCTTCTCAAGTAGGGTTATCTTTTATGAAAACAAAGCTGAGTTTCTGTTTTAAAAATAATAGACTAAAGAAGAAGGAAATTAAACACAAAATGACTTCAGGATTGTCAAGAAGTAAAAAGCAATATATAGACATACATTAGCACACATTATTGTGGATGACAATTCCTTGTGGATAATTTATATCAGTGGCCATTGTCACTTAGGATTCTAATTTATTTATTGTTAAGACTAGTAGCTACAGGTGACCTTAAAAGGGTTCTGCATTGGCTGGCCTATATCTGGGCACTGTGTGGTCTGATCTGGTAACACTCTGTATGAAGAGTTTATTATAAATGTGCTAAAACTACATAGTTTTACAAGAGCGTATTTCAGTCCACCCTGAGACTAAAGTCTGATATTCTAGCCCAATTATAGAATTTTATAGTTCCTATATAAAGGGATCTCAGAAACTCATAAACGAAAATTATGACTACCTACAGATGCTCTAGTCTTTCAAAGGTAATTTTCTGACCTCCAACTATCAGAACAGCTGAAGCCCCAAATCCACTTACTCCCCCTGCAGAGGGAAGAACAGGTAGCTCCTTTTCCTGGCATTTCTGGGAACCATGAAGAGACGTGAGCACGTAGGGGTTTGTGAACAGGAAGGAGGTGACTGTGCCACGCTGTGGTTAGGCTGCTGGCACAGAGATACACAGCCGAGTCCCCGGGCTCTGTTGACTGGATCTTCAGATAGGAGTACGTGCTGTCAGGTCTCTCAGCAGAAAACCGGTTGTTAGGCCTCCCTGATTTGTCTGGTTCCTCCGTGCCCTGAAAATAAGTCAGGTACTCCGGGCCCTGCCCCAGCATCTGTCGGTACCAGTAAAGGCCTTGGTGACCAGAAATTGGATCACACCTGAAATTCACACTCTGGCCCCTCCCTGTGACCCTGTACCCAGGGGACTGGGACACTACTCCAGCTCCTGTGTGACCTGTGGGGACAGAAGTGGGGGACAGTCAGGTAGAGCCTATTTGTAATCATCATCATACATACACGACACACACACGCACACACACACTGGACTTGCTTGCTGAGGACTCACCCACCCCCAGGACACAGAGGGTCGCCCAGCAGAGGAGCCTGGAGCCCATGGCAGGGTCAGAGCAGCAATGGGAGGTTCCCCAGCTCAGGGTCCTTGTGAGCATGAGCAGAGGAGGACCTGCGTCACCTGTTCCCACAAGGCAGTTCCCATGGTGACATCACTGAGCCTCACTGATAGTAATCAATTAAGTATATCTAAGATGCCTGCGGGCTACCCACGTGGTTCAGTAGTAAAAAGTCTGCCTATCAATATAGGAAAGGCAGGTTTGATCCATGGGTTGGGAAGATCCCCTGGAGGAGGAAGTGGCTACCCACTCCAGTTTTCGTGCCTGCAAAATCTCATGCACAATGGAGCCTGGCAGGCTACAGTCCACGGTGTTGTAAAAATAGGAGACAACTGAGCATGCACTTATGCAGACCATGCCTTCATAAAAGGAACAAAAATCACAATCCCTTCCAGAAGAAGATAAGTTTCCTCCAACTTTATTATGCAGGAAAGCTGACCTATGCCCAGCCCCTGAGAGTCTCTTTGGTCAGGGCATGATTTATTAGTGCACCCCACTGAACAAGTGCTGATGCTGGGGAAGATTGAGGGCAAGAGGAGAGGGGGGCAACGGAGGGTGAGATGGTTGGATGGCATCACTGGCTCAATGGACATGAGTTTGAGCAAGCTCCAGGAGATAGTGAAGGACAGGGACGCCTGGCATGCTGAAGTTCATGGGGTTGCAAAGAGTCAGACACGATGTGGAAAGTGAACAGTGAACGACAACTGAACAGGCAAGCTGTGGTCCCAGCCCCACCACTCCTCCCTTTGTCACCAGCCTTCATGGACAGCAAAGGAGTAGTCCAGATGGTAACTTCACCCTCACGATAAATTATCCCATTTCCACCCACCTTAGCAAGCAAAACTGATCAGAACCAGCGTGGAATTTAGTTAATAATGTATTCCTCTGCACTTCATGCTTGTTAAGCAACCACTCAGTGCTGGGGTCCAGCCCCAGCAGGATCCAGGGGGTACCCTCAGGATGAACGGCGTCAGCGAGAGATAAAAGACACGTGAGGCCAGCCTTGATAGGGCCAAGGCTGCGAGGGAGAGAGAAAGAGACAGAGAGAGAGAGAATGACCAGACGGGGGTGTTTGCAGGGTCTGGCAGAGTCTGGCAATGCTTTATTTTTTACTGTGGCTTTTATACCCTAAATTAGTACATTTCTAAGGCGAAGATAGTTTAACATTACATCAGCTTGTTCTTCACGAAACCAGGGTGTTTTCTGCATACTTCTTTGTTTATGAGGGTCTTGTACATTATCTTCTGGCCTGGGGGCCTATTAACATTTTATGTAAGTCAGGTGAATGTAAACCTGTTTTCTGTTTCTGTGGTGACCATAACAGAAGAGTTACAGTCTCATAGGGCAACAGTACAGCATGTCACAATATAGTAAAAATATGACCCTGTTAATACCAACATCAATTCTTCTGCAAAAGTTGTCAGTTAAATTTATCCAAAAGTTTTACCCCATACAGACTCTGCGGCTCTAATTAGGCAGCCTCTGCCTAGCACTCTTGGCTAATAATTAACAACTATTTCATTGTTACAACACTAGGGCTAAGCTCTTATTTTTCTAGATCTATAACTATATTAACAATGGTTTCCAATAGCACAGCCTTAGCACACTAAAAGCAAAAACACAGCAAGCAAACGTTAACCCAATAACCACTTTTATAATAATTTTTTCCTATATTTTCTAATAAAACTCCTTCACCCCTCAAAAATGCTCTATGTCTATTAGGGCTTTTATATAATCAGGTTCTTTATGCTATTTTATGATTAAAATATTACAAGCAATCATGCATATTAGCACCAAGGGCATAAACACATTTGCCAAACAAACTAAAATATCAGCAAAGGAGTTTAAATTAAAACACTCCTTTCACCCTGGATAATCTCATAAAATACCACCACCCGGGAAACTTACTGATTAAAGTTCTAAATTGATTCTTATTTGGAAAGAGATCTGGGAAGGCCTTCTGCTTGTGTCACAGAAATTAGGGAGTAGTCTATTGAAGCAAGCATCAGAAAAACAGATACTATCTTTAAGGTGAGCGCTGGGGGCAGCTTTGGGGCAGCTTTTCTGAATCCCTGAAAACCTGATCCGCCTTGCCCGTCAGGTTTTCTCCCTCATGACCTTGTCATGGGTGGGATCTCGTGTGCTGGCTCCCGGTAACCTAGTTTTCTCTCTCTCCACTTCTCATTTTAACAATAGTTTCTCACAAAGTTTCCTTCCCTAATTTATTTCCATTTGTGTCTCTGATGCATCTTGGGATTGGAATAATTTGCTCAAAGCTTGGCTTTTCTGGGGCTTAGCCCCAGTCAGTCACCTCTAACACTTCTCCTCTGCCAATATCATGATACTCTTACCTGCAGTACTATAAGAAATGCTCAGACCCTCTTAACCTCTCATATCTGACTTGAAGACCAAAAACCCCCAGTGGTTCTGTATCTTTGATTCCCACAGTGACCCTATAGCTCCCATGCCCTACAACACAGATGCAGACAAACTGTGCTTTGTAATGTGGTTCCATTGCTTATCAGCTCTGAGACCATTCATGAGGCCATTAGCCTACCTGTCCACCCCCATTGTGCAACATGAAGCAGTTAATAGAAGCAAGTTAGATCTCTATCTACTGATCTGAAAAAATGTCCGAGGTAGACTAAGAGAAGAAAGCATGCAAGGGGCAGTTAATGTGTACAGATGGCCCCACTTTTGCAGGTATATTTGGGTAGATAGGTTTGCATCAGCATTGAGAAGAAGGTAAGAAACATACCCTGAAGATGGGATTGAATAGGGGTATGTCTGGAGAGGGAGCGGGATTATTAACATTTAACATTGTCTTTATACATTGTTGATGCTTTTTTTTTTTTTTTTTTAAGCTGTAAAACGTGTGTGTGTATTAGTCGCTCAGTCATGTCTGACTCTTTGTGATCCATGGACTGTAGCCGATCAGGCTCCTCTATTCATGGAATTCTCCAGGCAAGAATACTGGAGTGGGTAGCCATTCCCTTCTCCAGGGGATCTTCACAACCCAGGTATGGAATCCAGGTCTCCTGCATTGCGGGCAGATTCTTTACCAGTTAAGCCACAGGGGAAGCCCTAACTATAGAACATAGCTAAGCATTATTAAGAATGCATAGAAGCAACTCAAGTGCCCATCAACAAATGAATGGACAAAGATGTGGTGTGTGTGTATATATATATATATATACTACATTACATAATATATATTATATATTGCATATATACAGTGGAATATTATTCAGCTATAAAAAGAATGAAACATTGCCATTTGCAGCAATGTGGATGAACCTAGAGAACATTATGCTTAGTGAAATAAGCCAGACCAATTTCACTTAGTGAAATAAGAAGACCAATACTACATGGTATCGGCTGTATGTGGAATCTAAAAAATAAGACGAATGTATATACAAAACAAAAACAGACTCACAGCCATAGAAAGCAAATCTATGGTTACCAAAGGGGAAACAGAGGGAAGGAGGGACAAATTAGGAGTAAGGGATCAACAGATACAAACTGCTATACATAAAATAGATAATCAACAATGATTTACTGAAAAACAAAAACAGCCTAACCACATGACAGCTTTAAACTCAGATCCTTGACCAGGTTGCAGAATTTGTGGTGTCTAAATAGGCAATATCCAGAGAGGCACTGACCGTGGAATACAGTATAAATGCTTATTTTAAAACATAAGCCAAGGGTGAAGGAATACAAGTGACCTGTGCATATGGACATACCCTGACTGGTGAAGTGGGTGAATAATGAGGTCAATGGTGACTTCATTTTGTGCTGAGTGTGGATTAATGTGGCTTCTATTTGTACAAGAACTGGCCAACACCTGGAGCGGAGCCTCTGATCCCTCATTCTAGAACAAGCCTTGAATAATCCTTATTGGAAAAGGAAGGTAAATGAGCGCCCCCTAGTGCCTGCATTTCCAAACTCAATTTAAAAAATGTTACATTTTCACAGGCTCTAGAAATGTTCCTCTTTTACTTGTAATTCAAGTAGCAGTATTACTCATTCCAGTGTCTGTGGTGATGTTATTCCAGTGTTCATCAGCAGCTCACAGCTTTCTCCAAAGGGTGATAAGGGGTGCTGTCCCCAGGGCACACGTTCTAACTCCAGTCTTTCTAAGGTTCGACTCTTTGAAATGAGTAGTCTGTTTTTAGTCTTCGCTGCCTAAGGAGATGAAGCTGCATTAGTTTTTAAAGCATTGATGTGAATCATTCAGGCGAAACCAGGGCTTTGGTCTATCCTTGGGCCATGCTAGGCAATTGTATATTTGATTATTTCTGCCCAGAAAGACTCACACAATTATTCAAGGACTAATACATGGCCTCTCTATAAATGGAGGCTTTGCTGTCACAAACAGCATTTCTGAAATGGCTGAGGGTGAAGAGGGGGAGCCCAGAAAGAGCCCTGCCTAGCAACCCACCCCACAGGCAGGGTGTGGGCTGGAGGAATCTGGGGCTTGAGGACAAGTGGTCCTCAGCTCTGTATCTCTGGCATTGCCCAGTGATCTGTGGAAGTGGACATCCACCACACACTTCAGTGGACCAGGTCCTCTGACCTCTAATTTATCCGACAAAGATTTGTTCATCTGCACCATTTTCTTAGATTCTGCTTATAAACGTTAATACATGATATTTCTTTTTCTGCTTCTGAATTACTTAGTTTTGTATGACCCTGTCTAGGACCATCCACATCTCTGCAAATATATTCCTTCCTCATAATACCAGAGGAATCCCTCTACTTAATTACTTACAAGAAACTATATTTCATGTATATTTTATTATTACTTATGAAAAGTAAAATTTAAATTTACTAGACTAAATTAAGAATATTTCCAGGCACTTGTTTGAGGAAGCATTTGTCTAGTTGAGACAGAAAGAAAACTATAATGTCAGTTGCATAAACTTTTGTCCATCAAAACAGACTGTAAAAAATGAAGATGTGAGCTATAGACTGAAAAAAAAAATGAGAGAGCTGCATACAAATGAGAATGAATCTATGTGAAATCTTATGTTCTTCAGTGTTGCCAAGGAGGAGGCCATGGTGATGTCCACGATGAGGTATCAGCTTTCCACTGCTGACTAGCAGGACAGGTGAAGATGGAGCCCTGCCTTTGCTCTCACTGATGGGGTTGAAGAGGCTAATGATGGAACAGCTGGGCATAGGGAGGAAGTATGGATTCTGTAAACAGATATGTTTGTCTCCCAGTTCTACTTCTTCTAAATCAGGAGACATTGGGAAAATGATTTAATGTCCCTGAGCTCTTTTATCTATAAAGTGGGTATAAGAATATTTGATTTGCATGATTGTCACAGAGCTTTGGTGTAGTCAATAAAGCAGAAATAGATGTTTTTCTGGAACTCTCTTGCTTTTTTGATAATCCAGCGGATATTGGCAATTTGATCTCTGGTTCCTCTGCCTTTTCTAAAACCAGCTTGAACATCTGGAAGTTCTCAGTTCACATATTGCTGAAGCCTGGCTTGGAGAATTTTGAGCATTACTTTACTAGCGTGTGAGATGAGTGCAACTGTGTGGTAGTTTGAGCATTCTTTGGGATTGCCTTTCTTAGGGATTGGAATGAAAACTGACCTTTTCCAGTCCTGTGGCCACTGCTGAGTTTTCCAAATTTGCTGGCATATTGAGTGCAGCACTTTCATAGCATCATCTTTCAGGATTTGAAACGGCTCAACTGGAATTCCATCACATCCACTAGCTTTGTTTGTAGTGATGCTTTCTAAGGCCCACTTGACTTCACATTCCAGGATGTCTGGCTCTAGGTGAGTGATCACACCATTGTGATTATCTGGGTCATGAAGATCTTTTTTGTACCGTTCTTCTGTGTATTCTTGCCACCTCTTCTTAATATCTTCTGCTTCTGTTAGGTCCATACCATTTCTTTTCTTTATTGAGCCCATTTTTGCATGAAATGTTCCTTTGGTATCTCTAATTTTCTCGAAGAGATCTCGCCTTTCCCATTCTGTTGTTTTCCTCTATTTCTTTGCACTGATCACTGAGGAAGGCTTTCTTATCTCTCCTGGCTATTCTTTGTAACTCTGCATTCAAATGGGAATATCTTTTTTTCTCCTTTGCTTTTCACTTCTCTTCACAGCTATTTGTATGGCCTCCTCAGACAACCATTTTGCTTTTTTGCATTTCTTTTCCATGGGGATGGTCTTGATCCCTGTCTCCTGTACAATGTCACGAACCAGTCGATCCTAAAGGAGATCAGTCCTGGTGCTGAAACTGATGCTGAAGCTGAAACTCCAATACTGTGGCCACCTCATGTGAAGAGTTGACTCATTGGAAAAGACCCTGATGCTGGAAGGAATTGGGGGCAGGACAAGAAGGGGATGACAGAGGATGAGATGGCTGGATGGCATCACCGACTCAATGGGCATGAGTTTGAGTTAACTCCAGGAGTTGGTGATGGACAGGGAGGCCTGGCATGCTGTGATTCATGGGATCACAAAGAGTCGGACACGACTGAGCGACTGAACTGACTGACTGACACAGAGCTTTAAAAGGTATGAAATGTACAGAGACTCTAGCACAAGCGATGGGCTCAGGTGCCCCCTTCTGTTGATGATCCCCAGTACTTGGTTGATGCTGGGAGATGTGGAAACATTCAGTGCACAGAGGAGACCCTGATTGCTCTTCTCCGGGAGTGCTCTGAGCTCAGCAGGGCACGAGAAGCAAATCTGAAGCGGCTAAAAACATCCCTTGGAGGAGGGAAACCTGGGTGGGAGGCTGCACCGCTCTGTCACTGCTCAAGCCAAGGCAGAGAGGTTTGTGCGCAGAGCGCGGGTGACTCAGCACAGCTGTGCCAAGCTGCTGGCACAGAGGTACAGGGCGGAGTCTGTCAGCTCCAAGGAGGTCACGTTCAGCTCAGAGCTAAAGTCGCGGAACTGTTTTGCTGAGAACCGATTTGAAAAGTTTCCTTTAGCTCTTGGCTGAGTTTCATAAAACTCAAAGACGAACTGGGGGCCCTGACTCCAGGCCTGTTGGTACCAAGATACACTACTGTGTCCAGACATAGGAGAACATCTCAGGGTCGCTGTCGGTCCCGTCGTTTTGATCAGGTGTCTTGGAGTTTGGGTGACTTCAGCCTCCAAAGGGCCTGTGGGAACCACAAAGATCAAATGAGCGCTGGAGAGAGCTTGATGATTACCCCCGAGGTGAGGTGGAGCACTCAGGAGTCGGCAAGCTCTGAAGGGCAATCATCTCTGTCTACAGGACTTACCTGCTCCTAGAAGACACAGCAGCACCCAGGGAAGGAGCCTGGAGAACATGGCACCCGGGGGTGGGCAGCAGGCGCCGACACTCAGAGTCTGGTCCTCCTGGGTGAGAGCGGAGTTCCGGCTGCGCTCTCTCTGATTGGAGGATTATCCTGTGATAGCCCCGCCCCTTTGTCCTCACCCCGTGGGCTTCCGGAAGCCAAGCAGGAAGATGGCTCAGGGCGACGCCTGTCTCCACACAGTTGTGCTGATGTTTCTCTGAGGCGGGTTTCCCTTTGCTGCCCCCGCCTCCACCCCCACCAGCAACCAGAAAACCCTGTCTCCCGTCACCTTCCTTAGCCCCACGGCTTCTGCTCCCCGGTTTCCGCGCTGAAGCCCACCCACCATGACGTCAGCCGAGGGGGCGGGTCTGTGAGGAAGCCTCCAGGTCCCTCTCAGCCTGAGCGGCCTCGTCTCGTTGATGCCGGGGTCAAACCAAGCCTTGTCTGGATATTTTCCTTTCTTGGGCGGCCCCCTTGTTCTGACTGGCCAGTAATGCAGAGACTCTAAGATTTAGTCCATCTGACTGGGTCTTCAGGGGGTCTGGGTTGTCTATAAATTCTTGGGAGTGAAGGTCCTCCAGAAACAAGTCTCAGCCTTGATCTGCTCACGGGCAGGGACCTAGCTAACTTGGGACTTACTGTCCTCAGGCCCATCTTCAGTTCTGGGGAGTTACTGTTTACCCTTACGAACTCGTCTTACCCTGTTATTCTGACCTTTATGGATTCTAGTAACTGGGCTTCTTCTAGATTGAGTTTTGTTTATAGGAGATGATGGCAGGAGAGTGAAGGGAAGCAGGTCACCACTGTCCTCGTTTATAATAAATGTCTACCCCGTGGCTTCTTTCTCCCTACATTTGATCCTAGCTACTCTTTCTTACCAAAGGCCAGACCTTGCTCCCTGAATTACAGCTCCCTACTGCCCAGGAAACAGCACCGCCCCCCCAACTTTCAGGCCTGAGAGGATAAGAGCCACCCACTTATGCCACCCTTAGGACGCTTCTCCTTTCTTTACTGGTTTCCCTGAACCCTGTCTCACCTTTATAAATAAGATCTTCATTGGTCCTCCTCAACCTGCCATCACCCTGCAGGGTAAAATAGTAGATGTAGCCTGGCGAAAAGGGGAAAATGAGCTCAGAGAATGTATTCTGCCTTAAAAACAGAGAAAGTTCTAACATTCTGCAATTAGCAGTAACAAAAGTTCTAACTGTCTGCAATTAGCAATGACAAATTTCCAACATTCTGCAATTAGCAGTAACAAAATTTCTAATGTTCTGCAATTAGCTTTGCTGAGACAGGCAGCAGAAGCAGAGAGGAATATGCAATGTGAAAATAAATAGTGTGACTTCGGAACATAGACCCTGAAGGGGACCCAGGGAAGTCGGACTCCACTTCTCACCTACCTCTACTCAGGGAGGTCTACAGCAGGGTGGGTTTCTTCACATATGTGGTAGAGACCAGGGGCCCCACAAAGATCCCCCTTGAAGGGCATTGCCCTCTGCTGTAGGTTTTACCCTTGAATTAGGAGGCAAGAAGTGGACACAGTTTACAGAGAGTGGAAAGCATTTTAGATATTTGGAATAGAGCTTTGGGAAGTGAGAGAGTGAGCTAACTGGTATCTCAAAACAGATGTAAAAGCAGGTAAGGTTAGTGACTCGATTTTTCATGTTCGATACTAGTTTGTGCAGGTGTGACTTACTCTGACAGCTCTCACCTGCTGTTGTGAAAAAGACAGATCAATGCATTCACTCTGGTTTGGGTTTCTGTAATGTGAGGGCAACCTAAAAGATCATGGCCAAAGAAGGAATATTTGCAAGGAAGGGTTAAAAGAATGTAACATCATCAAATCTCTATCAGGAGGTGATGAAAATATGGAAGAACCCTAAGGAATAGAAAAAAGGAAGACTAGTTACCAATGGATAGGAGATCCTGGTATTGTCAAAGAATAGGTGTGGGAGGATAGGAAGCTGTGGGCAAAGTGAGATGTTTAAGTCGTCATTTTGGAGGTGGGTCATTTTCAGCTGACGGCAAGGAACAGGGAATGATATTATTAAAGTGAAGCAGTGGAGAAAGAAATAGAAAGAAAAGGATCATAACTTTGGGATAGGCAAACAGAATGCGAAGGGCACCAAGTGAAAAAGAAAAAAATGGTAAGTTAGGCCTTAAAAAAATGTAAATATTCAATTTACCAAAAGGCGACATTGAAAAAGCAAGAAGGCAAGCCAAGTGGGAGAAGACAGATTGAATCTATTTAATGGTCAAAAGCTCCTATCTGGGATATAAAAATATCCTCTACAAATCAGTAATATAAAGCAAAATATGAACAAATTTAAAAGCAGGCACATTATAAAAAAGATAGGAAGATATGAAAAAGTAAATATCATTACTGATTAATGAAGTGTAAATTAGACATCACTATGAACCCAATAGAATGGCTGACAATAAAAAGGAGAATACCAAATATTGGTGTGGATGGAGGTTCAAGGGAACCCCTACACTTGGTGCTATACATTGGTGCAGCTACTTTGGAAAACTATAGTCATATAATCAGAAAAGTGATTTTCTCAGAAATGAACTGATTGGGAAGAGGTACGAGGAAATTTTCTTGGGTGAAGGGAATGTTCTTTATTTTGATTTCAATTATGGTTGCATTGGTGTATGCCTTTGTCAAAACTTACCCAGAAATATGTATATTATTGTGGGCTTCCCTGATAGCTGAGTTGGTAAAGAATCCACCTGCAATGCAGGAGACCCCGGTTTGATTCCTGGGTCAGGAAGATCTCCTACCCACTCCAGTATTCTTGGGCTTCCCTTGCAGCTCAGTTGGTAAAGAATCTGCCTGCAATGTGGGAGACCTGACTTCAATTCTTGGATTGGAAAGATCCCCTAGAGAAGGGAAAGTCTACCCACTCCAGCATTCTGGACTGGAGAATTTCATGGACAGTCCATGGGGTCACAGAGTCAGCATGACTGAGTGTATATTATGTTAGAGCATTTTGCATATTATTTTGTATATTTAGATATTATTAGAGCATTATGTATATTAATTAGAGCATTTTCTCCCTATTAATTACACTTTAAAGTGTTCACTGGAAGGTCTGATGCTGAAGCTGAAACTCCAGTACTTTGGCCACCTCATGCAAAAAGTTTACCCATTGGAAAAGACCCTGATGCTGGGAGGGATTGGGGGCAGGACGAGAAGAGGACGACAGAGGATGAGATGACTGGATGGCATCACTGACTCGATGGACATGAGTTTGAGTAGACTCTGGG
Organism: Muntiacus reevesi; assembly: GCF_963930625.1. Taxonomy (NCBI): domain Eukaryota; kingdom Metazoa; phylum Chordata; class Mammalia; order Artiodactyla; family Cervidae; genus Muntiacus; species Muntiacus reevesi. The sequence continues at coordinate 100,143,705 of NC_089254.1, read as the reverse complement.
AGTTGGTGATGGACAGGGAGGCCTGGCATGCTGAGATTCATGGGGTCACAAAGAGTCGGACACGACTGAGCAACTGAGCTGAACTGAACTGAAAGTATTCCTAAACCATAAATACACAATTACACAGGAGAAGGGAGTCACAGTTTTGCTTATATTCCAAGCAACCCACAAGTGAACCAAGCACAAATAAGAGAAGACAAGAACTATCACATGCATCAAATATTGAGAACGTGAAAAGTCCTCAGTGACTGAAGTATACAACATCCAAATTTGATCTCAAAATAAGCTGGACTGACAAGTTTTCCCAGAAATAGCTGAGGATCAATGACTGAAAGAAAGCTGTAGCTAATCAAACTTGTAGCTAATCAAAAACTTCAAAAGAAAAAAATCCCAAAGGCTGTTGAAATCATTCCAAGCATCCTGAACTGCTGTAAACACCATAACTTGTCAAAATTGGTTATTCGTCAGTTTCACCACTTAGACTTTCAGCAGATTGGCCAATTAGTGAGTGGAGTTTTTGCCCAGCAAGCAGTCTGCTCTCTTGTCTGTGATCAGGTCCTGTCCCAGGGTGTATGTGGCACAGAAGGTCAAGGGGTGAGCAGCACTTGGGGTTTGGCCTTCCTGTGAAGCCCAGCTGTGAACCCCCAGTCTTGGAATCAGTGGATCCCATGTGAAGAAACTCTGCCCTTTGTGTGTGGACTTCTACCTGTAAGGAGCCAAGGAGTGATACAGCCTACTAGGGGCGAATAAAATTGTTGCCCAATAAAAATTTTATATTTTACAAGAAAAAAATTGAAAAGCTCATAGATTTTAATCCAAATCAAATGGATGATAAAAATGAAGTTCTTTCTTAATTAACAAATTACATACAAATGGGAGTCATGTACAATTTTATGCTTGTGTTCCATGCAGTTCAACTTAGAAATGAATCACACACAAGTAAGAAACTATGGGAATAGTCATATGTATAAAATATTGAGTATGTGAGATGGTCTCTGTGACCGCAGAAGACCTCGTAACCTGAGAAGATGCAAAATACTGCCCTGTGCCGGCAGGAGAGACGTAGTCAGTCATCCAGTTTTGATAATTCTGCAGTTGATCATCTTGGGGTTTAATGCGGCTGTTTGACACATCTACTACCATTTCTCCTAAGTGTTTTGTTTACTTGTGTATTTTATAATTTATTACTGAGATTTTTTTTTTTCCTCTGGAGAATTCTTGCCTGGTATTCAGTAAGCCGCAAGCAGTTTTATGTAACAGTTTCAAGATGGGAGAGCTCAAATCACTCAGGGAATTTAAAGCTGCCAGGGTGCTTTCTACTTAAAAAAAGAAAGAGAAATATAAATTTCATGTTGGATGCTACTGTTCCTTGCTTTGCTCAATTACCAGAATATTCTCAATTGAGAGATGTAACATTAAGTGCTATTTGAATTTACTTTTGTAAACCGTTTTTAAATTGAAGTATTGATATAATTAATTTACAATATTGTGTTAGCTTCAGGTGTTCAGCAAAGTGACTCAGTTATATATGCACATATATATAATCTTTTTCAGATCATTTTCCATTATAGGCTATTATAAGACATAGAATACAGTTTCGTGTGCTATACAGTAGGTCCTTTTTGTCTATTTTCTATATAGTGGTGTGCATATATTAACTCCAGTCTCCTAATATATCTCCCTCCCACCCTGCTGCCCCCTCGGGTAACCATAAGATTGTGTTCCATGTCTGTGAGTCGATTTCTGTTTTGTAAATAAATTCGTTTACATCATTTTTAGATTCCATGAAAGTGATATCATATATTTGTCTTTCTCTGTCTGACTTCACTTATTTTGATAATCTCCAAGTCCATCCATGTTGTTTGCAAATGCCATCTTTTCACTCTTTTTATGGCTGAGTAATATTCTGTTTATATATGTACCACAGCTTTATTCATTAATTCATCTGTTGACAGACAGTTAGGTGGCTCCATGTCTTGGCTGTTGTAAATAGTGCTGCAGTGAACAATGAGGTCATATGTCTTTTGAATTAGAGCACACACACACGTCACACTGATGGAGCTCAGTTCACACTAGTTGCGTGAGATCTTCAAAGTGAGTTTTCTCCCCTGCTGAGACATGGCCTCGGGAAGAAGGGTCCGCCTCATGTCTGTGGCTGCCCTTTTTGTGCAGAGAGCAGCTGGCTATGCCACTTCTGCTGGCACAGAAGTACAAAGAGGTCTGGTTGGTGCTGGTCAACTCCAGGGACAGGGGGAAATGCTCCTTCTTCCTTCAGGAGACACTGTATCCCTCTGTAATCCCCCACCCCCACCCCAGCCAGTGTCGTGGACACCATTTGAATAATGGATCAGCCTTAGCCCCTGTTCTAGGTCTTGCCAGTACCAGAACATTCTCAAGTGTTTCATATGCTGAGAATATTCAAGGACCATCTTGTTTCCTGTGTGTATAATACAGTCTCTTGGTTTCTGGCTGACTGCTGCATCCACCAGTCCTGTTGGAGAGGCAGACACACACAGCAAAGATAAGGTTTAGTGAGTAGAGTAACCTGGGTCCGAGAAGAAAACGGATGGCTTGGAGCTGGGGCTCTGTAAACCCTACAGAGGTTTCAGCCAGTTTCTAACTCATCTGATACCAGGAGACAAAGAATCATGCAGAGTTTGGGGCTCATGGCAGGGTTAGGGTGAGGAGGACTGTCCCTGCTAAATGCTCTGATCCACAGGTCTGAGAGAGGGAGCAGGGGGCTCTTCTCCAAAGGCCAGATGGGCCTGCCTGGGATGTCACCCCTCACAGCTGCAGATTCTTGCAGGTTTCCTTGTGAGTTGGCTTAGGAACATCAGCTCCTCCTGGCTTAGATGTTGCTGCAGGCGAGATGGGCGGGGCTGCAACGTGCTGAGTTTTGGGTGCATGGATTCAGCCCCTGGGTCCCTGGTATTCCTCTGAGACAGTTGCTCCTCTGTCTGCACCTGCCCCTTGCCTGACATCAAAGCTGCTTTGCCCAAACCCTTCAACTGCTGATCTCATTAAGGTTTAGAGGGGCCTCCCACTTCTTCCATAGTTGTTAGGTATCCTGGAAATAACTGAAAACTTCAACAGGTGCCTAGTGCTGAATCCCTGCCTGTGTTTCTTAACACTTTCCCTCCCAGGTTTCTCTCCCAGACCCTGCCCAGAGCCCCTCAGGTCTCAGTGGCATCACAGTGCCACCTTGTGGCCAATAATTGAAGCTTCACCATTGTTTCTTCTGCAGTGGTCCAAGGGGTGTTGGGAAATGTCTGCGTGATCACATTTTATACTCAATTTCCTTCAATTCTAATCCCAACACTAATTCTAATCCTAACTGTTCCTTTGATTTATCACACTTAATAGGCAATCTTCATTCTACTTAACCTCTGTCTCATTATCTGGCAGTTACATTCCAACTGAGACCTTCCTTCTTAAAACTGTCTTCTGAAAGGGAGAGGAATAGAATGGGAGAAATGAAAGAAAATGCTTTTTAAAGGTAGTAAGAAAAATGCAGAAGTTGAAGTGTAAGGAGATTCTTTTATCTTCATTACTAAAGATAAACAAAACTGCTAAAAAAAAAAAAAAGACAATCAGTGTTAACTCCAAAATATAGATCAGCAAAGGACTGAGAAGATAAGGAAATTGCCTTCAAGATGGGGTCAATTGTGTCTGGATAAAAAGTAAAATTGGAATGTAAGAACAAAAAAGAACATCTTATAAAGCCATAAGCCATCACGGAGGAACAGTATCTCATGGGGAGATAAGGATGGGTGAAATTGAGATCAGTCTCCACTAAATGATTAACTTGAACACTGTGCCAATTTGAGCAGCAGGGAGGGAGCAGATGGTTCTGGAAGAAGCAGTGGAGTTGGAAGATATGAAAACAGCAGTACAAAATAGTATAAGGAAGCTGAATCTGCCAGGTTCATGTGGCAAAGATGGGAAAAATGGGGGAAAAATTGAAGACAAAAATCTGGAAAGGGAGTCCTTCAAATGGGATTGCTAGAGCAGGGAATTCTCATGTGTATCTGGCCTTCCTTGCTCCCCAGAGCCAGGAAAGCTTTGCTGATACCACAATTCAAAGACTAGGAGAACTCCCTTCCAAGGGCACTCATGCTCTTGGGAAAGAACCTTGGTGTCCTGAGTGACTACAGTTTCTAATAAGTGGATTTGGGGTGGCTGTCATTCCCTTTACCCACTATGCAAGGCTCAGGGTGCCCCTATCATGGCCGAGGCTATGCCATTCAATCCCAGTCTTACAGCTGGGTTACCTCTTGAAAAGTGAAAGTGTTAATAGCTCAGTCCTGTCCCACTCTTTGGGACTCCAGGGACTGTAGCCTGCCAGGCTCCTCTATCCATGGGATTCTCCAGGCATGAATACTGGAGTGGGTTGCCATTCCCTTCTTCAGGGGATCTTCTCAAGACAGGGATCGAATCCAGGTCTCCTGCATTACAGATGGGTTCTTCACTATCTGACCAACCAGAGTTATCTGGTTATCTCTTTGAACTCCCAGAAGCCATGACCTATAATCACATCCACTCTGACCAGGGCTTTAGAGTTCATAGATTCATCTGTGGGTGAAGATGGATAGAAGGTATTATTTACAATATAAGTATTTATATTTATAACCAATATGTATAACAATATATAATATAGCAAACACATAAAAAGGAATAGAGGCATTAGAAAATATTCTGTCTTCTTGAGTTAAAGAACTCAGGGAAATTATTTCAAATCAAAAGCCTAGGGTGTGAATTACAACAACCTCTAGAGAACAGATTTATTTAGGGAATCAGGATAAAACTGGAGAGGTTGTGAAAGTATGCTTTAGTCTAACTGTCAGGACTGCAGCAGTGAAAACATGAAAACAAAATAGAGAAAGTGGGTTGCTTAAATGAGGCAAAGGAAATAAAGTCTTACTGATTTCAACGCTGATTTGTCAACTAACTGGTACAGAAGTAGTAAGGCTTTTACTTCCAACAGGAAGATAGCCTTGATGCTGCATTGTGGAAAACTTGCAATGAAACAGGGACGTGTGTGCTCAGTCACTTCCGTCGTGTCCGACTCTTTGCGACACTATGGACCGTACCCTGCCAGACTCCTCTGGCCGTGAGCTTCTCCCAGCAAGAATCCTGGAGTGGGTTGCAGGCCCTCCTCCAGGGGATCTTCCCAACCAAGGGATCAAACCCAAGTCTCTTAAGTCTCCTGCACTGGCAGTTGGGTTCATTACTGCTAGTGCCACCTGTGACAGGGATGGAAGAGACTTTAGAGGAAAGAATATGAGGTAGTCGAAAACTTTCCAGTTGCCAGCAACAACCGAGGGGAACTCACTACGAACACAGGCAGCTAAAGTCGCGTGTGTGGGCAGCCACCCACAGGTCCCATAGAAGACTGTGGTGTCCAGGACTTTGGGTCCATGCCCCGGAGCACTGAGCTGGCCCTGGGACTGCTAGAACACAATGAGCCCTACTGATTTCTATCCACCAACATTTACGGCTGCAGTATCTCAGGAGTTAGTCTATGGTCTCTTTCTATGCAAAGAACAGCTGAGTCCAAATCTACCTCTTTTTGTTGGGGGGGGGTGTGTGCTCAGCTGTGCCTACTCTTTGCAACCTCATGGACTGTAGCCCATCAGACTCCTCTGTCCAAGGAACTTTCCAGGCAAGAATACTGGAGTGGGTAGCCATTCCCTTCTCCAGGGGATCTTCCTGACCCAGGGTTGGAACTGGGGTCTTCTGCATTGCGCAGAAATTCTTTACCACTAGCGCCACATATTGGTGAGTGGAAAGCAAAGAACAACCTATTTAGGGTCTCTGGGAGCTGCAAGGAGAGAGAAGGATGAAGTTTGTGAACAGGAAGGAGGTGACTGTGCCACGCTGTGGTTGGGCTGCTGGCACAGAGATACACGGCCGAGTCCTCGGGCTCTGCTGGCTGGATCTTCAGATAGGAGTACGTGCTTTTAGGTCTCTCAGCAGAAAACCGATTTTTAGGCAGCCCTGATTTGTCTAGTGCTTGATCATTTTGAAAGTAAGCCAAAAACTCCGGGCCCTGCCCCAGCGTCTGTCGGTACCAATAAAGGGAAATGTGACCAGAAATTGGATCACACGTAAGATTCACAGTCTGGCCCCTCCTTGTGACCCTGTGCCTGGGGGACTGGGACACTTCCCCAGCTCCTGTGTGACCTGTGGGGACAGAAGTGGGGGACAGTCAGGTAGAGCCTACTTGCAATTCTCTCTCTCTCTCTCTCTCTCTCTCTCTCTCTCACACACACACACACACACACACACTGGACCTGCTTGGTTTGCTGAGGACTCACCCACCCCCAGGAGACAGAGGGTTGCCCAGCAGAGGAGCCTGGAGCCCATGGCAGGGACAGAGCAGCAATGGGAGGTTCACCAGCTCAGGGTTCTTGTGAGCATGAGCGGGGCGGGGGGTTGGGCTGTCACCTGTCCCCATAGGGCAGCTCCCATGGTGACATCACTGCCTCTGTCAATGCCCATGACTTTAGGGACATGTAATTTATATTGGGTTGGTCAAAACATTCGTTCGAGATTTTCCATAATATGTTACCGGAAAACCCGAACGAACGTATTGGCCAGCCCAATATTATAACATACATAGATGACTAATTTAAATATTTATAATCTCCCCTTTTTTGGGCTTCCCCAGAGTCTCAGCAGTAAAGAATCTGCCAGGGATGCAGGAGCCCCAGGAAATGTGGCTTAGATCCCTGGTTCAGAAGGATCCCCTGGAGGACGGCATGGCAACCCCTTCCAATATTCTTGCCTGGAGAATCCCTTAGACAGAGGAGCCCGGTGGGCTACAGTCCGTAGGGTTGCAAAGAGTTGGACACAACTGAAGCGACTTAGCACGCATGCGCACAAGCTCCCCTTTTAACACAAAAGATGCGTGAGTTTTAGGGCTGCCTTCCCACAGGGCTCACACGTTGTTGCATCTCTGCATTCATCTTCTCATCCTCCATCCCCCCTTGCCTGCAAGGTACTTTCACTCAGAGGGTCAGCAGCACCTCCAATGTCAGATGTGTGCGTGCTAAGTCACTTCAGTTGTGTCTGACTTTCTGCAACCCTATTCTCCCAGGCTCCTCTCTCCATGGAATTTCCCAGGCATGAAGACTGGAGTGGGCTGCCATTCCCTTCTCCAGGGGATCTTCTCTACACAGGGGTCGAACCTGCATCTCAAGTCTCCTGCATTGTCAGGTGGGTTCTTTACCATTAGTCCCATCTGGGAAGCCCCCAAAACCAGATACCAGGTGGTGAATTCATTGTCTTACCTGCACATCATGGTCTCCCATGAGCACCCCTATTTCTGACCCAGTCCAGCACCCCCGCCACATGGTCCCATAGTCATACAGGCTCCACGGTATTCACTTCTTAGGCAAGGGTGGGCAATGGAAGGGTAGACCCGATTTGGCCCAAGAAGCCTGATGAAGTCACTGACATATTCAGAGACACAAGGGATGAAATGATGCCCCACGAAGAGACCTGGGCTGGAAGCTTCTATTCCCTTCTGTGGGCCAAAAACCAATTGCACTCTCTGTGTTCCTCAATCTCCAGGCAGCTTCATGTCTCCACAGCTCTCAGCAGAGCCTCACATTCATCTAAGTTACCACTCATTAAAACACAGGCTCCTCAGAGCTTCTTTACAAAAGGCCCCATTTCACTGACTTTTAAAACACTGGTGTATAATATATCAATACAGTAATAACTCTGTCTTTCTGGAAACCTAACAGGCTATGTTGCAAAAGTAATGTAGTTCTCACTTTCACTGCTATCAGAGCATCTGCTTGTTCAAAAGCCATTTGTTCATAGGCTAATGGTCATTACAAACATCCTCTCTTTCAGGGGGAGGAGAGAGCAGGACCAGAGATGAGTGAGGGGTGGAGAGTAAGGCTACAGAGTTCAGGAGGGGGACGCTCTGTAGCTCTGTCTTTACTGACCTGGATGCAGGAGGGTACTCAGAGGTGATGTTATATCCCACTGTCTCCACTGGTCTTGTCACACTGATCAGCTGTCCCAGTCCCCATGCAGCTCCATCATCACAGGAGTCAAGGAGGAGACACACACAGGAGACAGAGCCCTGCTTCTGAGTAGACAAAGAGCACATCTAGGAGAGAAAGGTTCATAATCTAGGGCTCAAAAGTCAGAAGAAAGACATCCCACTTGTGCTCACAGTTCATCTGGGAAACAGGTGTACCCGGATGCGCCCGACCGCACAGTGGGACCTTGAATGGGATCACAGGTAGGACTTAATCACTAGGAAAGGCAGGATGTATTTCTGGTGTCCCTGAGATGGGAAAGGACACGAACCGGTGAGGGAGGAGCAGCGTGACTGGAGAAGAGAGGACGGGGAGCTGAGGCCAGAGAGACGAAGCGTGGGAAGACCCTGCCCCCCAGGGAAAGATGGGCAAGACCAGAAAACACATGAAAGTCAGGCTGGTGAAGGAGTTTCAGAAGGACAGCAGTGAAGTGCCCAGGGAGAGACAAGAGGGAACAGATGTATTTGATTTCCCACAAGCTATCCTCCTGGAGGTCTCAGGCTCAGGTGATGGCCAGGAGTCGGAGCTAAAGAAGCATCTTCCTGGCTCACAGGGAGGATGCAGCGGAAAGACAGATGGATGGTGGACACGTGTCCACAAGGCCTGGAGTGAGATCCGGGCCAGCACAGACCACACACCCAGGGTCACGCTGCAGGCACGTGGCAGCAGAGCCCAGAGGCTCCCGGTCCTAGGAGCCTACAAGGGCTTCCCCGTCTTTTTGCACAGAGAGGAGGTGACCCTGCAGCGCTGTGGAGTAACCGCTGGCGCAGAAGTACACAGACATCTGGGAGGGGTTGGCGGACTCCAGCGTGAGAGGGAAGTTCTCTGCCCTTGATCTGGAGACGCTGTAGCCCTCGGGTACATCTCCTCGGTAAGTGGTGTCAGTGGCAGATGAATAATGAATCAGCCTCAGCCCGTGTCCCAGGTCTTGTCGGTACCAGTACATACTGTCGTGGTACATATCCTGAGTACATTTCAGGGTCGCCCTCTGTCCTGTCCTCACGACCTGGAATCTGGGGTCCTGGGTGACACCTGCGTGGACCGCCCCTGTGGAGAAGGAGGACTGATGCTGCAGTCACAGCGGACATGCTCAGTGCTGGCACCCCCACGGGTACCCTGCCCCCCAGGATTCACCTGCCTGCAGGAGACAGAAGACCACACAGCCCAGGAGGCAGGGGCCCATGGCGGGGGCGGGGCAGGCGGAGGGCCCTCTGGTCTGAGTGTCGATGAGAGGGGAGAGGGGCTCCCCAGGGAGTCCTTCTGAGATGTCACTGTCCCTGCCAGGCCCCAGAGCCGACCTGTCACTCAGGGGGCCACGCCCCTTCCCCCAGAGGCTCAAATCAGAAATGATCCTGAGTGAACTGTTCACAATACGGAGACCCATCCAGCTCAATAGGCATAAGCCTTACAAGTTGTTGTAATATTTCTGTAAAGTTTGCAACTTGATGTACTTTTTCTAGAGATAATTCTTCATTCATACGTATATTACTTTTATCTGCATATTTCTGTAGTGTTGAATCTGAGGAAAATCTTTGGGGCTTCCTGCTGCCCTTTATCACTCATGAATCCCAAATACACCTTCAGGTATCTAAGTAAGTGATAGTGTAAGTTGCTCAGTCATGTCTGACTCTTTGTGACCCTGTGGACTGTAGCCCACCAGGCCCCTCTATCCATGGGATTCTCCATGCAAGAATACTGCAGGGGGTTGCCATTTCCTCCTCCAGGGGATCTTCCAGACCCAGGGACCGAACCCAAGTCTCTTACATCTCCCTCATTGGCAGGCGGAATCTTGACCACTAGCTCCACCTGGGAAAGTGTCCGTTGCTACTATCGTTAATTAATCACAGTCCTGATCCTATTCCTGTCCCCTGAAAGAGAACATGGTTACCCACTCCACTAGTCTTGCCTGGAGAATCCCATGGACAGAGGAACCTGACTGGCTACAGTCCGTGGGGTCACAAAGAGTCGAACACGACTGCGCCCTCACACACACGCAAGCGGCTGACATGTTGGCACAAAGGAACTTGTATGTGGGAGGGATGCAGGGGGATGTGGTCACCTCCAGGCTGAATGAAAAGGGCTCTGATTTTACGTGAGACATGCGTTCCATGGGAATGCTTCCTTGTGAATCGGGGATTGCATTAATTGAGTAACAAATATCATAGAGCTCCTCAAAGTCTCATCTTGTTGTGCATCATCCCACACAGCAGGACCCCACACATGCTGCAGAGCTCTGCTTTCTGCAGATTCTCAATGGTATTGGAAAGCAGGGACCCTAAAAATTATGTAGCTATTCCTGGTTACAGGACTGTGGACCTGCGGTGACCTCCTGATGCGCTGGTTTTCCCAGAGCATGACCACACGTCACAGGTCTGGATGACGCATCATTCCTGGCAGAGATCAGTTGTGGGGTCTGATGAGGACCACAAATGATAACGTCAGACTCGAGTAGGATTCCCTGCTCGAACAGTTAAGAAATATGAGATCTGGGCAGGTCACTTCCCCTTAGATAAACAAGCAGATAAAAATAATACTTATCTTGCAATATCATTGTGAGCATTAAAACATATCAGGAAAGAATGTCTAGGAAAGGCTGTCCGCTCTACCAGCGCTTGGGTCTCATTGGCTGGCAGTCGATGCCCGGTAACCACTTCCTGAGCTGGGGCAGGAGTGTTTTTGTACCAGAGGCACCTGATCATGCAGGGCTGTGTCTTTGCTGCTGGCACAGAGATACACGGCTGAGTCTGTCAACTCCAAGGAGCTCAAGTTCATCTGAGAGCGAGAATCACTGAACTGTTCACCTAAGAATCTATCTGGCATGTTTCCTTTTTCATTCACTCCCTTATTGTAATACTGAATGAGGAACTGGGGGCCCTGGCCCAGGGTCTGTTGGTACCAGGATACATAGAGGTGTCCAGATTCAGGGGAACATCTCAGAGTTGCTTGCTGCTTTCTTGATTTGATCAGATATTTGGGGGTCTGGGTGACTTCAGAATCTACCAGGCCTGTTGGGGAGAAGATAGACGGAAGCTGAGGGCAGAGTACAGGGAAGCCTCCTGCTACAGCCCTCATTAGCAGGCTTCTATCTCAGGGAGGCAAAGGCATCTCAGAAACTCCCACACTGTGTCCAGGACTCACCTGCTCCCAGGAGGCAGAGAGTCACACAGCAGAGGAGCCTGGCGCCCATGGCAGCATCAGGAACCCAGGACAGCGACTGGCTGGGGGCGGGGCTCCTGGGGTGAGCGGTGTAAGTGCTGACCCTCCCGCTTCCCTGATTGGAGCGTTTCCTATGACGTCACTGCTCTGTGTCTCTGCGGGCTGCCCTTTTCCCCTGGACCCCTTGGCAGGACCCAGGGCTGCCTCCTCTATGCCACTCCCTGTCCTGACAGCCCCTCAGCAAAGGGTGGGTGTGAGGCGAGTTTCATCCCCTGGTCCATGTGCCCACAACATGTCTTGTTCTGCTCTGTCTGACCCTGCCTGACGCTCACCACCCAGCCCTCACCAGATACCCCAGCCTCTCACCCTCCCCTTCCCACGCTGCTCCAGGAGACGCCCCCTGGGCACATCCTGAAGCTCCAGATAGGTGCCCACTCCCCTGGGCAGTGAGGAGTCTGTGCTGGGTCCACGCGTCCCAGAACCACTCAGGAAACTCAAACCTGCTCCCAGATGCAGGCATGAAGCCAAGGTTCCCTTACGCTGCCCTCCCCATGGTGACCCTCAAGCCCTCCCAAAACACCATGCTTACCATGGAAACACAGTGCCTTCAAGAGGCCAAAGGTCTAGGGTCTCGTGGATTAGCAGCTTCTGTTTAAAGCAAGGGTACAAAAATCCCACACCCTGAGCAAACACAAACACACACACACACACACCTGTTCTACAGCCTTCCTAGCCTGGCTGATTAGGGTTGATTTTCAAATCCACTCTTAGCCTCTGGAGGTGGAATACTGTATGATCTGACTGTTTTACTAAGAAGGAAGTAGTTGCTGCATCACTACAAAGATGGTAGTTAGCTAAAGATGGAAATATATCATCATAAAATAAATACTCAGAGGATCTCAAGTGAATCTGCAAACATGTCTTCATAACTACTTCTGATTAATCAGAGGCATGTATTTTGAGATTTCCTATTTAAATTAAGCTTTATCAAATTCCATGTAATACTTTTTATAAAAAAGTTTTATAAATGTGGACTCAATTATTTCTGCAGTTGTAAAATCATGATATAATGGGGGAAATGCAGGATATATTGTGATGTTCATAAGATTTTGATGAGGGTGCCAGATGGTACCAACTGGCCTACATTAGGTGAGATGCTAAGGATGTTGGAGAGGGGGTGTGTCGAGAACACACAAAGACAGTCTGTCCTCCTTCAGATGGACTCATATGAGTTTTTGGATGATTTATAATTAACTAAAGTTTGTTTCTTTTTCATGACTCCATACATCTTGCTCAAAACAGACCACACGGAGTGGCCACTCTAAAAGCCTCCCTGTGACTTGGGAAGGGACCTGACCCAGATGAGGGAGGAGCAGTGTGGCTGTGGTAGAGAGGGCCAGGGAGCTGATGCAGGCAGGCGGGGAGAGAAAGTCCTGCCTGCCTGGGAAAGGTGGACCAGAGCCGAGACCAGGTGAGAGCCAGATTGGGGGAGAACCTCCAGAAAGACAGAAACGAGCTGCCTGAGGTGAGACAAGAATATCTAGATGCATCTAATTTACCAACAATCTTCCTCCTCCATCTCAGGCTCAGGTGATGACTAGGAGTCTGAGCTGGAGAAGCATCTCCTGGTTCACAGGGAGGATGCAGAGGAAAGACTGAGACCGATGGAGGACACCTGGCCCTGAGGCCCGGGAGTGAGGCTGAGGCCAACCTAGTGCACACACCCAGGGTCACGCTGCAGGCACGTGGTCTGCAAAGCCCTGAGACTCGCAGTGCTAGGGCCCTGCACGTGGCCTCCTGTCTTTTTGCACAGAGAGGAGGTGGCTGTGCAGTGCTGTAGAGTCACTGCTGGTGCAGAAGTACACAGATGTCTGGGAGGGGTTGGTGGACTCCAGCGTGAGAGGGACGTTCTCTGTGCTTGGTCTGGAGACCCTGTACCCGTCGGGCATGTCTCCTTTCTCTGTGGCCAGAGGGCCATTTGAGCAATGGATCAGCCTCAGCCCATGTCCCAGGTCTTGTCGGTACCAGCACATGCGGTCATGACCCAGATCCTGAGTACATTTCAGTGTTGTCCTCTGTCCTGTCCTCACGACCTGGAATCTGGGGTCCTGGGTGACACCAGCCTGCACCGCCCCTGTGGAGAAGGAGGACCGATGCTGCAGTCACAGCGGACATGCTCAGTGCTGGCACCCCCAAGGGGACCTTTTCCCCCAGGACTCACCTGCCTGCAGGAGACAGAAGACCACACAGCCCAGGAGGCAGGGGCTCATGGTGGGGGCGGGGCAGGCGGAGGGCCCTCTGGTCTGAGTGTGGATAAGAGGGCAGAGTGGCTCTCCAGGGAGCCCTTCTGAGATGTCACTGTCCCTGCCAGGCCCCAGAGCCAACCTGTCACTCAGGGGGCCACGCCCTTCCCCCAAGGCTCAAATCAGAAATGAACCTGAGTGAATTGTTCACAACACGGAGAACCATCCAGCTCAATGGACACAAGACTCACACATTGCTGTAACCTTTCTATAAACGACAAAGATTTTTTCTGTAAATGTTAAAGTGATGAAATGATTTGTACGGTCTAGTCCAGAGATAAGTCTTCTTTAACATGTACATTACTTTTACTTATCTATGTATTACTGGAGTTTGAATCCTGGGGAATCCTTCTGGCGTCCTCCTGCCCTTAATGATATGTGTCCAATAGCACTTTAAGGCTCCATTTCCGCAAAACTGACTCCATTCCGCAGTCCTGAGAATGTCCCTCCACCTACCGTGTTTCTCCAGGTTTCTGCTGCCAACCTTATCACAGGCTCATCAACATTTGAGGAATTCTTTGGTCTGTTTTTAATCAATTCACTGACAGATGGTCCACCGGTCAAACGCAGGTACAGCCCCTCATGTTCACACATGTTTCCCGTGTTGGGGGGAAGGGAGCCAGCAGAGCCCCCTCAGGCCTGTGACCCACCTTTCGGGGTGGAGAGAAGCTGGGCACCCAGCACAGGATGACGTTTTGGCACAAGGAATACAGATGTAGGAGGGACGTGGAGGGAGGTGCAGACACCACGGTATACGAAAAAGGCTCTCTTTTTATTTGAGACATTCCTCCCATGGGAATACCTCCTTGTGAAGTGTGGCTGCCATTTATTGAGTAACAATTCATATCATAGAGCCAACAATTGTATCTTGTTACACACAACAAAGCGTGTATATGTAATTTGCTTGTACAGAGATAGTTCCATGAGCGAAGGGACCACAGGTTTAGAGAACAGACTTGAGCTGGAATGCTCGCTGTAACACTTACGAAGTATGAGATCTGGGCAACTCACGACCCCTCAGATGTACAAAGAGTTAAAACAATACTTGCCTTGATTACTTTAGTGAGCACTAAAACATACCAAGAAGTGAATATCTGGGAAAGTCTAACACTCTACCAGACCCTGGGCATGGCAGGCTGGCAGCTGACACCCTGCACGCCACTTCCTGAGCTGGGGCAGGAGTGTTTTTTGTCCCAGAGGCACCTGATCATGCACGGCTGTGTCTTGGCTGCTGGCACAGAGATACAGAGCGGAGTCTGTCAGCTCCAAGGGGGTCAAGCTCAGCTCAGAGCGAGAGTCACTGAACTGTTTTACTGAGAATCGATCCGACATGTTTCCTTTTTGATACTCTTCCCCATCATAATACTGAACGAGGAATTGGGGGCCCTGGCCCAGGGCCTGTTGGTACCAGTACACAGAGCGGTGTCCAGATTCAGGGGAACATCTCAGAGTCGCTTGCTGCTTTCTTGATTTGATCAGGTACTTGGGGGTCTGGGTGACTTCAGAATCCACCAGGCCTGTTGGGGAGCAGACAAGAAAGCTGAGGGCAGAGCACAGGGGAAGCCTCCTGTTGAAGCCCTCATCGCCAGGCTTCTATCTCAGGAAGGCAAAGGCATCTCAGAAATTTCCACACTGTGTCCAGGACTCACCTGCTCGCAGGAGGCAGAGAGTCACACAGCAGAGGAACCTGGAGCCCATGGCAGCATCAGGAACCCAAGGCTGCTGCTGGCTGGGGGCGGGGCTCCTGGGGTGAGAGGTGTAAGTGCTGACCCTCCCGCTTCCCTGATTGGACCATTGCCTATGACGTCACTGCTCTGTGTCTCTGCAGGCTGTTTCTGATCCACTGGATCCCTTGGCAGGACCCAGAGCTGGCTCCTCTATGCCCTTCCCCGTCCTGCACAGCCCCTCAGCAAAGGGTGGGTGTGAGGTGAGCACTGTCCCCATGTGCCCATAACATGGCTTTCTCTTCTCTTCCTGTCCCTGCCTGACACTCCTCACCCAGCCCTCACCAGCCACACTAATCCATCACCCACTGCTCCCCACGCTGCTCCAGGAGAGGACCCCCTGGGCACATCCTGAGGCGCAAGGCTTGTCCCCACTCCCCTGGGCAGTGAGGAGTCTGGGCTGGGTCCATGTGTCTGGACCACTCAGGGAACTCAAACCTGTTTTCTGATGCAGGCATGTAGCCAAGGTTCCCCTAAGCTGCCCTCCCCAGGGTGACTCTCAACCCCTCCCAGGGCACCCAGCTTACCATGGACCCACAGTGCCTCCTAGTGGCCAATTGTTTCATGGCTCTGTGCCTGTCATCTAAAACAAGAATACAAATTCCCCACACTCCACACTTTCAACCCCTACACACACACACACACACACACACCCCTCATCTGCTGCCCTACCAGCCTGGCTGAACTAGGGCTGATCTTCAAGTCTAGTCTTAGCCTGTCGACATAAAACACTGTATGATCAGCCATTTCTACTAAGAAGGAAACAATTGCTGCTCCACTACAATGACAGTGTTCTTGCCTGGAGAATCCCAGGGGTGGGGTCCCACAGAGTCTGACACAACTGAAGTGACTTAGCAGTACAATGACAGTAATTAGCTAAAATGGAGTAATACAGACAAAAGAAATAAGCACTCTCATGATCACAAATGAAGCCAGCCTGAACACCTGCATTCCAGATCTCCTTCTGATTAATCAGATCCACATATTTCCAGATTTCAAATTTAAATTACCCATTACCAAACTCTAGCCAGTGCATTTTATTAAGAGGCTTTACGTGTATTAACCTATTTATTTCCTATGAACTTGTAAAATCTTGATATAATAAGATAGCATGTAGGAAATATTTTGACTTTGAGAAGATTTCTCTGAGGAAAATGGTAGAAACCTGGTCCAGGTTAGTTGAGATGCTAAGAAAGAGGGGCAGGGAGGGAGAACACACACACCCAGTCTGTCTCTCCTCCTGCGAATGGCCTCCCGAGGGATTTTGGATGGTGTCTAAGTAACTGAGGTTGTTTTCTCTCTGATGATCACAAGAGCTTTCTCAAACACAACTGCTGAGGCATGGTTACAAAGTTCCCTGTGTCATGGGAAGGGCCATGACTCATGAAGGGAGTGCAGTGTGTCTGGAGCAGAGAGGGCAGGGGAGCTGAGGCCAAGGCAGTAAAGGGAGGAAAGACCCGCCCCTCTGGTGGGCAAGAGCGGGGAGCACTTGAGAGCTGGGCTGGGGGAGAAACCTCCAGAGAGACAGCAATGAGGTGCTGGGGAGAGACAAGAGGGTCTAGATGTATCTGATTTACCAATATCCTTCCCTCCTGGAGGTCTTAAGCTGATGAGTGACAGTCAGAACTAGTCAGAAGCGGATGCTTTCCAAACTTCATCCAGTGTGGATGCAGAGGAAAGACAGAGACGGATGGTGGACACATGTCTCCGAGTCCCTGGGGTCAGATCCAGGCCTGTTCAGATCGCACATCCAGGTTGACACTGCAGGCACGTGGCTAACAAAGTCCTGAGGCTCCCGGTGCTAGGAGCCTGCACAGGGCCCCCTGTCTTTCTGCACAGAGAGGAGGTGGCCGTGCAGCTCCATGGAGTAACTGCTGGCGCACAAGTACACGGATGTCTGGGAGCGGCTGGCAGACTTCAGCGCGAGAGGAAAGTTCTCTGTGCTTGGTCTGGAGACGCTGTACCTGTCGGGCACATCTCCTGGCTTGCCATTGTGTGCACCAGCTGAGTAACAGATCAGCCTCAGCCCGTGTCCCAGGTCTTGTGGGTACCAGCACATAGAGTTATAACACATATCCTGAGTACATTAAGGTGTCTCGCTCTGTCCTGTCCTCACGACCTGGAATCTGGGGTCCTGGGTGACACCAGCGTGGACCGCCCCTGTGGAGAAGGAGGACCGATGCTGCAGTCACAGTGGACATGCTCAGTGCTGGCACCCCCACGGGTACCCTGCCCCCAGGACGCACCTGCCTGCAGGAGACAGCAGACCACACAGCCCAGGAGGCAGGGGCTCACGGCGGGGGCGGGGCAGGCGGAGGGCCCTCTGGTCTGAGTGTGGGTGAGAGGGGAGAGGGGCTCTCCAGGGAGTCTTTCTGAGATGAATCTGTTCCTACCAGGCCCCAGAGCAGACCGGTCACTCAGGGGCCACGCCCCTTCCCCCAGGGGCCAGATCAGAAATGAACCTGAGTAAACTAGTCACATGTGACCGACCTAGACAGCATATTAAAATGCAGAGACATTACTTTGTCAACAAAGGTCCGTCTAGTGAAAACTATGGTTTTTCCTGTAGTCATGTATGGATGTGAGAGTTGGACTATAAAGAAAGCTGAGTGCTGAAGAATTGATCCTTTTGAACTGTGGTGCTGGAGAAGACTCTTGAAAGCCCCTTGGACTTCAAGGAAATCCAAACAATCCATCCTAAAGAAATCAGTCCTGAATATTTAATTGAAGGACTGATGCTAAAGCTGAAACTCCAATACTTTGGCCACCTGATGCAAAGGACTGGCCATTTGAAACGACGTGGATGTTGGGCAAGATTGTAGGCGGGAGGAGAAGGGGACATCAGAGGATGAGATGGTTGGATGGCATCACCAACTCGATAGACATGTGTTTGAGTAAGCTCCGGGAGTTGGTGATGGACAGGAAAGCCAGATGTGCCCCAGTGCATGGGGTTGCAAAGCATCAGACACGAATCTGGGACTGAGCTGAACTGAACAGTTCCCTACAGGGAGACCTATCCAGCTCAATGAACATAAGCCTTACAATTTCTTGTAAACTTTCCATAAAACTGTTCACAACTTTATCTACACTTTATTCCAGAAATAGCTGTTCATTGATACATATATTCAGTTTATTGATCTCTAGTTTATTATTTCTATAGTTTTGAATCTCAGGGAAATTCCTCAGGGTTTCCTGCTGCCCTTTAGGACTCACGTGTCCCCAATAATCCCTCATGTTTCTACTTTGTTTAATTGACAATAGTCCAGTTCATGTCCTTCCACCCACAATGATTGTGGATCTTGTTCCCCAACTTTAGAGCAGGCTCATCAACACCTGAGGAATCCTTGAGCTCTATTGCTTATTAATTCACAGACTGACAGGGTGCCTGTCAAATGCAGGCTCAGCACCGGCATGCTCACCTGAGCACGTGCTTCTGGTGTCGGAGGGGTGGGGGAGCAGCAGGCTGAAGCACCTCAGGCCTGTGGCCCACCTTGCTTTGAGGAGAGAAGCTGGCTGCCCAGCACCACGGATGACATGTTGGCACAAAGGAGTCCAGACATGGAGGGATGTAGGGAGAGATGGCTGACCCCGGGGCAAAGGGAAAATGCTCCGATTCTATATGAGACATCCATTGCATGGGAATACTTCCTTGTGAAGTGTGGCAGCCATTCAGTAACTGATGTCCTAGACCCTAGGCTCTATCACATCGCACAAACCTCACGTTTAGAAGGACCCTGTGCTAGCTGCTATGCTCAGGTGCTGTGATTTTCAACTTCTCAATAATTTCTGAACCTGAATATCATGTAGCTGGTCATGAGTGGGTGACCGTGGTGACCTCCTGATGTGCTGGTTTCCATGGAACCCAATCTCACGTCTGGGGTCTGAGGGACTAACCATTCCTGGGGCCTCAGAGACAAAAACACAGAAATTAACGTCAGAAGCAACGAATGAGCCCGACATTGTAGCCAGAAAAACAAGCCTTGAATTGGGGCCTGGCAAGTCCACGGGATCCACACCTGTGCTCAGAGTGTCTCTGGTCCAAGAGTCAGTGGGACCCGCAACACAGGAGGAGCCTAGTGCGCAGGCCGGGCCGCTGCAGAAAGGGGGGCTTTTCAACTCAAATCCTGAGACTTGGACGCTGGGGTCAATTCAAAGGCAAGCCTCTCCTGACAAGAAATGACCTCTCACCAAAGGTGCTGCTTCTGGTTGCCCGCTCAGTCCCAGCACCAGTGTGTGACCAGGAAGCCTTGCTGTGTGTGTCTCACATGGGACCTCAAAGGAACTTCCTAGGAGATGAGGACTTCCTGTCAAACTAGCATCATAAACTCAATTCAGACAATGTGTGCACGAGAAAAGAAATTTATGAAAGTGCATAAATAATTTTTTAAAAAAAAACACACACAAAAAAAGCTTGTACCGGCAGGGAAGATCTTTAGATAGTCATTTTCCAAACCATTGATCTCCACATAGGATAGTCCCAGACATCGATATGGTGCTCACATGCTTTCAAGAAAGTCTTTAACCATAATCCTTTCCAGGAGTAATGTTTTAAATATTTAGTCTGCGCTAAAGAGGACTTTAAAACAGAATGACAGCAACAGAAATCATAATGTTGATTGTCAGGGAAAGAGCTAGGCCTGGAAATGGGGCCTGAGAGAATTTCTGATGATGAAATGTTCTCAGTCTTTATAGGCAAATGTTCCATGGGCACATACAGATGGATGGATCAAAACCATTCTTCGGTTCACTGTACAGTGTATGTTATTGTATATACAGTGGATCCCTTGAACCACACTTTTTTGAACTTCATGGGTCCTGATTTGTGTGGAATTTTTAATAGATGCTAACTACAGACCTTGTTGTTCATCTGGCAAAGAATCTCCCTGCAATGGGAGAGACCTGGGTTGGATCCCTGGGTGGGGAAGATCTGCTGCAGGAGGGAAAGGCTCCCCAGTCCAGTATTCTGGCCTGGAGAATTTCATGGACTGTATGGGGGTCACAGAAAGTCAGACACAACTGAGTGACTTTCACTTTTCACGGTACTACACAATTGTGGTTGGTTGAATCTGCAGTTGTGGAATCATAAATAGAGAGGGTTGACTGAATTTAAACAAACTTTGACAGCAGGGTTAGGGCTGGGTCAGGGCCCCCAAACTTCACATTATTCAAATGTTTACTATAATTCATATGCCAATGATGTTGATGTAAAGCGCCTGAGGGTAAGTTACATGCTCTGTTTATCTCATGTAGTAAACCAACAAACACAATTACTTTCTTTCCTGTGACATCTGAAGACCTCAAGTATAGGGCTTGAAGTCACAATGTGTGCATATCTACTTTAGTACCTATGAAGCACTAAAGGAGGCTGTCAGAGATTAGAAAAGCGAGTCAAGAAATCCAGAGTCCTGTTACCTGCCAGGGACTTCATGCTTACTAAATTCTTGTGAAACCCTGGAAGATGCTGTCCTGACTAATACAATATGTCAACTTGACTCTACCATGGATATTTAGCTTTATTTTTCTGGGTGCTCCTAAAAGGGCTATTTTTGGAAAAGGTAACATGTGAATAGGTATAGTTTAATAATAGATTAGATTAGCATTTTAACTGGTAAAGCAGATGACCCTCCATAACTTAGGTGGGCTTCATGAAACCAGGTGAAGAGATGAATAGACAAAAACACTGATCCTCCCCCAAGTAAGACATAATTGTCAGCTGATGCACTTCACACTGGGCCACTAGTTCTTATGCTTTTGAACTTAGGCATCAGTTCCCCCTCAGTCTCTAGAAGCACCAGACCAACTTGCAGCTTTTGCACTTACCAGCTTTAACAATTATATGAGCCGATTGCTTTAAAACATCTGTGTGTGTATGTATCTGTGTGCGTGTCTATTATTTATTCTTGTGGGGGACAGTTTTGGAGGGCAAAGATCACAAGAGATGAGGACAGACTTGAGTCAAATACCTTGCTCTGAAAGGAATGAAATATGAGACGTGGGCAAGTCAGTTCCCCTCAGATGTGTAAACAGGGAAAATAATACTTACCTAGGATGATCTTTGGGAGCATTAAAACACAGCAGAAGAAGAATGTCTGGGAGGGTCTATCGGATCTATGTAGGCCGGGAAGGCAGGCAGTCACCCTCACCACACTTCCTGAGCTGGGGTAGGAGAGTTTTTGTGCCAGAGGCACCTGATCATGCAGGGCTGTGTCTGGGCTGCTGGCACAGAGATACACGGCTGAGTCCGTCAGCTCCAAGGAGCTCAAGTTCAGCTCAGAGCGAGCGTCACTGAACTGTTTGCTGAGAATCGATCTGGGAGCTGTGCTTCTCCCCTCACTTCCTGCCTGTAATACTCAATGAGGAAGCGGGGGCCCTGGCCCAGGGCCTGTTGGTACCAGTACACAGAGAGGTGTCCAGAGACAGGGGAGCATCCCAGGGTCACTCGCTGTCCTCTTGCTTTAATCAGGTATCTTGGGGTTTGGGTGACTCCAGCATCCACAAGGCCTGTGGAGGAAGAAGATGGGGCTGAGAAAGACCGCAGGAGCGAACCTGATGGTGCCTTGGTTTCAGGCAAAGTCAGGCTAGGAACACGGATTCTCTCCTGTGCCAAGGACCCACCTGCTGCCAGGAGACAGAGAGCCACACAGCAGACGGGGCTGCAGCCCATGGCAGGAGGGGCGGAGCGGTCTTTGTCTCCTTGCTCAGAGCTCTGCTTCTCTGAGAGCTGGGGTTCTGGGCCTCCTTCCTCTGATTGGATGTGAGGCAGTGACATCACTGCTCTGATGTCATTGCCTCTGCTGGTTCCCAGGAATCTGACCTCTCATTCCAGATCAGCTGATCCAGGAACACTGCTCTCTCCTGCAGTCTCTTAGATGACCTGTGAGATGGACTGATGGTCGAGGTGAGGCTGGATTTATGCCCGGCACCCTTTCCTGTGCCTCCTTAGATTCTCTCTTCAGGTCAGTGTTTCCCTTTTTTGTTTTTTTCCTACCAAATCCCAGCTCCATACCCTTCACTTTTTCTGCAACCTCAGAGGCTCCTTCAGCATTGCAGAGTTGAAGTTCATGGTTACCAGCTGGGATAGCTAGCCTGTAAATTAGCACCTATGCTAGTCAGGCTTCTAGAGATAAAAACCCCAAATGAAGCTTTCTGTTAACCCTTCTGGGCCCAGTCACTAGCATTGTCCCCTTGCTCTGCCCCAGAAACTTCTGGAGTTTGGCAGTTCCACAGCGTCCCCATGTGGTATGCGTGGAAACCAAGATTGTCTGCCCAGATTTATTAGTCATAGAATGTGTTGATATTATGAAATATTTCGATCGCATTGTGTTTTTGCTTGGTTTGGTTTTCTAAAGAACAAACACACAATTAGAAACAGAAACTCACAAACCAGCCTGCCCGAGCTGATTTATGATTTTCTATTTCAAGAGAAAAGAAAGTTTAAGAAATAATTAATACTTTGACTTTTAGAAGATTATGATGAGGGAAATGCTACAAACCTAGGTTACTTCTTGGTGGTGGTGGTGTTCAATTGCTAACTCCAGTCCAACTCTTTGAGACCCCATGCATCACAGCGCACCAAGCTCCCCTGTTCTTCACTATCTCTCAGAGTTTGCTCAAATTCATGTCTGTTGAGTCGGTGATGCTATCTAACCACCTCTTTCTCTGCCACCCCCTTCTCCTTTTGCTTTCAGCCTTTCCCAATATCTGGGTCTAGGATATTTAGATGCTAAAGAGAGGCAGTGGAGAGAATAGATACACACACAGCTTGTCTCTCCTTCTCCTGAGGGACTACAAAGGAATTATGGATGATTAATCATTAACTGAAGTTGCATTCTCTTTGAGGACCACAGGGAGCCTACTCAAACATGAAAACTTAGAGATCATTATAATGTTCTCTGGGTGTCAGGCAAAGACATGACTCAGATGAGGGAGGAGCAGCTAGGCTGAAGTAGAGAAGGGTCGGAACGAGGACCAGGAAGGTGGGAGAGGAAAGACCCCATATCTGGGGAAGTTGGACAAGAGCAGAGACCACACAAGGGCCAGCCTGGGGGAGAACCTTCCACAGCGACAGGCATGTGGTGCCCGGGGAGAGACAAGAGGGTCTAGATGTACCTGATTTCCCAACACCCTTTCCTTCTGGAGGTCTCATGTTCAGACTGATACTAGGAGTCAGAGCTGGCTAGCATCTTAGGCTCAGGTGGCAGCTATGGTGACAAGACAGAGAGTGAAAGGAGACACATGTCCATGAGGCCCTGATGTCAGGTCTGTGCCAGCCAAGATCGAAACTGCAGGCTATGCTGCCAGTGTGTGTCTGTGGGCTGCGAGGCTCCAGGTGCTAGGAGCCTGCAAGGTGCTCCACAAGTTCCAGCTGCAGGGCCCTCATCTGTCTTTTTGCACAGAGAGGAGGTGGTCGTGCAGCGCCGTGGAGTCACTGCTGGCACAGAAGTACACAGATGTCTGGGAGCGGTTGGCAGACTTCAGCGTGAGAGGGAAGGTCTCTGTGCTTGGCCTGGAGACACTGTATCCGTCGGGCACATCTCCTTTCTGCGTGTAGGGAGTCCCAGCTGAGTAATGGATCAGCCTCAGCCCGAGTCCCGGGTCTTGTCGGTACCAGTACATATAATTATGGTTCGTATCCTGAGTACAATTAAGTGTTACCCTCTGTCCTGTCCTCACGACCTGGAATCTGGGGTCCTGAGTGACACCCGCGTGGACCGCCCCTGTGGAGAAGGAGGACCGATGCTACAGTCCGATTGGACATGCTTAGTGCTCGCACCCGAAGGGGACCCTGGCCCCAGGACTCACCTGCCTGCAGGAGACAGAAGACCACACAGCCCAGGAGGCAGGGGTTCATTGCGGGAGCGGGGCAGGCGGAGGGCCCTCTGGTCTGAGTGTGGATGAGAGGGGACAGGGGCTCTCCAGGGAGTCCTTCTGAGATGTCACTGTCCCTGCCAGGCCCCAGAGCCAACCTGTCACTCAGGGGGCCACGCCCCTTCCCCCAAGGCTCAAACCAGATATGAACCTAAGTGAACAGTTAACATATGACCGACCTAGACAACATATTAAAAAGCAGAGGCAATTTATATGCCAACAAAGGCCCATCTAGTCAACGATATGATTTTTCCAGTCATCACGTATGGATGTGAGAATTGGACTATAAAGCATGCTGATCTCTGAAGAATTCTAGTTTTTCAACTGTGGTGTTGGAGAAGACTCTTGGGAGTACCTTGGACTACAAGGAGATCCAAGCAGTCCATCCTAAAGGAAATCAGTCCTGGATATTTATTGGAAGGTGATGCTGAAGCTGAAACTCCAATACTTTGGCCACTTGATGCGAAGAACTGACTCAATTGAAAAGACCTTGATGCTGGACAAGATTGAAGGTGGGTGGAGAAGGCAACAACAGAGGATGAGATGGTTGGATGGCATTACCAATGTGATGGACAAGCATTTGCATAACCTCCGGGAGTTGGTGATGCATAGGAAAGACTGGCGTGCTGCAATCCATGGGGTCACAAAGAGTCAATCACGACTGGCAACTGAACGAACTGAACAGTTCACAACAGGGAGACCCATCCAGCTTAATGGACACAAGCCTTACAAGTTCTTCTAAACTTTGCATAAAACTGTTCACAACTTTAGTTACATTTTATTACAGAAACAGCTGATCATTAATACATACATTCATTTTCTTTATCTACATATTTCTGTGGTTTTGAATCTCAGGGAAAATCCGCAGGGCTTCCTGCTGCCCTTTAGGACTCACGTGTCCCAAATAATCCGACATGCTTCTACTTTGTTTAATTGACAGCAATCGTGTTCATGTCCTTTCCCCATTCCTGGGGCCTCAGAGAGAAAAACACAGAAACTAAAGTCAGAAGCAAGGAATGAGCCCAATGTTGTCGCCACAAAAACAAGCCGTGAATTGGGTCTGGCAAGTCCATGGGATCCACACCTGTGATCAGACTCTCTGGTCCAAGAGACAGTGAGACCCATAACACAAGAGCCTAGTGCGCAGGCCAGGCCGCTACAGAAAGGGGGACTTTCCAACTCAACTCCTGTGACTTGGACGCTGGGGTCAAATCAAAGGCAAGCTTCTCCTGACATGAAGTGATCTCTCACCAAAGGTGCTGCTTCTGGTTGCCCGCTCAGTCCCAGCACCCAGTGTGGGCACAGGAAGACTTGTGTGTGTTTCACATGGGACCTCGAAGGAATTTCCTAGGAGATGAGGACCTCCTGTCAAAAGAGCACCATAAAATCATGAAATTTATGAGTGCATAAATAATTGTTTTTAAAAACAAAAAAAAATTGTACTGGCAGGGAAGATCTTTAGATGGTCATTTTCCAAACCATCCATCTCCAGATAGGATAGTCCCTAAATGGATATGGTGCTCACATGCTTTCAAGAAAGTCTTTAACCATTTAACCATAATCCATTCCAGGAGTAATGTTTTAAATATTTAGCTCTGGGCTAAAAAGGACCTTAAAACAGATTGACAGCAACAGAAATCATACTGTTCATTGTCACGGAAAGAGCCAGGCCTGGGAAGGGGGCCTGAGAGAATTTCTGATGATGAAATGTTCTCAGTCTTTGTAGGCGAATGTTCCATGGGCACATACAGATGGATTGATCAAACCCATTCTTCGGTTCACTGTACAGTGTGTAATGTTATTGTATATACAGTGGGTCCCTTGAACCACACTTTTTTGAATGTCATGGGTCCAGTTTTGTGTGGAATTTTTAATAGATGCTAACTACAGACCTTGTTGTTCATCTGGCAAAGAATCTCCCTGCAATGGGAGAGACCTGGGTTGGATCCCTGGCGGGGAAGATCTGCTGCAGGAGGGAAAGGCTACTCTCTCCAGTATTCTGGCCTGGAGAATTTCATGGACTGTATGGGGGTCACAGAAAGTCAGACACAACTGAGTGACTTTCACTTTTCACGGTACTACACAATTGTGGCTGGTGAATCTGCAGTTATGGAATCATAAATACAGAGGGTTGAATGAATTTTAAACAAACTTTGACAGCAGGGTTAGGGCTGGGTTAGGGCCCCCAAACTTCACATTATTCAAATGTTTACTATAATTCATATGCCAATATTGTTGATGTAAAAAGGCCTGAGGGTAAGTTACATGCTCTGTTTATCTCATGTAGTGAACCAACAAACACAGTTACATTCTTTCCTGTGACATCTGAAGACCTCAATATAGGGCTTGAAGTCGCAATGTGTCCATATCTACTTTAGTACCTAGGAAGCACTGGAGGAGGCTGTCAGAGATTAGCAAAGTGAGTCAAGAAATCCAGAGTCCTGTTACCTGCCAGGGACTTCATGCTTACTAAATTCTTGTGCAACCCTGGAAGATGGTGTCCTGACTAATACACTAGTCAACTAGACTCTGACATGGATATTTAGCTTTATTTTTCTGGGTGCTCCTAGGAGAGGTATTTTTGGAAAACGTAATATGTAAATAGGTATGTTTTAATAATAGATTAGATTAACATTTTAATTCGTAAAGCAGATGACCCTCCATAACTTAGGTGGGCTTCATGAAACCAGGAGAAGAGATGAATAGACAAAAACACTGATCCTCCCCCAAGTAAGACATAATTGTCAGCTGATGGCCTTCACACTGGGCCACTAGTTCTTCTGCTTTTGAACTTAAACCTTAGTTCCCCCTCAGTCTCTAGTGGCAGCAAACCAGCTTACAGCGTTTGGACTTAGCAGCGTTAACAACTATGTGAGCCAATTGCTTTACAACATGTATGTGTGTATGTATTTGTGTGTGTGTCTATAATTTATTCTTGTGGGGACACTTTGGGGGGGCAAAGATCACAAGAGATGAGGACAGACTTGAATCAAATACCTTGCTCTGAAAGGAATGAAATACGAGACGTGGGCAAGTCACTTCCACTCAGATGTAAAAACAGGGAAAATAATACTTACCTAGGATGATCTTTGGGAGCATTAGAACACAGCAGAAGAAGAATGTCTGGGAGAGTCTATCGGATCTATCTAGGCCTGGAAGGCAGGCAGTCACTCTCACCACACTTCCTGAGCTGGGGTAGGAGAGTTTTTGTACCAGAGGCACCTGATCATGCAGGGCTGTGTCTTGGCTGCTGGCACAGAGATACACGGCTGAGTCCGTCAGCTCCAAGGAGCTCAAGTTCAGCTCAGAGCGAGAGTCACTGAACTGTTTTGCTGAGAATCGATCTGGGAGCTGTGCTTCTCCCCTCACTTCCTGCCTGTAATACTGAACGAGGAGCCGGGGGCCCTGGCCCTGGGCCTGTTGGTACCAGTACACAGAGAGGTGTCCAGAGACAGGGGAGCATCCCAGAGTCACTCGCTGTCCTTTTGCTTTAATCAGGTATCTTGGGGTTTGAGTGACTCCAGCATCCACAAGGCCTGTGGGGGAAGAAGATGGGGCTGAGAAAGATCGCAGGAGAGAACCCGATGGTGCCTTGGTTTCAGGCAAAGTCAGGCTAGGAACACAGATTCTCTCCCGTGCCAAGGACCCACCTGCTGCCAGGAGACAGAGAGCCACACAGCAGATGGGGCTGCAGCCCATGGCAGGAGGGGCAGATCGGTCCAGCGTCTCCTTGCTCAGAGCTCTGCTTCTCTGAGAGCTGGGGTTCTGGGCCTCCTTCCCCTGATTGGATGTGAGGCAGTGACATCACTGCTCTGATGTCATTGCCTCTGCTGGTTCCCAGGAATCTGACCTCTCATTCCAGGTCAGCTGATCCAGGAACACTGCTCTCTCCTGCAGTCTCTTAGATGACCTGTGAGTTGGACTGCTGGTCTGGACGAGGCTGGGTTTATGCCCGATGCCCTTCCCCGTGGCTCCTTCGCTTCTCTCTTCAGGCAGGTGTTTCCCTTTTCTGTTTCTTTCCTCCCAAGTCCCAGCTCCATACCCTTCACTTTTTCTGCAACCTCAGAGGCTCCTTTAGCATTGCATAGTTGAAGTTATGGCTCCCACCTGGGACAGCAAGCTTACAAATTAGCACCTATGCTAGTCAGGCTTCTAGAGATAAAAACCTCAAATGAAGCTTTCTGTTAACCCTTCTGGTCTCAGGCACTAGCACTGTCCCCTTGCTCTGCCCCAGAAACTTCTGGAGTTTGGCAGTTCCACAGCGTCCCCATGTGGTATCCGTGGAAACCAAGATTGTCTGCCCAGATTTTATAGTCATGGGATGTTTTCATATTAGAAAATATTTCACTGTTTGCCGATCGCACTGTGTTTTTGCTTGCTTTGTTTTTCTAAAGAACATACACGCAATTAGAAACACAAACTCACAAACCAGCTTTCCTTAGCTGATTTATGATTTTGTATTTCAAGAGAAAAGAAAGGTGATCATGCAGGAAATATTTAATACTTTGGCTTTTAGAAGATTGTGATGAGGGAAATGCTACAAACTTGGGTTAGCTTTTGTTGTTGTTGGTGGTGTTCAATCGCTAAGTCGAGTCCAACTTTTTGAGACCTCATGCATCGCAATGCACCAAGCTCCCCTGTTCTTCACTGTCTCCCAGAGTTTGTTCAAATTCATGTCTTTTGTGTTGGTGATGCTATCTAACCACCTCTTTCTCTGCCACCCCCTTCTCCTTTTGCTTTCAGCCTTTGCCAACATCAGGTTCTAGGCAATTTAGATGCTAAAGACAGACAGTGGTAAAGAATAGATACACACATTTTGCCTCTCCTTCTCCTGAGGGACTACAAAGGAATTATGGATGATTAATAATTAATTGAGGTTGCATTGTCTTTGAGGAACCCAGGGTGTCTACTCAAATATGAAAACTTAGGGATCATTACAAGGTTCCCTGGGTGACAGGCAAGGACATGACCCAAATGAGGGAGGAGCAGCTAGGCTGAAGTAAAGAAGGGTCAGAACGAGGTCCTGGAAGGTGGGAGAGGAGAGACCCCACATCTGGGGAAGTTGGACAAGAGCAGAGACCACACAAGGGCCAGCCTGGGGGAGAACCTTCCACAGCGACAGGCATGTGGTGTCTGGGGAGAGAGAAGAGGTTCTAGATATATCTGATTTCCCAACACCCTTCCCTCCTGGAGGTTTCCTGTTCAGACTGATACTAGGAGTCAGAGCTGGCTAGCATCTTAGGCTCATGTGGCAGCTGTGCTGAAAAGACAGAGTGAAACTGGACATATGTCCTTGAGGTCCTGTTGTCAGGTCTGTGCCAGCAAAGATCAACAACTACTGGCTATGTTGCCAGTGTGTCTGTGGGCTCCTAGACTCCAGGTGCAAGGAGTCTGCAAGGGGCTCCCCAAGTTCCAGACTGCAGGGCCCTCATCTGCCTTTTTGCACAGAGAGGAGCTGGCCGTGCTGCGCCGTGGAGTCACTGCTGGTGCAGAAATACACAGATGTCTGGGAGCGGTTGGCAGACCTCAGCATGAGAGGGAAGATCTCTGTGCTTGGTCTGGAGACGCTGTACCCATTGGGCACATCTCCTTGCTCTGTGGAGGGAGTCCCAGTTGAGTAATGGATCTGCCTCAGCCCCAGTTCCAGGTCTTGTCGGTACCAGTACATAGAGTTATGACCCAGATCCTGAGTGCATTTCAGTGTTGTCCTCTGTCCTGTCCTCACGACCTGGAATCTTGGGTCCTGGGTGACACCCGCGTGGACCGCCCCTGTGGAGAAGGAGGACCGATGCTGCAGTCATAACGGATATGCTTCGTGCTGACACCCCCAAGGGGACCCTGCTTCCTGGGACTCACCTGCCTGCAGGAGACAGAAGACCACACAGCCCAGGAGGCAGGGGCTCATGGCGGGGGCGGGGCAGGCGGAGTGCCCTCTGGTCTGAGTGTGGATGAGAGGTCAGAGGGGCTCTCCAGGGAGTCCTTCTGAGATGTCACTGTCCCTGCCAGGCCCCAGAACCAACCTGTCACTCAGGGGGCCACGCCCCTTCCCCCAAGGCTCAAATCAGAAATGAACCTGAGTGAACTGTTCACTTAGGGAGACCCATCCAGTTCAACGGACATAAGCCTGAGAAGTAGATGTAAACTTTCTGTCAAACTAATTAAATTTTGTGTGTGTTCTAGTACAGAGATAATTCTTCATTAATACATTTTTAACTTTTATCTATCTGCATATTTCTGTAGTGTTAAATCTTGTGGAAATCCTTCTGGTTCGTGTTGACTTTATGACTGATGTGACCCAGTAGGAATTCAAGGTCCATTTCCGCATAATTGACCACAGTCCTGAGATTGTCCCTTCACCTACCATGTTTCTCCAGGAATCTGCTCCCAACCTCATTGCACGCTCATCAACATTTGAGGAATTGTTTGGTCTGTCTATCAATTCACTGACAGACGGTCCACCAGCTAAATGCAGGTACAGCTCGATCACGTTCACAGGAGCCCGTGTTTCCCGTGTCGGGGAGGGAGCAAGCAGAGCCCCCTCAGGCCTGTGACCCGCCTTTCTGGGTGTGGAGAAGCTGGTTGCCCACCACCCCAGATGACACATTGGCACAAAGGAATACAGACGTAGGAGGGACATGGCAAGAGGTGGCAGACTCCAGGGTAATTGAAAAATGCTCTTTATTTATTGAGAGATTCTTTCCATGGGAATACCTCCTTGCGATGCACAGCTGCCATTCATTGAGTAACAGTTCATATCTTACAGCCCTGTACATAACCATAATTCTACTGCCCGTGGTCTGGCTAATGGGGCACAGGTTGAGTGAACGTGAAACATGACTATGTTTGTATCTCATGGGATATCAACAATTTTGACAAAAAGATGATGAGTTTTTGTCAAAATATCATGATAAAATGACTTCAAAGAATGGGTTCATGAGAAAAAATATATATGAAAGTGAAAAAATAAGTTTACAAAAACATCTTGTACCAGGTGGTAAGACATTGTGATACTTATTGTATCAAACCATCCATCACAAGATAGGATTCTCCTACAGGTGGATATGCTGTTCATGTGGTTTCAAGCACTTCTTTAACCATAACACTTTCCAGGAACACTTAACTGTCTTACATATTTCGCTGTGCTCTAAAGAGGAATGGTTTTAATAGGGGTATGCAAGCATGCTAAGTCACCCTAGTCGTTTCCGACTCTTTGTGACCCCATGGACTGTAGCTTGCCAGGCTCTTCTGTCCATGGGGATTACTGGAGTGGGTTGCCCTGCCCTTCTCCAGGGGATCTTCCTGACCCAGGGATGGAACCCTTGTCTCTTACGTCTCCTGCATTGCAAATGGATTCTTTACCAGCAGTGCCACCTGGGAAACCTGGTATTTTAATAGGTAGAGAACCTAAATATTCACTATAAATATGACTGAGCAAAACAAAGCTATAGCAATAGATATCATATTGTTGATGATGAAGGATGGTGAGTGGCATAGGAAAGTGATATGAAGAAACCTCCGGTGATGGAGGTGTTCACTATCCTAATGGGGTGGACGTTACATGGGCACATAATGTATAAG
The DNA here is from genome assembly GCF_963930625.1 of Muntiacus reevesi. Taxonomy (NCBI): domain Eukaryota; kingdom Metazoa; phylum Chordata; class Mammalia; order Artiodactyla; family Cervidae; genus Muntiacus; species Muntiacus reevesi. The sequence goes on along the minus strand of NC_089254.1, from coordinate 100,112,019 downwards.
TTGATCTAAACCATTAACCTATCAGTTATATAATGTGTAATGTTTATTATACATATATAGCTGACCTTTGAACAACACATATTCGAACTGTGTGGATCTACTTTTTAATAAATACATAGTACAGTACTAAACTATCCATGACTGGTTGAATCTGCAGATGTAGAACCTCAAATACAGACTGTCGAATGTGAAGTTATATGCAGATTTCTAACTGCAGGGTTGGCGGTTACTCGGTACTTCTAAACAGAACATTGTTCAAGAGTCAACTACAATCCATGCATCAAAAAAGTTGATTTTAACAAGCCTGAGGAGCGATATATGTTAAATGCTCTGGCTAATTTCGTGCACTAAATCATCAGGCAGAAATATTTTCACTCCTTTGATTTCTAAAGGACTCAGCTGGAGGCAATATGTGTCCGTCTCCATCTTTGCACCTAGGAAATGGTGGAAAAAGCTGTCAGAGATTAGCAAAGGGAATCAAAAAAATCCAGAGTCCTATTATGTGCTAGGGACTTCATGAATACTAAATTCTTAAGCAAGCCCGGAAGTTGTTGGGATAACGAATTTTTTGTGTCACCTTGACCAGGCCACAGATATTTAGTTAAACATTGTTCTGAATGTCCCTGTGAGGATATCTTGGTGAGAGATAAATACGTGAAAAGTTACCAATAGATTTTAAAATCAGATTAGATGAACATCTTTGTTGGTAAGGCAGATGAACTTCCATAATATAGTGGATCTCATCCAATGAGATGAAGAAATGAATAGAACAAAAACCTAAATCTCTCCTAAGTAGAAGAGAGTTATCCAGCTGATGGTCTTCACAAGACTATCATTCCTTCCTACCTAACATCCTTTGAACTTAAACATCGGCGCTTCTTAGGTCTCTAATACATTGAGCCCAAATTGTAGAACTTAGACTTATCACTATTAAAAACTATGTGAGTCAACTCCTTTAATATATATATATTAAACATATATATAAATATATATATATGTTTTATGGGAGAATCATTCAATGGGAGTCAGGACCAGTGTGACAAGGACAGACGTGAGTCTGATTCCTTGTTCAGATAGTTATGAAGTATCAGATCTGGGCAAGTCACTCCCCCTCAGATATGTAAAGGGTTAAAATAATACTTATCTTGCATTATCTTTGGGAGCATTAAAACATATCAAGAAATGAATGTCTGGGAAAGGCTGTCTGCTCTAACAGGACTTGGGCCTAGCTGGCTGACAGTCAATACACTCACACCAACGTCCTGAGCTGGGGAAGAGTGTTTTTGTCCCAGAGGCACCTGGTCGTGCAGGGCTGTGTCTTGGCTACTGGCAAAGAGATACAGAGTTGAGTCCGTCAGCTCCGAGGAGCTCAAGCTCAGCTCAGAGCGAGTGTCACTGAACTGCTGACCTGAGCATCAGCTTGATAGGATCGCTTCCCCTCTCACATTCTGATGAAAAACTGAATGAGGAATTGGGGGCCCTGGCCCAGGGCCTGTTGGTACCAGTACACAGAGCAGTGTCCGGATTCAGGGGAACATCTCAGCGTCACTTGCTGTTTTCTTGATTTGATCAGGTACTTGGGGTCTGGGTGACTTCAGAATCTACGAGGCTTGTTGGGGAGGAGACAAGAAAGCTGAGGGCAGAGCACAGGGAAGCCTCCCGCTGCAGCCCTCATTAGCAGGCTTCTATCTCAGGGAGGCAAAGACATCTCAGAAGCTCCCACACTGTGTCCAGGGCTCACCTGCTCCCAGGAGGCAGAGAGTCACAGCAGAGGATGGCCTGGAACCCACGGCAGCATCAGGAACCCAGACTGCTGCTAGCCGAGGGCGTGTTCCCTGGGGTGAGTGGTGTAAAATGCTGACCCTCCTGCATCCCTGTGGAGCATTTGCCTATGACGTCACTGCTCTGTGTCTCTGCAGGTTGACCTGTCCACTGTACTCCTTGCCAGGACCAAAGCTGAGCCCTCTATGCCATTCCCTGCCCTTCACAGACCCTGAGCAAGGGGTGGGTGTGAAGGGTGCCCCATTCCCATGCCCCCATATGCCCACAACACAGCTTTCTGTCCTCTGCCTGCCCCTGCCTGACACTCAGCCAGGCACTCACCTGGCTGGGAATCACCAGGCAGTCAGCTGACAATCACCCAGCCCTCACCAGCCACACCAACCCCTTCACCTCCACTTCCCTTGCAGCTCCAGGAGACCATCTCCTGGGCACATCCTGAGGATCTGGCACATCCCCACTTTCCTGGGCAGTGAGGAGTCTGTACTAGTCGCATGTGTCCTGGAACCGCAGGATCTCAGGGATCTCAAACCTGCTTTCTCAGGCAGGCATGTAGCCAAGGTTCCTTAAAGCTGCCCTCCCCAGGGTGAATCTCCACCCCTCCCGAGTCCCCTGCTTACCGTGGGCCCACAGCGCCTCCTAGTGGCCAAAGGTCCAGAGTCTCATGGGTCTCTGCCTTCTGTCTAAAGCAAGAATGTAAACACCCCACACCCTGAACACACACACACACACACACACACACACACACACACACACACACACACACACACACACACACACACACACACACACACACGTTCTACTGTCTTCCCAACCTGGCTGAGTTCAGATTGATCTTGGGGTAAAAAATTCCCACTTAGACTCTGGAGGTAAAAGACTGTAGAAACCAACATTTCCATTAAGAAGAAAATAGTTTCACTGGCAGTCGTATGCTCAGGTGGAATCACACAGACCTTCAATACAGACACTCTGATAAGCTCAGGGGAATGCAGCCTGGGACACTGCATTCCATAGATCCCTCTGATTAGTCAGATCCACATATTTCTAGATTTTCTATATAAATTAAGTATTACTATATTCTAGGTAATGGATTTATGTACACAGATTATATATATTAACCCATTTGTTTTTAAACTTATAAAAATTTTAAATAAAAAAACCAACCATGCCCTATATTTAAGGTAGATGTAGCTGGGCGTGATAAGAGTCTGCACACTCAGTGTCACACTGCAGACATGTGGCCCTGGGCTCTGAGGTTCCGCGTGTGAGAAGCCTGCAAGGGGCTCTCCTACTTCCAGGCTGCAGGGCTTCCCTTATCTTTTTGCACAGAGAGGAGGTGGCCATGCAGGGCCGTGGATTAACTGTTGGCGCAGAAGTACACAGATGTCTGGGAGCGGTTGGCAGACTTCAGCGTCAGAGGGAATTTCTCTGTGTTTGGTCTGGAGACGCTGTACCCATCAGGCACATCTCCTTTCTCCGAGTTGGGAGCAACAGCTGAGCAATGGATCAACCTCAGCCCTTGTCCCAGGTCGTGTCAATACCAGTACATGTGGTCATGACACAAATTCTGAGTGCACTTCAGTGCTGTCCTCTGTCCTGTCCTCACGACCTGGAATCTGGGGTCCTGAGTGACACCAGCGTGGACCGACCCTGTGGAGGAGAAGGACCGATGCTGCAGTCAGATTGGACATGCTCAGTGCTGGCACCCCCAAGGGGACCCTGCCCCCAGGACTCACCTGCCTGCAGGAGACAGAAGACCACACAGCCCAGGAGGCAGGGGCCCATGGCGGGGGCGGGGCAGGCGGAGGGCCCTCTGGTCTGAGTGTGGAGGAGAGGGCAGAGGGGCTCTCCAGGGAGTCCTTCTGAGATGTCCCTGTCCCTGCCAGGCCCCAGAGCCGACCTGTCACTCAGGGGGCCACGCCCCTTCCCCCAGAGGCTCAAATCAGAAATGAACTTGAGAGAACTGTTCACAACAGGGAGACCCATCCAGGTAAAGGGACATAAGCCTGAGAACTAGATGTAAACTTTCTCTCAAACTAATTAAATTTTGTGTGTGTTCTAGTACAGAGATAATTCTTCATTAATACATTTTTTACTTTTATTTATCTGCATATTTCTGTAGTTTTTAATCTTGTGGACATCCTTCTGGCTTCGCGTTGACTTTATGACTGATGTGACCCAGTAGGACTTCACGGTTCCATTTCTGCATCATTGACCACAGTCCTGAGATTGTCCCTTCACCTATCATGTTTCTCCAGGAATCTGCTCCCAACCTCATTGCACACTCATCTACATTTGAGGAATTTTTTGGTCTATCTAATCAATTCACAGACAGACGGTCCACCAGCTAAATGCAGGTACAGCTCGTTCATGTTCACAGGAGCCCGTGTTTCCCGTGTCGGGGAGGGAGCAAGCAGAGCCCCCTCCAGCCTGTGACACACCTTTCTGGGTGTAGAGAAGCTGGTTGCCCACCACCCCAGATGACACATTGGCACAAAGGAATACAGACGTGGGAGGGACATGGCAAGAGGTGGCAGACTCCAGGGTAATTGAAAAATGCTCTTTATTTATTGAGAGATTCTTTCCATGGGAATACCTCCTTGCGATGCACAGCTGCATTCACTGAGTAAGAGTTCATATCACACAGCCCCACACTGTCGCTGTTACACATAGCCCAGCACGTATATGGAATTTGGTCTGTATGGAGAAATTCCATGAGGAGAGGAACCACGGGTGCTGAGAACAAGTTTGAGCGGAAGCCTAGTTGTAAGTTATGAAGTATGAGATCTGGGCAATTCCCGTCCCCTCAGATGTGCAAACAGTCAAAATTATACTTATCCTGATGATCTTAGTGAGCATTAAAGCATATAAAGAAATGAATGTCTGGGAAAGTCTATCGCTCTACCAGAGACTGGGCTTGGCAGGCTGGCAGCTGACACCCTGGGCAACACTTCCTGAGCTGGGGCAGGGGTGTTTTGTCCCAGAGGCACCTGGTCATGCAGGGCTGTGTCTTGGCTGCTGGCAGAGATACAGGGCTGAGTCTGTCAGCTCCAAGGAGCTCACGTTCAGCTCTGAGCAAAGATCACTGAACTGTTTTCCTGAGAATCAATCTGATACGTTTTCTTTCTCACTAACTTCCCTGTTGTAATACTGAATGAGGAACTGAGGGCCCTGGCCCAGGGACTGTTGGTACCAGTACACAGAGCGGTGTCCAGAGACAGGGGAACATCTCAGCCTCACTTGCTGCTTTCTTAATTTGATCAGGTTCTTGGGTGTCTGGGTGACTTCAGAATCCACCAGGCCTGTAGTACGGAGACAGGGAAACTGAGGGCAGAGCACAGGGAAGCCTCCTGCTTCAACCCTCATCACTGGGCTTCTGTCTCAGGGTGACAAAACATCTCAGAATCTCCCCACTGTGTCCAGACTCACCTGCTCCCAGGAGGCAGAGAGTCACACAGCAGAGAAGCCTGGGGCCCATGGCAGCATCAGGAACCCAAGGCTGCTGCTGGCTGGGGGCGGGGCTCCTGGGCTGAGAGGCGTAAGTGCTGACCCTCCTGCTTCCCTGATTGGAGCATTGCCTCTGACGTCATGCTCTGTGTCTCTGCAGGCTGCCCTTGTTCATTGGACCCCTTGGCAGGACCCAGGGCTGGCTCTTCTATGCCACTCCCTGTCCTGACAGCCCCTCAGCAAGTATGGGTGTGAGGTGAGATTCATCCCCTGGTCCCATGTGCCCACAACATGGCTTGTTCTCCTCTGCCTGACCCTGCCTGACACTCAGCCCCAAGACCTCACCAACCACCCCCACCCCTTCTCCTCCTCCTCACATGCTGATCCAGGATACGACCACCGTGAACATCCTGAGGTCCCAGGCACCTCCCCAGTTCCCTTGGCAGGGAGGAGTCTGTGCTGGTTCCATACGTCTTGGGACAATTCAGGGAACTCAAACCTGCTCCCAGATGCAGGCATGATATAGCCAAGGTTCCCTGAAACTGCCCTCTCCAGAGAGATTCTCAGCCCCTCCCAATACAGCCTACTTACCTTTGAACACAGTGCCCCCAAGGGGACAAAGGTCCAGGGTCTCATGGGTTTGCACCATCTGTTTAAAGCAAGGGTACAAAACTCCAGGACCCTGCACACACTCACACACACACACACACACACACACACACAGACACACAGACACACACGACACACACAGACACAGACACACAGACACACACACTCACCCACAGATACACACACACACAGACACACACAGACACACAGACACAGACACAGACACACACACATAGACACACACACACACATAGACACACACAGACACACACACACAGACACACACACAGACACACACACTCACAGACACACACACAGACACACACACTCACAGACACACATACACAGACACAAACACACGCACACTCACACACAGACACACACACTCACAGACACACACACACACTCACACACACACACACACACTCACATAGCTGTTCTACTGCCTTCCTACCCTGGCTGATAGGGTTTATCTTCAAATCCACTCTTAGCCTCTGGATGCAGAAGACTTTATGATCCAAGCTTTTACTAAGAGAGAAATGATTGTGGCATCACAACAATGATGTAGTTATCTAAGATGGAAATATATAATCATAGAATAAATACATTGAGGATCTCAAGTGAATCTGCCAGCTACATGTAATCCATAAATACTTCTGATTAATCAGATGTATATATTTCCAGATTGTGTATTTAAATTGAGCATTATCAAATTCTAGATAAAACTTTTAACAGAACATTTAGAAACATGATCTCATCTATTTCTGCATTTATAAAATCTTGATATGATGGGGGTGATGTATGATATATTTCAACTTTCAGAAGATTTTGATGAGGGCGCCAGGTGGTGGCAACATGGCCTTGGTTAGATGAGATGCTAAGGAAGTCAGGGCGGGCGGGGCAGTAGGAGAACACATGAAGATCATCTGTCCGCCTGAGATGAACTCCCATGAGTTTTTGGATGATTATTGATTAACTGAAGTTGATTTCTCTTTGATGATTCCATCGAGCTTGCTCAAAGCAGAGCACGTGGTGGGGCCACTTTAGAAGCCTCCCTGCGAAATGAGAAGGGACCTGAGCCAGGTGAGGGAGGAGCCTGTGGCTATGGGAGAGAGGGCCAGGGAGCTGATGCAGAGAGGTGGGGAGAGGAATGTCCTGCCCACCTGGGAAAGGTGGGCAAGAGAAGAGAGCATGTGACAGTCAGGCTGGGGGAGAACCTTCCAGAGAGACATTGATGAAGTGCCTGAGGTAAGACAGGAGGGCCTACTTAAATCTAATTTACCAACATCCTTCCCTCCTAGAGGTCTCAGGCTCAGGTGATGACTAGAAGCTGGGGAAGCATCTTCCTGGTTCACAGGGAGGATGCAGCGGAAAGTCAGAGAGACCGATGGTGGACCCATGGCCCCGAGGCCTGGGAGTGAGGTTGGGGCAGCGTTGTCCACACACCCAGGGTCACATTGCAGCCACGTGGCCCACAAAGGCCCGAGACTCCCGGTGCTGGGAGCCTGATCATGGGCACCCAGTACTTTTTGCACAGAGAGGAGGTGGCCGTGCAGCGCCGTGGAGTAACTGCTGGCGCAGAAGTACACAGATGTCTGGTTGTGGATGGCAGACTTCAGCATCAGAGGGAAGTTCTCTTTGTTTGATCTGGAGACGCTGTAACCCTCGGGCACATCTCCCGGCTCGCTCCTGGGCACACCAGCTGAGTAATGAATCAGCCTCAGCCCCTGTCCCAGGTCTTGTCGGTACCAGTACATAGAGTTATGACCCAGATCCTGAGTACATTTCAGGGTTGTGCTCTGTCCTGTCCTCACGACCTGGAATCTGGGGTCCTGGGTGACACCAGCGTGGACCGCCCCTGTGGAGAAGGAGGACCGATGCTGCAGTCACAGCAGACATGCTCCATGCTGGCACCCCCAAGGGGACCCTGCCCCCAGAACTCACCTGCCTGCAGGAGACAGAAGACCACACAGCCCAGGAGGCAGGGGCTCATGGCGGGGGCGGGGCAGGCGGAGGGCCCTCTGGTCTGAGTGTGGAGGAGAGGGCAGAGGGGCTCTCCAGGGAGTCCTTCTGAGATGTCACTGTCCCTGCCAGGCTCCAGAGCCAACCTGTCACTCAGGGGGCCACGCCCCTTCCCCCAGAGGCTCAAATCAAAGAAGAACCTCAGAGAGTCACTTCCTAGAGTGATTGAGAAGAAGTCCAGGGTCCCTGAGGAAGAGAAAGAAGCCCAGAGCCCTAGAGAAGGTGAAAGGGGTCCAGGGCTCTCAAGGAGAAAAGAACAAACATTTTTTCTACATTGCTTTGTTTAGTCAATCGAGCCCTATATCTTGCTCGAGGAGATGTTACTCCTTACCAAGGACCTTCCACCTAATCTTGTTATCTTAAGATGTATTTTGTCGAAGTGGGTTCGGTGAGAATTTTCTCTTGTCAGTTCTAATCATGTTAATTTAAGATGTATGTGGGTCTGATAAAACTATATAAGGCCTAGATAAAACTAGCAAGTGTGGGCACTCTCCCTCCCCCTTCAATGTCTATGTCAGAAGCTTCCCTTGTCCCTTTTTATACTTGAATAAAACTCAGCTACACAAAATCTCTTGAATGATCAAGACTGGTCCCTGGTCCCGAAGCTAAATCATCTTTGGAAATCATGAATCCGACACCTTTCAATGTAGGCTATCAAACCTGAGTGAACAGTTCATAACAGGGAGACCCATTCAGCTCACCAGACATAAGCGTTACAAGTTGATGTAATCTTTCTGTGAAACTGATCAAATTTTTTTGTTCTAGTCCAGAGATAATTTTTCATTAACACACACGTTACATTTATTTATCTGCATCTTTCTGTAGTTTTAAGTCTTGGGGAAATCCTCCTGGATTCCTTTGCCCCTTATGACTCATGTGTCCCAATAGGACTTCAAGGCCTATTTGCACTTTAATTGCCTTCAGTCCTGAGAAGGTCCCTCCACCTACCATGTTTCTCCAGGTGTCTGATCCTAACCTTATCACAAGCTCATCAACATTTGAGGAATTGTTTGGTCTGTTTCTTATCAATTCGCTGACAGTTGGTCTACCATCCAAAGGCAGGTACAGCTCCTTCAAGTTCAAAGGAGCCCCTGCTTCCCATGTCCGGGAAGGGAGCAAGCAGATACCCTCAGGCCTGTGACCCACCTTTCTGAATGGAGAGAAGCTGGTAGCCCAGCACAGGATGACTTATTGGCACAAAGGAATGCAGACTTAGGAGGGACATGGAGGGAGATGCAGATTCCAGAATTTAAAAAAATGCTCTGTTTTTCTTTGAGAGATTCCTCCCATGGGAATACCTCCTTGTGAAGCAGGGCTGCCATTCACTGAATAGCAATTCATATCATAGAGCCCCAAATTCTGTCTTGTTACACATAACCCCTATGCATATCTAATTTGTTCTGTAGGGAGACAGTCCCATTGGGGGCAAGGGACCACAGGTGTTGAGAACAGACTTGAGTCAGAGTCCTTGCTACAATAATTATGAAGTATGAGATCTGGGCAATCATGTTCACTCAGATGTATAAACAGTTAAAATAACATGTACCTTGCATGATCTTTGTGAGCATTAAAGTATATCAAGAAATGAACATCTGGGGAAGACTGTCTACTCCACCAGAAACTGGGCTTGCCAGGCTGGCAGTCGACACACTCACTACCACTCCTGAGCTGGGGCAGGAGTGTTTTTGTCCCAGAGGCACATGATCATGCAGGGCTGTGTCTTGGCTGCTGGCACAGAGATACAGGGTGGAGCCCGTCAGCTCCAAGGAGCCCAAGTTCAGCTCCGAGCAAAGATCACTGAACTGTTCTCCTGAGAATCGATCTGATATGATTCCTTTCTCATTAACTTCCCTGTTGTAATACTGAATGAGGAATTGGGGGCCCTGGACCAGCGCCTGTTGGTACCAGTACACAGAGCGATGTCCAGATTCAGGGGAGCATCTCAGCCTCATTTGCTGTTTTCTTGATTTGATCAGGTATTTGGGGGTTTGGGTGACTTCAGAATCCACCAGGCCTGTTGGGGAGGAGACAGAAGGAAGCTGAGGGCAGAGCACAGGGGAAGCCTTCTGCTTCAGCCCTCATCGATGGGCTTCTATCTCAAGGAGGCAAAGACATCTCAGAAGCTCCCACAATGTGTCCAGGACTCACCTGCACCAGGAAGCAGAGTCACACAACAGAGAAGCCTGGAGCCCATGGCAGCAAAATGAACCCAAGACTGCTGCTGGCTGGGGGCGGGTCTCCTAGGGTATGTGGGGTAAACTGCCCACCCTCCTGCTTCCCTGATTGGAGCATTTGCCTATGAGGTCACTGCTCTGTGTCTCTGCAGGTTGACCTGTCCACTGTACTCCTTGCCAGGACCAAAGCTGAGCCCTCTATGCCATTCCCTGCCCTTCACAGCCCCTGAGCAAGGGGTGGGTATGAAGGGTGCCCCATTCCCATGTCCTTGTATGCCGACAACAGAGCTTGCTGTCCTCTGCCTGCCCCTGCCTGACACTCAGCCAGGCACTCACCTGGCTGGGAATCACCAGGCAATCAGCTGACAATCACCCAGCCCTCACCAGCCACACCAACCCCCTCACCTCCACTTCCCTTGCAGCTCCAGGAGACCATCTCCTGGGCACATCCTGAGGATCCAGGCACATCCCCACTTTTCCAGGCAGTGAGGCGTCTGTGCTGGTTCCATGTGTCCTGGAACCTCAGGAACTCAGGGATCTCAAATCTGCTTTCTCAGGCAGGCATGTAGCCAAGGTTCCTTAAAGCTGCCCTCCCCAGGGTGAATCTGCACCCCTCCCAGGTCCCCTGCTTACTGTAGGCCCACAGCGCCTCCTCGTGGCCAAAGGTCCAGAGTCTCATGGGTCTGTGCCTTCTGTCTAAAGCAAGAATGTAAACACCCCAAACCCTGAATGCCCACACACACACATCACCCCCCCCAACACACACACACACACACACTTGTTCTACTGTCTTCCCATCCTGACTGACTTCAGATTGGTCTTCAAATTCCCTCTTAGCCTCTGGAGTAAAACACTGTAGAAAGCAACATTTCCATTAAGAAGAAAATAATTTCATTGACAGTAGCATATTCAGGGGGAATCACACAGACCTTCAATACAGACACTTTAATGAGCTCAGGTGAATACAGCCTGGGACACTGCATTCCATAGATCCCTCTGATTAATCAGATCCACATATTTCTTGATTTTCAATGTAAATTAAGTATTACTATATTCTAGGTAATGGAATTATGTACAGAAATTATATATATATTAACCCATTTATTTTTAAACTTATAAAAATTGGAAATTTAAAAAACCAACCTTGCACTATATTTAAGGTAGATGTAGCTGGGCGTGATAAGAGACTGCACACTCAGTGTCACACTGCAGGCATGTGGCCCTGGGCTCCGAGGTTCTGGGTGTGAGAAGCCTGCAAGGGGCTCTCCTACTTCCAGGCCACAGGGCTTCCCTTATCTTTTTGCACCGACTGGAGGTGGCCGTGCAGCGCTGGGGAGTAACCTTTGGCGCAGAAGTACACAGATGTCTGGGAGCGGTTGGCAGACTCCGGCGTGAGAGGGAAGTTCTCTGTGCTTGGTCTGGAGACACTGTACCGGTTGGGTACGTCTCCTTGCTCCGTGGCAGGAGAGATAACTGAGTAATGGATCAGCCTTAGCGCGTGTCCTGGGTCTTGTTGGCACCAGTACATATAATCGTGGTTCATATCCTGAGTACATTTCAGTGTCACCCTCTGTCCTGTCCTCACAACCTGGAATCTGGGGTCCTGGATGACACCAGCGTGGACCGCCCCTGTGGAGAAGGAGGACCGATGCTGCAGTCACAGCGGACATGCTCAGTGCTGGCACCTCCAAGGGGACCCTGTCCCCAGGACTCACCTGCCTGCAGGAGACAGAAGACCACACAGCCCAGGAGGCAGGGGCTCATGGCGGGGGCAGGGCAGGCGGAGGGCCCTCTGGTCTGAGTGTGGAGGAGAGGGCAGAGGGGCTCTCCAGGGAGTCCTTCTGAGATGTTACTGTCCCTGCCAGGCTCCAGAACCAACCTGTCACTCAGGGGGCCACGCCCCTTCCCCCAGAGGGTCAAATCAGAAATGATCCTAAGTGAACAGTTCACATATGACCAACCTAGACAGCATATTAAAAAGCAAAGACATTTACTTTGCCAACAAATGTCCATCTGGTCTAAGCTCTGGTTTTTCCAGTGGTCACATATGAATGTGAGAGTTGGACTATAAAGAAAGCTGACAGCGAAGAATTGATGCTTTTGAACTGTGGTGTTGGAGAAGACTCTTGAGAGTCCCTTGAACTGCAAGGAGATCCAAGCAGTCCATCCTAAAGGAAGTCAGTCCTGAATATTCATTGGAAGGTCTGATGCTGAAGGTGAAACTGCAATACTTTGGCCACCTGACGTGAAGAACTGACTCATTTGAAGAGATTGTGATGCTGGGCGAGATTGAAAGCAGGAGGAGAAGGGGACGACAGAGGATGAGATGGTTGGATGGCATTGCCGACGTGATGGACATGCATTTGAGTAACCTCTGGGAGTTGGTGATGCACAGGAAAGCTTGGCATTCTGTAATCCAGGAGATCGCAAAGAGTCGGACACAACCAAGCGACTGAATGAATTGAACAGTTCACAACAGGGAGACCCAGCCAGTTCAATCCACATAAGCCTTACAAGTTCTTCTAAACTTTCTGTAAAACTGTTTGCAACTTTACGTACATTTTATTCCAGAAATAGCTGTTCATTAATACATACATTCATTTTCTTTATCTACATATGTCTGTGGTTTTGAATCTCAGGGAAAATCCTCAAGGCTTCCTGATGCCCTTTAGGACTCACGTGTCCCCAGGAATCCCTCATGTTTCTGTTTTGTTGAATTGACAACAGTCCTGTTCATGTCCTTCCCCCACAGTGATTCTGGATCTGTTTCCCCAACCTTAGGGCAGGCTCATCAACACCTGAGGAATCCTTGGGCTCTATTGCTTATTAAATCACGACTGACAGGGGGCCTGTCCAATGCAGGCTCAGCGCCGTCATGCTCACCTGAGCACGTGCTTCTGGTGTCGGAGGGTTGGGGGAGCAGCAGGCTGAACCACCTCGGGCCTGTGGCCCACCTTGCTTTGAGGAGAGAAGCTGGCTGCCCAGCACCACGGATGACATGTTGGCACAAAGGAGTCCAGACATGGAGGGATGTAGGGAGAGATGGCTGACCCCGGGGCAAAGGGAAAATGCTACGATTCTATATGAGACATCCATTGCATGGGAATACTTCCTTGTGAAGTGTGGCAGCCATTCAGTAACTGATGTCCTAGACCCTAGGCTCTATCACATCGCACAAACCTCACGTTTAGAAGGACCCTGTGCTAGCTGCTATGCTCAGCTGCTGTGATTTTCAAATTCTCAGTGATTTCTGCACCTGATTATCATGCACCTGGTCATGACTGGCTGACCGTGGTTACCTCCTGGTGTGCTGGTTTCAATGGAATCTGATCACAAGTCTGGGGTCTGGGGTACTAACTCTTCCTGGAGCCTCAGAAACAAAAACACAGAAAGTAAAGTCAGAAGCAAGGAATGAGCCCGATGTTGTAGCTACAAAAACAAGCGTTGAAATGGGACTGACAAGTCCATGGGATCCTCACCTGTGCTCAGAATGTCTCTGGTCCAAGAGACAGTGGGAGCCACAACAGAGGAGATTGGTGCCCAGGCCAGGCAGCTACAGAAAGGGGGACTTTTCAACTCAACTCCTGTGACTTGGACGCTGGAGTCAAATCAAAGGCAAGCTTCTCCTGACATGAAGTGATCTCTCACCCTAGTTGCTGCTTCTGGTTGCATGCTTAGTCCCAGCACCCAGTGTGTGAACAGGAAGCCTTGTTGTGTGTGTTTCACATGGGACCTCAAAGGAATTTCCTAGGAGATGAGGTCTTCCTGTCAAAATAGCATCATAAAATCATTTCAGAAAATGTGTGCATGAGAAAAGAAATTTATGAAAGTGCATAAATAATAGGTTTTAAAAAACAAATAAAAGCTTGTACCGGCAGGGAAGATCTTTGGATAGTCATTTTCCAAATCATTCATCTCCAGATAGGATAGTCCTTGACATGGATATGGTGCTCACATGGGTTCAAGAAAGTCTCTAACCATAATCCGTACCAGGAGTAATGTTTTAAATATTTAGCTCTGGGCTAAAGAGGACTTTAAACAGAATGACAGCAACAGAAATCATACTGTTCATTGTCACGGAAAGAGCCAGGCCTGGGAATGGGGCCTGAAGAATCTCTGGTGATGAAATGTTCTCAGTCTTTATAGGCGAATGTTCCATGGGCACACACAGATGGATGGATCAAAACCATTCTTCGGTTCACTGCACAGTTTGTAATGTTATTGCATATACAGTGGGTCCCTTGAACCACACTTTTTAAAACTTCCTGTGTCCAGCTTTTTGTGGAATTTTTAACAGATGCTAACTACAGATCTTGTTGTTCATCTGGTAAAGAATCTCCCTGTAATGGGAGAGACCTGGGTTGGATCCCTGGGTGGGGAAGATCTGCTGCAGGAGGGAAAGGCTCCCCAGTCCAGTATTCTGGCCTGGAGAATTTCATGGACTGTATGGGGGTCACAGAAAGTCAGACACAACTGAGTGACTTTCACTTTTCACAGTACTACACAATTGTGGCTGGTTGAATCTGCTGTTCTGGAATCACAAATAGAGAGAGTTGATTGAATTTAAATAAACTTTTATAGCAGGGTTAAGGTTGGGTCAGGGCCCCCAAACTTCACATTATTCAAATGTTTACTATAATTCTTATGTCAATAAAGTTGATGTAAAAATGCCTGAGGGTAAGTTACATGCTCTGTTTATCTCATGTATTGAACCAAAAAACACAATTACTTTCTTTCCTATGACATCTGAAGACCTCAAGTATAGGGTTTGAAGTCACAATGTGTCCATATCTACTTTAGTACCTCGGAAGCACTAGAGGAGGCTGTCAGAGATTAGCAAAGGGAGTCAAGAAATCCAGAGTCCTGTTACCTGCCAGGGACTTCATGCTTACTAAATTTTGTGCTACTCTGGAAGATGTTGTCCTGACTAATACAATATGTCAACTTGACTCTGCAATGGATATTTAGCTTTATTTTTCTGGGTGCTCCTAAAAGGGATATTTTTGGAAAAGGTACCCTGTAAATAGGTGTGTTTTAATAATAGATTAGATTAGCATTTTAATTTAACATTTTAATTTATAAAGCAGATGACCCTCCATAACATAGGTGGGCTTCTGATCCTCCCCCAAGTAAGACATAATTGTCAGCTGATGCCCTTCACACTGGGCCACTAGTTCTTATGCTTTTGAACATAAACACCAGTTCCCCCTCAGTCTCTAGAAGCACCAGACCAGCTTGCAGCTTTTGGACTTACCAGCCTTAACAAATATATGAGCCAATTGCTTTAAAACATGTGTGTGTTTAAGTATTTGTGTGTGTGTCTATTATTTATTCTTGTGGGGGACAGTTTTGGGGGACAAAGATCACAAGAGTGAGGACAGACTTGAGTCAAATACCTTTCTCTGAAAGAATGAAATATGAGACGTGGGCAAGTTAGTTCCCCTCAGATGTGTAAGCAGGGAAATAATACTCGCCTAAGATGATCTGTGGGAGCATTAAAGCAAAGCAGAGGAAGAATGTCTGGGAGAGACTATCGGCTCTATCTAGGCCGGGAAGGCAGGCAGTCACCCTCACCACACTTCCTGAGCTGGGGTAGGAGAGTTTTTGTGCCAGAGGCACCTGATCATGCAGGGCTGTGTCTGGGCTGCTGGCACAGAGATACACGGCAGAATCCGTCAGCTCCAAGGAGCTCAAGTTCAGCTCAGAGCGAGAGCCACTCAACTGTTTTACTGAGAATCGATCCGATATGTTTCCTTTTTGATGCAGTTTCCCATCAAAATACTGAACAAGGAACTGGGGGCCCTGGCCCAGGGCCTGTTGGTACCAGTACACAGAGCGGTGTCCAGATTCAGGGGAACATCTCAGAGTCGCTTGCTGCTTTCTTGATTTGATCAGGTTCTTGGGGGTCTGGGTGACTCCAGAATCCACCAGGCCTGTTGGGGAGGAGACAAGGAAGCTGAGGGCAGAGGACAGAGGAAGACTCCTGCTGCAGCCCTCATCGCCAGGCTTCTATCTCAGGAAGGCAAAGGCATCTCAGAAGCTTCCACACTGTATCCAGGACTCACCTGCTCCCAGGAGGCAGAGAGTCACACAGCAGAGGAACCTGGAGCCCATGGCAGCATCAGGAACCCAAGGCTGCTGCTGGCTGGGGGCGGGGCTCCTGGGGTGAGTGGTGTAGGTGCTGACCCTCCCACCTGCCTGATTGGACCATTGCCTATGATGTCACTGCTCTGTGTCTCTGCAGGCTGTTTCCTGATCCACTGGACCCCTGGCCAGGTCCCATGGTGGGCTCCTCTATGCCCTTCCCCTTCCTGCACAGCCCCTCGGCAAAGGGTGGGTGTGAGGTGAGCACTGTCCCCATATGCCCATAACATGGCTTTCTCTTCTCTTCCTGTCCCTGCCTGACACTCCTCACCCAGCCCTCACCAGCCACACTAATCCATCACCCACTGCTCCCCAGGTTGCTCCAGCAGAGGACCCCCTGGGCACTTCCTGAGGATCCAGGCAGGTCCCCACTCCCCTGGGCAGTGAGGAGTCTGGGCTGGGTCCATGTGTCTGGACCACTCAGGGAACTCAAACCTGTTTTCTGATGCAGGCATGTAGCCAAGGTTCCCCTAAGCTGCCCTCCCCAGGGTGACTCTCAACCCCTCCCAGGGCACCCAGCTTACCATGGACCCACAGTGCCTCCTAGTGGCCAGTGATCCACAGTCTCACAGATCTGTGCCTTCCATCTAAAACAAGAATAGAAATCCCCCACACTCCACACTTTCAACCCCTACACACACACACACACACACACACACACCCCTCATCTGCTCCCTTACCCGCCTGGCTGAACTAGGGTTGATCTTCAAGTCTAGTCTTGGGCTGTGGAGGTAAAAGACTGTATGATCAGACATTTCTACTTAGAAGGAAATAATTGCTGCACCAACACAATGACAGTAGTTAGCTAAAATGGAGTGATACGGGCAATAGAAATAAGCCCTCTCATGATCTCAAATGAAGCCAGCCTTGACACCGGGATTCAAGACCTTCTTCTGATTAATCAGATACATATATTTCCAGATTTCGTAGTTAAATTAAGCATTACCAAATTCTAGCCAGCGCATTTTATTAAGAGGTTTATGGGTATGAACCTATTTATTTCCTATAAACTGGTAAAATCTTGATATAGTAAGATACCATGGAGGAAATATTTTGACTTTGAGAAGATTTCTCTGAGGGAAATGATGGAAACCTAGTCCAGGTTAATTGAGATGCAAGGAAAGAGGGGCAGGGAGGGAGAACACACACACCCAGCCTGTCTCTCCTCCTGCAAATGGACTCCTGAGGGATTTTGAACAGTTTCTAATTAACTGAGGTTGTCTTCTCTTTGATGACCGCAAAGCTTCCTCAAACACAAACTCTTAGGCATGGTTACAACGTTCCCTGTGTCATGGGAAGGGCCATAACTCAGATGAGGGGAGGGCAGTGTGTCTGGAGCAGAGAGGGCAGGGGAGCTGAGGCCAAGGCAGTAAAGGGGGAAGACCCGCCCCTCTGGTGGGCAAGAGCAGGGAGCACTTGACAGCCAGGCTGGGGGAGAAACCTCCAGAGAGACAGCAATGAGGTGTTGGGGAGAGACAAGAGGGTCTAGATGTATCTGATTTACCAATATCCTTTCCTCCCGGGGGTCTTAAGCTGATGAGTAACAGTCAGAACTAGTCAGAACTGGATGCTTTCCGAAAGAGAGATGGGTGATGGACACGTGTCTCCGAGTCCCTGGGGTCAGATCCAGGCCTGTTCAGATCGCACATCCAGGGTCACAGTGGCGGCCAGTGGTCCCCAGGGCATGAGGCTCCGGTGCTCGGAGGCTGCGCGTGGGCCCCTTGTCTTTTGTACAGATAAGAGGAGGCCGTGTAGTGGTGTGGAGTAACTGCTGGCGCAGAAGTACACGGATGTCTGGGAGTGGTTGGCAGACTCCAGCGTGAGAGCGAAGTTCTCTGTGTTTGGTCTGGATGCTGTACCCATTGGGCACGTCTCCTTGCTCTGTGGAGGGAGGCATAGCTGGGCAATGGATCAGCCTCAGCCCGAGTCCCGGGTCTTGTCGGTACCAGTACATACAGTTATGACCCAGATCCTGAGTACAATTAAGTGTCATGCTCTGTCCTGTCTTCACGACCTGGAAACTGGGGTCCTGAGTGACACCAGTGTAGACCACCCCTATGGAGGGAGGACCGATGCTGTAGTCACAGCGGACATGCTTCATGCTGGCACCCCCAAGGGGACCCTGCCCCCCAGGACTCTTCTGCCTGCAGGAGACAGAAGACCACACAGCCCAGGAGGCAGGGGCTCATGGAGGAAGTCAGGCGGAGGGCCCCTGTTCTGAGTGTGGATGAGAGGGGAGAGGGGCTCTCCAGGGAGTCCTTCTGAGACATCACTGTCCCTGCCAGGCCCCAGAGCCAAGCTGTCACTCAGGGACCACGCCCCTTTCCCCAGAGGCTCAAATCAGAAATGAACCTGAGTGAACTGTTCACAGCAGGGAAACCCATGCAGCTCAATGCACATAAGCCTTACCAGTTCTTCTAAACTTTCCCTAAAACTGTTCACCACTTTAGGTACATTTTATTCCAGAAATAGCTGTTCGTTAATACATACATTCATTTTACTGATCTCTAGTTTATTATTTCTATAGTTTTGAATCTCAGTGAAAATCCTCAGGGCTTCCTGCTGCCCTTTAGGACTCACATGTCCCCAATAACCTTCATGTTTCTACTTTGTTAAATTGACAGCAGTCCTGCTCATGTCCTTCCACCCACAATGATTCTGGATCTGTTTCCCCAACCTTAGGGCAGGCTCATCAACACCTGAGGAATCCTCGGGCTCTATTTCTTATTAATTCACCGACTGGCAGGGGGCCTGTCCAATGCAGGCTCAGCGCCGGCATGCTCACCTGAGCACGTGCCTCTGGTGTCGGAGGGGTGGGGGAGCAGCAGGTCGAACCACCTCGGGCCTGTGGCCCACCTTGCTTTGAGGAGAGAAGCTGGCTGCCCAGCACCACGGATGACATGTTGGCACAAAGGAGTCCAGACGTGGAGGGATGTCGGGAGAGATGGCTGACCCCAGGGCAAAGGGAAAATGGTCCGATTCTACGTGAGACATCCATTGCATGGGATACTTCCTTGTAAAAGTGGCAGCCATTCAATGACTGACATCTTAGACCCTAGACTCTATCATGGTGCTCAAACCTCACATTTAGGAAGACCCTGTGATAGCTGCTATACTCAGCTTCTGTGATTTTCAACTTCTCAATAATTTCTGAACTTGAATATCATGCACCTGGTCATGAGTGGGTGACCGTGGTGACTTCCTGAAGTGATGGTCTCAGGTCTGGTGTTTGGGGGACTAACCATCCCTGGGGCCTCAGAGACAAAAACGCAGAAACTAAAGTCAGAAGCAAGGAATGAGCCCAATGTTGTAGCCAAAAAAACAAGCCTTGAATTGGGGCCTGGCAAGTCCACGGGATCCACACCTGTGCTCAGAGCGTCTCTGGTCCAAGAGACAGTGGGACCCGCAACACAGGAGGAGCCTAGTGCGCAGGCCAGGCCGCTGCAGAAAGGGGGGCTTTTCAACTCAACTCCTGAGACTTGGACGCTGGGGTCAAATCAAAGGCAAGCCTCTCCTGACAAGAAATGACCTCTCACCAAAGGTGCTGCTTCTGGTTGCCCGCTCAGTCCCAGCACCCAGTGTGTGATCAGAAAGCCTTGTGGTGTGTGTCTCACATGGGACCTCAAAGGAACTTCCTAGGAGATGAGGACTTCCTGTCAAACTAGCATCATAAACTCAATTCAGACAATGTGTGCACGAAAAAAGAAATTTATGAAAGTGCATAAAAAATTTATTTTAAAAAAAAACAACAAAAAAGCTTGTACTGGCAGGGAAGATCTTTGGATAGTCGTTTTCCAAATCATCCATCTCCAGATAGGATAGTCCCTGACATGGATATGGTGCTCACATGGGTTCAAGAAAGTCTTTAACCATAATCTTTACCAGGAGTAATGTTTTAAATATTTAACTCTGGAGTAAAGAGGACTTTAAAACAGAATGACAGCAACAGAAATCATACTGTTCACTGTCAGGGAAAGAGACGGCCTGGGAATGGGACCTGAGAGAATTTCTGGTGATGAAATATTCTCAGTCTTTATAGGCGAATGTTCCATGGGCACACACAGATGAATGGATCAAAACCATTCTTTGGTTCACTGTACACTGTTTAATGTTATTGTATATACAGTGGATCCCTTGAACCACTCTTTTTTGAACGTCATGGGAGCAGTTTTGTGTGGAATTTTTAATAGATGCTAACTACAGACCTTGTTGTTCATCTGGCAAAGAATCTCCCTGCAATGGGAGAGACCTGGGTTGGATCCCTGGGTGGGGAAGATCTGCTGCAGGAGGGAAAGGCTACCCAGTCCAGTATTCTGGCCTGGAGAATTTCATGGACTGTATGGGGGTCACAGAAAGTCAGACACAACTGAGTCACTTTCACTTTTCACGGTACTACACAATTGTGGCTGGTTGAATCTACAGTTGTGGAATCATAAATAGAGAGGGCTGGCTGAATTTAAACAAACTTTGACAGCAGGGTTAGGGCTGGGTCAGGGCCCCCAAACTTCACATTATTCAAATGTTTACTATAATCCTTATGTCAATAAAGTTGATGTAAAAATGCCTGAGGGTAAGTTACATGCTCTGTTTATCTCATGTAGTGAACCAGCAAGCACAATCACTCTTCTCTTATACTTCAAGTATAGTGTTTGAAGCCACAATGTGTTCATATCTACTTAGTACCTATGAAGCACTAAAGGAGGCTGTCAGAGATTAGAAAAGCGAGTCAAGAAATCCAGAGTCCTGTTACCTGCCAGGGACTTCATGCTTACTAAATTCTTGTGCAACCCTGGAAGATGCTGTCCTGACTAATACACTATGTCAACTAGACTCTGCCGTGGATATGTAGCTTTATTTTTCTGGGTGCTTCTAAAAGGGGTATTTTTGGAAAAGATAACATGTGAATAGGTGTATTTTAATAATAGATTAGATTAGCATTTTAATTGGTAAAGCAGATGACCCTCCATAACTTAGGTGGGCTTCATGAAACCAGATGAAGAGATGAACAGACGAAAACACTGATCCTCCCCCAAGTAAGACATAATTGTCAGCTGATGGCCTTCACACTGGGCCACTAATTCTTCTGCTTTTGAACTTAAACATCAGTTCCCCCTCAGTCTCTAGAAGCACAAGACCAGCCTGCAGCTTTTGGACTTACCAGCCTTAACAACAGTGTGAATCAATTGCTTTAAAACATGTATGTGTGTATGTATCTGTGTGTGTGTCTATTATTAATTCTTGTGGGGGACAGTTTTGGGGGGCAAAGATCACAAGAGATGAGGACAGACGAGTCAAATACCTTGCTCTGAAAGGAATGAAATATGAGACGTGGGCAAGTCAGTTCCCCTCAGATGTATAAACAGGGAAAATAATACTCACCTAGGATGATCTTTGGGAGCATTAGAACACAGCAGAAGAAGAATGTCTGGGAGGGTCTATCGGATCTATGTAGGCCTGGAAGGCAGGCAGTCAGCCTCACCACACTTCCTGAGCTGGGGTAGGAGAGTTTTTGTGCCAGAGGCACCTGATCATGCAGGGCTGTGTCTTGGCTGCTGGCACAGAGATACACGGCTGAGTCCGTCAGCTCCAAGGAGCTCAAGTTCAGCTCAGAGCGAGCGTTACTGAACTGTTTGCTGAGAATCGATCCGGGAGCTGTGCTTCTCCCCTCACTTCCTGACTGTAATACTGAACGAGGAGCCGGGGGCCCTGGCCCTGGGCCTGTGGGTACCAGTACACAGAGAGGAGTCCAGAGACAGGGGAGCATCCCAGAGTCACTCGCTGTCCTCTTGCTTTAATCAGGTATCTTGGGGTTTGGGTGACTCCAGCATCCACAAGGCCTGTGGGGGAAGAAGATGGGGCTGAGAAAGACCGCAGGAGAAAAGCCGATGGTGCCTTGGTTTCAGGCAAAGTCAAGCTAGGAACACAGATTCTCTCCTGTGCCAAGGACCCACCTGCTGCCAGGAGACAGAGAGCCACACAGAAGACGGGGCTGCAGCCCATGGCAGGAGGGGCAGAGCCATCTGTGTCTCCTTGCTCAGAGCTCTGCTTCTCTGAGAGCTGGGGTTCTGGGCCTCCTTCCCCTGATTGGAGGTGAGGCAGGGACGTCACTGCTCTGATGTCATTGCCTCTGCAGGTTCCCAGGAATCTGACCTCTCATTCCTGGTCAGCTGATCCAGGAACGCTGCTCTTTCCTACAGTCTCTTAGGTGAACTGTGAGCTGGACTGCTGGTCTGGGCGAGGCTGGGTTTATGCCCGACGCCCTTCCCCGTGGCTCTTTAGCTTCTCTCTTCAGGCCGGTGTTTCTCTTTTCTGTTTCTTTCCTACCAAATCCCAGTTTCGTACCCATCACTTTTTCTGCAACCTCAGAGGATCCTTCAGCATTGCAGAGTTGAAGTTCATGGTTCCCAGATGGGACAGCTAGCCTGTAAATTAGTGCCTATGCTAGTCAGGTTTCTAGAGATAAAAGCACCAAATGAAGCTTTCTCTTAACCCTCCTGGTCCCAGGCACTAGCACTGTCCCCTTGCTCTGCCCCAGAAACTTCTGGAGTTTGGCAGTTCCACAGAGTCCCCATGTGGTCTATGTGTGAAAATCAAGATTGTCTGCCCAGATTTAATAGTCATGGGATGTGTTCATAGTAGAAAATATTTCACTGCATGCCAATCACACTGTGTTTTTGCTTGCTTTGTTTTTCTAAAGAACATACACACAATTAGAAACACAAACTCACAAACCAGCCTTCCTTAGCTGATTTATGATTTTGTATTTCAAAAGAAAAGAAAGGTATTCATGCAGGAAATATTTAATACTTTGGCTTTTAGAAGATTGTGATGAGGGAAATGCTACAAACTTGGGTTAGTTTTTGTTGTTGGTGGTGGTGTTCAATTGCTAACTCCAGTCCAACTCTTTGAGACCCCATGCATCGCTATGCACCAAGCTCCCCTATTCTTCACTGTCTCCCAGAGTTTGCTCAAATTCATGTCTTTTGTGTTGGTGATGTTGTCTAACCACCTCTTTCTCTGCCACCCTCTTCTCCTTTTGCTTTCAGTCTTTCCCAACATCAGGGTCTAGGCTATTTAGATGCTAAAGACAGGCAGTGGTGGAGAATACATACACACACAGCTTGTCTCTCCTTCTCCTGAGGGGCTACAAAGGAATTATGAATGATTGATAATTAATTGAGGTTGCATTCTCTTTGAGGACCCCAGGGAGCCGACTCAAACACAACCACTTAGGGATCATTACAAGTTTCCCTGAGTGGTAGGCTTGGACTTGACCCAGATGAGGGAGGAGAATCAAGGCTAGGGTAGAGAAGGGTAGGAAGGCGGGCGCGGAAGGTGAGAGAGGAAAGACCCCACATCTGTTGGACAACAGCAGAGACTACACAGGGGCCAGCCTGGAGGAGAACCTTCCATAGCGACAGGCATGTGCTGCCCGGGGAGAGACAAGAGGGTCTAGATGTACCTGATTTCCAAACACCCTTCCCTCCTGGAGGCCTCATGTTCAGACTGGTACTAGGAGTCAGAGCTGGCTAGCATCTTTAGGCTCACGTGGGAGCTACGGTGAAAAGACAGAGAATGAAGGTGGACACATGTCCATGAGGCCCTGTTCAGGTCTGTGCCAGCCAAGATCTAAAACTACTGGCTATGCTGCCAGTGTGTCTGTGGGCTGCGAGGCTCCAGGTGCTAGGAGCCTACAGGGGCTCCCTAGCGTTCAGGCTGCAAGGCGCTCGTCTGCCTTTTTGCACAGAGAGGAGGTGGCCGTGCAGCGCCGTGCAGTAACTGCTAGCACAGAAGTACACAGATGTCTGGGAGCGGTTGGCAGACTTCAGCGTGAGAGGGAAGTTCTCTGTGCTTGGTCTGGAGACGCTGTACCCGTCGGGCACATCTCCTTTCTGCGTATAGGGAGTCCCAGCTGAGTAATGGATCAGCCTCAGCCCCAGTCCTGGGTCTTGTCGGTACCAGTACATATTATCATGGTTCATATCCTGAGTACAATTAAGTGTCACCCTCTGTCCTGTCCTCATGACCTGGAATCTGGGGTCCTGAGTGACACCAGCATGGACCGCCCCTGTGGAGAAAGAGGACAGATGCTGCAGTCACAGAGGACATGCGTCGAACTGTCACCCCGAAGGGGATCCTGCCCCCCAGGACTCACCTGCCTGCAGGAGACAGAAGACCACACAGCCCAGGAGGCAGGGGCTCATGGCGGGGACGGGGCAGGTGGAAGGCCCTCTGGTCTGAGTGTGGATGAGAGGGGAGAGGGGCTCTCCAGGGAGTCCTTCTGAGATGTCACTGTCCTTGCCAGGCCCAAGAACCAACCTGTCACTCAGGGGGCCACACCCCTTCCCCCAGAGGCTCAAATGAGAAATGAACCTAAGTGAACAGTTCACATATGACCGACCTAGACAGCATATTAAAAAGCAGAGGCAATTTATTTGCCAACAAAAGTCCATCTAGTCAACGCTATGATTTTTCAGTAGTCACATGCATATGTGAGAGTTGGACTATTTAGAAAGCTGATCGCTGAAGTTAAGGCTTCTAGAGCTAAAAACACCAAATGAAGCTTTCTCTTAACCCTCCTGGTCCCAGGCACTAGCACTGTCCCCTTGCTCTGCCCCAGATACTTCTGGAGTTTGGCAGTGCCACATTGTCCCCATGTGGTCTATGCGTGGAATCCAAAATTGTCTGCCCAAATTTAATAGTCATGGGATGTGTTCATATTAGAAAATATTTCACAGTTTGCCTATCGCACTGCGTTTTTCTTTTGTTTTTCAAAAGGACACACACACAATTAAAAACACAAAGACCCACAGCAGCCTGCCATAGCTGGTTTATAATTTTGTATTTCACAAGAAAAGAAATGTGCTCATGCAGGAAATGTTTAGTACTTTGACTTTTAGAAGATTGTGATGAAAGAGATGCTATAAATTTGGGTTAGCTTTTGTTGGTGGTGGTGCTGTTCAATTGCTAACTCCATCAATTGCTAAGTCCATCTCTTTGAGACCCCATGTATCGCAGCGCACCAAACTCTCCTGTTCTTCACTATCTCCCAGAGGTTGCCCAAATTCATGTCTGTTGAGTCAGAGATGCTATCTAACCACCGCTTTCTCGGCCACCACCTTCTTGTCTTGCTTTCAGTCTTTTCCAGCATCAGTGTCTAGGCTATTTAGATGCTAAAGAGAGGCAGTGGTGGAGAATACAAACACACACAGCTTGTCTCTCCTTCTCCTGAGGGACTAGCAAGGAATTTTGGATGATTAATAATTAACTGAGGTTTCATTCTCTTTGAGGACCCCAGAGAGTCTACTCAAACACAACCACTTAGGGATCATTATAAGGTTCCCTGGGTGATAGGCAAGGACATGACCCAGATGAGGGAGGAGCACCTAGGCTGAAGTAGAGAAGGGTGGGAACAAGGGCCAGGAAGATGGGAAAGGAAAGACCCCACATCTGGGGAAGTTGGACAAGAGCAGAGACCACACAAGGGCCAGCCTAGGGGAGAAACTTCCACAGCGACAGGCATGTGGTGCCCGGGGAGAGACAAGATGGACTAGATGTATCTGATTTCCCAACACCCTTCCCTCCTGGAGGCCTCATGTTCAGACTGATACTAGGAGTCAGAGCTGGTAGCATGTTACGTTCACCTGGCAGCTCGGTGAAAAGACAGAGAGTGAAAGTGGACACATGATCATGAGGCCCTGTTGTCAGATCTGTGCCGGCCAAGATCAAAACTGCAGGCTGTGCTACCAGTGTGTGTCTGTGGGCTGGGAGGCTCCAGGTGCTAGGAACCTGGAAGGGGCTCCCCAAGTTTCAGGCTGCAGGGCCTTTTTGCACAGAGAGGAGGTGGCCGTGCAGCGCTGTGGAGTCACTGCTGGCGCATAAGTACACAGATGTCTGGGAGCGGTTGGCAGACTTCAGAGTCAGAGGGAACTTCTCTGTGCTTGGTCTGGAGACGCTGTACCCGTCGGGCACATCTCCTTGTACCGTGGAGGGAGCAGCAGCTGAGTAATGAATCAGCCTCAGCCCGTGTCCCGGGTCTTGTCGGTACCAGTACATAGAGTTATGACCCAGATCCTGAGTACAATTAAGTGTTGTTCTCTGTCCTGTCCTCACGACCTGGAATCTGGGGTCCTGGGTGACACCAGCGTGGACCGCCCCTGTGGAGAAGGAGGACCGATGCTGCAGTCACAGCTGACATGCTCAGTGCTGGCACCCCAAGGGGACCCTGCCCCCAGGACTCACCTGCCTGCAGGAGACAGAAGACCACACAGCCCAGGAGGGAGGGGCTCATGGCGGGGACGGGGCAGGCGGAGGGCCCTCTGCTCTGAGTGTGGAGGAGAGGGGAGAGGGGATCTTCAGTGAAGCCTTCTGAGATGTCCCTGTCCCTGCCAGGCTCCAGAGCCGACCTGTCACTCAGGGGGCCACGCCCCTTCCCCCAGAGGCTCAAATCAGAAATCATCCTAAGTGAAATGTTCACAAGAGGGAGATCCAATCAGCTCAATGGACATAAGCCTCACAAGTAGATGTAAACTTTCTGACAAACTAATTAAATTTTGTGTGTGTTCTAGTCCAGAGATAATTCTTCATTAATACATTTATTGCTTTTATTTATCTGCATATTTCTGTAGTGTTAGATCTAGTGGAAATCCTTGTGGCTTCGCGTTGAGTTTATGACTGATGTGATCCAGTAGGACTTCACGGTTCCATTTCTGCATCATTGACCACAGTCCTGAGATTGTCCCTTCACCTACGATGTTTCTCCAGGAATCTGCTCCCAACCTCATTGCAGGCTCATCTACATTTGAGGAATTGTTTGGTCTATCTAATCAAATCACTGGCAGACTGTCCACCAGCTAAATGCAGGTACAGCTCGATCATGTTCACAGGAGCCCGTGTTTCCCGTGTCAGGGGAGGGCAAGCAGAGCCCCCTCAGGCCTGTGGAGAAGCTGGTTGCCCACCACCCCAGATGACATATTGGCACAAGGAATACAGATGTAGGAGGGACATGGCAAGAGGTGGCAGACTCCAGAGTAATTGAAAAATGCACTTTATTTATTGAGAAACTCTTTCCATGGGAATACCTCCTTGTGATTCACAAATACACTCAGAGTAACAGTTCATATCTTACAGCCCCACGGTCTCTGTTACACATAGCCCAGCACTTATATGGAATTTGCTCTGTATGGAGCCATTTCCATGAGGAAAGGAACCACAGGTGCTGAGAACAAACGTGAGCGGAAGCCTAGTTGTAAGTTATGAAGTATGAGATCTGGGCAATTTCCGTCCCCTCAGAAGTACAAACAGTTAAAATAATACTTATCTTGATGATCTTAGTGGGCATTAAAGCATGTCAACAAATGAGTATCTGGGAAAGTCTATCACTCTACCAGAGACGGGGCTTGGCAGGCTGGCAGCTGACACCCTGGGCACCACTTCCTGAGCTGGGGTAGGGGTGTTTTTGTCCCAGAGGCACCTGGTCATGCAGGGCAGTGTCTTGGCTACTGGCACAGAGATACAGGGCTGAGTCCATCAGCTCCAAGGAGTCCAAGTTCAGCTCTGAGCAAAAATCACCGAAATTGTTCTCCTGAAAATCGATCTGATATATTTCCTTTCTCATTAACTTCCCTATTGTAAAACTGAATGAGGCACTGGGGGCCTTGGCCCAGGGCCTGTTGGTACCAGTACTCAGAGCGGTGTCAAGATTCAGGGGAACATTTCAGAGTCACTTTCTGTTTCCTTGATTTGATCTGGTACTTGGGTGTCTGGGTGACTTCAGAATCCACCAAGCCTGTTGGGGAGGAGGCAAGGAAGCTGAGGGCAGAGCACAGGGAAGCCTCCTGCCTCAAATCTCATCACCAGGCTTCTGTCGCAGGGTGACAAAACATCTCAGAAGCCCCCACTGTGTCCAGACTCACCTGCTCCCAGGAGGCAGAGAGTCACCGAGCAGAGGAGCCTGGCGCCCATGGCAGCATCAGGAACCCAAGACTGCTGCTGGCTGGGGCGGGTCTCCTGGCGTGAGTGGTGTAAGTGCTGACCCTCCTGCTTCCCTGATTGGACCATTGCCTATGACGTCACTGCTCTGTGTCTCTGCAGGCTGCCCCTGTCCCCTGGACCCCTTAGCATTACCCAGGGCTGGCTCCTCTATGCCACTCCCTGTCCTGACAGCCCCTCAGCAAGTTTGGGTGTGAGGTGGGTTTCATTCCCCTGGTCCCATGTGCCCACAACATGGCTTGTTCTCCTCTGCCTGACCCTGCCTGACACTCAGCCCCAAGACCTCACCAACCACCCCCACCCCTTCTCCTCCTCCTCACATGCTGATCCAGGATACGACCACCGTGAACATCCTGAGGTTCCAGGCACGTCCCCAGTTCCCTTGGCAGGGAGGAGTCTGTGCTGGTTCCATATGTCTTGGGACAATTCAGGGAACTCAAACCTGCTCCCAGATGCAGGCATGATATAGCCAAGGTTCCCTGAAACTGCCCTCTCCAGAGAGATTCTCAACCCCTCCCAATACAGCCTACTTACCTTTAAACACAGTGCCCCCAAGGGGCCAAAGGTCCAGGGTCTCATGGGTTTGCACCATCTGTTTAAAGCAAGGGTACAGAAATCCAGGACCCTGCACACACTCACACACACACACAGACACACACTGACACACACACACTGACACACACACAGACACGCAGACACACACAGACACACACAGACACACACACAGACACACACACACACAGACACACACAGACACACACAGACACACACACAGACACACACACAGGCACACACAGACACACATAGACACACACTCACACAGACACACACACACACAGACTCACACAGACACAGACTCACACAGACACACAGACACATACACTCACAGACACACACAGACACACAACACACACAGACACACACACAAACACACTCACACACACACTGACACACACACACACTGACACACACACAAACACACTCACACACACACAGACACCCTCACAAACACAGACACACATAGACACACACTCACACACACACAGACACACACACACAGAGACACACACACACTGACACACATAGACACACACAGACACACACACTCACAGACACACACAGACACACACACACTCACAGACACACAGACACGCACACACACTCACAGACACACACACACGCACTCACAGACACACACAGACACACACACACTCACAGACACACACAGACACAGACACACACAGACACGCATACACACACTGACACACACACACACACTCACACACTCACACTCACACAGACACACACACAGACACACACAGACACACACACAGACACACAGCTGTTCTACTGCCTTCCTAGCCTGGCTGTAAGGGTTTATCTTCAAATCCACTCTTAGCCTCTGGACGCAGAAGACTTTATGAGCCAAACTTTTTACTGAGAGAAATGATTGCGGTACCACTACAATGATGGTAGTTATCTAAGATGGAAATATATAATCTTAGAATAAATACTCTGAGGATCTCAAGTGAATCTGCCAGAAAACATGTATTCCATAACTACTTCTGATTAATCATATGTATATATTTCCAGATTGTGTATTTAAATTGAGCATTATCAAATTCTAGATAAAACTTTTTATAAAGAAGTTTTAGAAACATGAACTGATTTATTTCTGCACTTATAAAATCTTGATAGAATGGGGGTGATGTATGATATATTTCGACTTTGAGAAGATTTTGATGACGGCCCCAGGTGGTGGCAACCTGGCCTTGGTAAGATGAGATGCTAAGGAAGTCAGGGCAGGTGGGGCGGTGGGAGAACACACAAAGATCATCTGTCCCCCTGAGATGAACTCCCATGAGTTTTTGGATGATTGATCATTAACTGAAGTTGATTTCTCTTTGATGATTCCATCGAGCTTGCTCAAAGCAGAGCACGTGGAGAGGCCACTTTTAAAGCCTCCCTGTAAAATGAGAAGGGACCTGAGCCAGGTGAGGGAGGAGCCTGTGGCTATGGGAGAGAGGGCCAGGGAGCTGATGCAGAGAGGTGGGGAGAGGAATGTCCTGCCCGCCTGGGAAAGGTGGGCAAGAGAAGAGAGCATGTGAGAGTCAGGCTGGGGGAGAACCTTCCAGAGAGACATTGATGAAGTGCCTGAGGTAAGACAGGAGGACCTATTTAAATCTAATTTACCAACATCCTTCCCTCCTAGAGGTCTCAGGCTCAGGTGATGACTAGGAGCTGGGGAAGCATCTTCCTGGTTCACAGGGAGGATGCAGCGGAAAGTCAGAGAGACCGATGGTGGACCCATGGCCCCAATGCCTGGGAGTGAGGTTGGGGCAGCGTTGTCCACACACCCAGGGTCACACTGCAGGCACGTGGCCCGCAAAGGCCCGAGACTCCCGGTGCTAGGAACCTGCTCGGGGGCACCCGATACTTTTTGCACAGAGAGGAGGTGACCATGAAGCACTGTGGAGTAACTGCTGGCACAGAAGTACACAGATGTCTGGGAGAGGTTGGCAGAATTCAGAGTCAGAGGGAACTTCTCTGTGCTTGGTCTGGAGACGCTGTAACCTTCGGGCACATCTCCTGGTTCGCTACTGGGAGCAGCAGCTGAGTAATGAATCAGCCTCAGCCCGTGTCCCGGGTCTTGTCGGTACCAGCACATATAGTTATGACCCAAATCCTGAGTACACTTAAGTGTCACGCTCTGTGCTGTCCTCACGACCTGGAATCTGGGGTCCTGGGTGACACCAGCCTGCACCGCCCCTGTGGAGAAGGAGGACCGATGCTGCAGTCACAGCGGACATGCTCAGCGCTGGCACCCCAAGGGGACCCTGCCCCCAGGACTCACCTGCCTGCAGGAGACAGAAGACCACACAGCCCAGGAGGCAGAGGCTCATGGCGGGGACGGGGCAGGCGGAGGGCCCTCTGGTCTGAGTGTGGATGAGAGGAGAGAGGGGCTCTCCAGGGAGTCCTTCTGAGATGTCACTGTCCCTGCCAGGCCCCAGAACCAACCCGTCACTCAGGGGGCCACGCCCCTTCCGCCAGAGGCTCAAATCAGAAATGATCCTATTTGAAGAGTCCACTACAGGGAGACTCATCCAGCTCAACGGACATAAGTCTCACACATTGCTATAAACTTTCTGTAAATGTTAAAGATTTTTTCTGCAAATGTTAAACTTTAAATATTTGTATGTTCTAGTCCACAGATAAGTCTTCATTAACATGTATATTGCTTGTATTTATCTACATATTTCTGGAGTTTTGAATCCTGGGGAATCCTTCTGGCGTCCTCCTGTCCTTTATGATATGTGTCCCAATAGCACTTCAAGGCTCCTTTCTGCAACATTGACCGCAGTCCTGAGAATGTCCCTCCACCTACCATGTTTCTCCAGGTTACTGCTGCCAACCTTATCGCAGGCTCATCAACATTTGAGGAATTGCTTGCTCTGTTTCTAATCAATTCACTGACAGACGGTCCACCGGTCAAACGCAGGTACAGCCCCTCATGTTCACACGTGTATCCCGTGTTGGGGGAAGGGAGCCAGCAGCGCCCCCTCAGGCCTGTGACCCACCTTTCAGGGTGGAGAGAAGCTGGATGCCCAGCACAGGATGACCTGAGTTAGGAGGGATGTGGAGGGAGGTGCAGACACCAGGGTAAACGAAAAACACCCTGTTTTTATTTGAGACATTCCTCCCATGGGAATACCTCCTTGTGAAGTTTGACTGCCATCCATTGAGTAGCAATTCATATCATAGAGCTCCAAATTGTATCCTGTTACACATAATACAACACGTATATGTAATTTTCTTGTACAGAGAAAGGTCCTTGAGCAAAGGGACCACAGGTTTAGAGAACAGACTTGAGCCGGAATGCTAGCTGTAACACTTATGAAGTATGAGATCTGGGCAACTCACTACCCCTCAGATGTACAATCAGTTAAAACAATGCTTGTCTTGATGACTTTAGTAAGCATTAAAACATACCAAGAAGTAAATGTCTGGCAAAGTCTATCGCTCTACCAGCTTGGCAGGCTGGCAGCGGACACCCTGGGCACCACTTCCTGAGCTGGGGCAGGGCTGTTTCTGTACCAGAGGCACCTGAACATGCAGGGCTGTGTCTTGGCTGCTGGCACAGAGATACACGGCTGAGTCCGTCAGCTCCAAGGGGGTCAAGCTCAGCTCAGAGCGAGAGTCACTGAACTGTTCTCCTGAGAATCGATCCGACATGTTTCCTTTTTGATACACTTTCCCATCATAATACTGAACGAGGCACTGGGGGCCCTGGCCCAGGGCCTGTTGATACCAGTACTCAGAGCGGTGTCCAGATTCAGGGGAACACATCAGAGTCGCTTGCTGCTTTCTTGATTTGATCAGGTATTTGGGGGTCTGGGTGACTCCAGAATCTACCAGACCTGTTGGGGAGGAGACAAGAAAGCTGAGGGCAGAGCACAGGGGAAGCCTCCTGCGGTAGCCCTCATCGCCGGGTTTCTATCTCTGGGAGGCAAAGGCATCTCAGAAGCTCCCACACTGTGTCCAGACTCACCTGCTCCCAGGAGGCAGAGAGTCACACAGCAGAGGAGCCTGGAGCCCATGGCAACATCAGGAACCCAAGACCACTGCTGGCTGGGGCGGATCTTCTGGGCTGAGTGGTGTAAGTGCTGACCCTCCCGCTTCCCTGATTGGACCATTGCCTATGACATCATGCTCTGTGTCTGCAGGCTGTTTCCTGATCCACTGGACCCCTTGGCAGGACCCAGGGCTGGCTCCTTTATGCCCTTCCCCGTCCTGCACAGCCCCTCGGCAAAGGGTGGATGTGAGGTGAGCACTGTTCACATCTGACCATAACATGGCTTTCTCTTCTCTTCCTGTCCCTGCCTGACACTCCTCACCCAGCCCTCACCAGCCACACTAATCCATCACCCACTGCTCCCCACACTGCTCCAGGAGACGATCCACTGGGCACATCCTGAGGATCCAGGCAGGTCCCCACTCCCCTGGGCAGTGAGGAGTCTGTGCTGGGTCTATGTGTCTGGACCACTCAGGAAACTCAAACCTGCTTTCTGATGCAGGCATGTAGCCAAGGTTCCGCTAAGCTGCCCTCCCCAGGGTGACTCTCAACCCCTCCCAGGGCACCCAGCTTACCATGGACCCACAGTGCCTCCTAGTGGCCAATTGTTTCATGGCTCTGTGCCTGTCATCTAAAACAAGAATACAAATTCCCCACACTCCACACTTTCAACCCCTACACACACACACACACACACACACACACACCCTCATCTGCTGCCTTCCCAGCCTGGCTGAACTAGGGTTGATCTTCAAGTCTAGTCTTAGCCTGTTGAGGTAAAACACTGTATGATCAGACATTTCCGCTAAGAAGGAAACAGGTCTTGCTCCACTATAATGACAATAGTTAGCTAAAATGGAGTAATACAGGCAAGAGAAATAGGCCCTCTAATGATCCCAAATGAAGCCAGCCTGAACACCTGCATTCCAGACTTCCTTCTGATGAATCAGATCCATATATTTCCAGATTTCAAATTTAAATTACCCCTTACCAAAATCTAGCCAGTGCATTTTATTAAGAGGCTTTACGTGTATTAACTTATTTATTTCCTAAGAACTTGTAAAATCTTGATATAATAAGATATCGTGGAGGAAATACTTTGAGAAGTTTTCTGTGAGGGAAACAGTGGAAACCTGGTCCAGGTTAATTGAGATGCTAAGAAAGAGGGGCAGGGAGGGAGAACCCACACACCCAGCCTGTCTCTCCTCGTGCAAATGGACTCCAGAGGGATTTTGGATGGTTTCTAATTAACTGAGGTTGTTTTCTCTTTGATGATCACAAGAGTTTTCTCAGACACAACTTAGGCATGGTTATAAAGTTCCCTGTGTCATGGGAAGGGCCATGACACAGATGAGGGGAGGGCAGTGTGTCTGGAGCAGAGAGGGCAGTGGAGCTGAGGCCAAGGCAGTAAAGGGGGAAAGACCCGCCCCTCTGGTGGGCAAGAGCAGGGAGCACTTGAGAGCTAGGCTGGGGGGGAACCTCCAGAGAGACAGCAATGAGGTGCTGGGGAGAGACAAGTGGGTCTAGATGTACTAGATTTCCCAACACCCTTCCCTCCTGGAGGCCTCATGTTCAGACTGATACTAGGAGTCAGAGCTGGCTAGCATCTTTAGACTCACATGGCAGCTACGATGAAAAGACAGAGAGTGAGAGTGGACACATGTCCATGAGACCCTGTTGTCAGGTCTGTGCCAGCTAAGATCTAAAACTACTGGCTATGCTGCCAGTGTGTCTGTGGGCTCCGAGGCTCCAGGTGCTAGGAGCCTGCAAGGGGCTCCACAAGTTCCAGGCTGCAGGGCCCTCATCTGCCTTTTTGCACAGAGAGGAGGTGGCCGTGCAGCGCCGTGGAGTAACTGCTGGCGCAGAAATACACAGATGTCTGGGAGTGACTGGCAGACCTCAGCGTGAGAGGGAAGTCCTCTGTACTTGGTCTGGAGACGCTGTACCCGTCGGGTTCGTCTCCTTTCACCGTGCCAGGTGGGCCATCTGAGTAATAGATCAGTCTCAGCCCGTGTCCCGGGTCTTGTCGGTACCAGTACATATAGTCATGACCCAGATCCTGAGTACAATTAAGTGTCGTGCTCTGTCCTGTCCTCACGACCTGGAATCTGGGGTCCTGTGTGACATCCGCGTGGACCGCCCCTGTGGAGAAGGAGGACCAATGCTGCAGTCATAACGGATATGCTTCGTGCTGGCACCCCCAAGGGGACCCTGTCCCCAGGACTCACCTGCCTGCAAGAGACAGAAGACCACACAGCCCAGGAGGCAGGGGCTCATGGCGGGGGCGGGGCAGGCGGAGGGCCCTCTGGTCTGAGTGTGGAGGAGAGGCAGAGTGGCTCTCCAGGGAGTCCTTCTGAGATGTCACTGTCCCTGCCAGGCCTCAGAGCTGACCTGTCACTCAGGGGCCACGCCCCTTCCCCCAGAGGCTCAAATCAGAAATAAATCTATGTGAAGAGTTCACTACAGGGAGACCTATCCAGCACAACGGATATAAATCTCACATTGCTGTAACCTTTCTGTAAATGTTAAAGATTTGTTTCTGTAAATGTTAAACTGATTGAATGTTTTGTAAGTTCTAGTCCACAGATAAGTCTTCATTAACATGTACATTACTTGTATTTATCTACATATTTCTGGAGGTTTGAATCCTGGGGACTCCTTCTGGCATTCTCCTGTTCTTTGTGATATGTGGCCCAATAGCACTTCAAGGCTCCATTTCTGCAACATTGACCGCAGTCCTGAGAATGTCCCTCCACCTACCATGTTTCTCCAGGTTTCTGCTGCCAACCTCATTGCAGGGTCATCAACATTTGAGGAATTCTTTGGTCTGTTTCTAATCAATTCACGGACAGATGGTCCACCGGTCAAAGCAGGTACAGCCCCTCATGTTCACACGTGTATCCCGTGTTGGGGGAAGGGAGCCAGCAGAACCCCCTCAGGCCTGTGACCCACCTATCTGGGTGGAGAGAAGCTGGGTGCCCAGCACAGGATGATGTTTTGGCACAAAGGAATACAGATGTAGGAGGGACATGGCAAGAGGTGGCAGACTCCAGAGTAATTGAAAAATGCTCTTTATTTACTGAGAAACTCTTTCCATGGGAATACCTCCTTGTGATGCACAGCTGCATTCATTGAGTAACAGTTCATATCTTACAGCCCCACACTGTTTCTGTTACACATACCACAGGTGCTAAGAACAAACTTGAGCGGAAGCCTACTTGTAAGTTATGAAGTATGAGATCTGGGCAATTCCTGTCCCCTCAGATGTACAAACAGTTAAAATAATACTTATCTTGATGATCTTAGTGAGCATTAAAGCATATAAAGAAATGAATGTCTGGGAAAGTCTATCACTCTACCAGAGACTGGGCTTGGCAGGCTGGCAGCTGACACCCTGGGCAACACTTCCTGAGCTGGGGCAGGGGTGTTTTGTCCCAGAGGCACCTGGTCATGCAGGGCTGTGTCTTGGCTGCTGGCACAGAGATACACGGCTGAGTCTGTCAGCTCCAAGGAGCTCACGTTCAGCTCTGAGCAAAGACCACTGAACTGTTCTCCTGAGAATCAATCTGATATGATTCCTTTCTCACTAACTTCCCTGTTGTAAATACTGAACGAGGAACTGGGGGCCCTGGCCCAGGGACTGTTGGTACCAGTACACAGAGCAGTGTCCAGATTCAGGGGAACATGTCAGCCTCACTTGCTGCTTTCTTGATTTGATCAGGTACTTGGGTGTCTGGGTGACTTCAGAATCCACCAGGCCTGT